>NC_072015.1:19649801-20273395 GCF_027791375.1 Indicator indicator | reverse complement strand
AGTGAGTATCAGCTGCAGTAGCGCTCCTCTCTTAGTTGGCTCATCCACCATTTGCATCAAGAAGTTATCCTCAATGCACTGGAGGAACCTCCTGGACTGTGGATGGCTGCCTGAGTAGGCCTTCCAGCAACTATCTGGGTAGTTAAAATCCCCCATGAGAACAAGGGCTTGTGATTGCGAGGCTGCTGTCAGCTGCCTGTAGAAGACTTCATCAACTTCCTCATTCTGATCAGGTGGGCTGTAATAGACACCCCCAACAGTATCACCCATATGATCATATGAATGAAGAAACAATTTTTAAGCCTTTGCCAAAACTAAGAAATTATTCTTGTGGTGACAACACTGTGTTTCTAACTCCATTTAGTATAAAAGATGACATCGTAGGACCAGAGGCAATGGGAACAATCTGAAATGCAGGAGGTTTGCATAACATCATGAAACGTGTTTTCACTCTGAAGGTAACTGAGAACCAGCACAAGTTCCCAAAGAGTTTGTGGAGTCTCCATCCACAAAGACATTAAAAACACTGTCTAGACATGGTCTTGGGAAACTGTCTCTAGGTGATCCTGCTTGCCAGTGGTTTGGACCAGATTACTTCCAGATTCCAACATCAGCCCTTCTGTGATTCTGAGTTCACAGAAACAGGTATTGAAGAAACATCTCTGGTAGATAAACTGACATCGTCCTAAATTTAGTTGATAGACATAGTAATAGACAGAGTAATATACAGAAATCCCAGTCTCTCCGTTCTTCCCGAGAGGGACATTTTGTTCAGAAGGGACATAACCTTGGATTCTTGACATCGTTAACTTTAGAACATTTTGCACATAACTTTTTACATGCTCAGTAGATTTAATGTATGAACAGCCTATTGACAAAGGTGACAATTAGAAAGAACTTTTCTATTCCCACCATCTAAGGAAAAATATTGATGCCATACTACACATAAGATCTATGGAGATTTCCTTTTACACACTTCGTTCCATACCTTATAGATTTAATTTTTTTTTAATTCAAGGTATTAAAATAAATTATATGAGGTTGAAGAATGGACTTTAGGTTTGAAGAATTACAGTGACAGAAATTTCTTAATAAGCTGGGGTCTTCAGAGTACAGAGAGAGCACACCTTGTTTTAATCTGTGCATTTTTGCCACAAGTGGCAAAGAAAACTAACAGAGCTTGCAATGAAAGTCAATACCTAATCGGAAGTAAAGAATCCACACTTTTTTTCCAAAGTCACGTCTCAAGCCCTATTTGCTCAGTGAAAGCTCTAGCTAAGATTAATGAGGAATTAATTTGCCTTGATTTTTATTTCATATTACTAAGTGGCATTAAAATACAAGTCCATATTAAGCATAATTAGAAGGAGTCTACTTCTGGAAAAACAAATGGATCTTGCAGTAGCAATGAAAGAAAGCAAATCCAAAGCAATGTCTGTCCTTTCATATGTTGTTCCTTCTGCCTGTAGGAAGTTTATGATACAGTTAAATTACACTAGTTAAGATTTAATTGGAGAAAATATTTTGATCCAAAGTGATTTTCCATGATGTATAAAAAGTATGTCAGGTATAAGTATGTGACACTTTTGGTGGTGATTTTTTTGGTGTATTTTGTGGGGGTTTGTTTGTTTGCTTTGGTTTTTTGTTTGTGTCAGTTTGGTTGCTGTTGTTTTGGTTACTATTTGGCTTTAGAAAGAATTCCTGCAACTGAAACAATAAATCTTAGTTTGTAGGACATTTTTAGCATCACGCGCATGTGCTGATTTTATATGTGTGTATCAGTTGGAAACTATATTACCTGAAATAATGAAAACTTCCAGGCTCTCTTAGCTGTTTGTTAAAGCCACATAATGCTGCTTTCTTTTTGTGTTAGAAATTTTTGAAAGCAGTGTAGGGGATCTAGACATGTATCTGTTAATTCTAGTGCAGGCATTTATGTAAATTGCCTACACAATTTTTCATTTTTCTCAAAATTATTCAGGCTTTTTTCGTCTGACCATTTTCCATTCATAAATGCATTGGCTAAGCACTGCTCATATTAAAAATGTTACCTCTTGGTCACTCAATAGGATTAGCCAGCTTTACACCAAAGGAACAAAAAGGGTGAAACAGCTAGGAAAGAACTATGCAAGTACATCAACTGCATAGTTTTTTTTTCCAGAAGAGACCATCTCTTCAGGAGTGTGTGAGCATGCCTGGTGCACCGGGTGCCTCATATATTCTGGGATTCTTCAGGCATTAAAATAATGCTAATGGGGAAAAAAACCACACACATTTGCTATTGCTATTAATATTAAACATTAATCATTTTCATGCAATTCACTCTTTTCCCGCTCTTTCAGTTCATCATACAGTTCTTCTTGAAAGATTTCAAGTAAAAATAAAAAATTTAAAAAATCTTATTCCTTATATAATTTTAATTACTTCGACTATCTAAAAAAAAATACAATCTTGTAAGAGTTTTCTGTCTTTTCTTTCAAACACTTTATATCCAGAAGACTGCATCATTAGAAATGAGAGGTCAAAAAGTGGAACTATCAATGCTTATGCAATCCCCAAAGAGGATTATTCCCCTCACCAAAATGGATAGCATGGCATGTGAAATTAAGGATATTCATTCTGTGCCTGCACATCACTTGTAATGGAATTGGTGAATCCTCAGAAAAACAGAACAATAAAAGAACAACTGAGCTTTTCCCATGGCGTCAACACAGGTAGTATTAAAGTCCAAATTAGTTTTTCTAACCTGGCATTTACCAAGGAGCTCTGCAGAGCCTTACACTGTCTCCCTGTACACTTCTGCCAACTAAAGGATAACAGGTATACAGATATATCAGAAATTGGAGATGTGGCATCATTTGGATTTTAGCACTCCTGTTAGTTCTGGCACATACCCATGCATTGTTTTCTCATTTGGATTAGAACTACACCCATTCCCAGATGGATAAAACACATTTATTCTATTTCTGTGCCAGGACTACACAATCTGGTGTGGTCTAAAATATGAGAATAATGAAAGTGTAATGATTTTCAGGCACAGTGTGCATGCAGCACTTTGTAGGCCAAGAATTGCTGGACAGATACTTTGTTACTCATTTCATATGATACTGAATGCAACAGTCAAAGACATTTTGTAAGTTTGGTGGCAGGCAGTGATAAAAAATATCATGCCCCTGAAGATCTACTGAAAGTGACATCTCAACTTCCAATAAAATTTTATGAGGCAAATAGCTCAATCTATTAGTGCCAGGGCTATCATTTCAAAATGAATTAAATTGGTATTTGCATATCACATATGAATGCCCCACTGTTTAAAACCCAACAGCATACCATCTGAGACATAACTTTGATAACTGCATTTCCCCCTACTTGTGTGTTTTCATACTTTACTTAAAAAAATGCATTGTATTTATACACCAGGTTTTAGTAGTTAATACTTGCACTCAATCAAGCCAGTTTACCATCAGGAAGGAATTATGCTATGAACTAAACCAAGCTCAGTTGTTGTCTTGTATTTCACTGATTTGTTCTAAACTTAGAAATATTTTTAAAATGCAATAAATGATTTTTTTCTTTTTTGTTTCTGAATTTACTGTGAACAATACAAGAGAGAAAAATGGATCTTTGCAATACAACTGAAAAATAGAGTTGGCGAGAATAGTGTCATGATTGAGCACTTCCTTCTTCATTGTACAGATTTAATCATATTGTCAACATATTTTAACAATGTCTTATTTAAAAAAAAAGTACATCATAAAATTACTTCTGTTGGTATCACAAGATTTTCGCATCGTATCTTGCTCTGCTGTGGCCTGGTTTCTCTTCAGAGACAGAATGTCAACCAGTTTCTGCAGTGACAATATAGTTTCATTTGATCATCACTAGTGGTATTTTGTGTTCACTTTCCATGACTCTGTCACTCAGATTCATGACAAAGCTGCTTCTCCTCATTTGGATACTGGTTTTCAGTGGTAATTTTTCATGCTTGATTTGACTGATGTGATTTTCACTGCTCTATACTAACTTTTGCTATGATATGACTATTTGTATCAATTCAGAGGACTTAAAATATTACCTCAAATTTGACTGCAGAGAGTTTGTTGAAAACTGAAGAATTTTTCCACTACAAGGAGTATTTAGATACAATTATCAGATACATTTACATTTGTATCACCAACTTTCTGTCATCTGTAGAGCTTTTTCTGAAGTAAAGAAGAAATAAGTATCAGGTTCATATTCCTACCTTCCAACTCCCAGCAGCCAGGTTCTGTAGTGCCCCTGCTGCCCCCTCCAGCGTGTCTGGATTTGAGCACTCAGAAAGAAGTGTGAGGTAGGGTTTGACTATTGAAGGGTGCCACAGCATCTGGATTCCTTTGGGTGGTTCTGCACAATCTGGGAGAGGTCCTACACCATCCCACTGTTGGAAAGTACAAATCAGATTATCAGCAAAGACCAGCAAAATATTTGAGAACTGCCTCACTTGAAGCTGTAACATCAATGTGTACGTGCATGAATGCATCTGCCCACCAAATAGTCATTCTCAGTTCAAGCATATCATGTGATTCTTCACAGATAAATCAAATTTCCTACTCAACACTCCTTACAGAGCTACAGCACAGTCAGAAACCACAGTATTTTTACTAGCTGACATAACAAACCCACTTTTCACTGCATTCATTTTCTTGGGTGTGAACAGAAGCCCAGTGAGCAGGAACACATCTTCAGGGGCATTTGCTTGGGAAGAAGAGATTTTCCTTTTTCACATCCTGCTGCTCAGTTCTCTGTATTTTCTCTTTTATCATGAAAAAAAAACACCATAAAACACTACTGGAAAACAAAATCATTCAAGGCAATGAGCCCTCCATCCCCTGAAAGGCCTGTGTGACAAGTCTCTTAACCGCACAGCTTCTGGCTTCTCACCAAGTGCTGTATGCAGCCAGCCAGCCAGCCAGCCATACAGCCAGCCATACAGCCATCCTCTCATTACATACAGAGCTTTGATGAAAATAAACCTAGTTTGATATCCAAAATGGGCAATGTGTGTTAAAACCTGTACAACAAGTAGTTTATTGCACAAACCCCACTCTTACCAGAAAGAGAAACTTTATTCCAGTGGAATGCACAGTACTTGAACCTAAGCATAAAACATCTTAAAAGAAGGAAATTCAAAGACTTAATTTTGTTTTTTTACACAAAAGTAAGATGTGGAATACACTTAAGTGAAATTTCAAATTCGATGTCTATTTATTTCTATCTATATATATAATATATATTTTGGTTTGCTTTATACATACACAGGGATTCAGAAAACTCATAGCTTTAATCCCACTGTTAAGAACAAGCCTCAACTTTTTAATAGAACCTGTTTTCTAACACCTCTGACATGTCCAGATTGCATGATACAATATGAAGTAAACATGCCTTGGGTTAGGGTTTTCTGTGATTATGTAGATAAAAAAATATGTATTGTAGCATTAAGCATCTATCAGACATAAAAAGAGAGCACAAGCCAAATCAATTCCTTGCTTAGATCTGCAGTGGTTAATTTAATTACTTACAAGAAAAATGACATGAAATACTTGCACTGGGAAAGACCTGCAATCTCTCATTTTCAGGAAGCGTCAATCATCATTTTATTTATGCTAACTTTAGAAATTTACATATAGTTTAGGGGACAGCCAATCAAGTATTAAAACAACTAAGAGTAAAAGGCTAACAAGGCTTGGCTAGATTACTACCACTGACAATGCAAAACACCATCTTTTTCTAGATTAAAGCAGAACAAACACCAAAGTGGAAAGCTAGTGTGACCATTTAATATACATGAGCAGTTTCTGAAAATCAGAAAGCTGCTCACAGAGGAAACTCACTGCACTGGACAAAAGTTACGACAGCTGAAAAGCAATATGCAGTTTAGCAGCAAAATCCAGTGGCAGCTGAGAAACTACAGGAAAATTGTATTCTAGAGAAACAATCTCTTTAAATGACACTATTACAGGGCTGTGCCATTAATTTTTAAATACTTTTCTACCTTTAAACCCATAGGGTGATTTCACTACACGTAACTCAGTACTCCCTTTTTCCTCCATATTAATCACCATTCTTGCTAGAAATTACTTCTTGTGAGCTCAAATAAAATATATTAAAACCTGCTTCTCATTTTAAAGCTCAGAATTCAATTATTTGCACTGTCAGATTTTTTTGGAAACAAATGAGATACATATACTATAAGTCAAATCTGACCTCACACCAGATACTAGCTTTGTACATCAGGAAGTCTACTAATGAATGACCTGTGATGTTCAAGGGCACAAATTCAGATCTTCATTTGTCTCTTTCCAATTTGCACAAATTGTGCATATGAATATTTTTTGCACAGGATATTTACTACATTATTTCAGGGACAAAGTACATGTAATGCATCAAATGTATCAGAACTATTAAATACAATTTTTGCACATATCTACATGTGGGGATAAAACTATGTTTTAAACTCGAGTATTTACACTATTACAATCCCAAGGACTACTAAAAAACAGATGATGAAACCAGAGCTGTATGTATGTTCATGCTGTGCTGGTGCATATAAAGCATTAGAAAATTACACTTGCAGACAAATTAATATTTAATGTGGTTTTGCTTTTCTGTCCAGTAAAGTGAAATAATTAAAAAAACCCCAACAACCAGATGTATTGCTACATTTCCCTGCCTTTCTTTTGATTTATTTTTAGCACAATTACATTAATTTATCAACAGTTATGGGGGAAGATCCTTTTCTCAAGACACTGTGATGCTCCAGGGTCCTTGAAGGGGTGATATAAGTTTCTGGTACCACACACACACATGCAGTGAAGGCACAGTAAAGCCAGTTGCAGTAGATGCTGTCCTGTACTATACTCATATGTGGTGTGAGTGTGCCCAGAGAGGCTGAGCTGTGTGCACAGGAAAGAGTGCCACTGCCAGTAATACACAGCTACCTGTGGTAGCCTCTTCAAGGTCATGTGTGAAAAGGGGCACAGGACTGGCTGCTTTCTAAGAGGTAGAGAGCACAAGCAACTATGACCTATTATGTACACCCTGTCTCCACACTTGAACTCTCTCTGCTTCTGCATGTGTGATCTCAGCTAAGCCTTTGCTGAAGGTCTTAATGATTTCTGGCATCTTCTGCATAGCTGAGCCCAGTAACTGCAGCTGCACAGCTGAAGTGTTGCAGGGCATGCAGGACTGATACAGGCTAAAAAAGAAACTACTGCAAAGGAGACTTTCCTGATCTTCACTTATTTTATATTTCATAAATATATAAACATCAATTGCCTGAATGAAAAAAAGTATTTTCCCTCAAATAGTATTACAGTGCATTTTCTCACATGATGGCTAAGGCACGGTAGAAGTTGCCTTGTAATTCACACTGCTCAATATTAATGAACTAAGGCAGTGTGCTGCACAACTCTACCCAGAGAATTACTGGAATGGTTGCTGTATAGTTGCAGACCATCAGGAATGATCATAGAATGTTAGGGGTCTCCAGAAATTATTAAGTCCAACACCCACCCAACAACCTGCAAAGCATGACCACTTAGGGAACACAGGAATGCATCCAGGCAGGTTTTGAAGATCTCTGAAGAAGAAGACTCCACAACCTCTTGGGGCAGCCTGTTCCACTGCTCTGTTAACCTCTCAGCAAAAAAAGTTTTTTCTCATGTTGAGATGGAATTTCCTGTGATTTTTTTCCTGTGAGTGAGTAAACTAAGGTCTATCTGAGATAGACTGTGGATGTGCTAGAAGGATGCCTACATGCAATTACACTTCCTAGCTTATGCTAAGAAGGAAAAAAAAAAAGTCATAAACAAATATTCCTTTCAGGCTTCCCTCCTTCAGCTGAAATTAACCACATATATTGTAGCTGAAGATGACAAACTGACTGTTATGTGGGTGAGATACAAATCTCTAATTTCCTGAAGCCAGTGCAAGGAAGGGATGAAAGTCAAAAAGAATAAAAAGGTGAATACAAAGATCTTTAGGAGCATCAGACTTTTGAGATTAAGAGTACTCTAACAAAGTTTCTAGAGTTTTCACATTACTGAGGAACTTTGAGAGCAGAAAAAGATCACTTGAGATGCTCCCCCATGCCACACAACAGATTATCTAGCACCTTCATTCTCATTTTAATGAAAGAAAATCCACATTTACATTGCATTTGTACTATCAGGGAAGCATTCAATTCAGTAACAGAAGTGCTCTCTCTCTCTTTTTTTTTTTTGGTAGAAAACACCTCACGTTGGTGGGTTTTGTTATTATGGAGTATTGCAGGATGAAAGGTTTTCCTGTCATAAAAAACAACAGTGTTTTACTTTCACTTATTAAATGAGTACTTTCCTTTCTCCCAGTTAGTGCATACTATTGTTGCTGAAAAAGGAAGACATAGTAAACAACATCAAACCCCAGCAATAACTAAAACAATCTCTTTCCAGCGATTCTAGATACCTAACATAGTCTAGTAGCACTGTAGCTATGGCTTTTTGTAGCATAGAGTCATAGAATGGTTTGGGTTGGAAGGGACCTTAAAGATCATGTAGTTCCAAGCCCCCTGCCATAAGCAGGGACACCTCCCACTAGAGCAGGGTGCTCAAGGTCCTGTCTAACCTGGACTTGAACACCTCCAGGGAAGAGACATCCACAACTTCCCAGTGTTCATCAAAAGCATTTTTAAAATGCCCAAGACTTTTAAACTAACAGGTCCCCTTAAAAGGGGATATCACCCTGATATCCTAGTGGCTGTGGCAGCTTGTGGCAGCTGTTCCTAGGCATAAAATAAACTCTCTTGGGAAACTTTATACAAGAGATGCATTAGTCAATACTGTCAAGAGCAGAAATCTAAAGCTAAACAACAAAAAATCATCAAAATCAAAGAGCTTGCTTTCAGGTGTGATAAGAATCCATGCAGCTGATATGAAGGAGGCAGGAATGGCCCTGTGTTAAAGTCGAATTACAGTTTAGACATCCAGGCCTCAAGAAGGATGGTCCAACAACATGAAGTCCCAACAAAACTATGGAATTTTTGGACACAGTTATCTGCATAAATAATGTTACCCTCCCAAATTTGATGTAACAATACTTACAATTTTGGAAAAGGTCTTTCAATCACTTTCAAAACATTTCAATGTTTTAACCATTTATTATTAATCAGAGATATGAATAAATCTAAATTATACTTCAGGTTATATATCACATCAATGCCTTTATTCAACTTTTAAATATTATGTTTGTTTAAGAAATAAAATTTAATTCAATTTGTGGATTTTGTCTGCTTAAACTCTGGAGCTTCTCAAGATAGCTGATTTCTTGCTATTCAGCGCTTGGCATAACAACCTTGTCCAAGCCAAGGAAGCAACATGTGGAATTAATATCCTTCCTGACCAGAACGTGCTGGGAAACACAACCCTTCATTCCCAACCTCAGTTTAAATTTCTAGATAAACTGAGCAGCTGCTGCCACTATGTTTCTGTGCTTATTACTTTGGTACAGCTTGGCAGATTACAGAAATACACTAGGTAAAATAGTGGTCCCATCACACGAAAAGCTGTATCTGAGAGATTTATTTCACCTGGATAGAAAAACTTGCAGCCCATTTAGCAAGCATGCTAAAGAGGTGTGCAAGTCAATTCATAATGATCTATAACTAGATATATACTGTAAGGCTACTGACAGAAGGTGAAAGAGAAGGTCAGTCTCATTTCAAAAGTGTCACATCCCATTAAAAAAAAAAATATCAGATTTTGGGCTAGATTCTGGGTTGCCAAGAATGATCATAGATGCCGAACTTGAGAGGAGCATGAAGCCAAGAAGTCAGACTTTTTCTTCTTTGTGAGGAAAGGGAAAGACATTAACTAGTGCTACCAGTGGGTTTAATAGGCTGCATAACAAGAAATAAAATAAAGATTAATGACAACTTCTTGGTTCTTTTATGGAATTTGGACCATATATCTTATTTTCCCTAACAGCCTTTTGTCATAATCCTTGTTCCTCATACAGCTTGAAGAATAAACCTATTGGCAGCAGTGTGCATACCTACAACAGAAACAGAATTTTAATCAGTGAAAAAATTAGTATCTGACATGATAAACACCGGAGAGGTCAATGTCTGTGATGCCCCAGTTACAGATGAAGGCCTCTATAGTTCAGTGGGGTGAGGGCTCAGCAAGTGCTTATCACAGGTAGGCAGCAGAGAGAATATCATGAACAATAGCAGTATCAAGGAATTATAGTCCTTGAGGTCTAAGATGGAAATAAAGACAGGTTAAGTTGAGCCTATTTTTCCTGAGGCCTTTATATTTGCATTGTTTTTTCATAGATAAATTCAATGCTAAACCTTTTATCACAAATCTTTAGGTTTGGGTCTCTTTTGACATTAAACTTACATGACAAAACATAGGCCTCAGGAACCTGTCTGAGCTCTGGTAAACCACGAAAGAGAGGAATGATTACGGACTCTTTTAACAACACCCATCTTTATTCTGACATGAGCCAAACAACTGCTTCCTGTGATTCTAAGGGAAATCCTTAAGTAGTAACACTAAGAAACAGGAATAAGGGGAGACCTTACTGCTGTCTACAATTACCTGAAGGGTGGTTGTAGCCAGGTGGAGGTCGGAATGGGCTGCCCAGGGAGGTGGTGGGGTCAGGGTCCCTGGAGGTGTTTAAGAAAAGACTGGATGAGGCACTTAGTGCCATGGTCTAGTTGATTAGTTAGGGTTGGGTGATTGGTTGGACTTGGTGATCTTGGAGGTCTCTTCCAACCTAGTTGATTCTGAGATTCTAAACCATAAACCAAAGAAATTAACTTCTACTTTTTTTACAGAGAAACCACAGAGAAAGGGACTTCAGTGTTTAGATGGGTGAATTCTGACTAACTTGAGGAACACACGATGACCCTGTTATCAGAGACTCTTGCCTGGAAAAAAACAATTCCAACAAAACACCTAAGAATACTGATTTAACAGTAACCAGAGTATTCCTGACCATGATACAGAGTAGATGAAGAAAATTATCTGGGTTTCCAGTTACTTCTACTTTTTTTACTATGAATCTACTGGGGTACTGAAAAATTGCAAGAAAATGACTGAGCCAAAGACAGAAAGAATTTTTGGTTGTTTTTTTTTTTAACATAATTGGAGTCAGTAAGTGCCAGAATGACAGTGAAGTCAATATACTTTTACAAAATAAATGGATTAAAAAAAAATTATCTTTTCCTCTACCCTGGTTTGAGTTGTGTCTTGAGCTCTATGCGATTAATATAAAGGCACAGCTACGTGAAAACTGTTCTTCTGCTTTTCTTCCCCCTTCATGAGTGTAAGTTGGGAGAGCTGTTTCTGGTCTAGTGACCTTGCTGACAGATTCCAGTCACATTCGGTTGTAGTGACATTCTAGTTAACTTGATAGAATATTTTAAAATGTTTGCTATAGTCAACGCCGATCAATGATCATGCAATAAGAATAAAACACTCTTCTGTAGAAGGCTCACAAGGCTCCCTTAAACTCTTGAACTGAATAATAGCCACAGGTGAGAAGTGGTATATATCAAGATAGGGTAGACTGTTCAGATAGAATGGAAATGAGATGAAAGAAGACAAATCATTAGAAAAATATTTCTTGTATTTGTAAGGCAAAGTGGTCTTGCACACTGCATGATTAGTTCTGAAAAGAGTCAATTTTATTTCCTTGCCACAGAAAAACCTAGTGAACATAAACCTGAAAGTATGTCTACATTTTCACCTTTCTTTGGATTTTAAAAACTGTATTTAAACCTTTCCATTATACAAACCGATCTGACCACTACCATGCTATATGCTCATTCTCAGAAATGGTTCATAGAAGCAGGCAAAAGATATCTAAAAGCAGGCAAGAGCACATATGTTGTAAAGGAAATCAGCCAAAAGAGATTAGTTCTTTGGCTTAAACAAGGAGAAAGGTCTTTTATAGGGAACCTATAAAATAGTGAGAAGTTTGACAGGAACATTGAAACATTCAGTAGTACAGTTAGAAGTATGAACCTGAGATACAGAAATCACAGAAGGAATATAAAAGGAAGAGTTAAAAAAAGACTTTATGTACTGTGTTCACAAAAGTGTGCCAGTTAGCAGCAGATCAAAAGAGAAAGGTGAGTGGCAGTATGATCCATTCATATCTAGACATACTGGGTTTGTTCCTGCACTTTGAGCAACAGCAAGCATAGTGTGTGGGAACTGTTAATTCAGCAACTGGAATGACAAATGCTGTATGGAGTAAAAGTTTTCTGTGGCACTTTTTATCTCACTGTAGCCTAATACAGTAATCCTACCAAAAGGCCATGATAAATTTATTTGATGACTGCAGTGTTTAACTAGAAGAGCAGGTGAAATTAAAGTCCTAATAATTACGAGTGCTGCATTTTTCAGTACCTGAATCTTAGCTTGTTAATGTTTCTATAACTTTTTCACATTAACAAAATTTACCTTTATGACCTCAGAAATATTTTCAATACTGGTTCATGTAATTTATTCACATGCCTTGTGTGCCTAATTGCTTACTCGATTTTTTTCTTTGAGCAATCTGAAACAGAATTGAATGGCAATGGAAAAGGCTAAGTCTAAGGAAGAGATAGAGAACTAGCTGCTGCCAGCACAGGTAATTTGAAAAAGTTCATAAATCAGTAGCCACTCTCATTGCTGTTCAGTGTGTGGACTGATACAAGAACTGTTTTTTCGGTAATAGCATTGTCAGCATTCCTCAAATTTTAAGCTGTTAATGGCAAACCAAAGAGATATGTAGACTTTGAAAGTGAACTACATAAACTAGCACCTCAACTTGAGGAAACTATCAAGACTGTACTTCTCAATCTTTGTTTGGCAATGACATTAAATACATTAAAAACCTGCATTTAAAAAAACACATTCAGTCATATCGCTCTATTCAGTCCTGTACAATTTCCTCTCAACATGCAGAGGCAAAGTACGAAACTACCTGTGAAGTAAGTAAGTATACAAATAGAAACCTGATGCTTCCTTGCATCAAGAGCCCTCTACACACACTTGGCTACATGAAAGTACAGTGTAATAATCAGATTACATCTGAATATTAAGATTTACACTTTTCATTATAAATGGCTTCCTATAATACACTGAGCATTTTACAGTATTTATGGCATTCACCGTCTACTTAAGACTACAGCTTCCCGGTGCTAGCATGTAACATATAACTTTCTCAAGCAAACATACTAAACTACTCCAGAGCCATAGTCAGCTTTAAGATCTCAGCTAATTATCAAACACAATATTTTTGTATATTATGCATCAGGCACTTAATTTCTAATACACTGAAATGTTTAAATGATGGGTACTTCAAGTACTCATAACTGCAAGCAGCTTTCATTACCTGATCTTGTGATTTCTTTTTCTTCTTCTTCTTCCCCCAGCACCCTGAACTCTCAGCATCTTTTCCATTGGCATCACCACAGAGTAATCCATCAAGTTCATCTGTTCCCATCTGCTGTCCCTGAGATGTTTCTGCAGCTAGCCTGTATGAGAGGTTCCTCAAAATGCACACACAGTTTTCAACGGTCTGAAAAGTGTGACAAAAAAAAAAAAAAAAAAGGCACACACCCCCCCCAAACCCAGAAAAAAAGTTAAAATCCTTCCCTTGCTCACTCTGTATATAAAGCAGAAGTAGTATCATCCATCTTTGCAGATACATTTTACCTGGACAATATTATCTACTCATTTCTGGGTAACTCCAGGTAGCCACAATTTAAGATATCAAGAAACTTCTATGGAAAGTAAAAGTTATCAGTAGTCTGGACATTTTCCCAGAAGTTATTTATTGTCACTCTGAATTTCATGCTGCATTCCCATGTGAAACAGGAGCTGAGGTAAATAGTGAGCAAGAGAACCAGAAAATACACAGAATGCCACCTCAGTGAATAGAAAATATTACAAACACAAAATGGCAATAGGTTCTGGGTTGACTTTGTCTTTTTTCCTTTTTTTTTAAACCAGAAACAATTTTTTTCTGGTGTAAATTCTATATAAATTATCCAAAAATTGTGACCCCAGTTCTGTTTCACAAGTACTTGTGGCATGAACAGATGATGTTTCTTGAGTACCAGAACTAAGACTAGAAATCTCTGTTTTGCTGCTTTTACTGCTTCTAGTCAGGCTAGAAGATACATTGTGGTCAGTCTTTCCCTTTCAATGGATATATGTCCCCCACATCCTTCAGGCAGGAATCCAGAAACAGAGTGAGACCCAGAGGAGAAAAATTCACTGACAATTCAGTGTAATGTCTGGAAGTCTAAAGAAGTTCAGTTTAGACTTACTTGAAGCTTACTAATTTTTTTTTTCAGTTTGGTTTGACTATCCCTAATAAGGGTGTAAGTTTTCTGGAGACAGGGAAAGCATGGTTAAAAAGTCAGTCTGTCTTATTTCCATTGTTTCTAATGCTCCATGGAAGAAGTATGTTCATATCCGAGTACTTTCATAGGACTAAAGTCATAACAATACATCTTAAAAGAGTGGTTACTGAAAGCATTCATTGATCCTCTTCACTGAAGACATGTTGGTTGTACTGCAAAACTGCTTATTAACTGCCCTTTTTTCTTTTTCATTTGTTTGCTTCCCTTGTAAGCCTACCTCACTGTTATTAAATCTGTTTTATACTGGATACTTAAAATCAATTTTCAGGTAAACCTTGCAGAGCAATGAAAGGAATTTTGCATGGACTATGACATATTTCTTCTTCTTAAACCAGTACCATATTTTCTCCCTTAATAACTCAAGTGAAAGGATAACATGCTTACCTGTGCACAGTACACAGGTAGACACAAGTCCAATACTTGGCACAGAAAAGTACTCAGCTCAACAGAAATCAACAAAAAATATGGGCTAAATTATGCTTTGCGAAGGCATCCCTCACAGTGCATTAATAAAACCCAAACCTTGTCACTTTCTAGTCTTGATGTACCCTAAATACCTGCATTTCTCACATTTTATAAGACAAAGATGACAAACCTTACTATCAATTTCACTGCTCCCCAGAGCAGACTGGATCACGTACAGCAATGCATCTGTCAGGCCATCACACTCCCTCATTCTTCTTCGGGCCTCTTCTCCAGCAGAGCTGACATTCCTGCAAGGGAACAGCAAGGGTCATCACCTCCCCTCCTGAAACCTCACAATTAACATACAGATAAAACACTCCTTTTCTTTTTTCCTTTCATCGCTTCAGAGCTGTGAATAATGAAGACAGCTGTGAATGAGCTCAGGAAATGTAACACAGAGGGGAACAAATGGCAGTCATTAGGTCCTCCACAAGAAGGGGCAGAGAGGCCAAGCAGCATGCACGACCTGAGCTAGAACACTCACAGCCTATTAAAATTTGGAGAAGGGCTGATAATTTTTTCTTTTTTTTTTTTTTCCTTAAAAAAAGTAGATTTTATAGCAGTGAGTAAAATGTGCATATGTACATATAAGTCAAGTTAAAAAAAAACCCAAGAGGTTTTGCCAAAGAAATCTCCTAGGATTTGAAAAGCCCCATATTTAGGGGTCTTAACCTGAGAGAAAAATAAGCTTCTGATGTTCCTTGCTTCTCATTTTACAGGAATATTACCTTTTCCCTCTCATTTTGAGAGAACATTGATAGCTCAGTCTTCTCTTTATGTAGTTAACTCACAAGTTGTTTTACATCATAACATTTAAAACCTCAGGTTATTATAGTAACTGTATTCCTCAGAAAGCCCTCTGGCCCTGTCTGAACCAAAATTTGCTGCATAACCTAATGTGAAATAAATTTCAAAATCCTGATCTATAAAGAAACAAATATGTATGAATGAGCATGTATCAATAGATTCTATACTTGCCAACATCAAGTCTCCTTTCAGAAAAATCACACCCAAATTTGCATAGCAGTTTTGTTTTAGAAATCAAGGAATTAGAAATCTCAGGATCAGAGCAAAGCTTTTCAGTCTGCTTTCATAGGGGCAGACAACCCTCTACTGACGTGGCTCATCTGTAGCTTCTCTTTCCCCACTATTAAAGTTTATACAAAAGAACAGAGAAGAGCACACCAGCCCTATACCAATGTATGGAAATGAAAAGGAGGGCATTGACCCTTTCATTTGGGAAGAAGGCAAGGCATTTTGTTCCTCTTACACCATTTTCAATTTCCTTTGAAATAAAGATGGAAAAAGAATGAGAATCCTGGGAGGGAAGAATGAATGTTAGATGGAGGAAGGTAAGAGGACTTGAGAACAGGTTTCATTTCAATTCTTTCTTTAAGCACTCCATCCTGATCTGCCTCTCTATCATCTAAAAAAAAAAAAAAAAAAAAGCATTCCTGTTCCCCTAAAGAATTTTCTTATTAAGATAATCTTATAATTGGACGATCCCTCAGCCCCTCCAGCCCCTCTAGTGCAGGTCCATAATTGATCCTGTTCCCTAAACAACTGTGATTTTCCATCTATACTTGAATACCCACACAGTCCTAATTAGTACTGCTCTCCCACATATAAGCCGCCCCAATTAATTCAATACTATTCCCTTCACCTCCGCAGTCATCCTGACAAAAACAAACATCAACAAAACCAAAACAAAACCAACCCAAACCCCAAACAAATTAAAGAAACCCAAACAAAGAAAAAACAACAACAAAAAACCCCAAACAAACAAAAAGACAACAAAAAAATCCAAACAAAGCAAACAAACCCCCCCCAAACAAAACCACCAAAACCCAAACCAAAACAAACCAGCTGGGGAGCACTAGAGCTACCTCCCTAGCACAAGAGTGACAGAAATCAGAAGGTAAAATTATAGAGCATGGTTTTCCTGTAACAGTGCCTTGACCCTGTATTTGCAGGACTGGGGACTCTTGCTTAAAGCATATTTTGAGTAGAGTACATCTGCAATTCTGGAAGAGCAGCATGCATAGGAAAAGCAGAATCATGGATCTGAAAAGTGCATTGCTGGGAGAGCAATACCAGCAAGCGGGATTAGTGGACTTCTACCTGAAATTCTATTCTCCCACCCTCCAGGAAGATAGAGAGTTCTATCCAGCCCTAAAAGAATAACTGCACAAAGTACAATAGGAGGATGTTGAATAAGTGTTCTCAGCACACAACTTTTTTGGCATCATTGTAGAAAACCAACCAACCAACCAACCAAAAAACCCCAACTACTGAATCCTTTTAAACAGAATCAAATATAACAGTCTGTACTAACAAGTCCAAGTCTGTACTATATGTCCAATCTTTTTTATTATCTGCAGCTACATACACTGAGAGCAAGATTTCAAAATATATGGACTTACATATTGGTAGAAAGAAACAGATACATTCTCCCTGATCTTTTCATTGAGGTGATTTCTCCTCCTTTCTAGTACAGCTAAATGCATGCCATGTTGACTCTCCAGAGCCTGCAGAGACTGGCAGCCTCTCAACTCCTTTCCAAGTTCACCAGAAACACCTCCTTGCCAAGACAGCAATGCAGAGAACCTTATAGTCCCCGAGTTGTAAGCTGTCTGCCACATTCATTTCTAGCCAAACAACAAATGTGAGGCCTTTATATAAAGTAATAGACACACACTAGGAGCACAGACAATGCATTTCTCTGCCCTGTGTGGAGAAGCTGTCTAGTTCAGCAATTCTGTTTACCATGTCTCCTTTATGCCCCAGTGTCTTCTGTAATCAAGAGGTGGATATACCCAATTCCCATGACTGCTTTTCCTTTTTTTCTTTTTCCCCCAAAAAATCTCTGTGTAGTTTCTGCATTGGCTCATAGCTACTACAGTCCTCCTCAGAACTGGAGTATTTATTTATTTACATGGGATGTGGCTTAAAACCCAAATCAAATGTCAAACTTGCATCAGCATTTTAGCAGAAATAATAATTGGCTTATTTAATAAGAAGTTCATCCTATTATTTAACTATTCCTATTTCACTTCTGTTGAAGGAATCGTTAATTGAGATCTTTCAGAGATGGTCTCTAATATCACCATGTTCAGGCTATGTAGCTCTGCAAAAGAGAATCAGGTTCTAGATTATGTGAGCTGTCAAATAAAACATTCTGCCATCTTAATTTTCTTGTTTCTCATTATTAACTTGAACATGCTGTAGCTGTTGGTGTGACAGGGAGTATGACACAGTTTGTCCTTTGTGATTTTAAAAGTCACTGCACAAACCTTAAACTGGAGCATTACTGTAGGTAAACTGTCCCACTAATAAGCACCTATTTCTCCAATTTCAGTCTCCAAAACAATAAAACCTGTTAAATGTAATGTGAATAATAACATGTAATAAAATACATTAAAAAAATCCCAAACCCCAAACCCTACAAATCCTTTCTCTACATGCACTCCCCTATACGCTGTCTATTTTATTTCTTTCTGATGGACAAGGCATTCTCCTTTAGGGATCAAGCCTTGTCTCTGTTTCATGCTGGAATATCCTGTCCCATCACGGACTGCAGTGAATGATGATGACTGTCTGAGCTGGTCTGCAATGTCCCAGATGACCCATAAGAGCTATTATTTTTTCTGTGTACTTCCAACTCTTTCTATAAACATGCAGGCTATTTGCTGTAAGGATCTAATAAGGTAATCTAGACACCAAAACCAATAAACAAGCATCATGCACATATCCAGTGAGTGTGCTCAGAGCCATCAGCAGTCCTTGACAACTACAATTTCACAGGCTTTTTATAATGGAGTAGACTTTTAGTCACATTGGCTTATCTACAGGTATTCATTGCAGCCTTTGGATACATTGTAAACAGGTTCGCTGTAGTAGGTAGAGTTACTACTGTAACTTTTAGACAAATTCTGCCTTTTTAACAATATTTGTACACTATTTTTTTAACCATCTCTTATTGCTGAAAACTAAGCTATCTTATAAGAGCAGCTATTTCTCAGACATGCAAATTTAAACAAGGTAGTGAGATAAAAAATGAAAACACAAGAGGATTCATTCTTATTATTAGGAGTTTCTAAATGATAGGCTTTAGTGTTGACAAAGTCAGATTATTATTTGAAAGCAAAAATAAATTAACATAGATTTTTCAGTCACTGCTACAGATCTGTCTTGTGGTTTTGCTCAGTTTGAATGACAGTTCAATGCAGTATTAGCAAGATTTCTTCTTGCTAAATGCTCATACTATACCACTTACAGCCTTCTTTATATCTAACTTATTCTTCACAGAAGTAATAATTTATCAATCCTGCATGTGGATTAAGACTAACACAGATTTTGGGGCAAATTCTCTCTTATTAATTAGAATAGTTAAACTATAATTAAAGAAGCAAGACCATTTATCAACAAGGAGTTTGGCCTCAGATTTTTATCTCTTAGGTATTCATTTAACTTCAAAAACATATTTTGCAATTAGTCAAACATCTGACAGTCTAATGTGGATAGAGTGTTGGTTATTAACCTTTCTATTAAATGCTATGACAATGTGATTGAGCTTTGATTATTCAGCCATACCTTTCATTTCCAAAACAACAGAGCAATCAGCCTACCAAGTCAAGCACTCAACAGGTTGCTTTACTGCTGTGGTTCTGCATGTGAAAACCTGAGGCTAAAATCAATGCTTTTAATGACCACTCTGTGGGACCTGTGAAGCAATTGTCTTTTAAGCACTTTTTTAGCTGTTCTGATACGTCTTGAAGCGATACATGGTGGAAAAACCCCTAAACTGCAATAAGCATCTTAAAATAAATTGTCTCCCTAAAAAAAAATATACTAAATTTATGACAAAATATTTTTGATAAGAGTTCATGGTATAACCAAACATAGCCTCATCTGAAAAATAATAAATTCTAACACTCCCTCATTACCTCTATGCCTTTGCTATGTGTTTTCACTTGAAGTGCAAATTTTCTACGTAAATACAGTACACAGAATTAGATAGGGTTTATTCAGGAAGCGTCTTAAATTGTGGTATAAAAGAATCCCACCTGCAGAAAATTTCATATTTGGTATTTCATTTATCTGACATGTAGTACTTTGTTTCATAAAGATCATTGCACTCATTAACATTCAGCTGTTTATGCATCTACCACTTTTAATGCACTACCTGCCGGAGGTGAAAGTCAGTATGCCTAGCACTCGGTTGGTTGGTAGGAGCTGAAATACTGTGCCATTTACTGCCTTTGGGAAGAAACTGCTGTGGTGCAGACTCTGAAGGTCATAATGAGAACAATTTAAAGATGTCAATGTGATGACATTTCTCTCCATTTAGAATTGTAACGTTGCCAAATGGAACTCTACATATGTTAAAGACCTATTGCACACAGGTGCAGTGTGATGGACCAGGACAGCAGCCACTTTATGCCCAGAGCGCAGCAAATCTAGAGGTAGGTAAGGAAAAGCAAACTTCTATTTCCAGCATTCTTTCCTCTTTCCTCCTTACCTGAGGGAGCACAATAAACTGGCCAGTCCTAATATGTTCAAGTGGCTACAGTTTCCACTGAAAAGCACAAGGTTGTGTGCTTTTAAATAAGTAGGTAGCAGGCATTATTCAACCATTACTTTTGCTTCAACTTCTGTACTGAGTCAGTAGCACTTTGCAGCTCTTAGAAGACCATCATTTTAATCTCTAATGCTAGCACCTGAACTGTTCACTGTTATCATAACTACATAGTCATGATGAACAGCCTCTCACTTTTAAGCCACTTTGGGATCTCAGGACCAGAAGGATATAAATACAATAGTATGTTGAAAAATGCTATAAAAATAGCAAAACATAATGGACATAGGAACAAGTAAGGTATGCTAGGATGACTCAAAAGGACTGACTCACAATCCTGCCACTTTGAAGATAAAATGCTTAAGCCACGAGTGTGTTAGATAAGGGACAGATTGATTGGTGGGATTTATTTTACTTTATTTTACTAAAAAAAAGGATCTTAAAAAAATACACTTTAATAAGTACAAGCAACCATGGGAAGATGGATAGATAATTGTTAAATAAAGGAAATCTCATACTGGAGGGTGTTCACCAGTGGAGTGATTATTCATAACCTATCAGAAAATTTACTGAAGATACTAAGTTATTTAGAGCAATAAGCAAATGCTAACAGGGAAGTACTGCAGGGTTAATTAATGTACATAGTTAATGTACATAAATGTAAAGTCATGTACATGGGGAAAATGTCTCATATATTCCTGATTTTATTGACAATATGTTGGGCTCAGAATTGACCACTGAACCCTCAGAATTATAACAGACATACACGAAGAGGTAGCTCAGTACTCAACAGCAGCTAAAGGAGCAAAAAGGACAGTAAGACATGTAAGGCAAGCAACATAAACTAAACCAGAGTATAGCAATGTATGTACTGTCTTTATTGAGGTGCGTGATGCTGAGCCCCTCATCTCAAAAAGGATACAACAGAAGTGAAAAAGATTCAGAGGAGGGGTACACATTTCTAGGTTAGGAAGAATGTAGTAATCCAGAACCTAGCAGGAGGAATAAGTGACAGAAAACAAAAGACAGAAAATATAATAAAAACTCATTGTGGTGACAGAGAAGGTGGTTAGAAATCAGCTGAAAACTGATGGAACCAGACAAGGAAGACTTTAAAAGGAGAAGGGATAACAGATGAGTGAAGTTGAACTGTAGATGTCGTGTCCAAAAGAACTTCTCGCTGGCAAAAGTGCAAAAGGTCTCAAAGGGAGGTAAGTTTACAGAAGAGAAATCTATTAAGCTGTATTAAACCAAACAAAAATCATATCTGTTTTAGGAAGACTGGGAGCCAGCAAATGGTTGGTACAGCAAAGAGGATAAGCAAACCTGAAAATGCACCAGCCTCACTGAACTATGAAAATTGCTTTAGGTCTCTTCCTTTGATATTTTGTACATATGAAACACCAAGGTGACATTCAGCTTCCCAGACAGAACAGGCAATCTCACTATCTGTTCAGCTGGAGAATAAAATGGAACATTTCAGCAATGGCTTTTGAATCAGTACTCAGTGCTGATGGTCCAACAGAAGTGTACTTCCCAGCTTTTGTTACCGTGCAGTAATAAACACATCTGAGAACAGAAAAGAAAGGATGTAGACAGTCTGAAGGGGCTTCTAGTCCCCCACTGCCAGTACTGGAAGAACTTGAGCTGCACCTGCAAGACACAGTAGAGCAGCCACTGAAGATACAGAAGCTGGCTCTGAAAGAGCTACAGGATTACTGGTGCTGGCTCACCAGCTCCTCATTGACTGCCTCTCCACACAGCTGACCAACCTACCACAAATGCTGGTACAATCAGTGTTGTTCTCTGTACATGAAATAACTGTTCCAGCATTAGCTCAGGCAGTTCCGTCCTACAGAATTGCTTGCCAGAGGACACTGCAGCTTTTAATATTTGTATAGACTCAAATGCAACAGGGCAAATTTGTGGATAAGGATGCCACTGAGATTGTTAAATGAGGCATCACCTGTCCATGCACCCTGGTTATCTACTCAGTTCACTGTAAAAACTCAAAAATATCCTGTCAGGTGCTTCAGTACTGTAAAGTAGTCTCTCCAGTTTTTCCATTTTCCTGCTCAGCTTGTTATCTTATTAGGAACAAAACCATTGATCACACATAAATAGCTTTCAATTAACCTCATTCTACTTGTTACTTATCAGATAATTTTCTTCAAATGCCTAAAAATTGTTCAGTTTTGATGTTCTTAATTGCCTTCCTCTACATTAACTGTTTAAACAATTTCTAAGGTATTAAAATCCAGGTTATTTGTTCATCATTTCTATGTCTATTTATTTCTTCCACTAAAAGGTGAAGTCTTTTATTTGTCCTGTTTAGTCCTGTGAGAAAGTCTCTGTCTTACATGCGGAGCTGCACTAGCAAATATACTTCCAATATGTAGAAAAATATTCACCTTTTCATTTTTTGTAGGATATATTCTCAAGAAAAACTTGTCATTACAACTTGGCATTCATAAGAACAATTGAAAAGAACCAGGTGAAATGCTTTAGGGTTAAGAATAAGCATCAAGGAAATATACTACCTATAAGAGAGAGTAATTTACTAAGTGTTTAAAGTTATTGTCCTGACTGTACTTATCGGTATGTCTCACACTGCTGAGATCACTTTATAAAATCCTTTTGAATGTTATTTCTCTAATATAATTTTACGTTTTTTAAAGAAAAATCACTCTCCTTCAGTCAAAATTCTAACATATGCAACCACTAGGGAAAAGATTTTTCTTTCTTACCTGAAACTCGTGAAAAGGAATTTACCTAACTTCATGTAGTATGTGAAATTTCTTGCCATCCTCTGATGTATTTGACCTTGTCTTAGCTTAAGAACAACTAGCACTAGCAAATGAAAGCAAAAAGTCCTGGTCTTGACAATTCTTTCCCCTTGAGTTATGCCCAGCATAGCTCCTGTGCTTTTCATGAGCCTCTTTCCTATGCACTGAGAAATATTTTGAACACCTCAGTTGGTTATGATTGAAGTGCAACTTGAGAATACAACAATGGGCAAAAAAGCACTCCTGACCTGCTTCCAGGTTTTCCCCCAAATGGCTTAGTGCTAGCAGATATGTCCTAGCTACAGAAGGTATGCTTGTTTCTAGAATAATAGAAAAGGACCAGACCATCATACACAATAAACACTTAAAAATAAGCTTGATGCAGGTTGGACAAGTGGAAGCCTGGTGTAGTGGAAGGTGTCCCTGCCCACGGTGGGGGTTTGGACCTAGATGATCTTTCAGGACCCTTCCAACCCCAAAACATTCCAATATTCTATGAAAATACAAGTGTTGCAGGGAAAACCACTCTATACCTGTGATTCAGGTATAAATCCAGTAATTTTACAGGTGACTGGGCAGACAATTATAATCCAAAATAAGCAGGAACTTTTGAAGTGGTCGCAAATAAAATGAGATCTTGTAGTCTGACAATTTACAGACATGAGTGCATGTCTATGCAAACTTGAAAGCCACATCTTAAGAAAAATAGTAGAGCTTATTTTATACCTATTAAGTCAGAATAGCATCTGTATGAGGGAAAACTAGTTTAAATATTTGGACAGGATCTCATGACACTGTCGCTTTGGTTTCTCAGTCTATGTTAAGACAAGCATTCTGCTTGGTGTAGATGACAATTCAGATATGACATTCTGGTTGTACAAATATTAAAATAAATAATGTCATTACAGATACACTCTGGGTTCCATTTTGACACAAGATCCTATTTTTCATGTTCCAGTTTTCATTTTTCCATTTGTTATGCTGATTTTTAAATTGACACTGTTGTCATTAAACTACAACAAAGAGTTTTGGATAAGGTATTCTCAGATTGCATTGGAAGGAACCCTCAAAGGTCATCTTGTCCAACCCCTGTGCTAGGAGTATTAAAACATACTGGATATTCCTGACATAATACTTTCCTAGGCACCTAAGTTCAGTAAGCTTGTTTGCATACACCCTTGATTTTGAACCATTTAAATACATTACTACTAATGCTTTTAAATTTTCAGTGTTACAAAATATTGGAAACTTATACAGCTCTTTTCCTCAGGTTTTAGAATCAAGTGAAAAACATAATCACCAAAATCAGACCACAAACAATGTAAATAGTTATATTTAGTAGAGTTATCAGGCTGAAAATCCTATGAATAAAGATTAGGTTCCTGAAAAAAACCCCAACATGACTTGCAATAAGCAATCCTATCAACCTGAAGGAACAAACAAATAGAATTGTGATTGCTTAAGTAAGATGATTCCACCAAACTACAAAACAATCTCTGTGTCACATCTGAGTTTTAGGAGCCTTTCTGCATCTATTTTACAGATGAAAAAAACATTATCAGCACAGAGCCTTGAGAAGAAAGGACAGTAAATCGGCTTTGGTTGTAGACTAATCAGATGAGCACAATTAATTACAACACCAATCAGTTTATTAGATTATTAGGTTCATCTCGTTCTGATCAGCTACTTAGAAATGTTAATAGAGACGATAACAAGTCACAAAGCAGAACACTTAGAAAGTATTAGAAAGTATGAAATAGTACTTTGAATGAAACAATTTAAGTTATAGCATAGTATAGAAAAGTAGAAGTCAAATGCTTTTCAACTGTGTGTATGATGATAATTTCAAGGACTTCACTGTGATGGATATTTCTTGAAAATCTCTCCCCTCCATTTTCTCATTTTTACACTTTACCTCCATTGAAAACATCAAGGTATCTATGCTACTTCCCACTAATAAAACCTCACAATGTTCTGATTTTTTAAGCTAAGTATCTGTAAAAACCCTTAGTATCATAAATTCCCTAGTTGTAAAAAAAATATATATCACATATGATACTTATAATTTTTGCTTTACCTACTGTTCCTTAAGCATAATAGATAAATATATATGATCTTGTCCTACTTGCATAATAGTTAACCTAGAATTGCCAGAGTATATATCCTACCTCAGATTATGTCACTTCATCTTATCTCCAAATGGCTTTTTGTGCATACTAAGATATGATGAAAGAACTGACCCTCTAGCATGCCCTTCAGCCTAATGACTCATTGTGCATCACTGCTGCTTGAAATAACCTGTAAAAAAAGAAGGAAATCACTCTACCACTTATCCCCATCTACGCCATGTAAAACGATGAACAATCACTCTCTGCTACTCGAGCTACTGTCAATGCTCTCCACTTCTTTGGCTTATACTACAGGGATGATGTCTGACAACTTGGCTCTTCTGCCAAAACAAACCTCTTACAAAACCCTACAGTGCCACATCTGAGAGTCTGATTCAGTTGTATGTTGCATGGGGACAGAGATTACTTATTGCCAGGGATTCTGTGTTTCCCTGTTCATTTTAACACATATACTTTGAACCAATTCACTCATGGGAGTTAAACTAAACACCAAAATCAAACTTCCCATTGGTGCATGAAGGCTGTCTTGTTCCACTTTATCATTTGTTTTGCCATGAAATGTACTATTATGCTTGTCTTCTGATATCTGACCCTTCCACTTCAAATGTATACACGTAGAACATTACTGTATTTGCTCCATTTTGATTTGCTTCATCTTGATTGACCCGTTTAGTGCGTGAAGTAAAGGCTGTGGAGGAGATCTACCTAGATTTAATAAAGCCTTTGACATGGTTTCTCAGAGCATTCTCATTGGAAACTGGCTGCTTGTGGCTTAGATGGGTGGATGCTTTGCTGTGTAAAAAAATGGCTGGATGGTCAGACCCAAAGAGTAGTGGTGAATGGAGTTAAATGCAGTTGGCAGCTCATCACATGTGGTGTTGCTTAGGGCTCAGTACTGGGGTCTTTAATATCTTTACCAATAATCTGGACAAGGGGATTGAGTGCACCCTCAGTAAGTTTGCAGATGACACTAAGGTGGGAGGGTGTGTTGATCTACTTGAGGGTAAGAAGGCTCTGCAAAGGAATCTGGACAGGCTGGGCCAAGGCCAATAGTATGATGTTCAACAAGGCCAAGTGCTGGGACCTGCACTTGGGTCACAACAAACTCATGCAACAACCAGGCATAGTGAAGTGTAGCTGTAAAACTGCCCACTGGGAAAGGACCTGGGGGTGTTGAGTGATACCTGTCTGAATGTGAGTCAGCAGTGAGCTCAGCTGGCCAAGAAAGCTGACAGCATCTTGGCTTGTATCAGAAATAGGATGGCCAGCAGGTCTAGGGAGGCTATACTTCAAATTCTATATTGAGTTGAGGAGCTGGAGCATGTCCAAACAAAGGCAACAAAGGATGTAAAGAGCAGGTCCATTGAGGAGCAGCTGAGGGAGCTGGAATTGTTTAGCCTGGAGAAAAGGAGGTTCAGAGAAGGCCCTACCACACTCCATAACTACCTGAAAAGAGGTTGCAGTAAGGTGGATATCAGCCTCCTATGTTACAAGCAATAGAACAAGAGGAAATAACTTCAAGTTGCATCAGAGGAGATTGTATATTACAAAAAATTTCTTCACCAAAAGAGTTGTAAAGCAATGGAAGAGGCTGCACAGGGAAGTGGTTGAGTAACTGTCCTTGGATGGTGATTTAAAAGATGTGTATATGCTTAGTGGTGACTTGGCAATGCTAGGTTAATGGTTGGACCTGATAATCTTAATGGCTTCTTCCAACCAAATGATTGTGTGATTTCTTCCTATAACTTGAACCAAAACACTTGTATGCTATGAAAGGACAACCCCTCTTCTTCTCTCAAAAAATGGACTTGCTGAAACTGAGCAAACGTTTCTGCAGAATCACTGTGTTCCTTATCTTATGACCACTTTCATGCATCTTGTTTCTATCAAGTCTCACCATACACAGTGGCTTTAATATATGTTCTGTAGGCTAAGGAGCAGTGTGTATTTGTGTTATAAAAACCCAGAACTGATCACCAACAAAAAAAGAGTGGAGGGAGAATTATGCAAACTGAACAATATGACAAAGTTGAGAGCTGGGTTCAAGTACAAAGTCACTGATGCTGTGGATTGGATTCAGCTCCAGTCTCTCAGTTCCCACCCTAAGATGCTTCTGCAGCTGTGAGCATTCTTTCGTTGACATATAAGTGTTCTCTGAGTGACAGATACTCAGCACCATCAGACTTGCTCCCAAGTGACCTGCTTTTACAACACATGTATTGTACAAACCCTACCTCTAACACAGTGCTTTGACTGTAGCGGTGCTATGCCTGGGAAGAGTTTCATGCTTTTTATGCCATTGTGTGCCAGTCAGAGACCAAATTACCAAAAAGATAATTATAGCTGATAAAGGTGTCTGTTCTTTTATGAATAAACACTCAGTCTAATTTTGTAATTATTATTTTACCATTTTCAGTTAACTGTCAGTTACTCAACAACACAGCTTCCTCTGGTACGGTACAAACACAATTCCCAGAATTTCAGTAATATTTTGTATATTAGGTATAAAAGAGCGCAAATTATTTAACACAACTTTAGGAAGCTCATTATATATTCCCCAGCGCAGAGCTGATTTTCATTGCCAACTCTTGCTGAAATAAATATGCTAATACAGACTACTAGTGCATTTCTTCCCCCCTTCCTGAACAGGTGGCTCTGGTGAAATGACACTCCATCAAGCTGGTAACCGCATGAATCAAGTATCGCAATGTTCCAGTTCCTTGTGCTTCAGTTATCTATCTGCTGAAAGCAGGAAGGATACAGAAGGTTCATGTGATCATAACTGATGAACTACCTGTCTGTTTTGCACAAAATGATTCATTTACAGAAACTGCACTGAGAAAGGCAGAATTACCCTGCAATTTATTAATGATGATTAAAGTAATTCCTACCACTTCTGTGTTACTTTTTTACATACCTCTCTACTCATCTGCCAGCTTTACATACCAGTGCCTGCAGTCCTGCACCTGAACCTGGACTCCTATCTCTGTCCCAGCAATGCTGCAGCCCGTTTCTGGCTCACTGTTTGGTCTTCCTGCCTTGGTTTTGGACCTACCTGGCTTGCTACCTGTTGTTCCCTGATGCTCCCTGGAATACCAATAAGACCCACCACTGTCCTCTCAACTCTGTTCCCCTGCCTGAGCTTATTGGTGAGGGCCTTGTGTGTCCATGTTGTAGCCATCCTCACCTCTTGGTTCACTAACCTTAATTAGAGAAGTCCTGATCTAGCTGTTCCATGACACAGATGACTTAGTTTTCCTACACTGGTCTTGATATTCCTTCTCTTTCTACTCCTATAGCCAGTGAAGACTGAGGAGCACTTTTGTGTAAAGGTCTATTATTCTGAACACCCTAACATCTATATACTTAACTGCACTAGGCTGAAGTTCATTGGCCTCAGCAAGTACTTGGTCTCCACCTGAGATCCCCTGAACTTCAGTTTCTCAACAAGTCAACAGTCATAACTCTGCCACGTTTAAAACCAACTGTTCATATAATTTTATGTATGCACAGATTGAAAGGTCACACCTGTATTTTCCACTCCAACTTGCGGATTTTGTTCTAAGGGACGTTATGCCACTGAAAGCACAACGTTTACCTGTACCATGTGGGCTACAGGTATTGGAGGGTCCTCAGCTGTGGCTCAGCCTCTCTTCTCTACCATAATCAGGATCAGATGATGACTGGGGGCTTGTACTGCATACTTGGACACTGGCAGCAGGTAAGTGTCCCCCTGAGTACAGCTCTGGAACAGACTTAGCTGTATGAAGCCACATCACGTCAGCATTTAGATGAAGGTAAGAGCTGTACACAAGCACTCCAGAAACATCCACTGAGCACACCAGGAATATGCAGGAATTGTACAGACTCTTCTGCTGGAGGAAGCTAAGGAGAAGTTACTTTAATTCATATGCAGTATTTATCCTTCACTAACTGTGGAAATACATGGTCTACCATAACAGTATTCAGGAGAATTACTGAGAAACAGCTATTCCTCAGTGCTTTGTCTTCTGCAAAGTTGTAACCCGTACTCAGCCTCAATTTAATCTTTCAGGCTACTTCTTACCAACCATATCTGCACTCCTGATCATTTCAAATACTGCCCTCAGCACACTATATTAAGCTATGCAATACTACTTTCACGAATATAATCAGCTCTCTGAGAATGTCCATGGAAAGCAGCACCCTGGCAGGTGGGAAACACAAGCCTCAATGTTTACCCTCACCTTTTGTGGCTGTGCTCCAACTATGCCTCCACCAGGCAATGATACTGTTGCGATCAGTGCAGCCAAAGCCACTCAAACACATGTAGATGAATGCTAGAATTCCAACCCACAAGGTAAAACTTTTTCTCAGAACATGCCTTATTACACTGAACTGTTTAACATTCATAATTCAGACAGCAAAATTTCATACACCTGCCTTTGATATTTGCTACAGACTCTACAGTATTCATTTAATGACATTCAGCATGCTGCCCTCTTCCTTTCCACAAATGAAAGTGCTTTAGATGACTTAGATCTTCAATTTACACATTTACAACCCAAACTCCATTTGAAGACCAGCAATACAACCCACCCCAGATGATTCAGGCAGCCTGTCATACTGCAAACTTGCTTTAGAAATATACTCAAATAATTGAAGGAAGCATAACAGGAAAAAAAAAATTAAAAATTTGCAGTGCCAGAGAATTTGATTGCTACTATTAATAACCAGGAAAAACTGAATACACACTGAAGCTACTTCAAAGATCAAGTGCAACCATCTTTGTTTATTTAGCCCAATGATGAAGTCACTCTGAAATAAACAGCAAAGAGTTCTGGAAATACTTCAGTATACAAAAACAAAGACCATCAGAAAAATACAGAGGTATCACTACGATCAAAAAATAACACTTAATGTTCTGAAGCTGTATTAGTTAGGAAAAATCACAGAATCACAGAATCAATAAGGTTGGAAAAGACATCAAGGATCATCAAAGTCCAACCTGTCACCCTACACTTCATGATCACTAAACCATGTCACCAAGTGCCACATCCAATCCCTTCTTGAACACCTCCAGGCATGGTGACTCCACCACCTCCCTGGGCAGCACATTCCAACGTCTAACAACTCTCTTCATGAAGAACTTTCTCCTCACCTTGAGCCTAAACCTCCCCTGGTGCAGCTTGACAGAATAATTAATGAAAAATCCACTGGGATTCCCCTATCAGAATAAAAAAAAAAAGTTACATTTTGCACATAATTTTGGGTTCTGAGACCAATTTTGAGGGGATTTACTTGCAAATGGTACTTTAGACATTCAGCATGTAATGTCAATACTTTTTTCCTGACTGTAATTTCATTTTGATGTAAAAAATTATGAACAACACCTTGTAAACTGTAATTCTAAGGTGGTCTATTTAAATGCTTATACGTTCAATGTCACAACTATGCATTTCAGTTTAAAATTCCGTTGAAATACTACTGACTAATTCACAGGAATTTATTTATTTCATAAACTATCCTATGATTTGAAATCAGTTCTAATGAAATTAAGATAAATCAAATGAACATTTATTAATCTATACTACTGTAATTGAAAAAAGATGCTTCAAATAAAAAGCTTTCTCTAGCTGTTAGGCTAACATTTTAATCATACGTGCAATTGCTGATCAGTTCATCACTCTGAATTATAAAACGCTTTGCAGAACAGTCTAGTTGGAAAGTCAAGCACCAAAGACTTGGTAATACCCAAATTAAGTTGGCCTGTGAAATTTTACTTAAATCTCCTTCTGTGATTCTATGATTCTAAGAAAGTGATAGGATATTGACAGCAGTGCTCTCCCTACATCAACATGGCCTAAATCACAGAACATTAGGGCTTGGAAGGCATCTTCAAAGATCACCTAGTCCAACCCACACTGCCAAAGCATGCCCACTGCTGGCTTTTCCTTTTCCTTCTTAAAATATGCTGTAATGTACAACAGTCTAGGAACAGGATTCGTCTGATAAAACCAAGGCACAAAAGGTGTTGAGTTCTTCCATCTTTCCCCTTTTATCGATCACTGATTTGTCTTCCCCACGCATCAACAGACTCACATTCCCCTCAACTTCGTTTTGCTTTCATGTTACATATACCTGTAAACCTCTCTTCTGTGACCCTTCATGTCTCTATTTAGCTCCAGCTGAGCTTTGCTCTTCCTCATTTCATCACCAAGTGCAGAACCAAGGTTTTTCATAATCCTTTGTAACAGTTTGCACTCCTTGGTCTCTTCTTATGTTTCAGGAGGCTTTCTGTTTACTCAAATGAGCTTTCTGCCCCAATTTCCAGCCTTCCTGTACAACAGAGTGGCTTGCTTCCAAGTTCTCATCAAGTTTTGCTTTAAAAATTCAGTGATCATCCTTCTATCAAGCAGCTCCACAGAAGCTACAAAAGCCATTGAATTTGTGAGTGCAGTGGGTATGTTGGTATTGCTGTCAGGAAGAATGATCGACGAAAGCATAGGCATGTATGGTTAACAACCAAAGTTAAAATGGAAAGCAGCTGTGAATAACAATCTAAATGTACAGTTCAGGCCCAGAGGAGGTTTATACTAAATGCAATAGTCTGTACTGCTGGCTGAGCATGCTGATACTAAGTTGCTGCAGGTACACCTACCCAGTGCTGCAGACTAGCCTTCCACTTCTATTGCCAACATCATTCCTGCCCGGGTATCAAGGACTGACAACAGAAGTAGTGCTTTGAGTGGGACAGTAGCAGGAATTGTGCTGAGGCCACTGATTTGATTTCACATGAACTATGAAAACAGTAGAGCAAATTCCAAACAGGATCTGTTGGAAACTGCTGTTTCTCCCTGCAGATTTTCAACATGAACAAATATTTATTATGGATTAAGACATGCTAATCATTTATTTTTTACCGAATATATGAACTTCACAAAATAAACAAGGACAGACCTCCAAACAGAGAGGAGTGAATGTGAAATGATTAAGCAGGAAAGGAATGAGTAAGCTTAGATGCTTGCCAAGAGCCACATTCCCAAAATCACTGCATGCCTGAACCAAGGAAAACAGCTACTCAGACATCATTATAAACATGATCAATCTCCTTCCTTTCTTCCTCCCTCCTTCTCTTTCTTTCTCTTTCTCTTTCTTTTTTTCTTTCTCTCTTTCTCTTTCTCTTTCTCTCTCTTTCTCTTTCTCTTTCTCTTTCTCTTTCTCTTTCTCTTTCTCTTTCTCTTTCTCTTTCTCTTTCTTTCTCTTTCTTTCTTTCTTTCCTTCTTTCTCTTTCTTTCTTCCTTTCTCTTTCTTTTCTTTCTTGCTTGCTTGCTTGCTTTCCTTCTTGCTTGCTTTCTCCCTCCCTCTGTCCCTCCCTCCCTTTCCTGGAGCAGAAACAGCTAACTGTAAGACAGAAGTAACTACCAAAAGTACTTGACAATATGACACATTTTCTCATAGTTGCATAGATTAGAGGACACTCCCTCTTAGTGTGAAGTCTGGAAATCAAAGACATCACATAGCTATCAATCAAAATCAGTTTGACCAATCTACTGAAGAATATCCTTGACATAAGTTAATTATATAAAGTGGACCCAAGGAATTACATGAATACTTTCCTCATGAATAAAATATTTTTACCTTTTATTTATTGTGTATTTTTACTTCATTATGAGATTCCCCCTGGCCAACATTTATACATTCACAACACTTGCATTGTACCCTTTCACAAGTATCCCTTTTGAAACACTTTCCAAGTATTGTGCTTTGTCTATAGTAAATCATATATAAAGATGGATGACAGCAGAAGAAGAGGAGGTGTTTCACAATGCTACTGTCCTTCAAGAGAAAATGCTGCAGCTGTAACCAACTAACTATAATAAATGAGTACCTGACAAAAAGAAATGAGCTGTGAAAGTAAAACAGCTACAGTAGGATGAATGCTTCAGAAGTACTTGTCACAGAAATCCTAGCAAAAAATACTGCAGGAATATTTTAAATGTTTTCATATAGTACATGCAGATGCAGTTAAAATACTGATTTTTCTTAAAGTGTTCTTTCATTCCAAAGGAAAAATTCTCAACTGTAAGAAAACTTGAAAATACAATATGGAGCTAATTTAGGGAAGGTGACAGGAAAAAAAAAAAGAAAAATCATAAAGCGTTAATTCCTTTGCTATTTTTTTTTTTTTTGAAGAGGGACATCTTATAGACTCATAGAACTATTTCAGTTGAAAAAGACCTCTAAGATCATGAAGTCTAACCATCAAATTAAGCAGTTTATGAGATGCTTTGAGGAAAATCAAGGCTGATTTTGAATGTTTAAAGTTTTTAACCTTGAGAAAGGTGGGGAACTGAGCTGTGGAAGCAAGGCATTTTCCCTTTTTAGTATGCTAATAGCCTTATCTTAACCATTACAAAGGCAGTAGCCACAGTACAAACACAGCATGAAAGGGGTTAATATACTGGGAAATCTCTTCTGTAACTGACCCCCCTAACACTGGCTACAGAGAAATAGTGTGCGAAATCATTCTGGACTATCACAGTCTGATCAAGCATGACAGATTTGTCATGAAGAACCAACCAGAGAATTAAAGACACATACAAGGGTTTGGGTGGAAAGAAAATAGGAAAAAACCCACAGGAGGAAGCCACTGCTGCCACTGACCACCACGTGGGAGAAGGCCAGGAGTGCGCACAGAGCATGCACCCCCTTGCCATATGTGCCTGGAGACATCTACCACGGCCAGAGTGGCCTGATGGGGCTCTGGGAAGATGTGGCTGAAACCTTGGTGACTGGCATGAACTACCCATGACAAGTTCAAGACCAGAGATGGGAGGATGGACCCAGATGTGTGCCAGGGCCACAGCACTGGAGAGGGGCAAGCACCGTGGGTGAGGATTGCCTGTTGTCACATCCCCAAGTGACACACTGTGATGTCACCCAGCGACAGATTATGACCTCACTGCTTATAGTAGGGTGCCAAGTCTCATCCAGCCACTTCATATCCAGACTCCGTGCTGAGCGAAGTTTTGGTGCTGGTTCATGGGGTCTGCAGAATTTCTCTGTGCATTTCTCATGCATCTTCTTGCATCTCTCATGGCAGAACAACTGAAGAGTAACGCCTGGCCCTGCCAGCTTCAGGCAGCTGGGGCAATCAAGAAGCATGCTCAAAACAGCAGAGGTGACCTGAGAGGGGACACCTCACCCTGGGGAGATGGGAGGGTTTCCTCCTTGAGGGACCAGGCCAGCCCATGACCACAGCCTCTCTTCTCTTTCTAGTATGACACCCACTGCTGCAGCAGTGACAGGGAGCAGCTCATCATGCCCAGATCCCCCAGGCTCACAGAAGCCAGTGAAGAGCATGACCAGAGAGCTGGAGGACTGCGGTCCAATATGCCTGGACAGCTGGGAGGAGGCCAACCATGTGATAGCATGCCTCCATCGATTCTGCTACTTGTGCATCATGCATTGAGATCTGAGACCAAGAGGAAGGTCCCCTCCATCCTGCACTCAGTGCGGGGGGACAATGAGTTTGAGTAGCACATTGTGACACCACCTGTGGTTTCATCAGTTGTCATTCACCAGGTTGGAGAAGCCCACGGACACTCAGCCTCCCTGCCAGCAGCTCTGTAGCTGTGTAAGTGTCAGTGAGGTATAGCTGGAAATCAGCATCACCTTGCACCTTGTTCTAGCTTTGAACCCTCTTCCTTCATATGTGAGTGTTAGTTTTTATCATGTCCAGAGAAATATTCAAATTGGATAAAACTCATGAAACTGAATTAGCGATGGGCATAACATGCTTTTTACTTCAGTCTTTACAACAGTCTTAATTTACACCCAAATTAACTGCCTGCTTTGATGATCCTCTCAGAAAGGGGAAGTCCATTTGACTGAAAGTAATGGACTTCATCATAAAATGGTTTGGGTTGGAAGATCATCTAGTTCTGACCCCACTGCCATAGGCAGGACATCTTCTACTAGACCAGGCGCTCGAGACCCCATCCACCTTGGACTTCAACACTTCCAGGGATGGGCCATCCACAGCTTCCATGGGCAACCTATTCCAGTGTCTCACCACCGTCACTGTAAAGAATTTCTTAATACCTAATCTAAATGTCTTCCAGCTTTTGTTCCCAAAGTGTTCCTACTAGATTGTGGAGGAAAATCTTGCAAAGTGTTAAAAATCCTCTATGGGCATGTGTAGTGACTGTAAAAGCACAAGCTTAACACTCACTAGGAAGAGTTTCACAGCAGACTGGACTGCTTTTCTTTCTTCAGCTTAGACACGCTGAGTGGATTTGTAAACTAAGAAGTCTCAGCAGCCTCCAGCCTATTTCATCATACTGTCAAAAGCAATATTTTTGTCTACTGACTTCATTGGGAGTCCCAAACCAGATAAAAGTAATGAAGTTTGTAAGTGTGGTTAGTGGGGACTGCAGGTCATAGGGCTTCAGTGCTAAGGACATTACAGAAGAGTTTCTCATGAGCTTTCAGAAGCTCACCAACTTGCAGAAATGTGGAATGCCATCAAAGCCTTCTTGCAGGAAAAGAGCACTAGCTCAGCTTTAGCTGCTGGCATTAATTACTCTTGTGCTTGAAGTGAGAAAGTTCACATGCTCAAAACATTCTGGAAGGGGGTGATAAAATGTTTACTCTGTGATGTTGGCTGGCTTATCTAGAAGGATGAAGCAAATTCAGTGTACTTCAAACATATCTCTCTGCTGAAAATTCTCAGACTGAGCAGAGACAAAATGATCTTCCCACTCCTAGGGGAAGTTTCTTCAGATTTGAAACAGTCTTTCATAAGAAAACGAGGGAAAGCTGCAGAAGTACACCTTGCAGAGCTGTGTGCTTTCATGTGTTCTTTTTTCACATTGCCTAGGAATGCAGACAGTTTAAAGAGAAGACAAGCTAATTAATATACAAATGAAGCAATGAGCATCAAAGAACCTGAACCTTACTGAATATTATTCTATTATCTGTGATGGAATTGAGTGGGCACACAATCTCTGTGTGATTGTGTTTCTTCTCTTTCTTGTGTAAATAAACCATACATTCTCTGTCATCAGTCACTACCACCATGAGTGGTGCTACAGAATTGTCACAGTTTTTCTGTCATGCTGAGACAAATAGTATTTTCTGTGCAGCCAGACTATATCAGTTTTTCAAACTATCTGTTCCAAAATGACTATGCAGGACTTTTGATAGTCAACAAAGCAACAATAGAGTTATGGTTACCGTTGACACCTGTGGTCCTTGTGATTCCTTCCAATGGGCCCAGACAATTGAGAGAGAATTGTCTCTCTTCAGCTTCCCAGGCAGTCACTGCATGGATGCTCTGACATGTTCTGAAGTACATGTGGTGCTACAGGCTTGGGAACTCTTCCCCAATACAAAATAACTATGCTACTGTGAGACTCAGCTCTGCAGCTGGCCAGAGAAAACGAGGCCCATTGTAGTCAGCTGGGCTTGGAGTCAGCTCAAATCAAGTCAGTTATCCACCAGGATTCAGATTTTAATTTATTAAAGTGTTTGCCAAGCTAACACTCACTACTGCATGAAAACAGTTCAGAAATTTCAAAATCTGCACAGAATTTAAGCCCTTTCACAAAATAAACAACATCACTTTCTTCAAAGCATTCAGATCTACAAGGCTTAAACTTCTGACAGAAGGAAATGGAAATTAATACTATCTAATTAAACCTAAGAATATTATAAGATGAGAACGAAGGTACCGAGGCACATTCATTCTTTTCATATATGTGTGTATGATTTCCTTCAGTGGTAAATTAGTAAATTACAATTGAGATATGAATAAGCTTCCTTGCCTGTCCAGGGATCACTTAATAGTTTGAAGATGGATGTTGACAGATCATGTTTTGATTATCTCAGTGCAAAATCAGTACAAGGAGAGGTCTGGCTAAATTTGAAGATAGATTGCGGCAGAGCAAAGCCCAGTGCCTCTTATCAGATAAAATGATAGAAGAAGAAACTGTGCCAATGAAGCTTCTTACATGTTTTTTTAAGCATAGGAGAGAAAAAAATGTCTGGAATTATGCTGTAGTATTTTTCAGACTGTAGAAGAACACAAAAAAAGCATTCTATAACATCAGTTTAAAAACTAGAATTTCAGGATGAGATGACAATCAACTTAACTTCAGAATTAACTTCCTGAGTTGTGTGGAATTTGCAGGATCAATTTGATATGCTGAAGTAATGCTTTCCCCAGAAATGCTGAAAGAGCATTAAACTTCAGAGTGATATTTGAATACCACTCCTGTAATTAATACAGTATAGCATTGTATAAAACTTATAACTTTGTTCATGAATATGCAAAGCAGGAGTAACTGCATTGTGAAGAAAACTGGGGTGCTTAAGTATCTGACAGAGCCACACATTTCATTCTGTTGTACTTTGCCCTTGAGAATATTAATAAAAATATTATTAATAAAAATACTACAGCAGCAATCAGAGGATGCTGATCTGTTCATACTAAAAGCTCCATTTTGCCCTGAGTCTTAACACTAGATTTCTATTTCAGCTACATTTCTGAACAACTGCAGCTTCAGTAAAGAAAAATCTCCCTCATACCTTGCAGAAAGTCACCTCCAAACCTTTATGCTTAAATGGGAAGAGATCACTGTGGCCTCCCTGATCGGTTTGTGACTTTATTCTAGATCGCAACTTTTCAGTTTCTTGAAAAAGTGAAATAAGATTTTACACAGCAGAATGACTCCTACTCATTTACTGTGATTTTTCCCTTTCTGGTTTGCAGTTGGAAAATTAGGAATATGGTGATGAACACACGAGCTAGGTAAAGTTTTAGGACATTCAAAGAATACATTTTTCATGAAGGCCATCTGAATTGGGGTGCCTGAAATCTGACATTTAAACTCATTATCAACAAAACAAAAACCATAAATTATTTCCATAGATGGTAAATCGTTGATAGTCTAGAAATACTCCAAGCCTCTACAATCCAGGTTTTTATACAGACACTTACTCATTGAATAAAATGCCTCCTGTTAGTTAAATGCAATTTAAGAGTTTATTTAAGAGTTTACTCCCTTCTGTCTTGTTTTAAAAGGCAGTAAACAGCAGTTCAGCTCATTTTCCCTCCTGTGAACTGCACTCCTGTATGTTACTCTTGGAGGCATTATCAAACTTACGAAAGACAGCTTTTCAAAATTCATCATGTACAAGTAAAAAAAGAACTTCTGTGTGAGTATATTTTAAAGCACGCAAGATGCCAGTTAGCTTTAACCTGAAATGACAAGATGTAGAAGTGATGATCAGGACACCTTCACTTATATTAAACTGGAAGTTATCTGATAGTAATTCGTAGGGTTCATGTTAGAAATCCTTCTTGGTTGCTTCAAAATAATGGACTTGACATTAGCACTTCAATTCCTCAACAGCTTGTACTTGTTGGGACCCGAGAGAATAAATGATACAATTTTAATAAGAATTGAAGCTTTAAAGAAAAGGGATTGAACTTCACAAAACCAGACATTAATCTTTTTCTTAGCTTCTTGACAAGATTTTCCTCTGCACTTCCCACTCCACATCCCAGAGAGTGTATTTTTGTTTAACAATGGACACACCAGTATAGCCATGGAATCACAGAATGTTAGGGGTTGGAATGGACCCCTCCAGAGATCATCTAGTTCAACCCCCCCCTGCCAAAGTAGGATTACCTAGGGCAGGAGGCATAGGAACGCATCCAGGTGGGTTTGGAAAGTCTCCAGAGAAGGAGACTACCCTACCTCTCTGGGCAGCCTGATCCAGTGCTCCATCACCCTCACTGTAAAGAAGCATCTCCTCGTGTTGAGGTGGAAGCTTCTGTGTTCTAGCTTGTACGCATTGTTCCTTATCCTATCACTGGGCACCACTGAAAAGAGACCGGCACCTTCATCTTGACACCTACAGGTATTTATAGACATCGATAAGATGCCTTCTCAGCCTTCTCAAGACTAAAAAGCCCCAGATCTCTCTGTCTTTCTTCATAATATATATAAATAACCCTGGAGTTTAGGGGCTCTCAGATTTGGTTCAACATCCTAGTCGTGGCCAAATGAGGAGTAGCACATGGTATACAACTCTGTAAACTATATAAAATACAACAAACATATATAAAATGCAAAAAATTTCAGCAAACCACCTTAGAGAACATAGATAGATGATTGGCATCATTCTGCTGATCTTGTGGTCTGGCCCTTAGATATTAATTACACCAGCTTTATAATTTTAATAGCTCAAAATGCATTAAAAATACAAGAAAAGTGGTGATTACCCACTTCTCCAGGATAAGATGGTATTTGAAGAGGCTAAAGAGGAGGAAACTGATTTGCAAGTTTGTATTTGGACAGCTATCTCTTTACAAGTAGATAACCTTGCCTCAGTAGCCCTTTATATAGTTGACTCTTGTTTGCTGGATCTGCTTGTAGAAAAAGTCTCCTTTGAGTAGTCTGCCAGTGTAAATACACAATTAATGAGCTCTGTCCTAACTTTGGATTCTGACAGGCTTCTTAATAGTGAGTGAACTTTCTCCTATCTGATGTGCAAGACTGCAAGGTTATACTGAGAAGAGTTCTTGGGCTCTAGAAAAAGCTAGGGAAATACTGAGATGGGTGGGCAAGTCCATCTCTATACCTACTAGAGCATGCACAGGGATAGATAAAATGTGACTGTTCTGTTGGCAGGAGGAGAATCATAAAATTGGTAGCAAAGATCCTGGTCCTACTGTAAGAAGCCAGATCTGCTTGCACCCAGCTGAAGATATTCAGAGCTTGCACCAGTCAGTAAAGACATAAATGTATTTTAGCTTCAATAATTAGCCTTTTTATAGATGTATGCATGTGCACACAAGCCACACATATAGAAAAGTACATATGCACATGTCTCAGTTTAGTTTTGTAAGAAACATGCTTCACACACATATGTAAGGATGTTTCTTCACGTATGTATGTATGCTTCTTGAGAAACTAAAGAGAAGACAAACTATATAGTCTGTACTGTTTATTTTACACTGCTCCTACATCTTTGGTTAGTATGTAGCAGAACATTATATTCAAAACAGATAACAGAAGTTTCTAAGAAGAGGAATCAATAGACTTTGGGTGCTTAGAAGAGAACTGGAGGAGAAATAAGATGATGGGATAATTGCATTACCTGTAAATGTGAAACAGATTTTGCAGTTAACGCAAATTATTTTAACAAGGTAATTTGTTCCTCCCAAAAGTTCATTTATCCAGAAAATACAACTGGATCAGTTATATTCAATTCATGTTTTAAAAGCTCTTCTTTCCTTTGCTTTTCAACTCTAAAAGATTGGTTTATTTTTTTTTTTCAGCTGAAAGATTATTCATGGTATCTTGTGAAAGGTTTGACAAATATGAAAGCATGAAGTATGAAAATTTGAAAGGTATAGAGTTTTATCTAGTTGAATTACTCTACCATACCATTTCTAATACAAGTAAAAAGGGGGCAATAAATATTCTAATACATCTTTGATTTTCACAATTGTCTCTGTATCTTCAGTATATGATTAAAAATTAATAGAACATGGAAGAAAGAACAAGACAGCTTTTAATGATTTTATATCTAAAATCACATTGGATTCTTGAACCAGTAAATTCTTAAAATTCTTTAAAGTTCTCAGACAAGATTCTCTTAACTTAAATTCATAGATAAATGAAGGTTCCAAATTGTGTATCAGGACAAAACCTCTTGGAAAAATCTGGGATTTTTTTACATAATCTTTGGACAAAGATTTAGTTTTGTGGTAAGCGAGCTTGATACTTTGGGCTAAGACATCATTATTCAGTAAGTCTCCTGTTCATTTTTAAATTTCAGATTAGGGATTGTAAGCTCTCCATATAAACAACTGGGATTCCTAAGTAATTTTTTACCTGAATTTCTGTAGTAAGTCTAAATGAATCAGAAAATATAAACCAAAGTCACAGTATTTCCTTAACACAATGAAAAGAACAGTCACCATTGAAACAGAAATTTTAAAAAGACTAAAGTTTCACAGAGTTTAATGTGTTTAGTATCTCAGTGAGGATGTAAGTAATTTGGGGTTTTACTCTCGCACATCACACTGAGGTCTGGTAATTTATGAAAGAAGAATAACACTATATGTGATTGGTATAATATTGTATTTAGAGACTTGAAATAGGTAAACCTTTTCAAAGTAACCAAGTTATGTAAAATTAATTACTACAATATATTATTAAAACTATTTTCTTTTTTCAAATCAAAAAAGCATGCAAAGTGACATTAGTAAATAACACCTTTAATGAAAAAGAAGAAAATAACAGGAAAAGAAAGTCTGATGTTGCTGCTGTCTTTCATATTTCCCATTGATTTCAGACAGATTACCATGTGACTGGAGTTGCAGACTTGGCTAAGAATGATAATGAACAATACTAAAAATTCTAGTTAACAAGTAACCTTTTAATTGAAAGAATCAAAGAGAAGACCATCAGAAGGAAAAATAATTCTAATATTGTAGTGAAAAAAGGCAAAATAAAACAAATTAAAAATTGTATTATTCCTATATAATGCCCATTGCAAAGTATTAGTATTGTATATGGGATGGATTACATTACAGCACTTCTCACATTATTTAAAGCTTTCAGCAGTGAATGCATCAGAAAACCAAAGGCACAGAGCACTTTAAAACAACTCTTGACCTATTTCCTAGCATTAAGCCTTATGTAATACAACCTGACGTGTCTAAAATGTGTCCACATTACAGATTCAGAAACATTTGTCAAGTATTCTCAACACTACTACTTTTCTCATGACATGGAGCATTGTAACTGATAATCTAGATGCAACTAAATTTTAACCACTGGCTCTTCAAAACACAGCACTAACAAAAGAAGAAAACAGCAGCCTTGGAAGAAATTTTCCCATGGAAGATGACAAGGGACTTTCCATTAACTGGATAAACACAGAATCACAGAATCAATAAGCACAACACAACCTCAGCCAGTAACCACACTATATCGTCTTGATTTACATTATTGTCCTTGTCCACTGAGATCTTGAAATGGAAATTTAAGGCTTGCAACTAGTCACAAAAGGAAAGTATGAGAGCTGTTCAGTTTATGGGAAATGGTGGGTATTTAAGAAATGGAAGCTAAGGTACTACCTTCACAGAGCATATGCTACTCCAGCTATCTCCATGGAGTTTTCTGATTTTTTATCTCTGTCATTTGCTGTTTTCTCCAGCCTCCAATATGGATTCACTGCAAGAATCCAGTTACTAAGAGGTCAAGTTACACTTTTCTCTCTTGCACAAACTCAAATTGGACATTTTGTTCAGAGAGAGAGAGATTTTCAATAGTGACTGGAGAAAGATAACAAGAAAGTTCCTGGTGGTATGAAGCAAAAGTAAGTTCAACCTTCTCCAAATGTTCTGGCTCTGCCAAAAAGCATCCACACATACTATGTGGGATGAAATTGTCTAAAGATGGATGAAGGCCAAATAAATATCAGAAGCCATTAGAGGGGGCAGAAGGATGTATCTGGGAAGTAAAGAGGATTTGATATCAGAAAGATACTAAAAAGCCATACTATGATTGAAGGGCCTGGATTTAGAAGAAAGATCAAGCTGCTCACGACAGTCTTCTGAGCTGCTGTTAGAGCTACCTGGGAAGGATTCAAGTGTTATAATATGCACAGTCTTTTGCAGGCAGATATGAGCTTATTTTGCACAAGCTGACCAGAAGCCATTCTGCTATGACAGCATATCATCAAGCAGTTGGGAGAAAGCCTTGCTGCAAAGCAGTGCGTATTAGATCAGACAACGTACCACTTTCATGTGGCCCCAAGTCCTCAAGCTGACAGAGAATGCAGACTACAGTAAGCTCACATCAGTTTGCAAATGGGATTGCACATACACTCACAAAAGAAAAAAAAAGAAAAAGAAGGAAAGATTTCAAGACCAACGTGCAACAAATTCATCAACTAGACGTAGGAAGAACTGAAACTCGCAGGACCAGGGATGGACATCAGTCCCTGAGAAGAAGTTGGGAAAAATTAACAGGAAGATAGAGTGTATGGTGTGGGGAGACCAACAATGTTCATGCCTGTTCAGAGAAGGGACACTGAGAAGTCCCACATTTAAAATGGACATTTATTTCAGAGGCAGCTTTTTAACTGAGACAGGTTAAAAATTGAAGTGGTATTAGTCTCTGTGGAATGACTTCTGTCGCAGTGAGTTGAGCAAATTTTTTTCCAGTTATTTGCATGTAATGTAACAATTAAACTATCAAACTCTTTTAAAAAATGCCTACCTTCTATCACATATCCCAACATAGCTTGTACACACACATACATACCTCTCTTTAAGTCCAATACAAGTATATTTGCAATATGGAAGTTATTCCAAATAAGCAGTCAATAATAATTCTTACTTTTTCACTTCAACTTGCAAAATACATTCAAAACATTTCATTTAATGAAACAGCAGGAAGACAAAACGGTGCTTGGTGTAAGCTATGAAAAAAGTATTATTTTAATTTGTCTCCTATCATTTTTTAAAATTTATTTAGCTCTTTGATGGATATCTGCATCCAGCATAGAATGCATTAGTGATACATACTGTTCACTTAATGATTTTCCTGTGATGTATGTAAATTATTAACTAATTCATTTTCATGCCTCTGAGATAGATTACAGAATCTCCCATACAAAATCAGGACAAAAAAGAATGCTTAAAATAACTTGTTAAAATGTTTCAACCAAATTATATGGATAATTGTTACAACTCAGTGCTTCTGTAAGGCTTTGTCACAGATGAAACTTTTCTTACTCTATTCTCATTCTCACATCTACAGTGATTTTTATAAAAGATCATATTGCACATAACTATGTAAGCGAATCTTGGTGTTGCATATACAAGTTTGGCATATAAACATAAATAAATATTGTATTTCTATTTAAGTATTCTCGTTGTACAACGTTAAATTGGTTGGTCTTGTATTGGAATCCATTTCTTATCTTCAGAGAGTAGAAAAAACTCTATTTGGTATGCTTATTGTGACTCCAGCAATGGCATCTGGAACCTATGAATGATGTTACTTTTTGTAGGCATCTACATTACTTTGTGTGCTAATTAAACCAGGTGCAATAGTGGGAATGTATTGACTTCATGTAATCAACTAGGGAAGTAGGACAAATCTACAAGGAGAATAACATCTGTAACATACAAGCTTGGATGAGAAGATTGGTCAAAGCTGCTAAGAAAAGAAAAATAGAAAACCCGTGGCAGCACTTCTAGCAATTGTCTTTAGAATGGCCTGAAGCTTCTTTCTTAATTTTTGACTTTAAGCTTACAGCACTGAAAGTCATTGTCTTTGCTGACACACAAATTATTTGTTTACAGATGCCTAAGAATGAGAAGTACCAATTCAAGACAGAAAACAGATGATTAAGGCAAAGCAAATATTTTGTTGTGCTTACCTTAGGCACCCAGTGGCATTGCGCAGCACCTGTGATGAATGGAGTTGTATTTTATGGTCATCCTGGAGTGGAGAGTTTTCCCATCCAGAGTGAGGGATGATCACTGCATTGGTCAACACTGCGAGGGCATCCTGGATGATTGGCATTTTCAGTGCATCACAAGAGGATAGATTCCACAGAACTCCTACAAAAAAACAGCAAATGACAAATAATTAACACCTCTGAGAAAAAAAAAAAGTGAATAGTTTTTGTTTTTTTTAAAAAAAAACAAAATATTTCACAGCACTGTTATGCTTAATAAAGCTGTTTTTCTCAAGAAAAACAAATACTCCATTGTAAATGAGGTTGAATGATGCCTGCACACTTTTGCAGTGGGAATACAGCTTTGAAAACACAAGTACTCACAGCAATAATGGACATTTCTCAGAGCCAAGTCTGAAAACCTAACAGCTTTTTATGGCATAGACTTATTTAGGCTGTGAAGCATACATGAAGTGCAGGAGTTTTATATGCATTTTTTAGGGCTTGGACTTCAGACGTTTTTCCTTTAAAATAACATTAATAAAAAAAAACAGCAGAAAATAGGTTCTGATTTACATTATGACTATCACTGTTGATAGATATGCATTGAGAGAACAAAAACCCATCTCTTTCATCTGCAGTATAATGAAAGTAAATATCTAGGCTAGTTGCTACTACAAGCAAAAAGTCTTCCTTCACAAACTGATCCAGTAAGTATGTTATTATTCTGGCTTTTAACAAGTAATTTTTTACTTTGTAAATATTTTGCTATACAAAGTTACAGAACACTATAGGTTTTGCACAGAAACAGCAAGCTTTGAGATGCAACTCACAAGGTGATTTACTGGAATAAAAAAAAAAAAACCACACCTCTTTTGTTAAAATTCATAATGTGCTGAAGAGAAGAGCAATTAAGAGCCAAAGCTTTCTGAGCACAGCTGCAGGATCAGAGGCACTGCAGATGTGCTACATAGAGAGCAGGTGAGAAATTGGGGTAAAAGATACCATGCTCTTCACTGTCTTGTATGTATTTGTATATTTGCTGTAAAACCACATTTGATTATGGTGCTGTGTCAAGAACCTCGTCCTGCTGTGGGAAGCCAGAAGGCAACACACTGTTCTGAAGATGCAGTGGTCTTTATTTCAGCCCAGTGTCCTACACAAGCAGCTCGAAGGGCAAAACAGCCTCTTCCTACCCTTCCTATTGCCAACATACATCCTCTCCTTTACAGTACAACCTACTCCTTCCTGCTTTCCTTGCTGTAATGACAGTAGCTTGGCCCCACACCAAACCTTGAGGGGCAGAATTGACCTTTGCCTTTATGGCTATGAAGTCTTGAACCAACACAAAGAAAGATAAGCATCACTGTATACACAAATATGAACATTACACCATAAAAAAAAGTGCGTAGTGGTGGGAGAAAACTGCTAAAGACCTTCTGAACATAGACTCAGACATTTATAAATATAAGCAGCAAGAACACCACTTGTTCAAGGCTTTCGTTAGCATTCTGTTTTGAAGGAGAGGTGTAATTAGCAACATTTTTAGGTTTCCCTTTAAAATTAATTACCTCTTGGAGAAGACTCTTTCAGTCACACATGTTCATGTTAATTATTTTACATGGAACTGTATGCAAAGACATTTAATATAAAATTCTGCTTAGTCTACTAATAAAAAATCTCCAAACCTTAAAATAATCTGTATGTGGTCAACAGGCACAAACTGACAGACTTTAGCTATAGACTGGGATGGGAAAAAAAAAAAAAAAGGTAAGCAGAAATAAGAATACTCTTAATTTAAGATTTGGTGCTTTGAAGGGAAAATAGTATTTGTTTGAATTCTGTTCTGAATGCCTTTATGAAAAGTAAACCTGTATTTAAATGAACAAAGACCTTCATAAATATATTTATACCTGCTTTTCTATGACCTGTTATTGCTACACTTTATTGGCACACCTACTATTCCTGAAATACTTAGTATTTTGCTGATTTTAATCAGTACAAAAATAATGTGGTTACCTTTCATTTACATTTATCAGCACAGGTGTAAATCATGTGCATAGTATAGGAGAATCAGAATGCAAATCTTTCCCCCTTTGAGGTCTGATTTAGTTCTTACACATGAGAAATATTTCTTCTTTGTGAAGAAATCCTGTTTCAGAACCAAATCAGAAAAGAGTAATTTCATGGCAACAAAAGAGTACTTTGGGCTTCAAGAAATAGTCACAAACTCGAAAAGCAGAAAAAAAAATCAGAATTAGCAAACACAACAGCCCTGTCAAGCGAAATGCTTAATAATTTGTATGTTTACACTATTTTCAATGCACTTTAGGTTCTTGCTGATTGGAAGTAAACTCACATAAAAATCCTAGTAAGTTGGTATTCAGCAACAGGTGAGATACCCAGAAATATTCTTTAAGCCCTTTTTCTGTTTTTATAATTTGTTTGACACCTCACATGAAATTTTGCTCAACCAACTGACATGGTAACAGGTGAGCTCCGAATCCAAACAAAAACCTACATATTCACCCAAGAGCTAGAAAGTTTTCCTAAATGGGAATTAAACCCTCACAGTAAGAGGAGGAAAGGATCACCAGAATAATTAGCTGTTTTACCTTCTCCTAAAACAATGAAGTCAAGGCCAAATGCAGCAAATGGCACTGTCCAGTAAGCCTGACATCCTTTCAGTTTTTGCACCTCATATACAGTTTTAAGGAGTAAGATAATCTCCTTCCACCATAAGACAATGTGTTTTATCTAATTTTAAGTTTTTTAATGCTATCAACCACATTAATTACAGAAACATTCAGGTTGTGAAAGACCCTCAGGATCACCAAGTCCAACCGATAACCCTACTCTACAAGGTTCAACCCTAAACCATATCACCAAGCACCACATCCAAACGACCTTTAAACACATCCAGGGTTGGTGACTCAACCACCTCCCCAGGCAGCACATTCCAATGCCTGACCACTCTTTCCATGAAAAGATTTTTCCCAGTCAAAACCTACCGGGTTGCAGCTTGAGGCCATTCCCTCTTATTCTAACTACCAGCACCAGCCTGTCTACAACATCCTTTCAGGTAGTTGTAGACAGCTAAGAGGTCTCCCCTCAGCCTCCTCTTTTTCAAACTAAACAGCCCCAACTCCTTCAGTCACTCTTCATAAGATTAATTCTCCAGGCCCTTCACCAGATTTGTGGCCCTCCTCTGCACTTGCTCCAGCACCTCCACATTTCTCTTGTATTGAGGTGCCCAAAACACCTTTCTGACAAGTTATACTTTATTCTCTCCAGTAGTGAAGTCTACTGTTTGCTGAGGTTGGCATTTTAAGTGCTTCCTTGTACCCTCCCTAATTAAAGATTTGCAATTATAAAAGGGCACTAGCAATTCACTTCCCATTACTTTTCCTAAGGATGACCTGAAGCTAGATTTATGTGGTGTGTGAGAAGATGATTCATTCCACAGACTTTGCAAGGGGAAATGATAACAAAATAATTCTTTTACCTGAGGCACCTTCCAATAGGGAGCTGCCTCTTCTCCATATGACTGAACATATTTTTCAAGCATATATGGATTACATGTCCTTTAAGACTATACTAAGGAGCTGGTCACTGAGATAATTTACTACCTTATTCTGAAAGCCCTGACTGAATTGGATTTCTGAGCACAATAAGCAAATCTGGAATGTCCTTAGAGATGCCTTGACTGCCCCCTAAATTATTTGTGTGTTTTAGGTTGCCCACAGGAAGGGACAGGATTCACTCATACCAGAGATTCATCACGAATCCTGGGACCCATCCAGCTGTGTATGTATTGGAAGAGAGCTGTTAATCCAACAGCTCAATAGTCTAACTAAACACTTTACCATACATAGAGGGAGTCTTGGGAGAGAAGGGGAGTAAATAAGGGACTAATCACATCAATGCTGAATGTCACTTAGACATTCCTGTTCATAGTATCTTATCTCCTCCTTGATTTTAAGGTTGTAAAGCGTTCATAGTAGGCATTTTGTCTCCCCATTTGCAGATCACATTAGGTTTTGTTTGATGCTTTGTAGAAAGAGAAAAATAGCTACACTAAGAGTGACTGTGTCTACTTGCAGGTTGAAGTTTTTCAGCTTACATAGAATAAATTGAAGGGCAAGTGAAAAGTATTTTCAATCTCATTTTGAGTTTAAACCTAAGAGAAACTGTTACTGAAAGAATTCAGCTGCTGGGACGAATCTTGATTCTGAGTATCAGTTACCAGTTTTGCAGTCATCAGATGAAGCCCTATGAGGAGAAGCTGAGGGAGCTGGGACTGTTTAGCCTGGAGAAGAGGAGGCTCAGGGGAGACCTCATTGCTGTCTACAACTACCTGAAGGGTGGTTGTAGCCAGGTGGGGGTTGGTCTCTTCTCCCAGGCAACCAGCACCAAAACAAGAGGACACAGTCTCAAGCTGTGCCAGGGGAGGTTTAGGCTGGAGGTGAGGAGAAAGTTCTTCACAGAGAGAGTGGTTGGCCATTGGAATGGGCTGCTCAGGGAGGTGGTGGAGTCACCATCCCTGGAGGTGTTCAAGAGGGGATTGGACGTGGCACTTGGTGCCATGCTTTAGATAGTCATGAGGTGTAGGGTGACAGGTTGGACTCGATGATCTTTGAGGTCTCTTCCAGCCTTCTTGATTCTAAGAGCACCACTCATTGAGGCTTTATGTGCACAAAGAGCATTCTAAGAGACTCTCCTGAGAAGTCTATGGGAATGCTTGCTATGGAGATCTTGCTGTACAAAGTTATGCATCTATTATGTTCAACAGGTTATTCATCATACTAAATAAAAATAGTCTTTTCTAAGAAGGCATTCCACAGATAACAACATTCGAATTTAGAAAATGGTTATACGTTTTGAAAAATGTAATAATTAACCTTTTCAAAGATGTAACTGTGCAGATATAGCTCATAAGGAAAACTACACACAGGAGTTGGACTAGATGACCTTTAAAGGTCCACTGGAAGAGGGAACTGAGAGAACAGGGAACCAGGAAAATTTTAATTTATTTTTCTCTTGTCCAAATTCCAACAAGACCAACCCTTTTAAAAGCACAGTCCAGGCTGATGAGATGTTACTACTGCCTAACAGATGGACCTTATCTACCATGCTTTCAGCTTACAAACAGCATTCCTTTTTACATAAATTAATTTAAGCTATTCCAATAGATACCACATCACTTACCCTAAAGAAGCAAAACAAAATATTTCAATCATGCAATATGCCAGAGCAATCTGAGTCAAAAGCCATCACCTCTGAAGAGCAAACTTCTAATTAAATGCTTCAACCATGTTTTACCCAGTGCTTTACTTAGAATTGGTGCTTCTAAGTATATCTACGGTCAAGTGTAAATAAATACCTAAAGACCCACAAGCTATTTTTCTATATATTCAAAATTAAGGAAATAGAGATCATACACTTCCATGCAATAAGTATCACCTTAGCAAGAGAGCATGTTCCACTTCAGGAAAGACTGAAGCTGTACTGAAAAACATCAAATTAGTTATAGGATAAAATGAGCACAAGTAAACTTGTGTGAAACAAGACTTTGATTCTTCTCCATCTGGTATGTTTAAAAGAACCTTAAATTTATAGTAAGATTTTGCTTATGTAACAGTCTTTGAAAAAAAGAAATCTGTAAGTCTTCCAACTAATCTAGTTATTTTTCCATCTTAATATAATTGTTTGGTCATAGACTGGTGCAAAATGCCATTTGGTAGTGCTGGGAAGCTGCATTCAAGAACAGTGAACACAGTGTTGGCAGGCTTTTTTGTTAACATGCTGAAGGCACATGGGTACCACAGGGAGTTTCCCTCATGAACGTGAGAAATCAGATTGAAATCTGAGAGGCTAAATACCTGCACAGAAGCCAAACACAAGGAGTTCTTAGGAAAACCATCTTCTACCTCATGCTCTCAAGTGCTAGAAAAGTAATTTTCTGGCTCTGACTGCAGCTTTAACACTCAGAGCCCCTGTAATTGCCACGTTGCTTTGTAGAGCTGGATCTGCTCCATGGCAGCGGGGTGCAGGCTCTCAACATATTACAGCAGTTCTCCTGTAAAGATGCTGAATACAGAAACACAGAATATGTCTGGTTGGAAGAGACCTCGAAAATCATCCAGTCCAACCTTCAACCCAGCACTGAAGGGTCAACACTAAACCACATCCCTAACTGCCAGGTGCACACACTGCTTGAACAATCCCAGGCATGGTGACTCCACCACTGCCTTGGGCAGACCATTCCAGTGTTTGATAACCCTTTCAGTGAAGAAGTATTTCCTAATATTCAGCCTAAACCTCCCCTGGTGCAGCTTGTAACCATTTCCTCTAGTCCTCTCACTTGTCATCCAGAAGAAACATTTCTTAATACAAAGTTCAGTAAGACTTCACACACAGTTTGGTTGTGAAGGAATTGGTCTCAGTAACAGACTTTGTGTAGGAAACAAAACGTGGTTGATTTGAATTCTGGCATCTGAACAATTCACAGCTCCTAAGACAGCTCCTAGATGTATACTTTAAAAGTAAGATTAAAATTGGCATGAGAGGAGGAAGTTTCACTGATTTTCTTGAAATAATTCTTCATTTGGTTACTGAGTGAATACCTATGCACACCTTCCTTAAATGCACTTGTTTACATGCAGACGCGTGATTTTCTATCTGTACAAGACCGTCTGACCCATGGAAAATCCAAACTGAAGAAGACTGGGTTTCAGTAAGTCATAGGCAGGCAGGAGTTTGAAGATCAGTAAGCAAAGGCTCAGCCAGGAGATTTTTCTCTCCTTTGCAGCCACTCAGAGCCTTAGAAAGAAAAAACTTCCACAGAGAGTACAAATTATTGTCTCTCTTTAAATTCCAAACAAACACTACTTCATCTTGACTACAATACGCACATGACTACATGTAAGTTATAGAAGCATTTCCTCTGAAAATCTAGATTGTTCTTTCTCAATTACTGCTCTTTTCTTCCAAAGTGACATCTAGGAATTTATTAAAACAAAAAGGAAGGACCAACTTTAATATTGCCTGCAAACAATTTCAGTCCACATGCTATTGCATTAACTGAGAAAGTCTGTATTCTTTTCACAGGACTGAATTTTGACCTATTTTTGCTGCTCTCTTTCTCCTGCACACTTTAAAATGGCATATAACTGAGGAAGAGAAGAACTGTCAAATAAGAATGTTAGACAGTTTAATGTTTTTATTCTTAATGTTAGACACTTAATGCTAGGACAATTGACTTAAGTTACTGCGGAATTACAGAATCACAGAATGTATCTGGTTGGAAGAGACCTCGAAGATCATCCAGTCCAGACTCAGAGCTGAAGGATCAACACTGAACCATGTCCCTAAGTGCTAGGTCCACATGCTGCTTGAACACTCCCAGGGATGGTGACTCCACCACTGCCCTGGGCAGACCATTCCAATGTTTGATAACCCTTTCAGTGAAGAAGTATTTCCTAATACCCAGCCTAAACCTCCCCTGGCACAGCTTGCCTCTAGTCCTGTCCCTTGCCATCAAGGAGAAGATGCTGGCCCCCTCCTCACTCCAACCTCCCTTCAGGTAGTTGTAGAATGATAAGGTCTCTCCTCAGCCTCCTCTTCTCTAGACAGAACAACTGCAGTTCCCTCAGATGCTCCTCATAGACCATGAGCTCCAGGACCTTCATGAGCCTTGTTGCCCTTCTTTGGACACACTCCAGCACCTCGATATCCTTCCTGTAGTGAGGGGACCAGAACTAAACACACCACTTATGACTGGCCACCAACTGGATTAACTCCATTCACCAACCACTCTTTGGTCCTGATCAGCCAGCCCATTTTATATCCAGTGCAGAGTGTACTTATCCAGTCTTTATCCATGAGTTTATGAAGGAGAATGCTATGGGGGACAGTATCAAAGGGTTTATTAAGCCCAGGCAGACAATGTCCACAGTCCTTCCCCTGTTCACTATGTGGGTCACCTTATTGTAGAAGGAGATCAGGTTAGTCAAGACCTGGCTTTCATAAACCCCTGGTGACTGGGCCTGAGTGCCACGTGATGGCACTCAGGATGACCTGCTCCACAACCTTTTCTGGCACCGAGGTCAGACTAACAGGACTGTAGTTCCCTGAATCATCCTTTTGGCCCTTCTTGTAGATGGGTGTCACATTTGCTAGCCTCCAGTCAACTGAGAACACCCTGGCTAGCCAGGACTGTTGACAAACAATTGAAAGATCTTAAGTCTTAGTTAAATTTTAAGTTAAGTTACTGCTTAACTTGATTTCCTTCAGAAAACTGATGATCTGATGAAAAAAACCTGGTCCCATAAAACACACAAGCCAAACCAAAAGCAATTAATTCTAAAGTGAGGGAAATATAGGAAGAAACCCCAAATCAACTCTTTTCAATGAAAGTTTCATCCTAACACATGACTAATGGCAATGCCACTCTCAATTAAATAATTTATTTGGAAACAAGGAAATCAAGCAAGGACACATACATGAACAGAATTTTGCCTTTTTTTTTTTTTTTTGAATTCTTAACATGTGTATTTTACAGAATTATTTTTTTCTAGCCCCCCCTCAAAAAATATATGTTTGGTAACAGACCCTCAGAGGAACCAATTAGGAAATTAGTCTTATCTATAAAGTTGCATCTACATGCATAATGAAAGGCTCAGTGTACAGCTGATAAAAAAAAAATAAAAAATGAAGAAATGTTTATGTACTAGCCAAACCTTAAAAGTGTTATCTAAGAAAATAAGATTATTTGGGAGGGAAGAAGAAAGGCTGGCCTGTGAACCTAAAAAAAAAAAGAAATAAAATTAGTGGCATCAGTGAAAAAAGCAATTGCATCACAAAATGAAAACGTTTCAGCATATCCTCAAACTTCCAATTTGTAAACAAAAAAAGTTACATATTCAGATCTATTTCTTAAAAAAAAATATTTTCAAAATAAAACGTAGTGGTTTTAAAATGGAAGTGTTTTAATGCTCCAGCATTCTGGCAGGGGCATCAAAATTATATGTCCAGTTGAATTTTTCTACAGGATTAGTACTTGCTGAACAAGTTCAATAAGGCTATTATGTCCAGTCATACGATGCAACAGATGTCCTCTATTTATCACTCCAGACTGCCTTTTTGGGTATTTCCTCTTGAACTTAGATTTGAACAAAGTAAAAAAAAAAAAAAGAATCATGAAAATTATTTATTGTATCATATTAAGAAGCAAATATTGAAATCAGTTTCATTGTCATATGAATCAAAACAACTTGAATGAATTTTCCATTCATGATTGTACAACAGAAAATCAGTTATTTCCCATTGAAACTTGGAAGTGGATGTGTTCCAGGCAAGGGAGGGATCCCAGTGACAGAGAGAAAACAAAAGCAAAAAAGTACCTCCATGGGTTTTGTGCTGGGTGTGAGCACAGTAAATTTGAGACAAGGGAATGGGACTTTATCTGGGAAACAGGGATGAGGAGGCAGGCAATGGGAAAGTTGATGAAACCATCCCCAAGCAGACCTCTAAGAAAGAGGAGAAAGGAACTCCCCTGCTGGGGTCGTGGCACTGCTCCAGGCAAGACTTTGTCTAACTGGTTCTGGCTCTCACCTCTTCACCTCCAGGGCAACAGGCACTGTGAACAGGCCCCAGCCTGCTGCTAAGAAAGGAAAGGAGAATATTTTATAAACCATCTGTATTAAAATCGCTACTCATTTAACTAGGATCAGCAGGGGATGAAGTGGTTAATCTGGTAACTCACAAAAAGTAGAGAAAGCCTCTTCATGAAGATAATAAATCCCATGAGTGGGTTTTCCCATTTTCAGAGCCAAAATAGTGGCAGCATATTGAGAAAGGGGGTAAATGCTGTTTTATAATTAAGCATAAATTTGTAATAGATTCTGTATAAAATGATTCAATTGAACTGTCAATATTGTTTGCATAAGTGTTATTTGATAAGGCAGCATAATTTCTGAAGCAAAATTACACAATTTATTAAATTACCTTTAGATTTGCTGCTATGTATGAGCTATAAATAGGAGTGTTTTTAAAGTCTCTGGAATTTCTTGAAGATGCTGGAGCCTGTGGATTGGAAATCAATTTCCCAGAAACTTACAGGTGTAAGCTGTACAGCATTTCACCTTCCTGTTTTGCAAAGAAAATGGCTACAGAAATTTGGTGTCTCACATAATGATTGCACAATGTCACAGAAAGATTTTACAAAATGCCGATTAATTCCTGATCTGGATTTCTTTGGAAGTCACTCCCACATTGCTAGAAATTATGAGAATTTCTTCTATAGGTGATTCAAAAATCTAAAATTTAAACTTTGGCAGACTGTAGAATCATGTTGTAAAGTACATTGGTACTCCACTTAAAAGGCTGTGCCTTGTTATAGCAGATCTACACCCTGTGAAACGTCAGCTTACTGGTCTGGAGAAATACAGAGAGATATTTAAAGTGTTTTCTAAAAATTATGATGACACAATAGTGATTTCTGAAGACTATGTAAAACCTTAAAGCAACTGGTTATTGAGGTGGAAAAGCAGAGTAGCCCTGCAGCGCAAAACCCATAGCATTGCCATCGCTAGGACCCAGCCAAAGGGTTTATACTACCTTGGTGAAACCTCTAAAGCTGAGTTGCTTGAAGTTTTGCTGGGGAACTTGGACCTTTAGCTTGATTAGCAACTGCTTCCAAAGAGCAGGTAGGTTGCTTTGTTTTGCCTTTGCTTAGCTTTGCATAATGGTGTGGCATCAGCTTAATTTTATCAAGTTAGCAGTAACATGCACATTTCCTGTCTTCAACAAATCGTTGGTTTTCTTTTTTCCCATAACAAGATTTTACATGTAATGGCAAGAAACCATAAGCTATTCTCTACAAAGTTTGAGCTGGGAGATGAGATGCTTATTTCTCCTGCAATCCGAGATGAGCAGGAGATTTCAGAGTTTGGCATGTTTTATGAAGCTCTTGCTGGCTCACAAAGTTGAGGGCAGAAGCTGAAGAATACTTTGATTAAAGGTATTTCAAGCAATGAGAGTGAGTCAAACTATTATGTAACCTTTGAGAACTGAAAAGGCCTTTTTTACTTTAAGAAGGAAATACTAAATAAATTACAATATGTAATTCCTCGTTCAGCTACTGGCTTCAATCCAGAGTAAACAGATACACATTTTCAATGCACAAATAATTTTGCTACTGTTGAAATAACTGTTATTAATAATGCCTAACTAGAAGTAAATTAGTGCAAAATTTAATCAACTTTTTAAATTGACTGTGTTAGGATACTGTGTTTACAATTACAATCATTTAAAGAAAGACTAGTAAAAATTTACTAGGACTTCAAATCATCCTTTTGACTGAGAAGCATTTAAAACATAAAAGCAAATTTTAGTGTCTAAGCAAGCAGATTTGAAAGTCATGAACCTTATTATAAATCCAGTACTTAAAAAATAATTAAGCTTAATGTCTGTCTGCCTTACTTGCTTCCGTGTTTGAGTCCTCAAAGAAGAGGAGAATATAAGCAAGATATGGATATCTTTTCTTCCCAAAATCAAAGCAAGACTTTTGAAAGCTGTGTTTTGTGCTAGCAGTTATCTGTCTCCACAGTAGATCCCTATTTCCTTGACCTGACAGAATATAGTGATGGGATGTTAGAGGTGGAGAAGATAATTCAAAGAGCTGCATCTTAGGAGGCATTTGTATACTTTCTGCATTTATCCCATGTTTCCATTTTCTTTAACTACAAAGAGTTATGACAGTCAAATGATATTCTTTCAGCTAAATATAACATTGAACCAAATTTATATCAATCTTGTAGCAGCAGTATTACCATGGTTATGCCATCACAAAAGTTTAAGTACATAGATGGCTTTTCATCTGTCTGTTTGAAAAGTTTGTGATATCCAGGACACATACCTGAACCGAAAACATATTATATCTTTGTACTCTAATTTTCAGTTAATGTAATGCCAAAATCCCCTCTTTCGTTCCAAAAGTAACCCACTTCACACATTTCTCTTCCTACTTATCTTCTCATGCTAAGTATCAAAAGCTGCTAATTAAGGCGGCCTTTCACTGGCCAGGCTTCCTTATACCTGCATTGATTCATTACAAAACTTTGATATAATTAAGAAATGGAATATTTAATAACATTAACATTGAAATGACATCTAATACAAACCTGCCAACAACAACAAAAAAAGATATAATAGAGATTTTAAGGGTTACATCAAGGTAAAATAACAAAAGAATGCAACTCACAGAAGAGATTTACTCTTCTACACTTAAGTCTATGGGAAAGTCACCTCAGAGTGGGGGATAAAATAGCCTTTACTCATTTTCAAAACAAATTTCCAAAGAGCAATAGGGCTACAAATAGCTGCTACCTCTAAATGAATGTTTATATCACAATAAAATTTCACATCCGTGTTTGCACACTCCAGTAACTAAGCTAATGTCAAGGGAACTTTTACAGAAAATTATTAAATTGATAAACAGCTGCAAGATTCTAAGTACTAAGTAGTCAGCCCTTTGCCATAATATTGTTAAATATGATTTACTACACAAAAAAAAGATCACGAGTCTAACACCTTACAAAGTCCGGTTAGAAAATAACATCACAAATAGAAAACAACTTCAGGCATGTGATTACGACTTTGGGAAGTCCCATCAAAAGAACTGCTATTGTACTAGGAAGTTACAAATTCTAAACAACTGGAGAGAATTACCTAAAAACAAAACAAAAAATAGCCACAAACTAAACTAAAACAAACTCATAATAAATCTTCCACTGACATAAGCCAAAAAGGTTAATTTAAATAGAGTACTCCCTTGAAACTGCAGGCCCACTAACTTGCAAGTGCACATACATGGCTTAAAGGGACCTTCTGGAGTGTCTTGACCGATGCGCATTACGCACACACTAATAAGCAGTCACGTAATCAAAAGGAGGTTTAAACTGCAGCAGTTACACCAAACCTGAGAGATACAAGGAGGACAAGCAATTGTTTTCAGTAACACTGACAGGTTATCAATAAGGCTGCACATACCTCATTATAAACATATGGCATCTACTGAAAATGGAACAGAAATGTGAAACAACTACATAATAATGCTGCATAACATGGGGTCACAAGAGAGGACCAAACAAGCCAAAACACCAACGGGCCACAGCTGAAATGAAAGACAACACTAATGAATATTGGAATCAAGAATTTGTGAAGTAAATGAAAATTTTTTCCTGCCCAACCTATCTGCATATAATATGTATACAGGTGTTTGTATACATGTATATATGTATATACATGTATATATGTATGTAGGTGTATGTATACATAGGTGTTTTTTTGTTGTTGTTTTGGTGTTTTTTTTTTTTAATATCTCTGTGTGTGTGTCTGTGTGTGTGTTGTTAAATGTGATTGCTTTCAGCATTTATGTATTGACCACAGCATCCTTGCAGCTAAACTGAGGAAGTGTGGTCTGGATGATCAGCTAGTGAGGGGGATTGGGAACTGGTTGAAGGAAAGAAGTCAGAGAGTTGTGGTCAATGGGACAGAGTCTAGTTGGAGGCCTGCATCTAGTGGAGTCCCTCAGGGATCAGCACTAGGACCAGTACTGTTCAATATATTCATCGACAACCTGGGTGAGGGCACAGAGTGCACTGTGAGCAAGTTTGCTGATGACACAAAACTGGATGGAGTGTCTGACACACCCGAGGGCTGTGCTGCCATTCAGTGAGACTTAGGCTGGAGAGCTGGGCAGGGAGAAATTTAATGAAATTCAACAAGGGCAAGTGTAGAGTCTTGCACCTGGGAAAGAACAACCCCATGTATCAGTATGGGTTGGGGACTGATCTGTTGGAGAGCAGTGAAAGGGAAAGGGACCTGGGGGTCCAAGTGGATGAAAGAACGACCATGAGCCAGCAACGTGCCCTTGTGGCCAAGAAAGCCAATGCCATTCTGGGGTTTATTAGAAGGTCTGTGGTTAGTAGGTTGAGAGAGGTTCTTCTCCCCCTCTATTCTGCCCTGGCAAGGCCACATCTTGAATACTGTGTCCAGTTCTGGGCCCCTCAGTTCAAGAAGGACCTCAAGGAACTGCTTGAAAGAGTCCAGCACAGAACTGCAAAAATGAAGGAGTAGAACACCTTCCTTACAAAGAGAGACTGAGGGAGCTGGGGCTCCTTAGTTTGGAAAGGAGGAGACTGAGGGGTTACTGTTTATTAACGAGTGCCAAGAGGATGGAGTCAAGCTCTTCTCGGTGATGTCCAATGACAGGACAAGGGGCAATGGGTGGAAGTTGAGGCATAGGAAGTTCCATGAAAACACGAGGAAAAATTTTTTCACTGTGAGGATGATGGAACACTGGCACAGACTGCCCAGGGGGGTTGTGGAGTCTCCCTCTCTGGAGATATTCAAAACCTGCTTGGATGCGTTCCTGTGTGATCTGCTCTAGGTGATCCTGCTCTGGCAGGGGGGTTGGATTAGATGATCTTTTGAGGTCCAATTCAACCCCTAACATTCTGTGATTCTGAGTCTGTGATTTTCAGGAACAAACAATTAATTTTTTAACACTTTCATGTCACCTAAAGTAAGCACCAGGCTGGCTGCCAGCACAGGAAAAACCAATTTTCCCTGTCAGAATTTATATCTGTATTTCTTTGTCATCATGTGTCTTCTAGAAGCAGATCATCCACTTTCACCTTTCAATCAAGTATGTTATATACAGTTTGAAAATGTGTGATACAGTCATATAAGGGAACTCTTTAAACAGAGTTGTTTATAGCTTATTGTTCATAGGCAGAAATAGTGTCTCTAGTTGTGATTGGATTTGTTTGTCAAAATGAAAAGAATAGCAGTTTCAGCAATTTTGGCTGAGACAAGTACCCAGCTAACAGTGGAGCTGATGGAACAAGAAGCAAGTGCAAGCTGAATCTGCCGACAACTCCTTGACCCCACCTTCTCCACAAGACATCAACGGGATTCTTGAGTTACCCTTACTAATACCTCACATTTTTAATGTATTTTTTTCCCCTGATAGTGAAACAAATAGAAAGAATGCTAAACCAGAATTTTGTGAAAGGGTTCATAATTAACTTGGGCAAGGCAAGAGAATCAGAAATCAGCTACTCATTGTCATTACTAATGAGTGGAAACATTCTTTTCTACCATCTGCAAAATCTGTGCTAATTTTGTACTGAGTTCTCATCTATTTATATTTATTAGGGAAGTATTAACATTTAATTATTTTAGAATAGAAGGGTTTTATTCTTTCCCACTGCATTAGGATGAAAAGATGGCTAAATTAAGTGCACTGCATCCAGCTTATACTCACTTCTTTTCATTTACAGACCAACATTAAACAAGACAATTGTTTTCCTTGAGTCTCTGGAAACTACCAGAGGTTGTAGGCCATGCTGAAGTATCTTTTTCTTTTGAAGTATTTAACTTCTCCATAAATGCATATATTAATCAGTATACATCAGTTTATCCAAGTTCTTCTAGCAAAAAACTGACTATGAAACTGTTTCTGGAACAGTAATCTTTCAATTTATTAGTAAGTATTTTCTGGGCATTAACACTATTTAATTTCAGAACAGCCAGACAGCACACTTCACTCATGGCTTCAATGGAAGCCTGCACCAAAACCATTTTCTCCACTTAAGAAAGCTTTGAACCTCTGTAATTTGAAATAAGGTTCCATTTGCACAATACAAAAATTTGAGGAAGGTAAGGTTTTCCAGAATTAGTCTGAGACCTCTGCTACCTCCTTCTGAGAAGGAGAAAGACAAGATAAAGGAGAAGGGAAAAATTCTATTTTGGAGAGATTACGGCAGAAAGAAATCTCTGGAAAAGAGGAAATGCTGAAAGCACCAAAGGCAATCCTGACAAGCAAGGGGCTACTGGGAGAAAAAGCTGCTCCACAGGTTTAAACATCCTTCCAAAAACAGCCTCGAGAAAGCTATAAATTTAAATTGTAATCTCCTTCAAGAGAGGTCACAAGAAGGAAGAAAATGTACATGTTTGAGGAAGGAACTAACAGAACTTTTATTCTGTCAGGCACATGCTTCAGGTTACTTGGGGCAGGTGACACATATCTCACTCTATTCAGACTAATGGAGCTGCTAAAAACCTCTCCTACCAGCTGCTACTCAGCAGCTAAGTGCCTACTCAGACTGATTCTCACCTTCATCCTTCATTCCAGATTTCTGGACAGGTCATTTAGACCTGATAAGCTCAGTGTGGAGATAATCACACTTCCCACCCTAAGAGAAGCACTCTAGGGGTACTTAGGAATGGCGATGACGACAGAGCCTATTTGAATTCCTAGGGCAGGAACTTTGTGCACTCTCTAAAATTTACAAAAAAGAATTACTCTTATGTAGACAGGATGCACAGTGAAGACGAGATAGAAAGGCTCGAGGTATTATGCTTACTCCTAGACCCACATTTGCTGTTATTTTCTCTGTACTTCCTTCAGGTTATGGTGGCACTACTGAAATAATTATCTACCTGCCACCTCAACTCTGGAAGGCTGATGAGAAGCAGGAGGAACTTCTTCGATTTTCCCTTGTGCCCACCACTAAGCCAAATTTTTTTTCATTACCAATGCAGCTGCTGCAGGAGCTATCTTTCCTTCCCCAGAAAGAACAGAGGGAAGGAATTTAACTACGTTAGCTGCCACTTCTACAACACCTCACAAAAAAAAAACACAAAAACAAACAAATGAAAACTGTTTCAGACACCCAATTCCAGCCTGTTTCCAAAGAGATGAAAGGTGCAGCTATGAGCCTTGCTTTGAAAAGGAGCTTCGTTAAACAATACCACAAATTTTGCCCTTTCAAAGCAAGGGCCAGTGATTTGCATTCTGATAGGCACAAGGGCAAACAGTGGCCTTCTTGGATGCATTGGCTACTAAGGAAAAACAAACCAAAACAATTACAAAAATAGGCCCAGGAATAAAATTCTGAAATGCCACTGACTGGTTCTATTTCTCAGGATTACAATCTCGCTCTGCTCCTCCATCACAGATGTCCAGCACTTCTGATGCTCACTGTCCCTAGGAGCTGTCTACTGATACAAAGGTTGTTACTACTTATTACTCATGGTCAGCAGCTACTCTTCTGGGTAGCTAACAGTTTGAGGACGTCCAAGCACCCATACTTTCTGTGGAAACTGAGGAAAATTTAACAACATACTGTTCAATAGAAGTAATGTAAACTAGCCTAGTATCCTTCCTTTAAACAATCTACTGACATTATGCATTCCATCTGCAGGCAGCATGGGAAGTCTCAATGCGACTGCTGAGGTGTACTGCTGATGTTCATTAGCAGTTTGCCACTTGCTATTCAGAATAAATAGGCAGAATGTTCCCTGGAGCCAGGACACAGACAACATAAGCAAGACTCAAACAAGTATGTTGAATCCAAAGCAGTGGTTACACTTTATTAGATCTGTCAGTAAACCTGTCACTCTGCAGGAGGCACCATCCCAGCTTGTGTAAAGCAGTATCCCTGCCCCATTAACCCTGCCTAACAAGTATGAGATGATAGGTGATTTAACCAAGCAACTAAATTAAATATAAAAAATACATATAATAAACACCATACGGTTTATTCAGATACCCTCAAGGAAGGAACCTGGAGTCAACCAGATGACAATAATCATCCATTGTATCCTAAATGAGGCCTGACCCACAAGTAAGTAATTTCTGCAGAAGCATAGATGATAATGTGCATTTTGGTCCTTCTATGATAGAAATGACAACTTTTCTTACATATTTTAATAGGAAAATCATAATGGAAATGCAGGCATTGTTCAAAAGGATAATGAAAAGATCTTCAGATGTTTTATTTGTATCATTAAATTAATAACCACATTGACATTAGCAATCAAATAGAATGAAATAAAAATGTGGAAAAAAAAAATCTAGCTTCTGTTTTGTATTTTAAACAGGCTAGCTTAGGGGCAAGGGGAATAAAAATCTCCAAACATTTCAGATGGGTGCTGTTTGACAGCATTTCTGTATTTCTGGAAAAAAAAAAACAACCCACCCCAGCCTGAATTTCATAATGGAAAACGTCCTAACAATCGTAAAACGATCAGACTTTACTACGTCAAGAAAAGAAACAGACTCTACCATTACCTGCATTCCCTGTGTCTAACACAGATCACATAGCATGATACCAAATTTCAGAAAAAAGGCTTCAGAAGATGATGTCTACCTCTCCAACATGCTTTTCCATTTCCCTATCAAAACCACAGGAAAGGTAAAAAAACACCCACCAAAACCTAAAGAAATTTTCCTTCCAACTATATAGGATATAAAAGACATGAGTAACAGCTTCTAAAAGAATTAAGTAAAATCCAACTTCTGCATGTGCAGCCCTGCACCAGACAGGAGGAAGAGCAGAGGGAGAGCACAGGATTCCCACAACGTATCTGTGTATGGAGCACATCTCATGCAAGAGCATTCATCACTAACCAAGAGCGAAGTGACCAGCAACCGTAAGTTGAAACCATGCCTACATCTGTAATCTGCATGATATCATAGAAAGCTATTCATACATTGCATATACCCAAAGGTCTTGAAAATTATTTTTATGGTAAAGAAGATGGTAATAAAATAGTCACTGATGGAGCAAGCGGCATGCAGCACAGAACTGTGCGTACAGGGCCTATACAGAGTTTGAACAAAAAATACTGAGAGATTCAAACCTGTGACCAATTCTCTGATTTCCAAATCTGTAGTCTTGCGGAGTAACCGTACTAATGCTGGGATACCACCACAGTTTTTCAGAGCAATTTTGTTGTCATCATTTGCCTTTCCATATACCAAGTTTCGCAAAGCTCCACAGGCACTACGGTGGACTTCTGTCATACGATGGTCCAATAGGTCCACAAGTAATTGTATTCCACCTTGTCTTCTTATCTGAAACAGTCCAAAGTGATAAAATTAGGGAATGAACTCTAGTTTTAGCTGTGCTACCCAATGTGATTAGGCTGCGATTTATGCAAGCTGTGCACCAGCACAAAACTGCTATGTTGCACAGCTTTGATTCATCGTATTATTTTTTCAGTGGTAACGTAACTGTACAATGACACACCTAAACCTTTGTAAAAGCAGACAAAACTTAGTTAAGATTTCTCATCAAGATTCAGCAAAGTTTGCCTTGGGTAGGTTTCTCCTGCTCTGAAAAACATCATCTTCTTTGGAGTGTAATGCATCATAAGGTAGCGGGAAAATCACAAGACTACAGCATACAAAAAAAAGCCCTTAATACAAAAAAATTTTTAGGAGTTCCTCCTTTTACATTTAATTACTGGGAATGTGAGCAGCTGCTGCAGTCTCTGTAAGGACGTTGTATCAACAAAACTGAGAAAAGTGAAGACGAAAAGAAAAGGAGGATGAATGAAAAACCTAAAGACAAGGATGACAGATAAATCATGGAAAGCTTGCTTTATTATGATTGAGAATGACAACTGATGCAGAAACGGAAGTCTTACTCATTCCTAATGTGGTCTTCAAAATAAGTTTCTAATGCAATGTCTTATATAAAATATCATTCTAGAAAAAGCACAAAGGTGTTTGACACAAATGATTAAGAAGGTCAATAATACCAAGACCAAAAATCCATCTTGATTGTTCTCTGACACTATTTTGTCCTCAAACAACAACCAGTCTTGGATCTAACTTCAAAAAAAAAGTGGACTGATTCGTAACTAACATCCAAAGATTACAATGCTTTAGCCTTAGTTATAGGGACATCTCTGTCAAAATATTTCTCAGTGTGGGCACAGAGCAAGTCAGGCACTTCAGCTGGCAGTTTTACTACCTCTAGGAATATTTTGCCTAAGACAAATTAGCATTTCCAAAACTGCAGAGAAAGGTGAAACATTAATTTTAGAATCAAAGTTTGTTATTAAAAACATTGTGAGGCTGTTCTTGTATGGGCTCGTGTTCTTGGGACTCTTAGCAGTGGGGAGGCTGGGAGTAGGAAATGGTTAAACTAAGCACTAAAACTTGTAAGAAACAAATGCTCTACATCCTGACTTTAAAATTTAAGTACAACCAATGTATGGCATTTCATGAATCTAACACAAGATTCAACAGGTGTTGAAGCCAAATGCCAACTGCCAGGACATGCACTTGGGTCACCACAACCCCATGCAATGTCCAGGCATGGGGAAGAGTGATTGGAAAGCTGTGCAATGGAAAAGGACCTAAAGGTGTTGGTTGATAGACAGCTGAATATGAGTCAACAGTGTGCCCAGGTGGTCAAGAAGGCCAACAACATCTTAGCTTGTATCAGGAATCGTGTGGACAGCATAACTAGGATAGCAATAATCCTTCTAGACTAAACACTGCTCAGGCTATACCTCAAATACTGCATTGGGGTTTGGGCCCCCACTGCAAGAAAAACATCAAGGAGCTCAAGTGTGTCCAAAGAAAGACAACAAAGCTGCTGAAGTGTCTGGAGCACAAATCTTAAGAGGAGTAGCTGAGGGAACTGGAGCTGTTGAGCTGGAGAAAAGGAGGCTCATGGGAGACCATATCGCTCTGTACAACTACCTGAAAGAAGGTTGTGGCAAGGTGGGGTTGGTCTCTTCTCCCATGTAACAAGCAATAGGACAAGACAAAATGGCCTCAAGTTGCACAAGGGGATGTTTAGTTTAGATATTAGGAAAAAATTCTTCATTGCAAGGGTTGTCAAATATTGGAAAAGGCTGCCCAAGAAAGTGGTTGAGTAACCATCTCTGGAGGTATTTAGAAGCTGAGTAGATCTGGCACCTGGGGACACGGTCTAGCAGTGAACCTGGCAGTGTTACATTAACAGTTGGACTTTAAAGCCTAAATGATTGTATGATTCATTGCAAAAAGAGACTGAAAAATGATTCAAAGTGTGAGCTATACAAAATTGCTCACTGATAAACCAGAAGTTCTCTCTTTTCTTCTACTGGCCTTTCTGGCATGTTCCCGATCTTGTAATAACAGCAAGACCAAGTAAATAGAGTAGTTTTGTAGTTAAAAAGGGAGATGTTAATGAAAATATTAAATGAAAAAGTTTTAATGTTTATGCAGTTACAAAACAGCTTTGGATAAATGCTGAAGTGATAATGTTTAAATACACACTGAGATATTTTCCCTTAAGTAGGTATTTTATCAGTGTATCATGTCCAGCTTTCTGAAGAATACGCAGGTCACCCAGAATGCTACACTGCTGGCATTTCATGAAGTGCAGAGATGTGAATAGACATTGGCAACATGTATCAACTTCAGACAGAAAAGTTCATTAATCTTCTTGGAGTCCATGATTTTATTTCTCAGAGCATCTGTGACAGCTTTCCATTTAGAAACCATAAAAACAGATCAAAGAGAAAAGGTATTGTAATACATCTCACTGTCAAAACTTTGCCCATGAGAACAGGATAACTTGCAATGAAATAATTCGCTCCATTCCAAGCCAGGAAAATGATTATCAAGTTTATCTGCGAGGGGTTGGGAGTGTGGCTCATTTGTTTGCTTGTTTTTACGATCCATTATCATTTAATCTTCAGATTAAAATATTTTCTTCCCCTACTGACCAGATTTTCAAATCCTAGCATACTACATGAAAAGCCACCTACATGACAAAATAGATGACATTTAATGAAACAGACTATGAACAAAAAATTATCCATCAGTTCTACATAAGGTGAATCAACCAGTGAGCTTCACACTTCAACGTCTGAAAAGAAACAAGATGAAAGAAGAAAGAACCTGCTTAAAAAAATACATGAGTTGTTCTGGCACAATGACTAATACCAAGAATGACAGAACAAAAACATGCCTGCTGATGTGTATTTTTTAAGCACAACATGCTTCAGTGATTAAAAAAAATTAAGAATGAGAAAAACTATTAACTTTGGAGCAAAAATCATTCTGTGTATTAAATTCATCTGAAGACTCAAATGGCTCTCCCTCTCTTCAGAGGCAAACTGTGTTTGTGCTGTTGTCTCCACTCTCCCTCTCAGACACAGCCAAGTGGCATCTCATGCTCCCCAGCAGTTTCTCTCATGGAAGCTTTCAGGTGACAAGTTTTGCTATCCTCTCCTCATTTCTGAGGGAAAAATGTGTGTTTCTACCATTTTCAGACAGTATTCCTAAGATGCACCTTCCCTTTTCAGTCATGGTATCTGACAGCACACTAGTATTTGGCTCATGCAGCTCCTCCTCTCCCAAGAACCTGAAGTCAGTAGCACACTGAAGTCATTCAAAGACACTTTCTTAAAAACAAGGGCATTAAATACTCATCTAAAATGCATATGTGTCAGAAAAAACTGGGTAATACAACAGAAATGAAACAGCTGTTACATAACACTTCATCTAACTTGACAAAATTTCTTAAATTCTGCTGAAGAAAGAACCCATTCTTACATCTAAAATACTTATTTTGCAAGCTGTCTCTGAAGTGCCAGGCTCAGATACCTGGTAAATCAGCTGGGTCATGCAGAGAAAAAACTGATTCTTCACAACTGGGAGCTCAGTTTCCAACACTGTTCTTTATCTGGACTACTGTCTTGCTCTCATTTTGGTTTTCCAACAGCCTATTATTCACCAGAAGTCTCACCCTATCTTTGTGTTTTCATCACACGTCTATATAGCTATATTTTCCAGAAGGTTTAACTGGACAAGTTGTCCCTGAAAAATTATGAGACCATGATGGATGTTGTCAGAATCTATTTACATTTATGGAATCTGAGGCAAAGGACATGAAATTATGTCATAGAATCCTAGTGACATGGATTGAATTGAGCCTGCTGCTGTTATTCATACCATGCTGCAGTCATGCCAGGTTCAAAAATGAAAGTGCTGACTGGTCAAAGTGATGACTTTGGTCAAAGGATACTTTCTGTCCTCTAAAAAGAATTGATAGAACAACAATTTACAAACAGGGGACCTCTAGGAAAAGGAGAAAAAAAGCATAAGTACTGTACAAAATACTGCAGTCTTCTTAATTTACTATTTCTTTTTTGTGATAAACGCACAGCAAAGTTTGTGTAAGTTGGTACACACTTTGAATCTGAATTATTTTAAGATGTAAGCAGTAACAGCATTACAGTCCATGACCTTAATTGACAAAACATGCTACTTGTCACTGATCCAGCACAGAAGCCATGTTGTTTCTTCAGGCTCTGTTTAAAGTCTTAACAATTGTAGCTGAAAACCCAACTGGTTTGCTTCCCTGGGGTTGGGGAAGGTTTTGCTTGAAAAGTGAGGATAATCAGGACTGTCAGGCTGAGCAGAATTCATACCTTTACATATAATCAAGCGTATTATTTTCTCACATTTAGAAGGACATTCTCAAATATGAACAAAATATAGGTGAGTGACTTTTCTTTGCATCAAGGTAGGAGAACACTGTCCCTGGAATCTGGCTGTTGCTTATGGCTGTGCAACAGCAGAAGCGAAGTCAAAGCACACAGGCATTAGTTGTTTTGTCTATTACTATGGTTTTGAACTCTATTTTGAAATAAAAATTATTCTGTTCCTCCCAGTAGTGGAGAACAAAAAAAACCTTTTCTTTCAGTCACTGGATAGTGGAATTTGCCTCTTCCATCCCTTGGAAGGTTTTAAAAAACAGAGCTAGAGATATGAAAAGGAAGAAAAACAACGCTTCAAGTTTTAAACAGTTTAGCCAAAGACTGTTAGATAATGAAGTATTCCAACACAACCTAAAAATACTGCTGTGATAGAAACCAAAACACCCTTCCTCTTCTATTTATACTCAGCCAAGTGGGTATCTGAGATATTGTTCAAATTTTGCCAGTAGGTATAACTGGAACATCCTCTTCTGCATTTAATTTTGACTACCCTACCTTACAAAATAAAATATAATGGAAACAGAAGAGGATTAAGAATAGGTGTCAAAAATTGTTAGAGACTGACAGAGTGATAAAGTGTATTTAAAAAATAACACTACCTTGTCTTCTCAACAAGACATTAAGCATTCCACTATTAACAGCTCTGCAGACCTGATACAAAAATTAATTCACGTTAAATGCTTACGTTCCACATTTTCCTTACTAATAACTTTTGAATAGCTCTTTACCTGAAGGAGGTGAAGAAAATTTAAGAACGATCAAGCCTTTTTAGACATCATAAATATTAACTGCCATCTTAAGTGACTAACCTACAGCATCATCCACCACTTACTCTGTGGAATTTCAATTAATAAGAAAGCATGTTTCAATATATCAGAATACAAGTATTCAAACACATGGAATTATTTTTAATGCCACTGTGTTACATATGGAACAGAACTTAAAAATAGTTGACTGCTAACACAGGTGACAGTATATATCCAGTAAGTCCCAAATTAAAAGGATAATTCAAGTTAAATCTGCTTCTGGACATTTTTAGTAATAATTACTTTTAATGTTCTTCAATGTTTTCTAACTAAGAGAATAAGTGCTTATTAGTTCATATGTGAATGAATTCTGAGCAATTCTGTTCCGCAGTTGCAGAATGAGAAGCTACAAGTAAGCAGAACCAAAAGTCAAAAGCATTTTTAAACAGTGGCAGGCAGTCTACCAGTGCGGTGTTTCTGTGACCCTCTCTGACTGCAGCCGCCCTGCTCCTCTCAAGCTCACCATTGTGGAGACTGATGCATCCACAAAGATGAGGGCATCACAAGGAAGTCCAAGAGGCCACCGTCTGCACAGCACTGCCTGGTTATACACAGTATCCAGGAAATTATTAAATTACTGCAATTCCAAACTCTGTCCATGAGCCCTCTCTGTTACCTGTCTTTGCCTTGTTTCCATTACTAAAATTACTTTCATCTACAGGAAAAAAACTCACTATTTTCTGGACAAGGGTTTAGAAGATGGGCAGCCTAATTTCTAGATACTTTCAGAGAGCTGATTCCTAAAACTTAAAAGGGATGTGAAGGGAAAAAAAATACAGGAATACTGTTTAGTACAATATGTCTCTGAAGATAAATATGCTTGCTGAAACTTCAACTCCTTTCCACTATTTCTGCTGACATGCCTATGGAACAGCAGATAAACAATACAAAATCCATACACTGCAAATGCACATGCAATTTATTACAGACAAATCTACATGTAATGTCACAAGGTAATTTAGTCTCATTAGCAAAGTAATTTGCTGTAAGTTTTAAAAAGTGCTGAGCAATTTTAGCTTAAAAAGAGTAGAATGTTATGCAAATTGCTGCATTAACTCCAAAGTCTAATGTGTTTAAGGAATCTAAATTAGGGTTTGGATCTACCTTCCATTTAAGAATGGTTTTGTCATTAGGACTTGCTAGATCAGACACAAAGGCAACATAAAGCTGTGAACAGGCATAATTTAAATAAATTCAACCACTGGTACATATATAATGCTCTGCTTTAAGCTTAATAAGAATTGCTCTCTGATTACTAAACTACAGCATGCCTCTGGAGAAAGGAAGAGGATTTTTTTTCTGCATCTACAGAAATCAGGTAGGTGTTTTGAGGAATGGTTGTGTAGAACATGAACATGCATAGGACAAGGATCAATACTCTCAAGCTTTTGTCCTTGGAGAAGATATGCTGTTTCTGTTACCAAGTATGCATTTTTTTTATCTTGTGTCTCTTGAGTCCTTTTTAAATCGTGAGATCTATGTGTGAGGTTAATACAGACTCAAAAACATGTTCTGAACAGGAAGAGACTGAAAATCATGTTCTAAAATTGCCCTGAAAAAGTATGAATAAATGTGCTGCTTTCTCAGTCAGCAAGTCTTAATGTATTCTGCACTGTGATACATGTTGTTTTTCATGCTTGGTAGAAAAGCTGTGCCTACTATAAATCAAGGTTTTAGCATGATTTTGTTTTTCACTAAAAACGTCTCTGGCTAGGTATAATATTCCCTGTAATAGTAAAGTATTTTACACTAATAGTTTTAAATAAAAAATATATTTGTATATATTGATAAAAGCATCCTATTCTAAATCTAAACATCAAGCAATAATGGGATCAACCAAATAACACTCCTAACTGCGGGTGTAGAAGTGACATAAAGTGCTTGTCTGACTCTGAAGGTATCAGAAAAAGTGATTTTCAGTCTGTTAAAAGCAGTATCTCCTAAAATGAACAAACTGGCCACGACCTTCATTAACCAAGCTTCTCAGTTTTTGAATCACTGTGTGTATAAATTAACACCGAGGAGCACACATGAATTAAGACAAATACACAAAAGCCAAAGCCCTTAGAAGACATTGTAATTACTTGATTTTAATTGAGGGTCTTTGCTTTTTGAAACAGTCCAAAAAGAGACAATACTAAAGAAGGTTCAGCAGTGTGCACTCTATAGATAACGTAAGGCTAATATTAAGTTTAGGATGCAAAAGTCATTGGGCATTACTAAGTGCTGATCTAGTACTGCCTGAACTAAAATTAAAAATAATGGTTAATACCAATGGATTACCACTGACTTTCTGGTATGTAAAAGAATTGAGCATCTGTTTAAGAACGAGTGATGACACAAGCGGTGTCCCCCAGGGGTCAGTACTGGGTCCAGTCCTGCTCGACATATTCATCAATGACCTGGATGAAGGGATAGAGTGCAGTCAGCAAGTTTGTTGATGACATAGAACTGGGAGGGATGGCTGACACACCAGAAGGCTGTCCAGCATGATCTAGACAGGCTGGAGAGTTGGGTGATAAGTAACCTGATGAAGTTCAACAAGGGCAGGCATAGGGTATGGCACCTACAGAGGAATAACCCCATGTATCAGTACAAGTTGGGGACTGCTCTGGTGGAAAGCACCTCTGTGGAAAAAGACCTAGGAGTCAGTCCTTGTGGACAACAGCATGACCATCAGCCAGCAATGTGCCCTTGTGGCCGGGAAGGCCAGTGGAATCCTGGGATGCATCAAGAAGAGCAAGCAGGTCAAAGGAGGGTCTCGGCACCTTCTGCTCAGCCCTGGTGAGGTCTCATCTGGAATACTGTGTCCATTTCTGGGCTCCCTAGTTCAAAAAGGACAGGGAATTGCTCAAGTGGGTACAACAAAGGACTAGAAAGAGGATTAGGGGACTAGAACATCTTTCTTATGAATAAAGGCTGTGAGACCTGGAATTTTTAAGCTTGCAAAGGAGAAGACTGAGGGGGGATATTACCAATGCCTATAAATACTTAAAGGATGTGTGTCAGGAGGATGGGGCTAGTTGTTTTTCAGTGTTGTCCTGGTTAAGACAGCCCACTCTAATAAGACTTACTTCCACGACTGGGAGTGATCTCAAATTAAAAAAAGAGGTAAGAAACCAAAAGCCCTGTGGACTAAGATAAGGAGAGTATAATGGAAATAATACAATTTATAATACCATATGAACAAACAAAAAGAGCCAAGCCAGCAAAAGACAACCATTAAACAAGCCAGCAAGAGGAAAAGGGCAGCACACAAGCCAGCAACCAGTAAAGCAGAAAAGACCAACGCCCCAAACCAGAAATCACTGTGTATTCTCACCCAAAATGAGATCACCTCGCAGTTCATAATAGACTTCTTACTGCAGATGTTCTGGAGCTCCATCCTGTTCCAGTACAGTCTCAATCAGGCAATGATCAGTCCAAATGGTGGGGCTGTGTTTCCACCCTTGGGGCAGTCAATTCCAGTAACTCCTTCCACCCCTATATGTGAAAGTAAACTGTGGTCTGTGTTCTGGTGCTCAGCTTCCAACACATCCCGCTGCTGGGATCCCATTGTCACACCAGAAACACAAATGGGTTTCATCCCTTCTAGTTTGATGGCATCAGAGTACACTGCGTACCTGTAGCTACTAAAACTTTATACCCTTCTGGGTTTGACATGACAGGCCATCTGATCCACACAGGCCAACAGACCAAATTGTCCCTTTCCTTCATCTGGTTGGAGGCAGAGCCCCTCTAATTATGACTGGAATCACTTGTGTCTTTTGAAAGTGCTTTGGAAGTCCTTTCAGGAGGATTTGAAGCAGTATCAGTTCTTCTGCTCTTTTCCAGCAATTTTCCACTGGAAACTGGGGCAGTGTTCTTCTGGGAAAAGCTCCCTTGTAATTCACGGACTTATGCAGCTAGGATGGAAGTGGCTTTCCTTTCCACTTCCTCGTGTCCTCCCCATGGTCACAGTAGTAAAACCACAAGATACAGTGTGGTGTGTACCTCCCAAATTCTTTCAGACAGGGAAGTGCTTGCTCCTGACAGATGCAACAAGAGACCATACAGGTGGGGAATAGGCCATGTTCTGATTGAGTTGATGGGCCTCCCAAGACTGTTCTTTCATAGCTGAAACACGGGCCTGTACAGATGAAAAGAGACCTTCCTCATATTGCCAGAGCACGCTAGACATTTCACCATCATTTGTTCTCCAAGGCCAAAGATAAAGACCAAGTGACCACCTCTGGCTCTTCCTCTTGTTCTCATGATGACCCCGATTCATCGTCACCCTTTGCCAGATGAGCTGCTTTCCTCATATGCTTCTTTTTCTGCACAGGGGTGACAGATTGTGGCACAGGCTGGCTCTCTGGAGCAGCTGCCATGCCTGCTGTTGGGGTCTGAGTAGCCATGGTGCCTGATGGTCTGCCTGTAGGTCCTGAGACCTTCTCTTGCCCCTGAGCACTCTGAACAGTGATGAGAAGGATTCAGCAAGCATGGGCCAGGCCCTAACACATCACAGTGATTTGTGTCTGTTGGGAACTTCTGGGCTGACAACAGACATTTTCAAATATTTTACCAGTTTGTGAGGATTTTGCACTTGTTCAGAGGTGAAATTCCAAAACACCAGAGGTGACCACTCTCCTAAACCTTTACCCATGCTCTCTCACACAGCCTGCCACTCATATATTTCCAGCCTCGAGGCAGATCTCCAGGTGGTATTCTTGGGAAAGACCTGCATCACTCCGGACAAGACCTGGCTCATCAGTTGGGTGAGATGACAGCGAAGCCGAATGGCTGCGTGGAGTAACCACATCATAATATGACAGTACAGCCACGTGAGAGCTCTAATCCATTCCTCTGAGGTGATAAGCACCACCACAGAGAGCACACAGAGTACAACTGCCTACAGTTTTACTTAATGCAACCAGGGCCAGGCCACAACTACCCCAAGAAAGCATCAACCCTGTATATAACATTCTTTTAACAAGCCTTAATTGAATCTTCTCGTTATCTCCCACCTTGTTATCTCTACCCTTTCATGCCACACATTGGGGCATGAACATAGGCTGTCCTGGTTTAAGACAGCCCACTCTAACAAGACTCGTTCCCATGATTGGGAGTGATTTCAAAGGGAAAAACAAAACAAAACAAAAATAGAGGTGAGAAACCAAAAGCCCTGCAGATTAAGGTAAGGAGAGTTTAATGGAAATAATACAATGTACAACACTACATGAATGAACAAAACAAGCCAAGCCAGCAAAAGACAATCAGCAAGCAAGCCAGCAAGTTACAGAAAGAACAGATTGTGAGGACACTGCACAGCACTCAGTGATATTCATTCATACTCTAATAGTCAAATAAATCTAAAGGCTGCACAAAACAGAGACATGCAGTCTGTCATCAGAAGAGACAGATATCATGCTTTCAGTACAAAGCCATTTTATTTCTGCTATTTTCAGGCATAGAATTTCTACTTATTTATGACATCTTCACATATTTACTCCAACTTTCTCTTCTCTCTCTGGCTACAATGAAATATAAATTAAATATAAATGTGCAATTTTTTTCTGTTGCAGAATAATGGAGTAGTAGATTTGGGGCACAGGAATGCTAGAGAATGCTAAAATAATGTATATTCAAATGTATTGAATTAATTGTTCTCATCTCAGTTTGGGTTTTTTTTTTTTTTGTAATTATTAACATTCCCTCACCTGGATAAGTGTGAGTTAATAATTACAGGTCAGTTATTTTACACTTTGCACTTATTTCTCATGTCAGACATATGCAGTACACCACAAACACTGTAACTGTGTAGTCTTGTTGTCTGAAATACATCCTTCAAGTACCACTAGTTCAAAAACTTTTTGCAAAAGTAATGTTAAAGTTAAATAAACTTGAGAAGGAACAAACTCCAACATTTGCCATGTTAAATAATAAAACCCTGAATGTAATGGCATAAGAAGTAATTGTAAAACTATTTATATACTTTGCCTTACTGTAAAGAGTAAAACTGTGGTCCTGCTGATGGTTGTGTGTGAAAGTGATAACTGATGTTCTTTCAGGGTAAAGTCATATCCTTCAATGACAACATGTAAGGAGTGAAATGTCTGGTTGGGCATAAACTAATAATGCAAATTAAGACAATTCACAAAACACAAATCAAACAGCCATTTCCAAAAATACATTTGAGAGTAAAATTAAACCAGCATTTTGCATATGCATAACTGACAAGAACTCCCCCAACTTGTACTGCAAAACAATACTGCATCTGCTGAGCAACTTTTTAGACTAGAGGTCAATAAGAACCTGAAAGTTAAGTCCTGTAAAATCACCATTAATGAGGTTTCATAAAATAATTTTTTTAAAAATCTTACATAAAGGCTATTTCTGTGTATGTCACTGGGTGCTGCTTTATTTCATTAGAGTGACTTCTACCAGCAAAAACTACACAGAAAGTGTATATGAAAGGGACTGTGTGACATTTACTTGCATAGGTGAATACAAACTCTCAGGATGATGGGGAGATGGATCCAAACTGTCTTGCATGCAGTAATGTAAACATAGGTAAGCAAATGCACAAACATCTCTGTGTTCATTTTGGGAAAGAGGTACATCCCTTCATATGAACATCCTTAAAATAGTAAATTCCTTGTGAAGCCATTTAGGAAAATATTTCTCAAACTGAGATTTTACCCATACAGATGTTCAACATATGAAAAGTACGGTTACAATCAAAGTAATAATAAAATGTTTATAACTGAGCAGGGAAGTATACTTTCTCCAAAAGTATACAGTTATTGTCTGCACTAAAATGCACTCTCTACAGATGTTTTAATGTCTCTGTGGAATTTCTACATTACTTTTTAGTATCACCTATGAGATACTTTCAGTTAAATGAAATACCATGTCTGCATAATCTTGCATGTAGAGATCAAAGGAGTTTACATAACGTCTTCAATGGAAACCTGACAGTATCATCACTGGGTAAGCCAAATTCCAGCCTATAACTGAAGAGATTCTAGAGGGGAAAAATAGAGAAAAGCTAAGGGAAGGTGAATGTAGAATTATGATCCTTCTTCAAACACACAGGAAGACACTCTGTTTTCTGTGAGAACTTTTATGGAAACAGATGAGAATCTTGCAGAGCACTGTCAAAACAAAATCAAGATATCCTTCAAGAGTTATGAGAGCACCTCCAACTTCCCATCTGGATCCCTCAAATGTTATGGCTGTTAGTGCTAACCAGCAGGTCTAAAAGCAACATCATAGACTCCATCATCCCATATTAAGTACTCCCTGTGAGACAGCCATGCTAGAAACAGATGCATGTATCCTTGACCATCGTGGATCTAGCAGTACTATGGATGACATAAAACTACAATACTGCAATTATGTGAATTATAATGAAGACAAACAAGAGGTTAATACAGTCTATGCCCACTGCCTGACACATGACAGAGTGGCAGTACTGTGTTGAAAGGGCTCTGGGTACGTTCTGAAGAACTCACAGAAGATGATGCAGTAAGAAATTTAATGACAAACTGAATGTGAATGATGGTTTTGAGCAAGTTGGGGAAAAGAAATGCTTTCATCATGCAATCACTCACTTTTTAGTCTGGTCTGACACTTTTATTTTGAAGGGAGTATATGGGAATGCTCTCTGATATAAAGAGGAAACTGTCTGATCCAGCAATGTTTATTAAGGATGCAAGGGAAGGTTTCAGGCAGAACAGTTCAGCAATTACTGTTCTTTTACTTGGCAACCTTGCAAGATATTCCTGAGAAGAGAACCTCAAGTATTGTAATTTTAATGCAAACATTAACTTCCTAGCTTGCAGAAAGGAGTCATTGGTGCCAAAACCCTAGACTGACCTGTTACACCTTTGCAGTTGATGGCAGGATGCCATTTTCCATGAGAGCAAAATGGTGTTGGCGTGTGAAACTGCACAACTCAAGCCTTTTATATGGTGATCTCATACAAAGGAGTAAGCTGTCATTATAGGAAGAAAAATTGCTGTGGAAGAATGAATGCTGTGCTTAAAAGAATGTGCTCTTTTAAAGAAATGTTCTCTTCTGAATATTTTAAAAGCTTCTCTTTTCCTGTATTCCCTGTTTGTTTCTCCTTGGCATCCAGGACCAGCTACTCTGGCTCTGCTCACAATATCACCATTGTCGGTGTTAAGAGCACTCTCCTAAGGAGAAAAAAAACAATCTGAAAGGGCCTTCCTATGCTCTTCTGCCTGATCAACTTTTCATTTGATTTCCAATATCTAATCAAAACTTCTCTCCCTTCCTTTTGGCCTTTCAGTTGCATTCTTTACTGTCATCAATGAAATAATAATTTAAATAAAGAATTGTTAAGGCATTCTGAGATTCTAAATTTCAGAATCATTATGTTTAATTTTAAAAAGCTGATCTTCAGTGGAACTGGCCACTGCTCAACAGAAGATGAAAAATCCAGCTATCAGACATTAGCAAAAATAATTCCATTTCTTCAACACCCTTCTAAAGCCTGCTGCACCACCGAGGCATCAAGCACACAGAATAAAGGTAGAGAATGAGAAGCGCTACTGAAGCAGATGTAGTGCCTGCCTTGCAGTCAGGAATACTTAGAGACTCAGGAGTAGCACTTGCTGAAAACTGTCAGATAAGAGCAGCAGTTACAATCATGCTTTTAAATGAAGACTGAGTAGTTTTGAGCAGCATAGAAGTGGCAGCATCTTTAAGAAATATCACCACCACTTTTACCAGTGGTTGGTGTTTCTCACATTTACCTCTTGCTGTACTGGTATGTTCAAGGCTGGAAGGGGAAAAGTACAAAGTTCTACTGGTAATATAGACCCTAATTCACTCCAGAAGTTTTTCTCTGAAAAAGTAAATGACTTCTGACACTAAAATAGTCAGCTTGAGGCATCTTCACATAAATAATTACCAACTCTATCTGAAAGTCCTTTAAGTTAGAGAAGGGCATTTGCAGACCTCACTGATACATAAAAAACCGAGCAGGGCATTTACACTTACATTGCAATAAAGGTATATTTAAAGTGATGTTATCAAATCCAGAAATATGTCTGCAACCAACACCTGGTTTAGAAATAACATCTGCCATAAAGAACATGGTCACAAAGAGAAGAAGATCTCTTGTTTCCTAGCCATACTGTCAATGTTCTTGACTGAATTTCTTTTTTGTAGTTTATATAGAGTATTTCCACTTTCTTTCTTGGAAGGGGTGTGGACGAAGGAAGGGGCAGTGTTCCACACGTCAGCCACAGAAAAACATTATCGCAGAACCGCAGTGTTAGGATTCTCAGAAACGTAGATAGTGCTAGCTGCTATTTCCTATTTCTATATAAATTTTAGTTGGCACTGTTCTACTCAACAGGAATATTAAGGTGTCTGTCTTGCCAAGTACACAAGGAGAAATTTTATACAAATCCCATTAAACTCCTACGACAGCAGGAAAAGTTCACAACTATATGAAAACAAAATTGGAAGATTGAGAGAACAGTCAGGTTCAGAGGACATCACCTTTTTGGTAGGCCATACAGTATAAAACATTCTTAAAAGAATGAAAAACGTATTCAGGACAGTTATTTCCAGAAACTCTGGATGAAACAGCCACTAATTGCAGTATGACAATTTAATGCTCATTAGTAATAAAGGTAAATGAATGTGTTTTGTTGGTTTTTTCTGCCAAATAACTTTAACAACTGCATTACATTTCAAATTCAAGACAACCAGTAAATAGCAAAACTGTTAGATGACAGTATTAATTCTGCAAGTGTGTGTAGGTTCAAAAGCATGTTACACATTAACATGCAACAAATTAATTAGCAAATTCAATTTGCACTTTCCTCAGTGCCTGTCAATTGTACCAAATACCAGCAGTGTTCTTAACTTACACATTCCTATTCCGTCCTTTCTCCAGAGTTTGAAAGACCACCAAGACAGTTTGCTTTCTGTGGTGCAAGTAATTTGATATGCTTAAAATAGGCATTTGATAAAGGAGCAGAGTTTTCTCTGCTTCAAAAGAATTGGAATTTTTCAGTTTTGGAATCTCAAACTTACATCTGCACTACCAAAATTCATAGTTACTCATTTGAAAAGTGGTTGTAAGGAAAAGAAAAACAGGGATGTGTGCTGGTTCTTCTTTTCCCAGCACCTTGTGTCTGAACTGGCGTGTTTCCCTGTGACCTGATGTCACAGGAGTAGCATGGTGCCTGACGTAGAAGGAATCGGATATTAAATGTGGTCTTTCTCAGACTGAGGAGCTCTGGCCACAACACACAACTATTTTGATATTAAGTTCCAATTTTGATATAAGTTTCCATTATTTAGGTGTTAATTCTATTCAGATACACTCTTAACAGTTAGCACACGAGTTGTCCCAGGTAAGTTCATCATGACCACTCAAGTTCTTCAGGCTGGCCATAAACCTAACAGGCATCTAGGATATCTACTGTGACATTTCATTATCAACAGGATTTTGAACTCCTTGCACAAAAGTTCCTCAAGAAATTCTTATTCAGTGGAGAACTCAAGCAGACCCTACTGAGGCCTTTGGGTAGATGCTGATTCCAGTGAAAAACCACAGAAACTGCTCTGCTGAATCATGGATTAAACACAATGGGACTTGTCATTAAATACCATAGGTTGGTAGAGAGACAGATACAGACAAAACAGTTTGCTAACATCAGATGCTTTAGTCTAAAAAGCTTCACAAACCATTAGAAAAGTATATGCTGCATCTCATTTTTTTGCATTAAAAAAAACACAGTACCAGAAGTTTGAAAGTATATTCTCATGTGGACTTGAAACAAATGTATTTTGTTTTGTTTCCACAGACAGTTTATGCATTATGGAATGAGGAATATATTAAAGCCTTGAATGATAGCAAATGAAGGGGTGGAAATTCTTATTTTATCTGCTACCTCTTTTCAGAGAAGCAGCTGAGAGCTGCCTAAATGCTCTGCTGTTTTATAGACTTACCTTCACCCTTTTAGCTTGTGAGCCTGAAGTTTACAAAGGCTGATGTCCTAGCAGGATGGGTTAGATCAACAACAGTCTTCTTATTTCCTAAATTGTTAGCAACAAACATGACACCATCATCTTCCCTTAAATGTGGTAGCTAGTTAAGGACTCCCAATCTATGGCTAATAGGAGGCAGCACAGATTGTACAATAAATAAATGGCTCTAATCATTTAACTGCCTCAGAGATTAATCAATTCTTTTACTGAAAACTGATTTATGAATAAGGATGAGAAAAGAGTATGGGGAGAGCAAGCAGTTAAAATTTTCAGCAGTACCTGTAATGGAGCTCTCTTTCCAAGTTTACAAACATTCTTCATTTTAATATTCATGTAAATATTTCTTTATTACTGTTTCTAAGATGTTTGAGGTGAAGTATGCAGCCAGTGCAGTTCTGCCAGTGCTAGCAGATCAGATTCTTACTTACTCACTGGGGAATTTCTTCAGCATCAGAAATTCCAGAAGGGAAAGCTGCTACAGTCAGGTAGACTCACAGTGTATGTGCTGAGGGTGAGGATAATGAAGCACTAGCAAGCCAGCAATGGCTGCACGGTTCTGACAAATAAGCAATAGCAGATCTTGATCTCAGTTTACCTTTACATGCCAGGCTAAAAGATGCCAGTACAGGCACAGATTTATGAGCACACCACATGTCTGTGATTAGTAGTATGTCTAAGCGGGCCAGGGGAGGCAGCTGGGGCTGGTAACAGCTTCATTCATTCAATTTTAATTGACTCCTGTGTGTTTGTCAGATCCCTTAGAGCTGCCTTCCTTTGTTTTCAGCCTGTGCCAAAAGCTGAACTGGTCTCATTAACCACAAGGAACAAGAAAGCAAGAACTACCACTAAGTTACAGGTGCAGAACAAAGCCTGTATTTGCTGTTCGAATCATATTCAGACACAATTTGCAATGAATTTCAAGATCACAGACCAACAATCAAAGTTCAGGATGCAAACCCAGTGAAAGTAAACTCTATTCACACAATTAGACATTAAAGCAGGCTTTGATTCAGAATCCTTTTGCGTAATTTTCATCTCTGTGTTTGTATCTAGTGTTCAAAATCCTAAAGGCAATATCCACATGCTCCAGTGAGAACAAGACTGTACCACTAGCTGTTTACTGAACAGCTACTGATAGCCTTTAAGTGGTATGCAATCAATCAAAATATTCACAATCAGAACAAACAAAAAAAGAGTCACAATAATATTTTATGTATTTTTTTACTTTCTTTAATAGTAACAAATAATATGTGAAACCTTAAGTGAGGTCCAGACACACATAGGTATATATGCATAAGTTCTCTTGTAACTCTTTTTAAAAGTAGATATAAATAATTGGTGATGATAAATGACAGACAGCATTACTGCTAAAAAAAAAAAACAGTTTATAAATCTTACCTCTGCTTTTATTTTATTGTCTCCAAAACAGAGATGTTGCAAGTAGGCTGCAGCATTGGACTGTACTGAGGGAAATTGATGCTGTAACATCTGTATAACTTCTGGAAGCTCTGGATCCCGCCATCCAAACTCTCTGTGAGAAAATGAACACGAAAAATGCATCAAAAAATCTGCTATTAGTGGATAAATGTGGCAACAATTGGGTCAACAAGGAGGATAGTTGTGTCTAAGTAAAATCTTGTGCTTTTTTTCCCCATTATTTTCAAAGCAAACATTAAATCAAATATGAAGCTATTTTTAATTTTAAATACACTTCTCTGAAATAAAAAAAAATATATGAAGTGTAATTAGAGTAAATAACTTTATGGGGTTATGTCTCTAGCTGCTAAAGTTTCCTAAACAGAAATAGCTACGTGAAATTTTAATATTCTCTCTTACTAAAATTTGGAAGTTAAAATCAGAGCCACAAATGGTTTGCTATGAAATGCTAGTTTGTCAGAAAGTCCTTTTTACTTATCCCAATCTTTATTTGATATAAATTTCTACATTCTATATATAAATAAATGACCTATTTTGTCTTTTGGTTTAACTTTTCCAGATACAGTCCATGTTCAGTGCTAAATTACTATACAGTTCTGGCTCTGTTCGAGCAAGGTGCTTGGACCAGGTGACCTTCAGAGATCCCTTTCAACCTTGCCCCTCTGTGATTTTATAATTTTACAGTTACACACTACACACACATCAGGATACTTTTAAATATCCATTTGTACAAGCAGCTATGAAAATACACTTTTTTAATCCTACATAGCATGAAAACGCCATTAGCATCAACTGAAACAACTGACTTGTGTTGAACAAGTCCCAGAAGGTATTTCGCAGCTTCCAGAATTAAACTTAAAATTGGTCTGTCACTTCAGGTAAATTTTTCCCTTCTGTGTTTAGGGGCAAAATTGTTCATGAAAATGGCTTTGGACTTTGTGTCCCAAGAGCCAGAGATGCACAGTGACGCTGTGCATGAGATACTTGATTTTTTGTGCCATAGAAGTATTTTTACCATCTTTCATCTGATGCTACACATACAAGGTAATAGAGTGAAATTAGAGGAAAGCAGTGACTTGTGATAAAGCTTGTAGGTTCTCTGTTGGCAGTTACCATGATCACCTGTGAGTTTATTGACAAAAAATCCCAAACACAACATCTGTTGCAGAGTCCAGCTACAATATTTGAAAAAAATATTCCTGATCATGTTTCCTTTTGAAATTATAGGCATTCTGCTGCACTGAAGTCAGGCATACATCATTGGGGGAATTCACAGTAAAGTAGCTCTGCAGTCTTTCAGGTAAAATCAAGCATTTCATACTTTTAAGGACATCCACTCTCCAAGACTTCTAATTGAAACAAGATTAATGTTACAATAATAATGTATTACTACAGAACGGAGGTATTGTCTGTTCTCCTCTCATATGGGAAGTTTGGCAGAGTGAGGGTTGTCATTACAGTTGCATCTTTACAAAGATCCAGAATTTAAACAGGAGACATAAAGAAATTACACTCATCATTTCATTGGCGGCTATTTTTCTTCTGACAAAACAGATGTTAACTCATAAATACTAAATTTTACCTTAAGTGCTTACTACAAAGAAACCATAAAGACAGAATAATAAATCACATATGGACTATTCCAATGAAAATGATAAAGACTCTTGGGAAGATCCTACAAAAGACCTTTTGCATACATTCAGAAAGATCTCAACACAGAATTGAAATTTTGATGTCAGACAACATAGTAAAATGTAACAGGTAAGGTTAGAACCTTAGGCAGCCAAAGATGGCAAACACCACATTTTCTATCTATACCAGCTTACTATGACTCTGTCAACAGCTAAAACCCAAAGTGATTATTTGATTGAGCACTCACTCATGTGTCCTAGCTCTTAGCCTCTCAACTATCTTCCAGATTTTTTTTTTAAATAAAAATTAAAAAAAAAAAAAAAAAAAAAAAAACAAAAAACCAAAAACTAACCCCCACAGCCTTAATGAGGAAGACTAATTATTCCAGCCCCAATTCTTATTTATTCTCATTTTCAATCCTAGATGCCAAGTGCAGGTGTTAGTATTTTGGAGAGGATAAAAAATACCAGAGAAAACAGCTTGTATGACAATGAGGGGGAACATTTGAAATTACTTGTTTTACACCGAATAACTATACATGAAAGAGCAGGAACTTATATCACCAAATTTTCTCTCAAAAGAAATATCTTCCTTCATATGGTTCAGAAAACAACCAACCAAAAGCCCATTATGTGCAGTAGTACACTATGGACCCTCACAACCAGCTCAGATTATTCTTCTCCCAGGCTAGAAGAGACAATGAAGGAACAAACAGTAAAGGTGAACTGATGATGAACTGACAGTCTTCACATTGTATTTACACATGAAAACAAGGCTGTGCCTACTCTTCCCTTCTGATATTCCCCCCAAAAAAGATACCAAATAAGTGATGTATGAATACTTGTTGGAAATGGTTGTGTGCACATTGGACATAAATAGAAAATTAATTCAGAAAAGAAACCCTTAGCACTGGATACTGAGTTTGTCATGCAGCCAGTTTTAGGAGAGATAGCAAACAAAGCAGGCAAAAAAAGGTAAAAGATTTAGCCCCAGTATGCGCTGTCATTTCAAACAGATGGTCTCTAAGGTGTTTATATTTTTAGTAGTTTCTAAATGAAGTATGGTAGCTATATAAAACAAACAAAATCTTTCTGTTAACGGGTTAAGTGGTTTGACTAATTGCAATAATTTCATCAGTCTTCAGGGCAAAAAGGACTAGTTTCCAGGGGTTTCAATTTTAAAATTTGTTTTATACAAGTCTACTATAGGTGGAGAAAAAGTGAGCTAAAGAAGGAGGATTTTTTTTTTAACAGCAAGCTTGTGGGTCTATGAATATTTACTTGAAAAAAATTCTCCTCCCCTCCCCCTGTTTTAATTTAAAACTTCAATTTAATTACTAAAACCTGGGAAAGCTACTAATGAAGTCAACTGGCAGAGGTCTTCATGAGGAATAAAGACTGGAATTTCCTGAAAACAAAGGTAAAAAACTGTCTGAAACACTTTCCATATATGTAGAGGGAACTTTCAGGCCATGCCTCCAAGCATATATTAAAATAGAAAGTCAAACAAAAAGTAAGAGGAAAAAAAAATCCATCAGTATGGAAGGAAAGTATGTTGTAGAAGTTGAGAGATGGAATAAACTGGGTTGCACCCTAGAAAGGTAGCTGAAATTAGATACCAATATATATTTTATGCCTAGCAATCAAAAGGAGTAGTAGAGTCAGTATTTAATGAAGGTAAGGGTCAGATCAAAGGAAAGGAGATGGATAACAAAAATCAAACCTACCTCAATTTCTGTAAAACATCTGATATTGTGCCACATGGAAATTAGTTAAACTGACAACATACAAGGATCTATTCCCTAGCAAAATTATAAAGCAGAATTAATTAAAATTTGAAACTGTAGTGAATATCCAAAACAAACACTGGCTTAATATCCACATCTTTACAAAACCTGAGCAAGGCTATCCATAGATCACAGAGGGTGAAACAATCCAGAAGGCTGGAGTAAATCTGAGGAAAGGAGTGGTATGCAGTTTTTGAGAATGCTAACAAAGAATCTGTAGTTGATACAAAAATGAAGAGTAAGTTAGCATTTGTACATGCAAGATCTCCCACTGCTGTCTATGTATCCCTTGGAATACCACCCCTGAGCTTTTTAGGTCAGCCAAAGGCTTCTGATGGTAGTGTGGGTTTTTCCACAAAGGAATCATGGATCTGCATGGAATTTCACAGCCTTGGCTGGCAAACAGTGTTTGTTGTGCACTCCAAATATTTCTGCAGGTTGTAAAAGTGCATTACTTCTAGGAAGCGTCCTCATCTGAGGAGACTGACTGAAGACTGCCAAGGTGTTCACCTTCTTTCTTTGATGGAAACTGTGCTCTAGGAATGTAGTATTGATCTCATTTTGAATCCTGCAGAAGCTTTTAGCTTGAATTGGTGACTAAGGCATATGTTCCATGGATTACAGCAGGCTGCTGTTCCAGTAGAAGAGGACACATGAAGGAAAACTGAGTTATATGTAAGATGGCAATACGTGGGCCAAGATGATCAAAATAGGCTACATTTTATCTGTAAACAACTAAAAAGAATCTAAACTAAAAGGAGCTCAACATGAAACATAACTCTGAGACTGAGCAGCAGAAGCAATGGCACCAAGAAATCCAGACTGACTTCAGTACAGCAAGTACAGTATTGAAACCAATTCCCGTTTCCAACATCAGATCACATACACATGTCAAGGATTAGGACTTGGCCAGCCTTTAAAGGAACGAGAGAGGCTCTCTATTAACCCCTTTCCCTTACCAGAAAGTGAAGATAAAGGGGAAAAGTGAGATAGACACTGTCTTGCAAAAACATGCTGTTAACTTCACAAAGTGCAGATACTTAGACAAACTTAGCTGAAAAGTTAAATCACTGAACAGAATTAGTTCTAACTCAAACCTGGATGATGTATTGGAAAGTAAAGGAGATGCAGATTTAAAAGAGATCATTAGTATCAAAGGTGAGTGCACTGGCAATGTGGGATCACTTAAATGTACTGCTGAATACAAAGATTTGCTGCATCTGAATATTTGCTTGAATTATGTCAGAATTTTCTTCTGCTATTGCAAATACTGATGACAAACAGAAAAGAAAAACTAAAATTCCCATTAAATCTCTATCTGCACTGATTATAAAAAAGGCTACAAAAGCATAGGTCCCCAGCTGGTAATAAAGATCCTGATCACTTCTACATAGCATTGATGAAGCAGGTGTGATGGCTGTGTGTACTCTTCAACCATTGGTCACAGTGAGTATCATGAGAGCTTGGGTTCTGATTTACATCATTAGAGCAGAACATTCACATCTGATCAAGCAGTTGGCAAAGGCAAGCACTGACACCCAGAGCTATTCCTGTCTCAGCAGCATTCCCCAAAGGCAGTGCTGTGAAGACGCCTGTTATGAAGAACCATATGCTTGACAAAGACTGAACGACCACTGAGTATTTATCAAAGAAAGAGAATGTACATTTTTTAGATATATTTATTACAAAACTATGTTTAAATCAGACAGGTCCATATGTGCCTGCCTGTCTTAATACATACATGTGAGACAGCCTTAGACTGTCTTCTGCTCCCTCCCCCAGCAAAAAAAAAAAAAAAAAAATCTATAAATAAAGTGTTATAATCTCTTTTGCATCATTTCAGGAGGGAGAGCAGTGAGAATGGTTTTCTGGTATTACTAGTAAGAAGCAAATGACATTTAGTGCAGGATCAAACAGAATGAGAACTGATCAAGAGCCAAGAGAAGATCAAAGGAAGAACTACCTTGCATGTTTAAAGGGAGAAATTTACTTCTTTTAACAATATTTGGGAAGGAATATACCAATACTACAGTAATCTCTCTCTAAGGACTTTATCTTTGTACATCTAAAAGAGCAAAGACAAGATGTTACAAAGTCCTTAAATATAATCCACAGACAAGGATTGTCATATAAAGAAGCCATGTAACAGCTCATCCCCTCGTTGTCTTTCTGTGATTCTATGACAGCTGTTCAAACAAGAGTGGACACATACTTAATTTATTAGGAGTTAAACTTGAAGCATTACCTTAAAGTATTTTCCCTTGTTCAAACATATTTCACCATATGCAAGCACATATATAATCACACACATTGTTATCCCAGTCTGAATGATCTGCTACAGTTTAAGAGGAAGGAGAACAATTACATTTGCTTTGAAAATGTAGTATACAAATATTTGGTAAAATCAGCACACAATTTTCTGAAATAAAATATAAAGATGTCAACGATTATTTCACTCACGTTGGAAAACCCTGAAAACCTTTCACCATATTGTCTTCTTTGGTCAACCTTGCCAAAGAATCATACATCAAGCAACTGATTGGTTTCATCTTCAGCCCCACAGTGATACAGACAACATACATCATCCACAAGACATATATATAGGCCTAATGCAACCCCCTTAGAGCAGCTATCATCAAAGAGCTCCCTGCACTTCTGTTTTAGCCTTTCAAGAAAGATAAAACAAACCCAGAGTACTGGGAAAAATAGGAACAAAATAATCAGATAGTTTAGGCTAAAGCTGGAAGCAGCAGAAGGACAGACAAAAGGAACCAGGAATTTATCTTCTATGCATAAAAATGTAAGTTCTAATGCAATAAAGAAATCCATCTACACTACTGTGTATTCCAACCCCAAAACTGCAGTCTGTGTGGGGTGCTCCATATGACTGGTGTATCATCCAGTGTCACAGAGATTAAATGTAAACATCTCACCAAACCTACAATTCTTGTTTCTTACAAATCTTCATCATTTGTTTCTTCCTCTAACGAATTTAATATTTTCTGAAGAGCTCATCTTGTTAGAGCAGTGTGCTTGCCCAATGGCTTTGTTACATGCAACAACCTCTTCAATACTGACTTGCTTAATTTTTTTTTTTTTTTTTTAGTATATAAAACTGTAAATTTGATTTCAGGGGAAAAATTGTAGAATTGTATGAACAGAATTGGAAAGGGGATGAAATATTTCACTACAGACTGTAATGACAATTGAGATATGGAAAAAGTTTATTTGAGAGGTTGTCAGCACTTGAAGAGGCAAACATTAGAGAGATATACTAGGCCCAACAGTTACTGCTTTTTAGCTGAGTAACACACTGGATCTACTTATCCAAGTGTACTGCCACCTGTTAGTATATGCAGTGCTGGGATATTATCTGCTATAGCTAGACCCACTTTACTGCATTGATAATTTCACTGATGAAAATGGGCAACATTTTGCATTCATTTAAGTGTATAATATATGAGCATTCAACAACATTTGACTGCACTTCAATATGTACTTCATTTTTCATTAAGCATGTAGCTTACTTCTTCCCTAGATTTCATATTTAGCACAGCTGACTGTAAACCAGCTGTACAAACATTTGGAAATCCTGCCAAAAACCTGGATGCTGCCTTTTGGTTATGACATTTTCCTTGGTTTACACTTCCATATGACCTAAACTAGAACCCTCATGCAGCAGCGCTTACACAGATTAATCACAAATGTGCTTTTTACAATGTATTTGTGTCTGCTAAAGAGGTGCAGAGGAGGATGTGCTGTGGCAGGTGGACAGGATTTCTGCCCAGATGTGACAAGCAGCGAGGGAGGTGCTTAGTGTGTCCCAGGTCTTTGAAATAACCATAAACTTTAGATCTCAGGGTCAATCCAGTACTTTGAAAAACCACCTCTCCAAAACAGCAAAGGGCTAAAACTGATCCGTACAATGACAAATACATGCTCCTGTAGCTCTGCCTTTTTATCCTTTATATGTTTTCCAATAAGGCATCACGTTTCTGTTTTTATAGTACCACTCATGATTCACATTTTTGACTAACAAAACCGTAAGAACTGACCTTGTGAAGAGGCAACCTATCAGAAATGATCTGGAACTGAATTGTCTGTATTTTTTGTGAACATTTTCATCTGAGGAGGAAAAGATTTTAGAGGTCATACAGTTGAGTATGGGCTAGGGATCTAGAGGGTAGAGGGGTCCAAGAGAGCTGGTTAATATTCAACCACTAATTCCTCCAAGCTCAGAACAGCTGTATTGACTTAAAAGAAAAAAAAAAAAGAAGGCAGGAGATGATGGATAAGCAAGGAGCCCCTAAAAAAACTCAGATGGAAGAGGGAAATTTATGACATGTGGAAAAACGGTCTGCTCAATCGAGAGGATTATAGAAATGTTGCCAGAACATGCAAAGACACAAAAACAAACGCCAAGGCTCTCTTGGAACTTAGTCTGGCTAGGGAGGTAAAAGAAAGAAGAAGAGGTTCTTCAAATAGACTGATGAGAAAAGGAAGAACAGGGAAAAAGTGGGCCCACTGCTAAATGTGGCAGGAGATATGATACCACGAGATGCAGATATGGCAGAATTGCTGAATGCCTTCTTTGCTTCAGTCTTCACTCTTAATGCCAGCATGCAGGAATCTCAGTCACTGGGAATAAGAAAGCAAAACTGGACAGAGGAAGTTATTCTATTGGTCATGAAGGCTGGGTAAGACAAACTGAAACTGCACAAATCCATGGACCCCAATGGGGTTCATCCACATGTGCTGGCTGATGTTGTTGCTGAGCTGCTCTCTATCATTTTTAAAAAGTCATGGAGAATGGGAGAGGTGCCTGATGACTGGAAGAAAGCCAGTGTCACTCCAGTCTTCAAAAGAGGCAAGAAGGAAGACTCAGGCAGCTATAGACCAGTCAGTCTGACCTCCATCGCTGGTAAGCTGATGCAGCAGCTCACTAAGGAGACCACCTCTAACCACATGAAAGAAAAGAGTTACCAGGAGTAGCCAACATGGATTTACTAAGGGGCAATCTTGCTTGAATGATGTGATATCCTTCTACTAAGGTGTGACCAAATGGACAGATGGAGAGCAGTGGATGTCATATACCTTGACTTCAGCCAGGCTTCTCACACAGTCTCCTATAACATCCTTATAAGAAAACTCAAAAAATGTGGGATAGATGATTGGACTGTGGGGTGAATTAAAAACTGGCTCAACAACAGAGGTCAGAGGGTTGTGATCAGTGGTACAAGTTGGAGGCCTGTGGGCAGTGGTGTTCCTCAGGGACCAGTACTGGGTCCAGTTTGTTCAGTACCTTCATTAATGACCTGGATGAGGGGATAGAGTGTATCCTCAGCAAGTTTGATGATGCTACAAAACTGGGAGGGGTGTGCTGCTATCCAACAAGATGTGGACAGGCTGGAGAGCTGGGTGAAGGTGAACCTCATGAAGTTCTATAAGGACAAGTGTAGGGTCCATACCTGGGGGGAAATAACACCAGGCACCAGAACAGAGTAGGGGGCATTCTGCTGGAAAGAGTTCCAAAATGAAAGACCTTGGAGTCCTAGTGGACAGTAAGTTATCTATGGGGCAATGTGCCCTTGTGGCCAAGAGGGCCAACGGTATCCTAGGGTGTCCAGTCAATCTAGGGAGTTTCTCCTCCCCCCCTACTTTGCCCTCCTGAGTCCACACCTGGAATACTGTATCCAGTTTTGGGGGCCCCAGTTCAAGGACAGGGTTCTGCTAGAGAGAGTCCAATGAAGAGCTACAAGAATGATTAAAGGGACTTAAACATCTCTCCTGTGACAAAAGACTGAGAGAACTGGGGATGTTTAGCCTTGAGAAAAAACTGAGAAGGGAATCTTACTAATGTCTATAAATACCTGAGAGGTGGCTGTCAAGAGGAAGGGGACAGATTCTTTACAGTGGCACCTGGTAACAGGACAAGGAACAATGGATATAAGCTAGAACACAGCAAGTTCCACCTCAACATGAGGAGAAACTTCTTTACTGTGAGAATGATGGAGCACTGGAACAGGCTGCCCAGAGAGGTTGTAGAGTCTCCTACTCTAGAGACTCAAAGCCAGCCTGGCCATGTTCCTGTGTGGCCTGCTGTAGATGATTCTGCTTTGGCAGGGGGATTGGACCCGATGATCTCGGAGGTGCCTTCCAACGCCTAACATTCTGTGATTATCTAATGACACTGGCCCATGTGGTACTATTTACAGCTCCAGGTTGCCATCTCTATCGCAGCATGATTACATTTAGAGGTATAAGCACTATCTGCTCAAGGTTACCCTGATTTCATTTACAAATGTCTTTTTAATTGAAATATACTTATGAACCTTTATGAAACAGTCTCTCATGCTATTTGTACTGATCTATAAATACTTAACTTCCTCATCTCCATTGAAGGAGCTTTAAAGAAAAATGAGAGCCATACCCTGCTGTGACTGTTAAAATACTATCTCTCCTCTAGACTGTCAGACTGGGAGCAGTGAAAAATAAGGGACTTTGGTGCTTTAGGCTACCTTTACTTAATTTTGTCATTTGTATTATTTTGGTTGCTTTAGTGTTTTGTTTTCATTTTTGTTTAGAAAGTGGCATTCGTCTTTTGGAGCTGTTGAGCTGAAACGGTCTTGAGAATCTTGTTTTATCTCTTCCTCTGCAGGTGTTTGCACATGCAAAGATTGCTTCTTCTAAGGCAAGTAAGAAACAAATTAGGTAAGCTATCAGGATGTCTTTATGCTGCCTAATTTACCTTCTTTCTCCCTGCAATGCATAACATTTTTCTGACCCCCTACTACTGAAGGCCCTTACAGTTGCTTAATACACTGCAGCTGTAAAAATATGCCAAATTAACCCTGCCCTGAGAGACCATCTTACACTTGCTTCTCTCCATCTACAGGAGTTCACACTTCAGAGGGAAATGCAGACGGGAGATTAAAACAGTAGATGGACCTAAGGGATTCCAGCCTTGACTCTCTCACTGACTTACTTTGGCAGACACAATCATTTACTGCCTTTCTCTGAGGTTTGATAGATTCTGTGTCTCTGGAGACCTGTAAATCAAAATTGTCTCCTTTTCCAGAACTAGTCTTCCCATTCAGAGGCTCTTAAACCCTCCTATATTTCAAGAACAGGAGAAAAAAAGCTTTTGAATTCCTGCTCCCACATGCCCATGTAGAAATGCATGCTTGCTACAGAACAAATATTACTCCACACCTCTGATTTTCTGAAGAAAATGGGAGGAGCACTTTAGAGAGTAAGATGATTATTTTATTTAATTCCACCACATGCATCATAACATGCAACCATTGTAGTAATAAGAAAGAGAGCAAAAAAGCAGCAGGAACAGTTTAGCTTTACTCTAACAGCACCAATGTTAACAATACAGGAGAGGAAGCCAGCACACAGAATAGTCTCTGAAAATTTCAGAGTATCCATGTAGTTTTTTAAAATAATCACCTCTACAAGAGCTCCCAAGAGATTTTGGGGCACTCCACCTCTCTCCAGGCAAAGATTTTAATGTCATGTTATTAAGCACAATATGATTTAGGATAATCGACATGATGATACATAAATTGTCTCTTCCTGTTGCTCTCTGCTTTTTCAGGTTTGGGAAAATAAAAAAAACCAAAACCCCAAAACAGTGAAACTGGGTGTTTCCCTCCTATTGCCAATAAAAAACTTGAGCAGAGTGTCATCTGTGTAACCTGCTGACTATCGTGGGAAAGTAGGGACCACTACAATCAGGAACTAGGTTTTTTCTATGTGTGTGAACAGAAGGCAATTGCAAATGACAATAGTGCATACAGTTTAGCACAAGCTGCAGAAATACTTTTTACAGCTGGGGTGGGGCAAGGAAATGGTGTCCACTTGAAATATTACAAAGTATTAATCCTAAATATCTTCTGCTAGCTCCATCAAGTGCACTATTGACTGACTTGCTGCATAGCAGCAAGTCTCATCTTACACATACATGCCCAGGCATTGTTCTTATCTACATAACACTTTGAAACACTCCCTGTCTTCTTGAACATAGTAAACTCTTCAGAGTGGACATTCTTTTGATGCTTTAATAATGAGTATTGTATACTAAAACTTAAAGGTTACTTGTAGCATCATACGAAGTTATAAGCCCCATACTGAATTTAAAACTAAACAAACCAACCACAAACAAATAAACAACATGTTGTTTGAAGAAACTAATTTTCTTTTCTTAACAGCTAGGCTCCTGTTCAATCTTTTAAGGAAACAGGCTAATTCTATTCATTAAAGTTGCAAGCTGTACAATTCTGTAAATTAACTTGAATTTGATCTTCTTGTCAAACAGAAACACAGACTAATGGCTTTTCTTCACTGCCTTTATTTCAGTTTTCATTAAGCATGAAAAAGCTGATCTTCTGTATGCTAGCTTGATGCATCTCAGTCTACAACCACCAAAGCAATGTAATAAAGCAAGATATACTTGACACTCAGAAGACAGAAATTTCCTGGGATCAGTAACAAAACAGTCAAATTGCTCAAAAATTGCTCAGATGGACAGAAGTTGGATGGAAGGAAAAATATCTAGTAATGAGTATTGACAACTACAACTAGCACTTCCCGTTATATGCTTTTCATCTCCTTCAAAGCACTGTAGAAATTCAAGGGAAGTCTCACACTTTTCAGAGTACTAAATCAGATATCAAGAATGTACTTCTGTACTTGCAGAGAGAAGTAAATAGAGAAAGGATGGTTTCTAGCTGGGTATCTAGCATGGTAACATTTCTGTTCTCCATTTGGACCACAGGATAACCAGAAAGTCTCCACCGTGACTCAAAACCATCAGAAGAATTATGAGCTCATCAGTGGACAGACATAACTCACAGAAAGTACAACAGTGCTCTACAACATTAGGGAAATCCACAGTCTTCAACTTCTGTCAGCAACAGAACCAGACCAAGAGCTGCATCTCACTGTCCTGGTTTTAAGACAGTTCACTCTCACAGCCAAATTGGGAGGGAAAAGTAACACACAGAAAACCAACCCCTGTGGTTGAGATAAGGAGTTTAAGGAGATACTATGTATAATTACCTTAGTTTATTTTGCAGAAAAGCACAGCAAAAGCAGAAGCAGCAGCAGAAGCCAGTGAAAAATTGATTCCTGACCCCACAAACCCAGCAGAAAAGACCAACAACCCAAAAAATGGAAACCAGAAGCAGTAAACATGATACTTCGCTCCAGCCAGCAATTTAATTTTGAAGCTCGCATGACATCACCATGGTATTGAATACTCATCTGCAGATACAATTGGCTAAACCCATTTACACTTACCTGAAAAATAAACATAAATAGGTATCTCACAAGTATGTTTGATAGTTTTACCTCAGTAAAGTGCAACTAACAGAAAAAACATCCTTTGAATGGTATAAACTGGCTCCTCCCTTATTTGCCACCTTCAGTTGCCAGGTTACAACTGAGATATGACTTTTTTATCCTTGACAAAAAGAATGATGCTGGAGACTGTACTGCACAGCACATCTATAGAAATGTTTCCAGCTGAACTGTGAAACACTGTACATGTATTATAAATCCCCTGCAGAAAATAATCATGCTATTGATTCAGAGAAATTGCCCTTATTAACACATGAAAGAAATACTGCCAGGGATCTGTCATTTAGAAATCAGAATCAATATCTGAAAGAGGTTTCTGAAACTTGAATATGTGCATCAAACTATCAAAAATCTTTCCTCAGCCTGTGGAAGTACAGCTACCAACATATTAAGGGTGAGTTACTCATACAGTACTTAGTTGCCAGTTGTATAGTATTTATTTCCATGCAACACATGCTGGGTAGGATTTTTCACCTGATATACTGAATTCCAGTGTCCGTTACCTTCACCAATTTAAGAATTTAGCTGGTGTGTGACACTGTGTGGTATACTCTGCCAACTTTAAGAAGTACAGACTGTGAATAGCATCTTTGAGCTAATTCCTTTTCACAATTTTTCCCCCCAAATTTCCATATTTAAGATGAAGGACAACGTCCCTTCTGCCTTAGAAACTATTCTCTGGGCTCAGCTCACAGTATCAACTCCAGCTACAAAAACCTCCAGCATTTATACCCTACAGCACTAATGTAAATGATTGCCTCAGGCTTCAGCAACTGAGCTCAGACCATGGCTACATACAACTAAGCAACTGATTGCTGATATGTTTAAAATTGAAAGTAATTTAAACTATGGTTAAAGACAAGTATGCTGCAGTGCAAGCAAATCATGCAGCATGTGTATCTGACATGAATCCATTCCTTTTTATTATTTAAGAAATTAGACTTTGTCTTACAATGTTCCCGAAAGTGAAAAGTGGGTTCATTTGCCAGACTGATGAAAATTGTGATGGGTGGTTCCAGTCACCTCTGTCAACCCTCATTCAAAGACACTGAGCCCATTCTGATAACCATTTATATCCTTCCCTCTCACCCATGATGTACACTTGGATCAAGGGCTAATACTTGAACACCTCTAGAGAGGGGGCATCCACAACTGGCCTGGGTAACCTGTTCCAGTGTCTCACCACACTCACCGTGAAGAACGTCTTTCTAAATCTACCCTCCTCAGGCTTAAATTCATTCCCTCTTGTCTGATCACAACAAGCCCTTGTAAAAAGTCTCTCGCCAGTTTACCTGTAGATCCCCTTAAGGTACTGGAAGGCTTCTATAAGGTCTCCACAGAGCCTTCTCTTGTCCAGGTCGTACAGCCCTAACTCTTGCAGCCTGTCCCTATAAGCAAGGTGCTCCACCCCTCTGATCATCTTCATGGCCCTCCTCTGGACCTGCTCCAACAGATCAATGTCCTCCTTGTGTTGAAGCACCCAGAACTGGATGCAGTATTTCAGGTGGGGTCTCATGAGAGCAGAGTAGAGGGAGAGAATCACCTCACTTATCCCACTGATCATACTTCTTTTGATGCAGCCTAGGATATAGTTGGCTTTCTAGGCTGCAAGAATGCATTGCTGATTCACATTGAGTTTTCCATCAGCTAACACCCTGAAACCCTTCTCCTCAGGACTGCTCTCAAGACATTCTCCACAAAACTTGTACTTGCACTTGGGATTGACCTGACCTAGGTGCAGGACCTTGTACTTGACCTTGTGGAATTTCATGAGGCTGGCACAGGCACACCTCTCCGGCCTGTCAAGGTCCCTCTGGATGGCATCCCTTCCCTTCAGTGCGTCAACCAGGCCACACAGTTTGGTGTCATCATTGGGTTCCATAATAAGCTTGGTTTCTTTTTTCTTTTTTTTTCATTTTAGGACATATTTCAAATTGCTGCTGTGAATTTCAAAGTCAAATTCAAAAACCAACAAACTGCACAGATTTTCACCTGTGTGGTTTGCATAAAAGGAGGCTGGGAGTGGGAAAACTCTAGCTTTTTTTAGGTCTATGTCAATACTCACTGTTTATGAGTTTTTTTTTCTAATGGCAAATATGACTTCATTTAGGAACCAGAGTTCTTGATATAACTTGATAAAAATGAAACTGATACCCAGTTTCATTAAACCTGAGTGTAGAAAAGCTGTGGAACTGTTCTGGAAGAGAGGATATTTTCTCTGGTGTTATTTATTTATCAGTGGAGAAATTGCTATATAGACAATTGAAATGATTTTTCTCAATTTCATAAAAATACCTCTCTCTTCTATGTTTCTTCATTTGACCATAAAGAAACATGATCACACAGCAAAGCTCTGCAGGCAACACTGTAGATGAAGTTCAGAGCACAACACACCTCAGTTTGAGATTATGGTTTTTAAATGCTACTTTAATTTATACTGGAGTCTTTCACTCCAAAGCCAGTGGAAGAAGTATTATGCTCAGATGTGACTTATGAAGATTTTTTTTTAAATATGAATTTACATGCATAAGTCAAATGACTGTATTAGATTTTTCCAAAAGCTGATACTAATTTACATTAAGGATAGTGTTTTGCAGACCTCTTTTCACACCCGTGAATATCTGAGACGTACAGCAAATATGGGTGGTTTTGGAACATAACAAAATTATATGTTTGTTGGCAAAGTTCTCAAGACTTTCAGTCTTGCAGATGGGGGTCAAGTATAACTATGCACCTGCAGTATCATAAGTGGTATTTAGTGTATAGGTGTCCAGTATGTATGCCTAGTATTTCTCTCTATTAAAATGTACTACACATACATTTCATCTTGCTGACAGACATAAAAACTAAGATATATACAGCAAATGAAGTCTCTACCTATCCAAAATATATTGTATGTTTTGTGCAGAGCACAAGAGACCCTAGAGTGTAGACACTTTAGTATGAATTACTGTCAACCATACATTTACTTGTTATAATATGTATTTTAAATTGAAATAACTATGTTAATTAGCTACTTGTACCTTTTCTAATTTCAGAATAGCAAAATGGAGAAAAATTCCATCAAAACGGTAATTAGAGATTCAGAGTACACTTTCCATTGGCTTTGCAATATATTCACTTCTCAAGCTTTTGTATAACTGATTACATCTTTTTTTTTTTTAAGTTCAATGAGTAAATAGCAAAACTAATTAGCTACACACTATTAAGTTAACACACATTTATCTACAACAATTCAATTCTGACTGTGAAATAATCTTTCTAGCCCATAATTACACACCAGCTTAATTAGCATAATTTCTTCAGCACATTCTTTAATAAAGAAGCTGACATAAGGGTTGGTCTTAAATACCAAGGATATTCCAGACAAGTAGAAAAAGGAAGACAGGCAAAGCTACATTAAACACCTATTACATTATCAAGATGGTACATGTAAAACAGAATATGAATTCAATACTATCTGAACTCTTGCAAGCATCTGAAGATGCTTTTGAAGAATAAGCAAACCACTTAAAAGTGCTTGAGATGTCCCTCAGCCACTCGACTAGAAGTGATTCCATGTCCTTCACAGCTCCTTCATTCCCTGTCACTGTGTCTCATCTCCCTCACCTAGGCCAGCCAGTAGATTACTCATTAGCCCATTCTATGTATTAGTTTCCTTCAAAAAGAAAATGCATGTGTTCTCACATCTCTTACATTAATTTAAGCATACACAGTCAGTTCTCAGTGAAGAGAGTGACTGTAGATAAAAAGATAGATCAGTCTCCAGATTTGTTCAGTCTTTGGTTTGCTGATGAGAAATTAGTAACCAGAATCCCAGTTAGATGCATAACTGGGCCTTTTAATGACACTTCACGCCCTGGTACTTGGGCCTGACAACATCAAACTAATTTCCCATGGGCCAATGTGGAAAATGTTTATGCAGATGTATGTGAATAATAGCACCTGAACAGTGCTGTGCTTGATGTAAACAAGGACTTTGGGAGGAAAGGCTCTTCCTCTCCTGAGCAACCCTCTGACTCATCTTGGTCTTCTCCTGCTTAAGCCCTCCATGCACTGAGCATCAGGATAGATCAGATTTAAGGATCTGGGCTATGAAATGTAACCTGTACTGTAACACAAACAGCCACCAGTCTCTCCTGACAGTGAAAAACTAAAATGAAGAACTTTTATCTTCATCTAACGATTTCTAAATACCGGCAGTTTAAAATTAACTGTTATCTGAAATGCTCTTTGCTTCTGTGAAGGATTTTGACTAAATGTATGCTGTTGATCATCATTTCCTTGTGCTCTTCCATAGTTATGAATGGCATAAAGACAATGTCACCTGTGAAGGATTACCATTTATTGTGTGAGATGATAAAAGAGACTAAGTAAGATTTTCAAAATCACCAAGGTCCTATTTTCAAGTAACCTCATAAAGGTTTTTAATTTAATCAGGTTTCCAGAATGCCTACGACTCTTCTGAAAATGTAGACTTCGGATTTTAAATCACACAGGCACTTTTAATAACTTCACTTACTCTAATTACTTTTTATTTTGAGGTTAGCACTATTAAGCAAGACCCAGACCAAAATGATCTCTGCATACTAATCAGTCACTGTTTCCTGCTGCTGAAAGTAACATGTGAGGAGATGTCCTAAAATTCAGCATAAATTCAGAGCCACAGAAACTGATAAATCAGTTCTTGGGGAAAAACAAATCAGCAATACCTATTCCCACTCATTGTTTTCTTAGGAATACTAACCACCAGGCAAACTCTGCTTGATTTGAATTGAAGATAAAGAAATGCATCCTAAATGAGGTTATAAAATAACTTTTATTTTCATTTGGACATATAAATGATCCATCAACTACCATCCCCAGACTACATAAACACGGCCAGTTCAAAAGATTTCAAAAGCACAAGGAAAACTGAAGAAGATGCCCCAGGAAGCTGCTCTGTTTTTCATTCTGCCTTCCCCTCAGGAGTGATGCAATCTGATTTTGAGGTAGAAGTCTCTCCTTTGGTAGAAGTGGGAAGAGAGGCAGTGAGGTCATGGCTAACTAATTCTGCACCTGCAAAACTTGCTTGACCTTTGAGCCCAGGGCTGCTTAGGAGGATGCTCCCAGACTAGGCACCTTGTGGCTTGCACTGAACCTGCACCAGCCAGGTCTGCATAAGGCCACAGCTTTACAGCTCCCATCAGTTTGCAACACAAAGCCAACAGCAGCTGAGCCTTTGTTAGAAGCCACCCTTCAAAATGGAGGTAAATGCATCAGAAATTAAAACCTACCTTGTCAGGAGCTAAGAAATGACCTTATCTAAGAGGATAATTTGTTATAATTAAGACCAGAATACACAAACAATAAAAGTCACAATTTCCAACAGACTTTAATTACCTTGGCTACAAAAATTCCACTTTAGCCATTTGTTTAATCTCAAGTTATCTAAAAAGATACTGAGGTAGCTGACATTATCAAAATGTGCTAATGATTTTGGTCATCAAAGTACAGGGCCCTGGCTTTGAGTCTTTGTCAAATTGTACACTCAAAATCAGTAAACCTAAAATTACTAGCCAATTTTGAAAATCTCGGTCTCCTATGTTGGTTTTTTTTTTTAAATTTCTCCTTGACCGTTCTTTGACAATTTTTCTTTCCAGAGCATCAGAGCACTGAGAAGAGAAGAAATTCAGCTTCAGACTTCAGTTCTACACATTTGCATGAGGAGATAAAGAGTTATGGCTTGAAGACATGACATAAAAGCAAAGCAATATACTCACAGCCACAGACTCAATGAATTAAACTATGAAACAAAACCCTGTAGGTCAGACAGAGATCATGCAGAGTAAGCACAGCAAGAGACAAGGAAATGGTAGGCATAAATGTATTGTTATCTATGCCATGTTATTTCACCTCTCTATGTCTGGTTTGCTACCTATAAAAACAGGCTCTTCTGAAAGGCTCTCCGGAAAGATTTTTTAAAGCTTGCTATAAAAATCACTAACTCCAAGGCAAAATGTTATTACCAGTACTGCCATAAAGGTGCAGAGTAGTCACTGAGACTTCAGTAGTTTTAAAGGGGGTGAAGACAAAAAGAATCATCACGAGGCAGATTATTGATTACAATTAGTGAAGCAAGCACTGTTCATATAGAACATGACAGACGCTTAGTAAAAGGCAATTTGTTTCATATGCCTAAAAAGGTTCTGTTTTGCCCTAAAAATTAAATTTCCTTGGAACAGGTTCCTCATATTCCAGTACTGAGAACTGAGGGCAACTGGATAAAATTTACACCATACATATCTAAAGATAATAAAAAAGGCTTGAAAAAACTCCACATCTTATTAAAAATAACCCCAGTGTATGCAGTCACAAGAATGGCCTATCATAAATACTCATTGGGAACAGCGCTTAATAAAATGACACCTTCAGCCAGCATTTTATGTCTTCTGTTACCAAGTCATTAATAAAATACATGAATGCCTTGAACAGCTGAACACCTGAGGAGGTTTCATGACTGTTAAAGGAAGTTAAATTTGCTTTTGTTTTTTTAACATGGTAATGGAATTTTACATTGACATAGAGATGTCGAAAGGAACACTCTTCTGCCTGAAAATTTAGGTTTTACTTTACATATTCTTAGCAGCAATTCATGACAAATTTTGAACAGGTTTGGGATGTACAAACGCTATAGGTGAGTATTTATCTGATACCACTCACCAGGCTCATCAGTATCTCTCAGTTTTCATCAGCATCCATTCACATGTATGAATTGTTTACTAACTGGTAAAAATCTAAATACTACTCCCACCATCTTCCATAAAAACACTTTTTACTGTCTTCTATAATGAGGTAAGAAGCTTAGCTACCTGAGGATGCTGCTAGCCTTGGCACTGACTTCCCTCTGGGTCATCGGGATAACATTTTGAACTGCCAAGACTTTAGTTATCAGCATGATTGCTCAGCACTAGATTTACTTTTCAGATGTCTGATTTTTTTATATTGAAGCCACATACTTACATGGCATGTTTTACTCTATTCTAAATGATAACAAAATTAAATTACTGAAGAGGTTCTTTTTTTTAATTTAAATTCTTTGCCATGATATTTTATTAACTGCATCACAGAATACCAGGTTGGCAAGAATCTCAAGGATCATTTGAGGGAAAACCAGGAACATGCACTTTTCCATTATCCTGGAGAAGACCTTTGAGCACTGGAGACCAAATTTATGCTGCGTGCCTATTTAATGAGTAATTTACTCATCTGGAAGGAGGACAGAAGTTTGTTGTCCTCTGGTGCTCTGGGGAATTGATCAAAAAGTCACAATTTCTAACAGACTTTAATTACCTTGGCTACAAAAATTCCACTTTAGCCATTTGTTTAAACTCACGTTATCTAAAAAGATACTGAGGTAGCTGACATTATCAAAACATGCTAATGATTTTGGTCATCAAAGTACAGGGCCCTGGCTTTGAGTCTTTGTCAAACTGTACACTCAAAATCAGTGCACCTAAAACTACTAGCCAATTTTGAATTGATCAAAAAGTAACATTAACCAGTTAACAAGTAACTAAACTAATCACGTAATTTCTGATCTTCTTTCATTCAGTCTGGGTAAGTAATCCTTAAAGCACTTATTAGCACATTAAACCTTCTCCTGTGTATTTCCAAGACTATTGTTTGTTGATCATAAAACTCATGAACTCAACATTTCCCTGTCTGTAAGAGTTTACTGGCAATCTTTAGGCCTACCTTACTCCTGCTAGATACACACTTCAGAGTAAGGATTTTAAGGAAAAAACTGTTCAAAAAGGCACACTCTGGGGTAAAGTTATGAGCTCTGCACATTTAAAACATACTTGCTGCCTGTTTCTTTGGTGGGTAACCAAATGCCAGTATCTCCAGGTATGACTGGACTAACTAATAGTCAGTTTCCCACACATCAAAGTGTTAAATCAAAAAAACATGTCATAGTTTATTGTGATGATTCAGCATAATCTAAACAGTCCAAGACCTCATTTGAACTCAGAAGGTGGCAACACTCAAATAAATTATTTTTCAGACTACTTTACACCATGTGAACCCCAGAGCAGGGAAGTCAGCCAGGAGCCTGACCAAGCTGCTCAGTGTCCTACTGGAAGGAAATCTGCATGCGCCCACTCAGAGCGTGACTGGATGAGAAGTGTCCAGCCCTCAGAGATGCACCAACTGAAATTGCTGCTGAAAAGGATCAGAGCAGTTTTAGCAAATCCCACTTTGCAGAGATAACCACTCATGGAGTTTTAAAGAGCACTAAAATTTCTCTTTGAGGAAAAAAATGGCACGACACCCACCATTAAAGTAACACCAAAGCTGAGGAACGTCAGATCTCTTCCTGTATTCTAAAACCTTCAGAGGTTTTCTAGAGTCACGTACAAATCCTGATGCATGTTTAATGTTTGTAATGAAATCCCTGAAGTTAAAAATCTGTGTGAATTCAAACACTTCTGAAAGCAGTAGAGTGGCAGTACAGTATTGCTACTGTATCCACACTGTATAATGACACTAAAAATCAGAAGTAAGACCATCCAGCACACGGCTGAGTGACGATGACAATGCTAGAGATCAAAAAATCTTTAGGTTTTCTGTGAGATTCATTTGGCAGTGCGCTGGAAGCTAAGGACAAGTCAACGGATTATAAAGAAAAATCATGACTTGCTTTCTCTAAAGGCTGTACTGCTGCATATTCAGAGCTGGCCTGTATATTCAAAGTAAGCAAGTATCTGTTCATATTCAAATTTCCATTTCAAAGTTGGGTGTAGATAGGGTAAGCAGACAAAAAACCCCAAAACACACAGCTAGTCTCCATTCCCCAAAGAAAACAAAAAAATTTATCTATCTGCTCTAAGAATGTCATCCTACCACAGGTAGTTCACAGGATGAGGAAGAGGTAACAATGCATTTATGTGGAGTAGGTAAGTTACCACGTTTTAAGTCTGTAAGATCCAATGAGAGAAGCAGCAATTAGCTGCAGAATGCTGCAGTCCTGGAGGGTTATCTGAAATACACAGGCAAAGGATACCAGCAGCTAATAAAACACATGCAAGTGGTGCCATAAAACATCCCCAAGACTGACACACTGAAATGTGCTGTCAGTCTGGAAAATGATAATCACTAGAATTTCTGTATTTCTCTATGAACTTTTACTCTAACTTTTAGTCTTTAAACAGAATATTCACTTCTGATATGGAAGTTCTGCTACTGTTTTTATTTCAGTAAAGGACATGAAAGTAGCAGAGATTAATTTTCTTCTTTAAATAGTGATTTACCTTAGGTACAGACACAGAAAACCTTACAAGCTACAGACACTTTATTATTTTCTTTCTAAAACCTTTCAATGCACATTGAAACCAACAATTGACAGTATAAATTTTGTGGAAATATTAGTCTGTTAAAAGACAATGGGGTGCACCTGCTTTATTAGGCACAGAAATATGGAAAAAGAAACCCACCCATTATCACCAGATTTACTGTCAATTAGCTATGAAAAAGCACAAAGCTATCAACTAAAGGTTAAACGAAAGAAGAAATAAACAAGAAATGTCTTTCTGCACCATTCACCCAGACTCTGAAGATCTAAAGCTTTTCTAACATATTTAATATTCCTTTTCTATTTTATGTGAAAAAGAGTTGTAAAAACATTTAATTTGGTTTATATATGACACTGATGTTGAAATGCTTTTCATATTTTTAAGCTATTTCAAGAACAGAGTTCTCTGAAGTGGATGGAAAAGTACCATCCAATACCTACAACAACCTTGCAGTTTTCAAACAGAGCAGCTTAAAAAACAAAACAAAACAAAACAAAACAAAACAAACAGAAAACAAATTTGCAAGAGGCAGGAGGTTGAGCTGATACTACCATTGCACAAAAGAGCCAAGTCCACACAAAGTGTTCTAACATGAGCTGTTGACACTTAGGAACAAGAGACCTGTGTCCTGCTTCATAAAACAACCGAGTTAAGGACAGTTTCTGGAAGGATATCACAGTTTTGCATTTACAGTATTTAGAAAGTATTCTGAATTTGGAATTATATCAGCTGTCTTTTATTGATACAGCATGTGCTTATCTGATAAAACAAGAGGTACCATATGTGACATTAACATCTCTAAACCCAAATTTCTCTTTCATGCTGTATATACGTGGCTGTGACCATGAATTCCAATCAAGTTTAAGAAACTTGCATAGGGAGCTACTCAGGTCTCAAATGTTTCTTAGTCTTGAGTATATCTAATGAAAAAATTCAGACATTTAAAGTTCTTGGTAATGAAACCCATTAGGTTTTTTGTTTCTTTCTCACTGTAATAGAAATAATATACAAATTTGACACAATACTTCAGTTCTATAGAATAAGAAAAACCTAGTAAGAAATGTAAAACCATTAAGTACAGTGCAGAATATATCAACGTGGTTGTATTTCAGTTTGTGCACTATAAATAGCATTAGCCAGGCACAGTAAGATAACCACTGAATTCAGTAGATTTTAAGCTTCTGAAGGGTTATCAGGTATTTTTCTTACTGGAACTTAAGTTCTGTTCAATTGTTTGGCCATACAGCTCTTTCACCACCCACTGCCAAGGCAAATTTGGGATCAACATAAGAGACTAAAACCAGCAGTGGGGTACCTGCTGGTATTTTGGCTCAGTGAGGAAACACGTGCATTTTAACTGCCAGAGATACTCTGAGCACATGCCATTTGTGAACAAAGGCATTCTGTTAGCAAACTGCACTATTGAGCAATCCTAACTTTATTAGACTCTTAAACCCTAATTTGTTTCAGGTTGACTTGACATAGCTATGTTTCAGCTCCTGCTGTCAGTGATATTGTTACAATGAAGGAAAAAAAACCCAAACATCTGTATCTTCCTACGCAGGCAATGACTGTGAGAATCTATGTGCTAATGGATTTTTCTTTTCTGGAGTGTGAAGACATTAAAATTTATCTCCACCACAAACACCATGAATGAGTATTTAGATTTTCTAGTAGGGTTCTTTTTTTTTTGGTAGTGTTTTCATTGTATGAATGAACATTTTATCCAGACAATTACGTTTTTTCTAAAATCTTCAGTCTTATTGTACATTTTTAGATGTTGAACAGTGGTGTGGATGATGTAGTTAGGTCATTGTACTTGCTTATAAATCAAATGTTTTAAGGTAGTCTGGCACTGTTGGGACAGTAAGGGAAACAGTAGTTGTTCATGGAGAACTACAGATAGGATTTGAAAGGCTGTTAGGGGCACACTTGTTACCATCATTTAGGACTCAGAAAGCAAAAGCTAAGGTGACATGTATGGACTAACACTTCCACAGAAGAAAGGACAGCATGTGGCAAATCCGGCTACTTAAATTTAATAAAAAAGGCCTAACCTTATGACTGGAAATATTCTCTATTAAGACAATATGACATACTGGTGGGTTAGATTTTAAGACTGTGAAGTATTGTATATGGGCTAAAATCTTTTACTCCACCAAAAATTTAGGATCATAGTTTTGACAACAGCAGTAGCAGAAAAATGGACACTCTCTAATTCTGTTGATGCATGACATAAAATCGTATTTTGTACCTAAAATTAATATGGAACATATAAATTAATCCACTGCTTATTTTACTCACAAACAATATTACCCTACATTGTGTTCAGACCAATTAAATGGTTGTCATCAAGGTTGAAGGCTAGAAGATCTCTGTCACTTTAACAAAACCAAGACTTCTGCCTGTTCTTGGGAAGTTTTCAGTAGGAAGGTCCAATGAAGAGAAAGAGACCTTGAACAGGCAGAGGTTACTGGACAATTTCTAAAATCTGGGTTTTTTTAAATATCAAGTATTTCAGTAAAAGTTAGGATTTGCTATTATGTCAGAATTTCAAGTCAGCTTTCATAAAAATACGATTATTATGAATTTTTAAATTTTACAAATACAATTTATCATTTTTGATTATGTTCTATCTCCTCCACAAATGACAAACCACTTTGACATATGAATCAATCTCACATCTATTCACTAGACAGATTCACTTTGTGATTAATGAAGTTTAAATGCTGCCTTCACATTTGTCCTACTTCTAAAAATTGCCTAATTATTACAGTTGTAGAAAATCATTTAAGAAAAAATGAAATCAGAGAAAACATCTCTGGTTTAGAATCTCATTGGTAATTTGATAAATAATACTTTGTATCCACTGGACAGTGGGCCCAGATTAGGGAACTTCCAGATTTGAGAACACTGGTTTCATTTACGGTTTAGTGCCTATCTGGGGGAAAAAAGATCCATTTTAATGTGGTGTCTCAAAAAAAGAAAAAAAAAAGTGGAAACTTTAAAATGCAAAATTTGCAACAAAATTCAAGGCTAATGGTTGTACAACGAAAAACTTTTTAATTCTAAATACTGTGAATCAGAACTTCTCACTAATCCTGTCTTGTGCTTCTTCACGTAACATTTGTAAGTGGAGTGAAAAATCTTTTAAGTTGGATTGAGGCACTCTTGGCATTTCAAGGTCTTCTGTCTCCTCAAGGAATTACACAGACAGAGAGCACATCCAGCATATAAGACTTTGCAAACCTTGCTGTCTTAATAAGAAAACAATTCTTTCCTGACAGCAGGCATAATTTGCATTAACAACATGGTGAAAAAAAAAGGTAAATGAATACAAGTACAAAACTAAACATCTATAAAGCTTTGGACACAGTCCCCCACAACATCTGTCTCTCTAAACTGGAGAAATATGGATTTGATGGGTGGACTGCTCAGTGGATAAGAAACTGGTTGGATGATCACATACAAAGAGTGGTCAATGGCTTGATGTCCAGATGGAGATGGGTGACAACAGTTGTTCCTCAAGGGTCTGTACTGGGCCAAGTGCTATTCAGTACCTTCGGCAATGACACAGACAGCAAGACTGAGTGCACCCTCAGCAAGTTTGCCTGTGATACCAAGCTCAGTGGTGCGGTTGATAAGACTGAAGGATGGGATACCATCCAGAAGGACCTGGACAGGCTGGAGAGGTGGGCTAAGAAGAATCTCATGAGGTTCCATAAGGCAAAGTGCGAGGTCCTGCACCTAATTCGGAGCAACCCTCAATATCAACACAGGCTGGGGGATGATGAAACTGAGAGCAGCCCTGCAGAAAAGGCCTTTAAGGTACTGGTGGTGGTGGACACGAGCCAACAATGTGCACCTGCAGCCCAGAAACCCAATTGCATCCTGGGCTGCCTCATAAGAAGCACGACCAGCAGATCGAAAGAGGTGATTCTGCCATTTTACTCTGCTCTGGGGAGACCTCACCTGGAGTACTGTGTTCAACTATGGGACCTCCCAACACAAGAGGGACATAGACCTGCTGGAGCAGGTCTGCAGGAGGGCCACAGAGATCATCAGAGGGCTGGAGCACCTCTTCTATGAATACAGGCTGAAAGAATTGGGACTGTTCAGCCTGGAGAAGAGAAGGCTCCAGGGAGACCTTATAGCTACACTTCAATATCTGAAGGGGACCTACAGAAAGGCTGGGGAAGGACTGTTTAGAAGGGCTTGTAGTGATAGGATGAGGGGCAATGGTTTTAAACTGGAGCAGGGTAGCTTTTGGATGGACCTACAGAGAAAGTTGTTTGAATGAGGGTGGTAAAATGCTAGACTAGAACAGGTTGCCCGGGGATGTGGTCGAGGCCCTGGCCCTGGAGACATTCAAGATCAGACTTGATGTGGCCCTGGGCAGCCTGACTAGAGTTGGAGGTGTCTCTGCTGACTGCAGTGGGGGTGGACAACATGACCTTTGAGGGCCCCTTCTAACCCAATGTAATTTGTGAATCTGTGAATTACAGCAGTTTCTGGAAATGTATTAAAAGAAGAAAAGTATTTAGTTTGTTTTTCCTGCTTTGGTCTTTTGGATTGTGAGAAGTGAAATTATAAAAGTAATAACAATTATATATTTTAACATTTATTTTGATGAGGAACTTCATAAATTTGTTTTTAACAGCAATGAAGGTTTATGTGATCTGCTTCTCCATTATTTTTAGATTTTGAAATTTGCTTCTTCAATGAAGAGTAGAAATTTGATTTAGATAAACACAATTATTTACATTCTTTCAGCAAATGTTTCTCAGATGAACTGGAAAACAATTACACTCTGGATACCCAAAGGAATAACAAAATTCTTGCAAACACCAATCCATAGAGAGAATTTTAATTAGCTTTTGATTTCCTTTGTTAAAGACAGTCCCTGTCCATCTTCTGACTAATTCTGAAGAGTATTTTCTTGTATGTTACCCTGTTTAGCTTTCAAGTAATACACTTGACCACAGCCTTGCAAAATATTATAGCTCAAAAGTCATAGCTCTAAAATACCTGGTTTGTTATCTACTATCATTCTTCATTATTACTAATTCACATTATTTTTCAAACACATTATCAATTTGTATGCAAATACAGGTGTTTTACTTATTGATTCTTATAGTTCTTTTATACTTCTCCATCCTTGTCCTGAGGTACTGCTAAGAAGGTTTCCAGAGAGGAATTGTGCATAGATTTCATTGCTATCCTTCCTAACTCCCTCTTTCACTTTGTTAATAAGGACACCTCATTTACAATAATCAGATACAGATATTCTTTTCAAAAGAGGTATTTGTCTATAACCTAAACCACAGGCTTTAAGAAGCACATCTAATTTACAGCCTTTCAACAAGCTCTCGGAACAGATGACAACACTCAAAATGTTTATTAATTTGAGTCACATTCTATGAGGCACAGAAGATATAACATAAATATATGACACTCCCAACATGCCACTGACATATTAAAATCATTAGACAGGGGGTTCAGAGGCTAAGAAACACAGAATTATAAATCTGTATTCAGCTTTCTGTAGTAGAAACAAACATCAAAACAATCATAATGAAACAATGGTTATAGAAAATACATGATTGCTAGAAATTTATAATTGAAGTCTGGAACAGTCAGAAGAGATCCAGGCCACAAATGAATAAACACAGCAAGATAAAGTAGAAATTAAGTAAATGAATCAATGTTTTAAGTCTTGTATATTGAAAAAAAATCATCATTTACACATCTATATGTCAAAGTCTGTTCTGTCGAAACACTGATGAATCATTCAGTGCTCATCAATTAAGTATCCTTCCTTATACAAAACTCATTCTGACACAAAATATTTTTGAAAATACAATTAATCTATTCTGAGCTGAATTAAACAGAAAAATGCACTGTTCAGCTCCAGTGAGGTTGAGGTCATAGTTTTTGGGAGCAATAAACTGTTCACACAAGAAGCTAATATGTGACAGATGCATGGTCCAGTCCACAACTTGGTGCTCTTGGTAACTTCTTTAAGGACCCTGGTCTGAGTTCAGGAAAGATCATGGGAAATGACTAGCACACAGACTAGTTTTGCAGACTCCAAGAATATCCTCAAAAACGGTGTCTCTAGATCAATAAGCATGTTAAGGGTAAGGGCTGTTAGCCAACTTCCAAGTTGTGACTTACTCCCCCTTAAATACTACTGATCAGAGGACATACTTGGTTTTGGTCTGATTTCCTTAAAGCAGAGAGGCTGTGATCTTCCTTGAGTTTTAGTATTTTGTGTATTTTATAACTGGCACATAAAGACTCTAATACAGTTTCTCCCAGTAAATTTTTGCTTGTTTAAACTGAAATCAAAATTGTCAAAAATTCTGTTTTGACTATGGCATGTTGTTCAACACTCTTCCTATTAAAAAAAAAAACAAAAACAAAACCCAAAAAAACCCAAAACAAACAAAAAACCACAACCCAAACACAATTTAGTTTGTTTTGGGGTTGTTTTTCTTTCAGTAATTTAAAATACATTATGTGAATACATTACTTTGTGCAACATAAAAGGTTAACCGTTTTTGTTCTGTCCTTCTTGCATCCACAAAAATTTGGTCTTGTCTTTGAATTTTATCAAGGAGAGAAACTCACTCAGGAAAGCACTGGGGGTGACAGGAAGGAGGGAGGGAAGGATGACGCAGCTGACAATCTGGAACTAGAAGCAAGTCAAGAAGTCCTTGCTGGAGGCAAGGCATGTCCTGGTATAGAGTAAGCAGAGTCATTGGAAACATAAAAGGAAGTTTGGATCTCGGGGAAACTGGCAACATCTAGAATTTGACACTCAAATCTCTGCAACACAGAAACCATCTTGAAGAACCACTGTTACACATACAGATAATAAAATAAAGGCAGAGCTCTAGCATCTGCTGTACACCCCGTGTACAAACACTAGTGCCCTAGGAAAGCAGCACAGGTGCACCATGTCTTCTATTACTAATGAAGACAAAGAAACAGTAAAATTTTTCCTTAAGGAGTTCATAACAGAAGGTGCAACTGTTGATTCTGATGGCATGCAAGCTCTTGTTTGAACTCTTGTAACTCAAGATCCTTTCCACAAGTGACTGGAATGTACAACATCACTATGTTAGAAACAAAGACCAGAACATCCCCCATAGCCTCAGTTAACTTCAGAGAAATGAACTACAGAAGAACACAAAGACTTTATTAATAAAAATAGTAGCTAAGATACTTAATGCAGTATGAAAGATTCCTTAGGACACCATAAGAAAAGCACTATGGCAGGAGCCTGAAGAAAGGAGAAAAGAAGCTTAAAAGATTAAAAAAGTTAATTTTCAAGATTTGCTTCCGAGACCTTTGTTCATCTAAAAAAGCACACAAGCTAGTGTAGTCAGAGAATGAAGGAGAATTCAAGAGTGGGCTTAGATCACCAGCTCAAGGTCAGCATAGAGAAAAGATGGGATTCTACCCACAGGCAGATGAAACAGAAAAATCTGTTCCAAGTGTGGTGCAGTGAAGGGAAATTCAGAGGGCATCTAATGCACTGACTGAATCACACCCAAGCTGACTCAAAAGGTTAAGCTACCCTCACCTGCTGCATTCCCAGCACCTTTCTTAGAAAAACTGTACCTGAACATGCACCTGGCACTTGCCTGTAAAAATGATAAAATCTGAAGAGATGGAAGCACAAGCTGGTAGGAGCATAAAGCAATACTATAAACTACTCTGAGAGTCACATGTGCTGAACTAGTCACCATTTTCTAACCTTTGTTGCTTGAAGATAAAAAGAGGATGGATGAATACTTGATTTGTTACCAAGACCACAATTATCAAATCTTTACAGACATTGATTTTCAAAAGCTAAAAGATCATGAAACTTTCAGAAGAAAGTACTGCTGCATAAAAACAAGGGGAAAGACAAGAATAGCAAGGAACTCTTCAGGTAGCTAAGAAGTTTAGCCTCTTGGTGCTTTCCCTTCAGAAATTTTTTATGACTTGCACAATCCCTGAACAGTTCAACAGTCAAAAAGTCTTGTAACTCAAGAGTCTGATGAACAAAAAATATTATCTAAGTCCATCTGAAATAATTTTAAAAAGAAGCTTGAGATACTTCTTAAAAGCTTTAATTGAATTTAACTAGTGAGTGCATGTAGTAAAATGAGATCATTGGCATACATCGATCAGTGAACATAATCTAAAAAAAAGGTGGCCTGAAATGTCTGATGACCACCATGAATGGCTACTATCATAGTATTTTAGCTACTTTTTCTGCCCTCTAGTAACTACTTTTTATTGAAACCATAACCACTTAGTGTAACTCAAATGCATGCTTGCAAAATACACTCCAATTATACACTAATTCCAACTGAATGCCCTCTCCATGCACTGCATTCAAAGAAGGCCCCAAATCCTCTTCATTACTGAACAAGTCATTAAACTTTTACACTTACGACTGGGCAATCAGTTCAAATGCCAGATAAATTACTAAGCTGGTTTTGTGAATCACTGGCACTGATCACTGCCAACCACTATCAAGTTGATATCCACCAACATGAATTCAAAGTGAAAGAAGAGATCAAGATCAGTAAATACCATCTCGAAACATGAAATCTCATGTGTTGCAGGTAATTTAACTTGGATAATATCTGGAATTATCAGCACAGAGCTAGCATCTATTTCTGAAATACATAAGCCTCTCTGATATGGTCAAACTCCATCTTCTGCACTTAGTCTACTCTAGTAAAGTATGTGAAAATAAAATACAGATATGCAAACCATTAAATCCAAGCTCTGCTCTATTTTCAAGACTTCCAACATATATTGCCTTGCTAATGCATTTTTATTTATATCTCAAGTAAACCACAACCCGTACAACTATAAGGCACAGTTCTAGCTTGGGTCATTACTTGAACTCTCATTATTTTTTCCTGTTGAGTAAGTCTGCTGTGATCTGATGTCCAACTACTGCAAATGTGCAGAAGAGATCCTTGGTGACTTCAAGGAAAATATCAAGACACAAAAATTTGTCCATAACAATACAAGAGAGAACACTAGGTTCCTGATATTCTTTGGACTGTCCGGGTTTGTTCATCCTAAAAGGCAAGTATCTTACTGATACTTCAACATTTTTATAGCCTTTGAGCAGCTTTGCTTGAGGAATCATTGCATTTTGAAAGACAAACCATAGAAAAATTCAAAATATGAAACCGAAAGCAAGCACGTATCAGGTATGATTCTTCATCTGACTGGAGAAAAAACCCCACAAAGTTAACCTCAAAAACTGTAAAATCAACTATGAGAAGTCCCAATATTATCTAGATTATGTTTTAAAATAAAGAGGATTACTCTTGTTAATAAATCCACATGAGGCTTGCCTCTTGATATTTGCCTGTTGTTATACCATCTGATCTTTCACTTAATTACTATTATGTCACATTTTAAAAGTACACTTTCCAACTTGTTCATGGATTACCTCTACTTAGATACAATCACAATGAGGTGTTTTAGGATGCCAAGCAACAATTCCTCCAATGGCAGCTCCATGCTTTCAAGTGGTACAAAGATCATGTGTCATGGAAATGAAATCACAACAGATATTTATTATTAAATATGTAATCTGAAAGCATTTTCCTAGATATACACTCTTGAATCTGTAATTGTATTAATTGTGAATTAAAATAACTTAAATGCATGACTATTATTCTAGATCAGTCTCTGTAAGAAGCAACTCATAGAATGGATATGTTACATAAGCTATTTAAAAAGCCATCTAACTTACTATTCAATGGCTTTTTTTTATAAAAAAACCAAGCCAACAAACAAACAAAAACCTTCAGAAGAAACTGAAACAGCATGCAATGGCTGTTGAGCTTTCCTGTAGGATTCATTTAAAATTTAAAAAATTATATCAACCACTGCACAGAATGGAAGTAATAAAGATGAAAGGCATATTATTAGGCCTAAAGATATCTCTTGCCAAAATACAGCACTTCCCAGACAGCAGGAACAAGGGAAATTCTAGTCTCCATCCATCCCCAAGATTCATTCACAACAGTATTGGCAGGCAACTACTTGAAGCCTGAAAGAGTATCAGCACAGGAAACACACTTGGCATTCTACAGTGCTCTAAAATGGTTCCAGTCGCACTGCTAGCTAGCTTCATGCTGATGAACTGCTGCATGATTTCTCTTTCTGTTTTGCTGTGAACTATGTTCATGATTTTAAACATGCTCAGATGTCATTTTCACACTGTGGAATGGCCAAATGCAGTGGCTGCCTATAGCCTCTGTTCTGCTTAAGACTTCAGAATACTTTAATGATACTTCTAACTCTCCAGAACATCCTTACAGCAGTGACAGATTAAGCCATATGCTGATTTTCTATTTTGCCTGTGACGTTTTAACACAGCCCTTCAACTGCAAGTGCAGAGGAACTGATTGCTAACATTACAAATCACTAAAACCAAAAAGTCTGTGTTCACTCAAAAACTGTCATGGAGTCTATCAGTCTTCCTTAAATAGCAATTTGAGCCAGTTCCCACCTTTGCAGAATGGCAACATATCTTTGCAGGAAAGGGCAGTTCTTTCTCCTTTCATCAATGAGTGGATGGCTCTGGAATGCAGCTCTCTGTGCTCCATTTCTGCAGCAATGGAGAAGGTATCCCAAGGGTCTCTTCTAGAAGCACTATTTCCTACATGACTAGCTTTGTAGTCATTTGGCCCATTTGCCCTTAATTACACTAGGTTTTAATTTGCAAGTAAAATATTATTTTGCCCTTTTAAAAATTTATTTTTTAAATAAAACAAATCACTTGTGCCAAATCATGTTGTCCTTTGTCCTAACTTCAGGATTCTTCAATTTACAAGATTCCATCTAAGCAAACTAAAGTTACCATATGTTTGCATTCTTTCCAAATTAATAATGAAGACAGAGAATAGGACTGTTCCCAGCATCAAGCTCCTGGCACCATATGCTTTGCTATCTGTCCCTACATCACTGCCTGATCTTTTATTCTTAAAAAAGCGTTAACCTCCCTCCCCCATGATATCATGGTTTGATTTTAGCTACTGTGAATTCATGACAGACAGCATCAAATGCTATACAGACACACAAGGGTTATAGCTCCTCTAATTTCTTCCAGATAGGCCATAGTTTTCTTAGTTTTCTGAAGTCTGAATAAAATAATTGAGTCTTCAATTTTTCAGTACATGAAAGTTACAGGCATGAATTGTACACAAAGAAACAAAGCACAGATGAGATTGAGTTATCACAGGAAACCTGGTTCCAGCTTCTCAGAAAATACTAATTTTCATGCAAAACTAATTTAAATAAGAAGAATTAGGCTAATCCACTGATTTATTCTTGGCATTTTATCCTCAGCTTTTGTTACAGAGCAACAGTTGCGACAGCCAGGAAATAAAAAGCTATTTTTATACCGAACAGACCAGACTATATCAGTGCAACAAGTAAAAAGCTGGAGGAACTCACTGCTGAGCCCCTGTGTAACAAGGATGAGTACATGAATGGACATGAGGACAGGTTATGAAAAAAGGAATGCAGAAATACTACTTGGACATGCATGGGTGCTAATTAGGAAAGGTACAGATGAACTTTACTTGAAATGTCCAAGCAGTGTCAAAGGCAATGAGATGAGCTTCATTTGCTCCATTAACAGTAAAAGGATTAATCAAAGAAAATGCAAGTTTGTTGCTAAATTTGTAAGCACAGACACAGACAGGGTCAAGGTATCAGATGCCAAGTTTGTTTTAGTCTTCACCAACAAGGTCTCCTAGAGTTATATATCTGGAGCAAGGGTTTGAGGAGGAAAATTCAGCAGCAGATTCAGGATCAAATTTAAACCCCTATGAACTCACTGGATTAGAGAGGATGAATGGGATAGTGAGAACAGAACTTGCTGATGACACTGAAAGACTGCTCTTTGTCATGGCAATGAGACTGGCAAAGCCCTTAATAACTGGACAAAAGAAAATATTACACTGGTATTTAAAAAATGGTACCCCAACAAATCAGGATACTACAGGGTTTTCTCTGATACCTGGAAAAACTGTGGAGTAAGTTGTCTTCAAATTCACTTCTAGGCACATGAATTAGAAGTATACTGAGAATAATGAGGGTAATCATATTTGACAGCATTACCTTCTGTAATGAAATAACTAGATCTGTGGACAAAGAGCCATGAATATCATCCTCCTTGATTTTAGCAAAAATTGGAAAGTATCCCACAGCATCCTTGTACCCAAGCTGGGATGTTACCTAGCTGAGTGGACTTAATTTTTGCCCGACCTAAAGGCTTGTGGAGCTTCTTGGGGGTCTATTCTGGAACCTATCCTCTTTAATATCTATAAAAGACAGAGAAGAAACCAAAATGCATCCCCATCAAAGTAGAAAATACCAAATTAGGGGTATATTAGGGGAACAAGTCATAGAATCAAGTTGCAGGAAACTTTGTTTAGTCCATGTCCCATTTGAAGCACATCTGGTTTAGCTGCAATCCTGCTCAGTTCTGGATACCTCCAAGGATAGAAGTTTCATAAATTCTGTGGATATGTTCCAGTATTGGAACTGCATGACAGAAACATATATCTTTGTATTTTATCCAAAATTCCTGTGTCCCAACTAGGGCCTGCAGGTTTGCCATTGAGGGGGACCCGGAATTATTCTAGGAATGGACACATGCAAGGGTACAGGCTGGGAAATAACTGTCTGAGAAGCAGGTCTGTGGAGGGGGACCTGAGGTTCCTGGTGGACAGCAAATTGTGTATGAGACAGTAGCATACCCTGGCAGCAATTAAGCCTACCAACATCTTGGGCTGTATTAACATGAGTGTAGGCAGTACATCAAGAGAAGGGACTGAACTTACTGTACTGCACCTGGAATGCCACTGGAGAGGGCTGCCCAGAGAGGTCATGGAGCCTCCTTCTCTGGAGACTTTCAAGACCTATCGGGATATGTTCATGTGAGGCCTGTGCTAGATCCTATGGTCCTGCTCTGGCAGGGGGGTTGGACTTGATCTCCGAAGGTCCCTTCCAACCCCTAATATCCTATGATCCCATGACACAAAATAGTGATGAACCAGGAAGAGCTCAGTGGAGGCCCACCACTGCAAAGTAAAAACTTGACACTGTATGAGTAGAGGCTGAGGGAACTGGTCTTCTTTAACTTGAAGAAGAGATGGCTCAGAACGGGCACTGGAACTAACAGCAACCTTCCAGTGTCAAAGAGGAGATTATACAGAATCACAGAAACATTCAGGTTGGAAAAGTCCCTCGGGATCACCAAGTCCAACTGATAACCCTACTCTACAAGGTTCACCCCTAAAACATATCCCCAAGCACCACATCCAAACCACCTTTAAATACATCCAGGGTTGGTGACTCAACCACCTCCCTGGGCAGCACATTCCAATGCCTGACCACTCCTGTGAAAAATGTTTTTCTAATGTCCAGTCTAAACCTGCCCAGTTGCAGCTTGAGGTTGTTCTCTCTTGTTCTATCACTAACTACCTGGGAGAAGAGACCAGCACCAACCTCTCTCCAATGTCCTTTCAGGTAGCTGTAGAGAGCAATGAGGTCTCCCCTCAGTCTCCTCTTTTCCAAACTAAACAGCCCCAGCTCCTTCAGTCCAAATTCCTCATTAATGATAATGGACTGATAATGTCTAGTTATGTAAGAAAGGACTATTCACATGAGAAAGGAACACCTTACACCTCCCATCTCAAATGTTTCTTTCACCTTATGTTGTATGTTTATTTTGTCATAAAATGATGATTGAATTGGCAAAGAGTTGAAATTTCTTTTTATAAGCAACAGGCTAAGAAATATAAACTGTTGTTATTTTTTCATATTAAAAATTATTTTAACAACCCAATCATAGAGCATAAAGGTTGGAAAAGACCTTTAAGATCATCAAGTCCAACTGCAACCCAAGTATCATGACCTGTAACCCAGTGATTATGACAGAGCTCCTGGAAGCTCTGTGTAATTGCAGCTTCTCATACTACTACGATGACTTCCTCAGTGGGTTTAGAGGGGCAAATGAAAACAATGAAGTAATTTGAAACATCTTTTTTTCTCATAACAACCATTTCTCTCTTCAGGATTCTCAGCAGTAATTAATATTTGCCGGTTCTTATATAAACACGGATAAAAAATAAGATGTAAAAGATTCTTAAGTCTCTCAAAGAATATTTAACTTCTGAAGTATTTATAAAACAACCTATATTTATGATGTTTAAGAAAAAATACCAAAGTGAATTATGGCAAAATTTCTATTACTTTTTTCTCTAATCAGTACCAGCATGAACATACAGGACACAAAAAAACCCTACAAACACAGTTATGCTCCCATGAAGAATTAATGCAAGTAGTTGATTTTAGAAACTCAAAACCAACAACTGGAACTGGTAAAGCAGAACATCAGTGAAGGGCCAGCAGTACAATGAGCTCTTTTCCAAGTGTGAATACTAACTTTACAGTATCAGTCCCTCTAGGAAAAAACATACATAGTGTATATAATTATATATATTGTATGTATGTTATACATAGAAATATCTATACAGTGCATATTCAAAGGTCTGTATACGACTATATACACATACATAGCTATACTGCCCACAGCACTATGTATTAAGAGAAGCAGCAAGCAAACTCTGTGGTACTTATGCATCTGTTTGCTAAGATCTGAAAACCTATCCTGGGTGCTGGATTTGACCCCTTCCTTTAACATGCCATTAGGATTCACACACTAAATTGATGCTGCAGTGTTCTTATAATTACAAGATACTTAATGGGTGATTAGTATCTACCAAAATCTCCAAGTAGGGAGAAAAAAGGCCAAGCTCTCTATGCAGAATGAAATGTATTTTGATTCTGAGCTCACAGCATATACCAGTTTTAAAACTTGCTGAAATTTGGCCCCATAATCAGACTAAGCTTGCATTGTAATCAGTCACTTACAAACAGAATCAAAAACCCTCTTAACAGGGAAGACCACATACAGTGATCCTAGAGGAAGGTAATACATCTCTAGCTGAAACAGCAGAAAGGTTTATTGTATCTTTGACATGCTGATCACAGTTGCTGGGACTTGTCTTGCATCAAACACACAACAGTCATCAAGTCTGAATGACAAAAACTTATTGGGTTAGTTTCTACAAGATTATAAACACTGGAACAAGCCCTTATTACTGCTGACAGAAATATTTTTTCTTGTTATTTTGTGCAGAGGGGATCGTGTAACCTCAGATTCATCATTGTTCCATAGTCATGTTCTTTGTAATCAAGAAAAATTCTAAGCAGCATAGCCAGACTCAACACATTCTTTCATACATCTTTAGCTAAACTCCTAATACTTTGCAAAAATAAATTAGAAGATGCAATTACTCTTAGGTGTATGTTGTGAAATGTCTATCATATAAACTAGTATGTATGGAGTCAGAATGGGACCTCAATTAGATTGATCATAGGTACACTGGAGACTGACAAATCCTAATAAAAACTGCAGTGAAATAAAGACATTCTTATCAGCACATTACATCTCACATAACCATAATTCTGTGGAATCTTAACAAAGATTTTGTCCTTGCAACTAATGCTAATGCCTGCACAGAATGGAATTTACCTTTCATTCTCAAAAATGACAGCTGATTCTCCACCCCTGTGGTCCCTGTTACAGCTGTTGGACTGGAAGGCCTGTATGGTGAAGTTCTCACTGAGACACAGAGGAAAAAAAGGCTGTCTCTGGTCTCCCATACATGATCTGGAGGAACCAAGTCTATAGATCAGAGGACAGCTCAGAAACCATATCCATTCACACCTTGCACGTTTTCCTGAAGCACAATGCAATGTCTGGAACTGAACATCTATTCTAGGCTCCTAATACTATCTGACCACCCAGAAAGCTGCTGTGGCACTTGACATGAAACTGTAGTCTCCATACCCTAACCCGCAAGTGAGCACAAACCCTAACACTGTTGCTGTCAGTTACCCATCAGCCCAAGTGCTAGAGCAGAGTTGGATACTCAAGAAATCCACACACCGGTGGCAATTCCTGTCAAAGGACATTATGACTCCCTCTCACAGAAGATTTTCCCTCTCCCCACCAACACTAAACAAAACTTTTAAAAAGATAACACCAGAAATTATTTCACTGAAAAGCTTGCTGTAGTCTGTATGAAAACAACCAGATGGAGAAATAAGGCAACTTTCATTTGCATAAGGACTGGAAATGCTTTGCAAACACAGCATTAACAGTATGTAATACATCATTGTTACTGCAGTGGCATCCCCAAATAGCATCAATGGGATCTAGGCCTCATTATAAGATTTACTCTATAAATGTATATGCAGAGACATAAACCATACTTTGAAAAACCTTTCACCTATTACAGAATATCATCTACCCCAGCTACAACACAAGGAAAGAGAACAGATGGTTCAGATGGCAATTGTAAACAAATTTTCCAGAGAGCTAAACTGCTCCTAATTATATCAGTTTTGAGATCTCATGTCACACCTTCACAATTTATAGTATATAGACTCCTTCAACTCCCTGTAAAAATATTGTAAGACTCCCTGCTTCTAGTCCAATGCCTTATGTATCAGCTGGGACTTTTCCTTGCTCCTTCTATCTTCCAGAAGGTATGGAAAAGCATTTCCCTTAGTTACTGTTTGGATTGGGAAAAGACCGGACAAAAGAGCAGCTGGAGTTAAGTAGTAGTAGTAAGGTAATATTTCCCTGTGGTCTTGCCCTAGTACCTAATTAAGTCTTGGTTAGCCTCTCAATGAGCCATGGAACTGAGGTCTCAGAAGGTCACTGACTTTAGGTCTCCTGCCATGGGTAAAGGTGGCAGAAAAGCCATCTAAGTAGTATTGTCTCCTAGTCCCCTCATTTGGGTATCATTGTTCCCTACTCCTCCCTTTCTTTTAATGGACATTTAAGGAGTCTAAAGCTAATTGCTATCTTCTACAGAACAAACATTCCTTGCCACCAACAAAAGGTGGGTGACTCATGGTCAAGTGCAAAGTAAAGACAAGGTGTGCTGGAGAGTCAGGCAAAGGCGAACCTAACAATGTTCAATCAGGGTAAGTCTAGAGTCCTGCACATGTGGAAGAATAACCCCATGGGCCAGTAAAGGTAAGACGTTGATCCTGATGGAAAACAGCTACGTGGAGAGGGATCTGGGAAGTCCTGGTGAACCAGAAGTGTGGTCTTGTGGCCATGAGAGGCCATGTGCAAAAAACTCAAGGTATAAAACTAATGTTCATGAAGATGAAGTCAAGAACACAGGAACTGCACATGTTCATTATTTCTGTGTCTAGTGTGGGAAAGTTCAACAAGCTCTTTCTAAGTAACTTGCTAAGAAAATGATCCCAAATTCAAGAGAAGATCAGGTTCATGACCACCTGAGGAATCTATGCCTTGCCTTCCTGAGAGCAGCCCTGAAATGAAGGACTTGAGGATACTGGTAGATGAAAAGCTGGATGTGAACCGAAAATGTGCACTCACAGCCCAGAAAGTATTCCAGACTGCATCAAGAGAAGTGTGGCCAGAAGGTCAAGGCAGGTGTTCTTGCCCCTCTACTCTGCTCTCATGAGACCCTACTTAGAGTACTGTGTCCAGATCTGGAGTCTTCAGCACAGGAAGGACATGGACCTGCTGGAGCAGGATGAGGGCAGGTCGCAAAAACGATCTGAGGGCTGTAGCACCTCTCCTATGAGGAAATGCAGAGAGTTGGGGTTGTTCAGCCTGGAGAAGAGAAGGCTCTGGGGAAATCTTACTGCAGCCTTTCAATAATAAAAGGGGGCCTATAAGGACAGGGACAAACCTTTTAGTAGGGCCTACTGCAGTAGGAAAAAGGGTCATGGTTTTAAACTAAAGAGGGGAGATTTGGACTAGATAGGAGGAAGACTTTTTTTTACAATGAGGGTGGTGAAACATTGTAACAAGTTGCCCAGAGAGGTGGTAGAAGCCCTATCCTTGGAAACACTGAGGGTCAGGTTGGATGGGGCTCTGAGCAACCTGATCTAGTTAAAAGATCTCTCTGCTCACTGCAGAGGAAGTTGGACCACATGGTCATTGAAAGTCCCTTCCAATCCAAATTATTCTGAGATTCTAAGATGGCACATGCTCCAACATAGAAAAAGAATACAAGAATGAAGTAGAAGAACCGATAGCCAGAACATGCAACCTCTTGCTTAAAAACATATGTCTTAATGTAACTGGGAGGCACATAAAGTAATGCTAATTAAGAAAGAACAATGTTGGAGGGGATACGTGGGGAACCACAGGCCTGTAAAACCCTAACCAGATTTTTAGAAACCATTCTATAAAACTTCATTAATGAGCACATGCAGCCACACTGGAATCTTGTGGGGAAGCCAAGGATTGCATTATTTTCCAAAACAAAGAAAAAAAAATTGGATTATAATAGAGTTCCAAGAAAGTAACAGCTCCATACTCTGAAAAATCTGTGACATCAATATGAATGTAAACTATCAGAAAAGCAATAAAAGACACAGAAATCATCATCATAATCCTAATATAAATATCTACTGTACACCTGTATCATGAATGCTGCACTTGGTTCTAATCTTACTCTCACAAAAATAATGAAGTAAACCTTAATAAAAATAGAGAAGGCTGTTAAAGAGCTGTTAAAGTAATGGTTCAGTGCAAGGGCTAGCCTGCCTGCTAGGCAGGAGTAACACACAAAACTCAGGGTTGAGATAAAGACGTAAGAGTTTAATATAGCATGAGATGTCTCGAGCAGAATGCATAATTACCTTAGCTAATAATCTAATTAATCTAACAATACAATGCATGATTACTTTAGCTTAGCCTATTTGCAGAAGTAGTGCAGTGAATTACAGGGGAAAAAAACCCATCATAAAACAGAAAGCCAAACCCAGCAGCTACCTAACTCCCACAAGCCTCACTGCCATCCCTGTGGAAAAGAGCCAACAGCCAAGAAGCCAGAACCCAGAAGCAGAAACTGGAACAGGAAGTCTCCCATGTTGCATTCTGAACTTCAAGCCCCATAATACTTTGCTCCAGTTAGCACTTTCATTTTTGAAGCTGGCATGGCTGCAGCATGGTATGAATAACAGCAGCAGGTTCAACTCAATCCATGACAGAAGTTAAGGAACAGCTTCCATAGTATGCATTACTAAATACATGGGGAATGCCTCAACCTGGAAGAGCAATGAGTGATAGGATGTGTGGTAGAGATCTATATAATTATGAGCAGCATGTTTAGGTTTTTTTATTGTTGTGCTTAGCACAAGAACTAAGGGATGTCAGACGAAACTATGAAGTGGAAGTTTCCCCAGAAACCTTCACATGAGGTACACAAAAGTTGAAAAACTTCTTGCCACATGATGGCTGCTAAAGTTTACATATGCTCAATGAGAGATTATGCCCATTCAGGAATGACAAACCCATAAAGAAGTATTAAGTGTAAAGCTGTCAGGTTCCTGGGTCCTAGTTCGTGCAAAAGCATTCTAATAACAAGAGGCTTGCTCTAGCCTCTTTCCAAAGTGTCCTAGTGTTGGCCTCTGACAGAGAGGACAGAGGGCTCAACAGACCTTTGATCTAGCTTAGAACTGTAATTAGGATGTTACATAGCTTTCTCCTCCAGAGCACTACAAGTGCACAGGTCCCACTTAAAATCTCAGGCAGAAGTCAACAGCAGTTTCAAAGAGGGAAAAATTAAATCTCTCTGGCATGTTTAATAGTGGTATAAAAAAGCATAAAGTAAGCAACTACAGTGTGAACAGATGGATATGCATCCACTGTAACAACATCATCTTGGGTACTGTTATTTCATAGCAGTTCTTATAATCTCAGTGGCACTTACACCCTACGATAAAGGAAACCATGCAGTATATGCACATTTGAAACTTAATGAAGATAATATTTAATAAATAAAAAAGGATGAATGAAAGATCTATAACTGAAAATTATTACAGAAATTAGGGCAATATTTAATTGTGCACTTTTTAGATGTAGTTTGATTAGCAGTATCTTGTCTTAAAAAGGGTCTCTATGTCGGTATCTCAGCTCTTAAGTGGCAACTGATTTTAACATCAGCATTAGTTGTTTCAAAGGCTTGGAGAACATAACAATGCTCTTCTATAGGCTATAGTTAATCAGTCAAAACAAATGCCTGTAGAAAGACATTCCAGTGACAGGTGAAGAAATAACAAGAATAACACAAAATATCATGCATAACTTTTTCAAGCACAAGTTAGCAATGCAAATTTTCATGTGGTTTAAGAATTATTATTCAAAATAAATGGCCTGCATTGAACAAAATGCCATTTTAAAAACGTGTCTATGGTACCTGTTTACATCCACTCTGAATGCTGATCACAAGTAATTGTCCAAGGTTCTCACTTCCAGGCCTCCTCCACAATCTTTGGAAAATCCTCAGGCAATTTAGTCTTATTCTTTGGGCCACATAAGTGAGTCTTACTCTCGTTATCTTCTCCCTCCAGGATGAAAAAAGTCCTAACCCAGTTTCTTTTCTTTCACTGCACATATCCCATGTAAACTTCACAACCAGGCACAGCATATATATCAAGCACACACATATATATCAAGCACAGTGATGCACATTAGCAAATCCTTATGAAAAGAAACAAGCTTAATACTTTAAGAGAGCCCCCTCCATAAAAGATTTGTATGATCAAGACCTATCTTAGAAAGATCCACATCTTTCTGATAACAGGACACTATAGAAATTTCATTACTGTCAGCATCAATGTACACACACACAAATTTAACATTATTTCTTGCAAAACGACCAACAGTGTTGCTTTAGGAATTTATCAATCTTCAAACTGCATCTGACTGCAAACAAAGGTCCACCTTAGGCATATTGATATTTAGTATCAACAACAACGACAAATTTGTAAGAAAAGCAATGAAACTGTTAATGGTGTGGTCTGATGTGAACATGTAAATAATATTCTGACAGGCCCCTAGCATCAGCTGGCCTTTTTTGGAGAGTGTGGCATCAAGAGATAGTACAGCTTCTTTATGAGCTTCATCAATCTCTCAAGAAAGCTCTTCATTCCTTGCCTTTTTCTTACGTATGTGTTTGAATTAAAAAATGGATGGCAACTTCAGCACAGAAAATAGACTGAAATACCTGCTTTGTGTAACTGTTAACCCTTAAGTTCAGGAGTTGGGCAGTTAGCCACCTAAGGCAGCTGACGTGACCTTGTTTCAGGTAATTAGCTTGCAAATACAGGCTCATCTATTAAGCATTGCTAAATAATTTTCTCTTTAATGAGTAATACCCTTCATTCACTAAGTTATGGAAGCACAGGAGCCTTTGTATGAAAACCTTATGTGCAGTTCAACTGTCACTGTTTTCCTGAACTGAAAGAAACAATAGATATTATGGCTGTGGAAAAAACAGACTTGAAGAAAATGCACTAGCTTTGAAGCACTCATTTCTTTCACTTTCCTTTACTCTTCAACAAACCTAGGCTTCAACAACCTGCATTTCCTCACTAGGCTTTTCCCTTTAGTGACAGTGGCATTTATGACAGCAGGTGGACTCCTAGAGAAAAGGACTTTGAATAAAAGATATTTTCATGCCATTATTCTACTCTTCTATTTTGTCTGCCTACATCTTCTGGATATCTTCAGGATTATTGCAATTTTAGAAATAAAAGCACCCTCAGATGTTCGTCATAAGAAATTAAATTTTAAAACCCAAGCAGTCACTTTTGTCACGGAAAACATGCATTTGCAAAAGGAAGTAATATTTTAGAGCAGATGCTTTAGCACGCTTTTCATGCCTCCTCCCTCTTTCAAAACATAGAAATCTCAGAAAATCAGATTAAATTTTAATAATCCACTTTATTTTTAAGTGTTCATCAGAATTCTTAGACTGACTGCTTTTCATCATCTGATGGAGAATCAAAGAATAATGTAATATTCCATCCTGAATATTAAAGTAAAATTCCATCCATTCAGAGGATATTCCAAGAAGATGTCAATGTCTTTGCCACTCTATCACTGCTTACATATGATTCTTTTACACTACTTTTTTTTTTTTTTTTAACCTGAAAACTGAATTACTTACAAAAATGGTTTTTACTCTGGCTTGAGAAAAAGTCTGGCCAGTGATGACTGCTTCACTAACCTCACTGACTCACTCTACTGCTGCAATCTCAGGAGATTTATACAGCAGTGAAGTAATGATTGACCCTCAGCATCATCTTCCCTGAACAGAATGAGGGCATATAGGCTCAGGAGTGATTGTAGCAAAGCTTTTCTACTTCACATTCTGAATCCTCACAGAGCAGCTATTCTGATTGATCCACTAATACTCCTTATAGCCACTGGTCCAGCAGGAAAGAGAGGTTGTCCTAGAAGAGGAGGTCTCAGCGTCACAGTAGCAACCGCACAGCCACACTTGTTTTTTCTCAGTGAAGAGTAACCTCTGCAAAAAGTCAAAGAGAGATTGTGCTACCAATTTTCACATTATGCACTCAAATTCAAGACTGGAGCTCAAATAATTATGCCAGTCAAAGCTGTGTCACAGGCAATGTTAGCAGGACTGTATTTCACTTGTGACTAAGGGGGTGCTATGCTGCCAGTGTAGCTGAGAGCCTGCAGGTCATTAGGACCTTACTGGGTCCCCATGCAAACAAACCAAGTGGTGCTGACTTATGGACAGTTTCACTTGCATCAGGCCTGAACTCCTTTTGCTGTTTTTTTTGGTAACACTTCTGTCCATAGCACTGTACCGTTATCCAATCCTTACAGCAAAACCAGTTTCCTGTGGCCAGATCATTTAGATCACTGTTATTAAATCAAAGTAGACAATTTCAGCATAAAACGTTGTGAAGAATAATGTAATAAAAAGCCTGAGGTAATCTTCATTCACTACTAAGCATCTTGTAATAAACAGACAGGAGGCCACATATCTAAAAAGCTTTCTAAGTATTACCAGTCTAAAACCCTTCAAGATGTGTTTGTTACCAAAATGTATACCTTAAGAAAAACAATTAACATTTGGAACCCCATAAATTACTTTAACCTATACAAGGTAAAAAACTGCTCAGAATCAAACCCAGCCATTTTCCCTTTTGAATTTTGTATAAGCAATGTCTGTAAGCAGTGTGCAAAAAAAAATAATGTGGTAGGAGGGTATAAAAGAGGCAGGCAATGGGGAAGCTCCCTAGGGAAACTGATTTTAATGCAAACCTTGCACTGTAGCCCCAAATATCACAGTGTTAGAAAAAATGAGTACATTATCACCTAAAAGTCCAGATGGCCACCAAGGAGCGGTTGTTGGAGACAAATTCTAGTATCCCACAGGATTTTCAGTTAATAATATAAAAGAATTATAAATCTGAAAAAGAAAGTCAACACATTTTTTTTATCTAAAGTCTAGTTCAACTTTTTCAATGTATGGAGAGAGAAAGGGGGGTATCAGAAGAAATTATCTCATGGATAATTTTCATTGTGCTGTATGACAAACATGTAAGTGTCACGGTGGCTACTTTTCAAATGACATGATATTCCCATCTTGTATAGAAAATGTTCTTAAATATCAAAATTGTAACAGGAACACAGTTAAAGCTGATGTGTTTGGTGCGGGGTTTGTTTGTTTGTTTTAATATCAAATCAGCATTTTCACTCTCAGAATTCTTTTTTATTAGCAATAGAATGCTTGCATGTCTGCATTCAACCTGTGGACAAAACTTATATAGCATGGTGTGGAAGCTGGGCAACAAGATTTCCTAGGTTACACAGATGCTTTTTTACCAGATAATCTTACAATCATGCATGGCTGCACAATGCAACTACAATTTGGAAGGCTACTCACAACTCATTTCTACAAAACTCAGTATGGCTATTCTCAAACCTCTAAGGAGACATAAAGCAGATATTTAAAGACCATAAAGCCAAGCAGACACAGTTTATAAACTGTCAGGCAACCTAAAAAAACCAAAGAACCAAACAAAAACCCCCAAACAAATACAAACATACACACACACACACAAAAAGTAAAAACTTGTAACCTTTAACCATTAATGAATGAAAAGAAATACTAAACAAAATACTCCAGCCCAAGCCCTTATGCCACTTCTCAAAACACTATCAACAATTTCACGATGAGTTCATCCTAAGGCATCTCTTTAGTAAAGTTCTCTACACTAGAAGTTTGAAGTAATATGACTTCTCACTACCCCAAGAAATTTTCAAGGAATTTTCCAATTACCAGATAAGGGGATTAAAGGAGAATAGGTAAATATCATTGGGCCTGAAGCTATTGGTGACAATAACAACAATGTGGATCATTGCTTTGCAGGCATAGTTGTAGACCAACTAGCAAGAATACATGAAAGGAATCATTTAAAAAAATACATGACCTATCTCGAAGTACTGGAAATAAACCTGCATTTTCATAAAAAAATCGAGTTTGTAAACAAACAGAAAGGCACTGTTTTGTTTTATGGGTAAGGCTGAAACAGGCAACTATCTAAACAAAAAGTATTAAATACTAAATCACAAGTCATTTTTCACAAAGCACATGCCGGGATTGCGTGGTGATCCAGTGTCATGACACAGGCTGAGTTCTGTACTAGGTATGTACACATGCCTTTTTTATTCCCCTTTCCTTTCTCTGTAATTCCTTTTTGTCACATACTTTCCTGGACTTCTTGTTAAGCCTGTTTCTGCAATACACACACACACGCACACATGCATGCGTACACACCCCACATGCTTAGGTGTATCATTCCCCTTAGCACAATCAGCCTTCTGCTGAAGATAACCATGGAAAATGAGGGTGACAAAAATTGCAGAATTTGAACCAATCCATACCAGAAATAACATACTCTGTAAATGCAATCATACATTCAAATGCATTCTAGTCCTCTGGCAGTCCCAGGGACAGGTATCATTCTTTTACAAACATCAGACATATTTTCTTGACAATATATAATAATTTTCATTGGCGAATTCAGTATTTCAGAGGACGCACAAGCTAGGCTCTGTGCTGACAATTCAAACTAGCTCTCAGCTATAGCAGCCTCATCTACCCACTGATACAGCAATCAATAGCCTCATTTTTTGGACTGCTTTGCAGAACAATCTTGGTTATGTATACTATTATCAAAATCCATTCTACCTGGCTCATGTTTGTATTATATTATTTATGCCATCTGTGCAACAGTAACAGTATTGCATGCTTACCTTTAGTGAAAATGGCATCAGCTCCAACGCCAGGAACTTAAAGGAGGGGTTGAAAATTTCCATTGTTTTGTGTCTGTGATGCAGTACCTTTTAGAGCATTTCCTGTGATTCAGATACTACACCTTCTGTTACAAATGACTTATAATCCAGTCTTCAATCATAAAATGTAAATTTTGCGAATAAAATGTAGATCTTGCCTCACAAGACATACAAAATACTCAGGCATACATACAATCTAATCTCCATTAAAAAGCTGGGTAATTTAACTTCACTTAAATACACTGGTAAGAATCAATTTAAATAAGTAAATGATTATACCATGTAAAGTAATTAATTTACCATTAATACTGCTCTGATAGGGATGTACTAGCAGGAGTATCTACAATGCAGCAATACATAAAACAAAAAGAAACTCCAGTTTTGATTATGTAACTCTTCCGCCTTGAGTACTCAGGACACTCACAAAACATTTATATTGCTATGATCAACTTGATACCAAAAGCATTTCTCATATAAGCAACTGCAATTAGGGTTTAACTTTTGCCTCAAAGGCACTGCAGATGTAGTTTATTACTGCATCATCTTCCATCCCAATCAGATTCCATGGAAATGGACATCTGATTGTCAGAAATTAAAGATTTGGGTGTTTTACCCAATTTTGCCCATTTATTTATTACACTGGAAACAAAACTTTAGCAAATCATCATTGGATGACATTTCTTGTCAAGTTGGTAGCTACTGCTTCACACAAAAGTCTAAACTGTCATCAAAACAAACAGCAAGGTTGAAATTATATAGCAAATGAGCTTGTGAAGAAGTAAGCTGTTCTATGTGAAAGCATTGAGAAACGTCCTCCTCTCAGCTTTTTGTATTGAAGATAATCTCTCCACTCAAATTCCATTAAGCTAAACCTTTACTCATGTATTTAAAACCTCAGCTTAATATTTTAGAATGTAAAGTCTGAACTGTGACTGTACGACTCCCTTTAGTCATAGAAAGCTGTAGAAGGGCATTCCTTACTGAACACATCTTGGATCATACAAAAATAAAAATTCAAAATACAGAACAAGTTCAAATTTGTTTGAAACTATTTAGAATATTTAAATTGTTTTGTAAATTCATAATGAAGACACAAAGACAATCTCAGAACACATTAAAGTAACTTTAAACCAGCAAACATTCAGGAATGGCAACGTGTCAAGGGCTATGGCTGGGCTGGTCACCAAATGAGTGACAGATGCTCTCTATTACCCCCTCCCTTCCCAAAGGGAAAGAGAAAGGGAATGAGGGAGACAGCTTTAATGAAAATGAAAACAATAGAGTGAATTATATACAAATATAAATAATATTGAGCCCAAACCCCCTGATGGCATTTGCTTCACCATCACTCCTGATGCTGTTGGCAGGCACTGGGGGAGTCTGAGACTGGACTCAGCAGCAGATGGGAAGCAAATTCAGGAGCTGAATTCTGGAAATGGATTCAGGTACTTCTGGATTGGGACTGAAGACAAGAGTCTTGACCCTCACGATCCCTCAGCATTGTACCAAAACTGACTTAAATGGAACAGAGTACCTCGTTGGTCAGTTTAGAGTCAGCTGTCCTGTCCTGTCCTGCCTGCTCCTCCTGACAGGCGCAGCCTTTTACTTTCTGCACTTACAACATGGTATAGAGATTCAGTAGTGACCTTGGTCTACATGCTGATTCTTGGTGCTAACTATAAACATCCAGCCTTATCTCTACTAGAAGCAGACACTATCTGTGAAAACATGTTGTCACTTTCAGAATGCGCAGTCAGCTAGGAAAAAATGAGCTGAAAAGTAAAATAATTGAACAAAATTGGTTCTGTTCTAACTCAAACCAGAAAGCAACAAGAAATCTCAGACCCCTTGGCAAGTGCTTTTCTACAGGGCAAGGCAGACTCCATCACTTGTGTTGGGAGCTCCAAAACCAGACATAGTACTTCAGGTGAGGTCTTACAAGAGCAGAATAGAGGAGGAAGAATCATCTGTCTTGATCTGTTGACCACACTTCTTTTGATGCAGCCCAGGATTTGGTTGGCTTTCTGGGCTGCAAGTGTACATTTCTGGCTCATGCTGAGCTTCTCATCAACCAGCATACTCAAGTCCCTCTCCTCAAGATTGCTCTCCATCCTTTCCACACCCAGCCTGTATTTGTGCTTGGGAGTCCCCTGACCTTGCACTTGGCTTTGTTGACCTTCACAAGGCTGGCATTGGCCTACTTCTCAAGCCTGCCAAGGTCCCTCTGGATGGCATCCTTTCCCTCCAGTGTGTTGACTGCACCACACAGCTTCGTGTCTTTGGCAAACTTGGTGAGGGTACACTCAATTTCATTGTCCATGTTGCCAAAAAAGATGAGCAGCACTTCTCTGGTTTGTTTTCAGGGTTTGTTGGTGTGGGATTTTGTTTCTTTCTTTCTTTCTTTTTTTGTAATTAGGAGAGATATTTTGATGTGTAAATCATACAGAAGCAGAAATCGTACAGAAGCAGAACAGGCGTGGCTGGTGTTGTGGCACAGAAAATGCAGTAGCTGACAGGGTCAGTTATCCCTTAGTGGCTGCAAAGAAAACCTTTAGCGTTTATGATGAAATTTAATTTAAAAACTGTAGCTGATGAAAAATGAAAAAAACATCCAGTGAAGAAGACCAGGAAAAGGCTTCATCTTGCAGAAAAGATTTATTTATTTAAAGTAATTTCTACATGCAAAAGAGAAACTCTCCCTGCAACGGAGACTCTGCAATTTAGCTACCCATGGCAAATAGAGCTAGGATGGTGAAGTCACAGGAGAAATCAAACCATCTTCTCCCACTGAAAGAGCCATCTAACATCATCTGTCTGCCAATTGTTGTGCAGCCATAGCTTTATGTGACATTTGGCAACTTCTCCAATACAGAAAAATGTCAAGCTTTTCTTATTAAAAACTACTGGAAGGGATCACAGAATTACAGAGAACAGACTCGCATAAAAAGGGTAACCTCTGACAAAAGCCAATTTTGTGCAGCACAAAAAAAAATAATTTGTGTCCATCTTAAAGCCATTCAAGACCGTAAATTTAGGTATGGCGAACACCTATGTAATTATAGAATCATATCACTAAACAACATAGGCCATTTCTATCAGTGAATCACTGGATGTGAATTACACTGAACAAAACACTTCCTACATTTTATGTTGTTAACTAAAGTAAACTTTAACAGTAAAATATCTGTTGTGAGTTGGTCCAGATATCCTGACTCTCTGCAAGCAGAAAACTAACTGCACATTCATGTTTCAGAGCTCAAAGTAGTGAACCAAAAAGGGAACAGCAGTGATATAATTCAGCTAACTGGGAAGTTATCAACTCCACAGAAATACATAACTTGCAGGCTGCTGTACACTCACCCTCTGCCTGGAGTCCTAGCAGGTATCTCCTAGGTTTCACTGTCATGGTTCCCTTTGGTCCTCCTTGCAGCACAGCAGCAGCTCCAGCCTCTGCTGCTGGCAAGTGAGCGTGTCCCACTGTCACCACCCATGCCTGTCAATCCTTGGCTGACCATGTGGCATCACTCTTCCTTCAGTATAAGGGGCACAGGATCAGGAGGTGTTCAGTCAGCACCATTTCCCCATACAGTCTGTCCCATGGGGAGATCCCCTTCAAGGAGTGTGCCAACAGGTACTGTGGTCACAGGCTGCTCTCACATCACACTGTGTCTGAGGAAAAATAGCGTGGTAATTTTCCACCCACATCTGTGCCTTGCTAGTGGGAAATTCCCAGATCATGAACATTATAACTAACATCTTACACATTCTCAGTAGTCTTAGGCCAGAGAAATCCATCCCTGGAACATCCTTCTGCTTCTTTAGTGAGACACATTAAGAAATAAAATAGAAATTATTTTTCTTTTTTTCTTTTCTTAATAGTGCTGAATTTGGTGATTTCAGGTCAGTTCTTTACCAGAAACTGTTTGGTATGTGAAGGTCATATGATATTCTGAATTTCAACTGTCTATAAACCAAGAAGAGGAGACTCTTGTACTGCAAAACTGCTGTGGAAATAACCTTGCTGATTTTTTTAGGCATTGAGAAGTTCCAGGTGGGAATCATATTAGTGTTTCCATAAGAAGATAGCCCAGACTATGGAACTCCAAACACCATGTTAGTTTGAAGGGACTTGAGAGAAGTTATACAGACTGAATATTTTAAAGACAGTGAAATTACATACAGAGCAGCCATGGGAAAATTAGTTTCTGAATCTTCCCACGACTCCCAGGGAGTCAAGAAGAAGGATCACTTTTCATAGGAGTAACAAGAGCTAGAACAAGTGCGGCTGATTTGTCAGCACAGTTTCTGAGAGGGTAACACAGAAATGTGATGTGATCCTGATTAACAGGAGGGTAAGAGAGTTGCATTTACTAACAAACTGTCTTATGCCTGTGTTTTCAATATTCACTCCTCCCACTTCCACCAACACACTGTCATGGATTGAGTTGAACCTGCTGCTGTTATTCATACCATGCTGCAGCCATGCCAGCTTCAAAAATGAAAGTGCTGACTGGAGCAAAGTATTATGGGGCTTGAAGTTCAGAATGCAACATGGGAGGCTTCCTGTTCCAGTTGCTGCTTCTGGGTTCCAGCTTCTTGGGAATCAGGTAGCTGCTGGGTTTGGTTTTCTGTTTTATGCTGGGGTTTTTCTGGTTTTGTTTCCCCCCCTCCCATGCACTGCATTTCATTGTGCTGCTTCTGGAAATAGTCTAAGCTTAGATTATCGACTAAGGTAATTATGCATTGTGCTTATGATATCTTATGTTACATTAAACTCTTATGTCTTTATCTCAGCCCTGAGTTTTGCGTGTTGGCATTACTCTCTTACAGAAATTTGCGCTCTCACCAATGGCATTTTGTACAATGGCTACAAAATTAGCTGACATTTGTTTCCTGCTTAGAAAAGAGTTGTGCAACATCACACTAAGGTCCAGTTTCAGAAAAGTCTGTACAGCAATTAATGTCTCAGTATTGAGAATGATTTTTCAATTGCCCTTTTTTAATGAAAAAGATTGAGACTATGTGTCCTGATTTTAGCTAGCTTCGTCAAATTTCTCATCTCCTCCATCTCACACATTTCCCTCCCATCACATTTCCCATGGACACAGAGTAAGGTTATCCTTTGAACTTCAAAATAACTTGCAAATTTAACTTACTCTCAACATCCTTGTAAAGAGTAGTGTCATTATTATTCATTTGGTTGATGAGATGTCCAAGAGCTAATACTGAGAAGCTTCTTATGTGACTTGTCTTGCCAGGAGATAGTGACATCTTACATGAGCCCAGTAAAGACTGAAGATATGGCTCTTCCTCCTATTTTCAGGGTCTGTCTGGAAAATATACATGAATTTTCTGGCTCTTACAGTGTGTCATTATAGAAAGGCACCACACAGACTTTGCAACTGTCAAAGTTTGCAAATGAGCCACAGGATACTGAGCAAAAGGCGATCAAAGGCAGAAGCTGCACTGAGATGTATATTTACCATCAGAAGCTCAGTCATGCCATTCAAGAACCAGAAATGAGCTATGAACAGTATGAGGATGATGTACACTATCCATCTGCTTTTTCCTGGAGGAATGAAGCCTCTAATATGCAACAGATGAAAGAAACAGTGAAAAGGGCTTTGCTGCTGTTTTCAAGTGGCAGACAAGCATTTGCAGGAGTGGGGGGTGGGGCAGGAAAGAGGAATAAATTAATTGTCCAAAATGCATGAGTCAGTATTAACTCGCCCTTGATTATTAGATGTGCACTTATCATCACTGCATGGAGCTCCTGTCACTGTCCTCCCGAATATCCAGTATTACTGTCAAGTACATAACTGAGTTTTCACTTCTCTCCCTTCGGCATAAAGGAAAGGAATTACCTTCTGGTGAAAGGAGAAGATTTTAACAGCTAAACTTTCAGATCAAAACATCAACTCTCTTGAAATTATACTCTGTATACTGCATAAATAACCTATCAAATAAATTGGTTACACACAACCCTGTTCTACTCTGCTGATGGTTTAGGAACTCTAAGTACTTCTAGACAGATCCACTATTCAGACCACATGGAGCAGCACCATCTGTGTTACTGTGATATACTGGAATTACAACGTTCTGTGATTACAGTAACGCAGGTTTGTTAAAAACAGCACCAGGTTTCTTTAAAGATGGGATGTCAATGAAATGGAGTGGCCTGCACTGTCCATGAAGTGGTACTAGTTATAGAGAGAGAAAGTGGATACTAATGCTTCATGAATTGAAAGCACAGACACCTCACTCTTGTAAGCTACACTTTCTGTGTTTGGTTTTATAAACCACTTAGGTTCTATAAAATAGTCATTTATAAATCACATAAAGGTAAAAACTGGAAAGACCGAAACTGTTGGCACATACAGTAATGAATTCAAATACACACAAAACTTTTCCAGGGACTGGGTACCACTCCTCTATTTCACTGCAACTTGCACTTGAACAGACCCGGTATGTCTTCTCAAAATGATTTTCCACACTAAGTAAAAATTCATGCCTTGTATGTTGAAAGAATCTATATGAAGAATTGCAATTGGCTCTATACTGGCTATTCTTGATTTGGGTGTATTTCTGTGCTCCTTAGACTCCTTGATTTTATTTTCTTTTAGGGTCATTTTTTCATACTCAGAGGAGCATACGTTGAAGCCTTTAGGCAGGGAAAGCAAAACAGATACTTCCTTACCAAAAAAGAGAAACACAGAGTTACAAAATAAGCACTCTCAAACATCATCTACTAAGTCTCACCAATACTAGGAGCTTTGCCCATGCAAATTTGATGTAAAAAAAATTCCTAGCTGGGTTTTAGACACACCTACAAAGTTGAACAATTTACTTCCAGACATAAGCTTACATTTCTTAACATTTACATGCTCAGAACCGCTACGTGTTTCCTATGGCTTCCCACCCCACCTTTAGATAATCACTTCCCTCTTTATCCTTAATTTCCGATAGGGTAGGAGGGACCTTTGAAAACATTTGAGTGAAAAGAAGTGTCACAGAGAAGCATGGGGGTAGACCTGCAAGTCCTCTTCTGTCTCATCCAGACCAGGAATACAGACTTCAGTCTTCTATCTCTTAGAGAGTTATGGCAAAGACTCACCAACAGGCCTCCAAATTCTGAAAACCCAAGCTAGCATAGAATCAGAGAATCATAGAATGGCTTGGGTTGAAAGGGAGCTCCAAAGGCTATCATCTAGTCTAATCCCCCTGCAGCAAGCAGGGCCATCCTCATCTAGATCATGTTGGTTAGAACCTCAAATATCTCCAAGGATGGGGCCTCAACTACCTCCCTGTGCAACCTATCCCAGTGTTCCATGACCCTTATCATAAAGAATTTGTTCCTAACATCCCATCCAAATCTACACTTCTGGAACTTAAAACTATTGCCCCTAGTCCCATCACTACAGGCCTTTGTAAACAGTCCCTTTCCAGCCTACCTGTAGGCCCCCTTCATGTACTGGAAGGCCACTATTAGGTCTCCCCAGAGCCTTCTCTTCTCATTCTGTCCTTGTAGCAAAGGTTTTCCAGCCCTCCGTTCATCTTTGTGGGCCTCGTCTGGACTTGCTCCATCAGGTCCATGTCCTTCCTGTGTTGAGGGCTCCAGAGCTGGATTCAGTACGCTAGGTGAGGTCTCACCAGAATGATCAGAGAGGCAGAATCCCCTGTCTTGATCTGCTGGTCACGCTTCTTTTGATGAATGTTAAGATGCAATTTGTTTTCGGGCTGCAAGTGCGCATCGTTGGCTCATGTCCAGCTTCTCATCCACCAGAACTCTCAAGTCCTTTCCCACAGGGCTGTTTTCTATTACCTCATCCCCCAAAATGTACTGATAATGAGGACTGTTTTGACCCAGGTGCACTTGGTCTTGCTGAACCTCATGAAGTTCACCCAGACTCACCTCTCCAGCTTATGTCCAGGTCCCTCTGGATGACATCCTGTCCCTCTGATGCATCAACAGCTCCACACAGCTTGGTGTCATCTGCAAACTTGATGATGGTGCACTTGATCCCACTGTCTGTATCATCGATATAGTAGTGACCCCAGAGGGACACCACTTGTCACCAATCTCCATCTGGACTTTGAGCCATTGACCACTACCCGCTGGATGTGACCATCCAGCCAATTCCTTATCTATTAAACAGCCCACCCATCAGATCCCTATCCAACTTGGCGAGTAGGGTGTAGTGGTGGACCATGTCAAAGGCCTTGGAGAAGTACAGATGACATCAGTGGGCAAGGAATGATCTATGCGTGGAGTCACTCCATCATAGAAGGCAACTAGGTTCATCAGGCAGGATTTGCCTTTACTGAAACCATGTTGTCTTATCAGACACAGCTTCTAGGAGGATCTGTTCCATGATCTTCCCAGGCACAGAGGCAAGGCTGGACAGGTGGGTAGTTCTCAAGGTCCTCCTTTCTACCTTTTTTATAAATGGGTGTGATGTGTCCCTTCTTCCAGTCACCAGGGGCTTCACCTGACTGCCAGGACTTTTCAAATATTATGCAGAGTGTCTTTTTGACTACATCAGCCAGTTCCTTCAGGACTCTGCTATGCATCTCATCAAGTCCCACAGACTTATGTATGTCACGTTCCTCAGTTGGTCACAAACTTGATCTTCACATACAGTGTGAAGGACTTCACCACCCCTACTCCCACCTTGTGGTTTCTTAACTTGGGAGGTGTTGGGAGAGAGGCTGCCAGGAAGACAGAGGGGAAAAAAAGTTGCTGAGAACTTCAGCCTTCTCCTTATCTGTTGTTACTAGCTCACAATTCTTGCTCTTCAGGGGGAGTTATGTTTTCCTTAACCTTCCTTTTTTCACTGATGTACCTGCAGAATCTCTTCTTGTTATTCTTTGTATCCCTTACCAAGTTCAGCTTCAAATGTGCCCTGGCCTTCCTGACCTCATCCCTACATGACTGGGTAGCATATTGATAACTCTTCCCAGGACACCTGTTCCTGCTTACAGTGCCTGTGCAGCAGCTTCTTGTGCCTTTTAGCTTGACCAGCAGGTCTCTGTACTGTAGTCACAGCAAGGCCTTCTACCCCACTAGAAGTTTCTTTCTGAAGGTGGTAACTCTTTCCAAAGAAGCTACCAGATGCATTCCCACCAAGATGTCCAACCTCCCAAGCATTCAGGTTTACATTGCTATTTTCTTACCTTATTGGACTGTTCAAGTGCCTTGCTACTATTCATATTTAGAGTAGACTAACTCCATCAACACTGAGACAACCCCTGGAAAAAAGGTGAGATTAAATGTATGGTGATGACTCCTGCAGAAACATTTACCTTTTAAGAGGCCATGTTCCAAATTCTGTGCCAATCTCAGTTTTACTGGAGCACAGACATTTAACTATTTTATTTCTATCACTTTTCCTACAGAAAAAGTTTGCATTTTGCAAACAGAGCATTTTTTGGAGAAAAAAAAAAAAGGAGTTTTAAAACTTACAGCTCACACAAAATGTTCTAATTTATTTTCTTTCATATGTGGAAAGAAAGCTAATTTAAAAGTTTATAATATAGACAGGAAGCACCATCATCTTCTGCTTAGGAGGAAATTAAGGCCAGTAGAGGTAATTAAATGGAAAGTTGACTCTGAAAGCACAGAACAGAGCACAGACAGCTCAGGGTATTACAGTTAAATCATGCAATACCTGGAAAGCTCTGTTCTTGTGCTAACCCATAGCCAGACATTCCAAAGGAGAGAACCACTATGATATAGCTGGTTTTAAAAAAATTTGTTTTCCTAAAAAGTTGACACATGATTTTTAATGCTAGTGGTTTTCATTTTTATGTCTATGTCTATGTTTGGTTTATTTGTTTTGTTGCTGCTTTTTTTACAAACAAGTGCCCAATCATTACTGCAATCTGTTCTGTAATGAAGAACAAACACTTTACAGCTTTATTCAACAAATTACTCCATTTCTCCTGAATAAATAGTTTTAAAGGTTCTGAGGCACATATCTTGGGAAAGGATATGCTGTAATGGACAATTTTAAGTGTAGATCAGTATAATTCAATGCAATACAAACATGGACATTTGAATTCTGAAATTCATTTTGCTAGCCTTAATGGAGTGCATTCCACATAATTTTTGGTGTTAACTCAGATTCTTGACAGCTTTTTTCCAGAAGATGTGTGTGTAAATAAAAACAGATGAGGAGTCATTGAGGACACTGACAATACAGAACTGGGAGGAAGGGCTGGCACACCTGAAGGCTGTGCTGCCATTCAGTGAGACCCAGACAGGCTGGAGAAATTTAATGAAATTCAACAAGGACAAGTGTAGAGTCTTGCACCTGGGAAAGAACAGCCCCATGTACCAGTATAGATTGGGGGTTGACCTGTTGGAGCACAGCTCTGGGGAGAAGGACCTGGGAGTCCTGGTGGACAAAAGGATGACCATGAGCCAGCAATGTGCCCTTACGGCCAAGAGGGCCAATGGCATCCTGGATGTATTAGAAGGGCTGTGGTTAGTAGATCCAGAGAGACTCTCCTCCTCCTCTACTCTGCCCTGGTGAGGCCACATCTGGAATACTGTGTCCAGTTCTGGGCTGCTTGGTTCAAGAAGAACAGGGAACTTCTTGAAAGAGTCCAGTGCAGAAGCGCAGAGTCACAAAAATGATGAAGGGAGTGGAACATCTTCCTTATGAGGAGAGACTGAGGGAGCTGAGCCTCTTTAGCTTGGAGAATACTGAGAAGTGACCTCATTAATGTTTATAAATATATGAAGGGTGAGTGTTGGGAAGATGGACAATGAAGGACAACGAAGCTGGTGAGGGGCCTGGAACACAAACCCTATGAGGAGAGGCTGAGGGAGCTGGGGTTGTTTAGCCTGGTGAAGAGGAGGCTCAGGGGTGACTTCATTGCTGTCTACAACTACCTGAAGGGAGGTTGTAGCCAGATGGGGGTCGGTCTCTTCTCCCAGGCAACCAGCAGCAGAACGAGGGGACACAGTCTTAAGTTGTGCCAGGGGAGGTATAGGATGGATATTAGGAGGAAGTTCTTCACAGAGAGAGTGATTGCCCATTGGAATGGGCTGCCCAGGGAGGTGGTGGAGTCGCCATCACTGGAGACATTCAAGAGAAGACTGGATGAGGCACTTGGTGTCATGGTCTAGTTGATTGGATAGGGCTGGGTGATAGGTTGGACTGGATGATCTTGAAGGTCTCTTCCAACATGGTTGATTCCATGATTCTATGGAGCCAGGCTCTTCTCAGTAATGTCCAAGGATAGGACAAGGGACAATGGGTGCAAGCTACCCAGGGAAGGTTGCAGAGTCACCTTCACTGGAGACATTCAAAACCTGCTTGGATGTGTTCCTGTGTGACCTACCCTGGGTGATCCTGCTCTGGCAGGGTGGTGGACTAGATGATCTTTTGAGGCCTCTTCCAGCCCCCAGCAGTCTGTGATTATGTGATTCAGTGAAAGTCAATGACAGAAACATGTGGATTCAACACAGAAAACTAAACACAGTGAGCAAAACCACTGTTACCTGCAGAACTTCACTGGTATGTACTTAACTGAAGGAAGTGAAAATTATTTATTTTTTCATCTGTTATATAACAAGTGTGAATTATCGACACTGGTACATGTGCATGGTTTCTTAGTATGTTAAAAACTCAAAAATTAAGTAATTTATAAACATTTGTCAGTGTTGTATTTTGGATTAAAAATTGAAAGGCACACACATGGATAATTGGATACCAACATTTCCATTTCTAGGGCCTTCCAGTTCCCCTGAAGTGTAGGAACAAACAAACCTTAGATAATTTGTTGATGCTAAGAAACAGACTCATATTTCTTAAATGAAAGCAGGCTGGAAAATATCAAATGAACACATTTCTGACAGAGTAAAATACTCACAACTTCTCTCATTCACAGTTTAGTAGGAACAATAATTAGAAAATAAATACTGTATTTTCTCCTGCCTCCCTACACTACTTTTTCATATAAGTATTCATATAACTACTGCATATTTCTCTTCCATTTTTGATATGAAGTAAACATAAAACAACACTCTGAAGAATCAACCTTTTACATTCAACTTTTCCATTTTCCATAGGCAGAGCTCAAGTCAAACAGGTGATATGAGGCTTATTTCCTTTTTAAATAAGAGTCTCAGACTTTCTGTCAGTATAGATGTATCTAGTTTTTACTACCTGTTATATGAGCTCATATCAGCTAACAGTCTACCTGCATATATTAAAAATTATCCCTTGCCACAAACTTCATAATAGATATTTGGATATTTATCAAAAAAGGCTTTTCATTTAAGCTTTAATTTAATGAACATTAAATGCATTTTATGCTAGTTGGATGATGCAGAACAGATGCTGAGCTAAAATTTCATTTGCCAAATGTCAGCTCAGAAGATACATAGAACTGGAGTATTAGTAATCCAAACTACATGGTGAAAACAATGGAAAAAAATTGTAAATTGCTTCAGTGCCTGCCAACTTTCTGGGACTTCAGATGGAAATTATGCCCATTCCAGAAAATAATGCTCAGTTTTAGGAACTCTAATTACTTATTAGGATATGTTCTTTTCTAGGTATCTATTTCTCATCTTGAGCTGACTGACATATAGCAAATGCTAATCAAAAGCCAGCAATTAGTATGCTTTTCTCTTGCAGATCTTCTTCCACCTATTAAGTGAACATTTGTTTGAACCTGTGGTTGGATAGGTAGACTCAAGTGCCTGAAAATGCTGCTGGCCACTTTACCCCACAATTTGTGACAGTCAAAAACTGCAACCACTGAGCCAACCAAAGCAGCGATAGGTCTGTAAGGAAACTCAAAACTTACCAGATGACAAAGTCCATTCACGGACCAAGATGTTTATTTTTCACTTGCTATGTAACATATAAGCAGTAACTCTCCTGAGGAATACTATGCAACGTAGCAGAGCTATTGAAAGTCTTTCTTGTATTCAGGCCATGCCTTCCATTCCCTAATTAAAGCCAATACTTCTAATTATACCTCCCATGTACTACCCTAATTTCTGTCCTTCCATAATGTCTTTTCAAGTATCTGGAAAGTCTGGTGTACCCTTCTTTCCATGCTTCTCATTTATTCACATTTTTGTAATCTACTCATAGAAACCAACATGTTAAAAGTCTCCTGATTGCTTTTGTTGCTTTTCTTCATACTCCTTCCACTTTCTCCATGCCTTTCCTGTAACTCAATGATCAGCATCTGCTATAGATCACAGTTTCACAAGCCAGTCTGCCTTGGGCAACTATAGCTTTTGGGGACTACAGCATAACATAACCACATGTGTTTCTAACATTTCTTTATGAGAATTATTAGAACCAACAAATAAGGGCACCAATACTGAGTAAGAGAGCACTAATTAGTAATAATGTTTAATGATTCCATCTAATGAATTAATGAAATTCAGTTTTGAACTAGATGCGTGCTTGCTCCTACTTTATCTACAGAAATCAATACTCATGAATGCACAAATGGTATCACAAAACTAGAAAGAACCAAATAGCAAGCAAATGAACAACTTTCCAGAGGAAATCTTCATTTACAAGCATATATCCTTTACATCAACTGGCTAAGCGTTGTGAAGTGATAGCAGAGCAACAAAACAGAGATAACCTCTTCTTAAAAGGATACTATGTCTAGGACCTGTAGCGACGCTGTAAATACCTCTTTCCCGTCTATAGGGAAGTGTACTCCACATCATCATCATTCTCCTCAGAACGTTTCATAGAGTTTACAGTCATTTCTCCTCTGGGTTAATGGACTCCTAATGTAACTAAGTTTACACATAAGATACATACAAAGCAAAGCCCTTTTCCATCGTCTTTTATATTCTGAAGTACAAATATATTGATATACCAAAGTTTCAAAAAAAGACTGTTTCCCTCCGATTTGGGGCAGGGTAAAGAAGGGAATAAATTCCATATATATCTTTTCAAATTTCTGGAGAAAAGCTAAAGTTTGAAGACAGAAGTTTTCACTATTGGTAAAACTCTGCAATGGTAGAAGCAATTGCAAGCAGTTTCATATATGCCATATATATTTCATATATGCCATAAAATCTAGCTGCTACAGTGTTCCTAACTGAAGTGACAAAAAGAAGTGTTATTATGCTGAAGAAGTACAGAATATTTAGTAGAGAATATCAGTTGTGAATATTTGATTTTTAATGCATGAAATGTATTTCTGACTTCTTGCTTAAAAACCTCTCGCATTTTTGTTGGGGGCAAATTTTTGGGCTCTGCTATCATTACATTACACATGGCAAGATTAAATAAATAAATCACGCCATCTGCCATTGAAAAATCTTGTATAAATTAACACTTTCCACAAATTTAAACTTAAGTTACCAAAGGAACTTGCCTTCTTTTCCATCAGAAAACTGAACAAAATCACCAAGTACATTGAGGATTACAGATAGCATTTCTATTGTTGTAATCATGGAAATCAAATTATTTGCCAGAAAACTCTCTCTAATCCATCTGCCTGCTTGGAGTACACATGCTATAAAGTTTCCTCCTTGCACGTTCCCTAAGTGTATGAGGATGGTCATATCTCATAGTGACATTAAAAGTTGTGCTATATATTTAAAAAGCATGCACAATCCAATCATTTTTGCAAAGCTGTAAAACATACATTCTGTCACCACATACTGGCATTGGATGCCTGCACAACACACAGGGTAGAGCATAACCTGATTACATGTTGCTTCCATATTGCTCAGTCTCCTTGCCCAATACCAGAATATCCTTTCCTGCAGCTTTTGCAAATATCAACTGTAGACAAACCAGGAACTCCAAGAACTTCTGACCAAGAAATAACTTGAAAATTCAATTCAAAATGGTTATAGAGTCAAAACAGTCATAAGACTCCTCTGATTTTCAGAGAATTACTTTTCATAAGCTTTTAAGGGGTGGTGCTGGAGAAAGCAGGCTAAACACACACATTCAAGACCACAACTACCATCTTATTTTACAGAGGAGCTCATGAGAGCCTTCCAAGGCAAAGCATTAGGACAAAGTTGTTTTGCAAACAAATTCTTCCATATACAATCATGGGGCTTAGTTTTTTGAGACTTTTTTATATATATATATATATATGGACAGATACATATAAACACGTATTCAACAGCAGAAACATACAAAGTAAAAGCAATTACAAGCCTCTGCACAAACAAGAAATAGTAGATAACGAAGGTTTCACCCACCTGGGATCTTTCTGAATGCTATCAATGGAAGGTGACCTAGCCAAGGTCCCTTCAGGTGGGATGGCTGGCCCAGATTTGCTGTATGGTGATTCAATAGAAGGACAATACTGCAGCTGTCGGTAGGGGTCTGCGTAATTGGAGGCTGGGCCGGCTGCATAGCTGGCCCTCTGGAAGGTCGCTGTTGCGTTCTGTGTGCCATGTTGACTGCCTGTGCGCTGTAAGGGTACGGAGTCGACACCAGGGGAAGATGGGGCTACGACAGGAAAGTAGGGACAAAGTAAAAAATTGAGGACCTGCTCACAGAAATGGTTAACCAGGTCTAGGCAGAGGGGAAAAAAAACCAAATCACACACATATAAAACAGGAGTTTAAAAAGAATGGGGGGGAGGGAGGGGAAGGAATCAAAACAAAAAACAAGAAACAAACAACATTGTCATTTTCAAAACCATCAAAGTAAATAATCATCAAATGAACTTCTAAATGACATGCCACTTCTGGACTGGAAGACCTTTACAGAAATGAAACAGATCACAGGAGTAATTTTCACTTGGGGTTTTAACTGAACTAACCAGAAATTAAAATAGTGCAGAAGCTGTAGGGGAGTATTCAGGCTAAGATTCACAACCACCACCAAGTGAGGCTTCTACAGTCCTTACAGATGTGTAAGTCAGATCCATCAGCAGAAGGTGGGTCAAACCAGCCTCATGAGTCCAAATTGAGATGGACAGGTCTATGGCAGAAGAAACAGCCATGGCCATCCTAAATCTGTAGTCCTGGTATCCACAAAGCAGGTAAAACTAGACACCTGCTACCAAGAGTCACTGCATATACTTCATTAACATATCTTCTGCATATTTCATCTTAAGTAAGACTTAAGGGATTGCTACTGCTAACTCAAAAGAACTAAGCACAAGGTGATCATGTAGATGTCTTAATGCATGCCAGCAATGCCTGTGCTCACTCACCACAGCTCAAGATTAAAGCATTACCAGTTCTGAGCAGCTTAACCAATAGATTTAAACCGACTTAAAACTGCTGTGACTCAAAAATCTTATTAATCTCTCTTGTATTCCATTATCTTTCTGTTATACCAGTGTGTACAGGAGATCCAGTCTGCTTTATGATACTTATTAAACATGGAATATTTTAGAACTGAAGTCTAGTTAATGGACCACAAATTGGCAAACGGACCACAACCCACGTGATTTCCAGCCTGGAAACTAATACAAATTAAATGCTGGCTTTGCTCAGAAGGAAATTCGAACTGTTTTAAGTGGCACATGAACACTTGGTGGCTCCCATTTCCAACTGTCCCAAGAAAACAAGAACACTTTTGCCAACAGGAGTGTGACCAGGTCCAGGACTATTGTTAGCTGGGTCAAATTCACATGCAAAACTGTAGGCAAAAGTGCATATCCAAGAGATAGGTTTTCATAATACATTTCCCAATCATTTGTCATTAACATGCACATTTACAAGTTAAGGAAATAATATTTAATATATTATAGGTCCATGAAAGGGACTTTAAACATTTCATCTCAAAGTGTCAGCAAGTGAAACAGTGAGCTTTAAATACAGTTAGAGCAGTTTTATCTGACCTAGTATTGTCAAAGTTACAATACCTGAAATTTTGAAATTTGTACCAGATCTTTGCCTCTTTTCTTTTTTCTTATGTAGAATCTAGATTTACAACAACAAATATAATCTTGTAACTTCTGCACAGACATAGATAAGTGGTTGAGCCCACTTATCTATCGCTCCATCACTGCGAGTGTTCAAGGTCAGTTTGATGAAATTATCTAGTGAAAGATGGCCCTGTCTGTGGCAGAAAGGTTAACTTTAAAGGTCCTTTCCAACCCAAATCAGTGATTCTGTGAATATATTAATTTATATACATAGCAACATTTTAGGAGTATTGATTTTGTTTAATTGCTAGCATATATTTCCTTAAGAAATGATCAATAAAACACATACAGACCTTTTCATAAAGCTGCATCAGTTAAAGTGCAGTAACAGTATTAGCACACTGAAACACCTCATGCACAATCATGCTAAGTTCAGTGTTAGGAAGACACAAGGAAAACATCACATTTTAACAGAAAATACACACAGTTGAAAATCAAAATTAGGTGCCTTGTGAGAAAAAAAGTAAAACAAAACAAAACAAAACCACAAGTTAGAGAAAATACTGGAAATATTCTCAAATGAAAAAGCAAAGATGTAATTGAGCATACTCTTAAGTACTGTCACTTCACAGAACATACTGCTAGCTTTTGAGACATTATATGGGGAACTGCAAAAATCCCTACACTGCTAATATTGCTGAAAACAAGAACTTCACTGTAATGTAGATTGCTTTGCAAAATATTCCACTGTATTTCCTGTCCTCTTCTTTGCCAGCAGTTCAATGGAAATTGTGTTTGATTTAAAATTATTTGAAAATGTTTTGTTCTATTTTCTCCTTTGTCATGTTATCAAAATAGTTATTTATACAAAGAGACACTTGCTGCATTCTATCACCTACATGCTTTTCAAGTCACTCTGATTCATTTCTCCAATTACCTTCCCAGCAGACTGTTATTTCCTCTTGAATTTATCACAATGAACACAGAAGTGCCATAGTCAGAATATAATAATAAGACAAATCTACGATTTAGCTAAACATTCACCAAAAAAAAGTTTGTTGGAATAGTGGTATCCAGATCAATTAAAAGAAAACTACCCCAAACAATTAACACTTTAGATTAACTTCTACATTAAACTTCACTGGTCACATTCATGGACTGTAATAGGGTTAAACTTTAGCAAACAGTTGTATGCAAATAATTTTGTGTAAAATTGAAGCAAAGCCATTTTCTACAATATGGTCCTTCTGCTTAAATTCTTTTGGCAGTCAGACATACTGACTGAACTATGACTCTCTGAACTATGACAAACTATGTCTACTGAGATCTCACTGCTACTTAGCTATTAAACCAGCAAAGCTGTACTGATTGTGTCTATTAAAATAAATAAATCCAGCAGTTCATCAGCAACAGTGAATCATCAGTGAGCACATGGGTATCCACACAGTCAGAGTGGACCAGAAGGCATTTATGTGCCAGCTATGACTGCAAATGGTCTTGCAACCTTTGTACACATTTTTAAATTGAAGACACTTACACCTGACTTTCACGTCTGACTCTTCTCTCAAATCCAAGTCAGCTATACCTTGACCAGAATCATCTTACTGTGGGTAAGATGCAATACTACTTCTACAAAGATGAGGTGTTTGCCCCAGCAAGGCATGGAGTTGTATCAGAAGTGCTGTTTCTGAAGAAATGGGCTGCTTTCCCCTCTCCCATAACCAGACACCTGTCCAGCCTTCCTGGGATCTGGCCTAGTTGAACCAGGGTCACAGCCAAGACATGTTGCTCCTCTGGGTTTACAGCAGACACTATTCTGCATCTGCCTAAAGGTAAACCACAAGTTGTAACCACACTGTGAAGAAGCAGGTCTAGTTTTGTGGATACCTTGACACCTTGTTGATTTAACAAAGTAGCTTGGAAGTAAAGTTGTCCACAAAACCACATCTGAGTCTAGTTTTCAAAAATCCCCAAACTTGTAAGGCGATCAAGATTAAAATCAAAGAAACAAAAGACCTCATAAACCATACTTATGCAGTATCTTCCTTTACCCAACTGAGGACTACAATGGCATTGCTTTTAACAGCAATTGCTGTCCCCACGTTTTAAAAACTTACACAAATTCAGCAGCTGATGTCAGATAAGTAAGTCTCTTGAGCTCTGCTCTGCTCCTTTTGCACTGGTCAGCCTACCTGTAGCTCCTTCCTGGGACTGCTTGGCACAATGGCCTTGCAGAGGCATGGAAAGAAAGTGACCAGTATCCAGCCACCCCCTCCAAGTGCCCCACTCCATGCACATGAGATGGGTTTGTATGGATCATGGTCTGTGATGCTGAGGCTGACTCATGCTGACTGTGGGGCCACAGCACCCACTCTATGCTGCAGCTAGCAGATATTGAGTATAGCAAGTAAGGTGCTCAGTAGTATGCCAGTAAATCTCAATACATTAATGAAATTCAAAACCTCAATGTAAGACCCATGCTTGAAGAGGAGAACTTTAATTTTGGCTTGTGAAAAGGGTTTCAGTGAGGATCTCCAAAGACAGAATGTCACACTGTGCAAAACAAGATGTATAGTTTCACTGAAAAGATTTCAGTTTGTTATCTGAAGATTTACAATCTTATTTTAATTTAGCACACTATTAGTATCTTAAAAATACTGTATCATCTCAGTCCTTCACTACTGCAGAACCCAAATCACATCCCCAGAAAATGCAGCATCTGTGGTACCACACCAGCATTTCCTATATTCTTACAAATCTTCACAAAAAAACAAAGAAAAGTTCTATAAGTTAACTATAATGAAAACTCTCCAAAGACCTGATGTATGCCCTGATTATGGTTCTCTTGATTGCAGAAATAGCATGTAGAAAATCCAGCCTTTGTAGTTTTCTACAGCTTTTACACAGTATTAACAAAGATACAGCAACTTTTATATTAATGCTGAAAATTTCAATATATCACTAAATATGTTCACAGGCTCATAATGAGATACTGAATTTAGAAATTCACTTTCAGATTTCGCATCTTCTTTTGAAATTTGGGACATAGAATCATAGAATCAAGAAGGCTGGAAGAGACCTCAAAGATCATCGAGTCCAACCTGTCACCCTAAACCTCATGACTATCTAAAGCATGGCACCAAGTGCCACGTCCAATCCCCTCTTGAACACCTCCAGGGATGGTGACTCCACCACCTCCCTGGGCAGCCCATTCCAATGGCCAACCACTCTCTCTGTGAAGAACTTTCTCCTCACCTCCAGCCTAAACCTCCCCTGGCACAGCTTGAGACTGTGTCCATCTCTAGAAAAAAAAAAAAAACTAACAAACCCTCAAAATCAAGGACATGCTGATTTTGGCAGGGATGCTATTGCATCACAGCTAGGTATCTTAGGGAGATCAAATTCACATAAGAACTGTTTAAAAGTTCAGACTTCCTAGAAGTCAGAGGGTATTTTGCCCAGTTAACCTATGTAGGATCTGAACTTCAGAAAGGATAAACTCATTTATGAGACTTGCTACACCTTCTTGCTGAAAATTGGCTCATGCTGCTGATTTATTTGTAGATATTACTTTGTAAATTTTTCTTCTTACTATTCTATATTAGACATTCAGTTTCTTCACGAACATTCTCTTTATGCCTTTCATACAGATTTCACAATTTACATTTTTTTCCTTTCTTTTTTTTTTTCCCTTCATTGATTTGTGCCAGCAATTGATTCTGTCTCATGAAAGTTGAAGTTTGGATAATATTAAGATGTCCTTTCAGGGCAAGGTGTGTTCACCATCCCTCCATGAGTTCATAAACGATACAAATGCAGTGCAACCTGTTGGTATCAAATACATAGAGAGATTTATAAAACAGATACTTTTTCCATCTAATATATCATAAAAATAACAGTGTGTTCTCTGTCAATTAGGAAATAGAATTCCTCAAGTTTAGGGATAAAACCACTTTTTATCTCTAAATGTTAAATGAGTCTTTCAGAGCATGCACCAGTGTTTTTTTCAACAGAAGTTTAACAAAAGAGATTATAATCATGCCAGGAGCAAATGAGCAATCCAAAGTAGCAAGCACAAGCAGTCATTTATCACTGTTCAAGATGTATGATAATAACTATATAATAATACTACTATTAAACTTGCTTAGCAGTTACATTTAGCATATTGGAAGTGTAAGATTTTAAGGAAATATACAGTTAGGTAAACCTGAAAATATTTACTAAAAGAGAAAAAACACAACCCAAGACCATAATTAGTATTAGCTACTACCTCTAAGGTAGTGAAGATTTTATGAAGGCACTGTCATATCTTCTGTTCAAAGTAGATATGCAGAAGGAATTTCATATCTTAAACATGCAAACTGAGAGCAGAACAGAAAAAAAAATCCTAAAGGATTTCAAGACACAAGGCTCCAATGTCCATTTGAAACGCTTAGGACCTTATGCAAATAACACCACAGAAGTCCTATGTAGCTTGACAACTTTGCTACTTAATTCCTTGTAGTTGAAACAGGAAAAGCAGAGTAAGAACTACTGCAACTTTTTATACCTCCTCTTCAGTTTTCTCCTCCCTCACTTATTTGCACTCTTTATTTTGTCCTATTTAGTGATCTTGCAATAAAAATTAGAGTCCCCAAATTCTCAGACAGAAAGAAAAAAACACAGTTGTATGTAAATCTTCTCTTGTGTTCTCACAGGAAAACTCTCCTCCATCGAGCCAGCCTTTGTTCTCAATGCATCAAATTTCAGCGCATCCTGGATTGCACTGAACTCCACATGGTCAACTGGAAAAGCTCTTTCCCTCTATGACCTCCCTGTCCTCTCTCAAGGATTTCTAGCTTCAAACACTCAGCTAACCTTTTTTTCCTTGAACCCTTTCTGCTGGCCCCAGCTTTCTCCACATGTGGGCACATCAGGGGAAATACAACCTCCTTTCCTCCAGTTAGCTCCACCATGCTGAACTCAGCACCCTCGACAGACAGGCAAGGCAAATAGCCAGTCTCCTTGCTGTACCAGGGATGTCTTTTAAAAGGAACAGAACCTGTTGTAAAGTGAAAACACGTGCAAACAAAAGAAATAGATACTGAATAACATGGTACTTGGCAAAGGAGGTCTCCTCCACCCACAAATGTGTTAGTGACAACTTCCTCAGCTACTGGTTATACCTGGCTGGTACACCTATTTGTAATTAGCATGTCTATGTGCTGTTGCAAGCATGTATTCGGTACTACTTTTCTCATCAGATGTTTCCATGACATGGTAAGGAGGAAGCCTTTTTAATCAAGGCAACATCCAATTCTCCTCCAGATGGCATTACAGGATATTTATGTTGTTCATACATTCCCACCCCACCTTCAAAGCCAGAGGTATCTCTTTAGCTGCTATGCTACTACTTCTGTGGGAAATACTCAGTGCATCTCTGAATTAGCTAACAGGTTCATTCCCACCTTTGGCAGCTGCAGGCTGCTAAGCCTAATAAAGATCATAAATGTACTCAAAGTGAATGCAAGACCCAGCAATTAACTACTACCTCTGCTATTAAAGTCTTCCAAAAGCCTTAAAATATCTCCTGACCACTGCTGTATTTACATGACCATTTTGCAGGGGAACAACTTGCTTCATAGACCAAGGAAACATCACTTGTGCTCTGCATGTTGTCATGTTCAATAATCCTCCTTCAATGCAAAAACTGACAATCTTTGAAGACTGAAGAACTGAATTTGCTACTGCACTGATTTATTCTTCCATTTTGACTTTCTAAGTGTTCTTTAGATCTGAAACTAATTGTTACAATAAGACTGAATGCTCCCTAGCTTAGAAACTGATGGGATTTTTTTCTGTAATACAGAAAACAAAATGGTGAATGAAAATAATTCTTCCTTGTTTTCTGAACTATTCCTTCACTTTCAGAACAGCTGGTCACTTTGAAGGCTCCTTTTCTCTATATTGTATGCAAACCTAAGTGGAATTCTCACATTGTCTACTTCTTAGTTTCATTTTCATGCTTATTTTTTTGTTTGAAGTAAGCTAGTTTTTTTGTTTGGTTTTGGTTGGTTAGTTTTGTTTTTTTCTTTTATTGAACAGTTCCATTGGGGAAAGACATGTAACTGCCACTGTGTAATGCTTAGCAAATGGAATAATTTTCTTAAGCACCAATTGAGACTTGGCATTTCTTGACTAGTAATTATTTTATTTCTGAGTTCAAGTATGTGATTAACTGGTATAAATCTGAAATCACCTGGTTCCATTAGTTTTAGCAAGGGAACTTATTAATAAGTCATCCATAAGGGTTTTTTTACCTCTAAAGAAAATTTTAATGAGTAGGTAGCAAAGTAATTCCGTGAGTAGCAATGAGACTTACAAATTTTATAACTTAGAAATTTTAGTTGAACAGATACGGTGCCCAAGATGAATGAGTTCTGAGCAAAGTTTATTTGCAGCTGTGTTTGATACAACTTCAATGAAACCTGAAGTCAAAACCTGAACACAGCCTCTCTCACAGCGAGGTCCATTACAAGGCCTCACTGCTGTGTCCAACCTCACACCCCCACACCTGCAACTTTCATTATGAAATACACGTAGTCTGCGAGGACACCAACATTTTATGCCAACATTAGAATTCCTCAAGCAGCTAGGTATTTTCAGTTATTTCAGATTCCCAACTCTCTGACTTCAAGCAAGAATGACTTCCTTTTTCAAGTTTTCAGTATTAAAAAGCATAATATTCCCTTCCACCTTCAGGAACTGACTGCATTTTAACTATCCAGATTTAATCTCCACTAATACAGGCCACTTCTATTCTCAGACTCACCTACTAGCATGTTTCAGCGGTGCTGCTCTGCACAAAAATGTACTAGTGTGTCTACATAACATGATAATCAGATGCCAACTTCAGTGCCAACATCTTTTCTCAGATTGTCTCTTGTCTCTCTGAGTTACATCCCTCAATTTGCGGCAAACATGCAGTTTAAGTAATTTGTTAAATGAGCATTTAAACAGAGAAAGCAACAACTCCCAAAGCCCTTAGAAGCGACTGTTCTTTCAGAATATGAGATACTGAAATTCATTATGACAGTTTCCTCACTGCAGATAATATTCAACCCTAAGCAATGGCACTACACAAGACTAAACACCACTTTTCTCCTCTTTGTAATACTACATGGTTTCATACTGTGTGCAGGGGACATAATAATCCTAACAATTATAAGACCCCTTCACAGCAAAACCACACAAACCGTACTACTACACATAGTCTAGCCTACTCTGACTAAATTTCTGTTTTCATGCCAAATTCAACTTCTCTTGAAATCCCTCTCTTAAGTTTCCTGTCCAGCTGGCCAACATAAAACAGAATACAGGGATGAAAGTCAAAATTATTAAAATATGTATAAATATTACAAGAAAATAACAGATTAACAGCCTGCACTGCATCATGCTACAACCATCAAGTACATAGATGTCTTCTCATTCTGGTTTTGACTCCTCCCTATTTAGTATTCCAGCCCTAAGTATTAAAAAGGCTACTAACTGCTATATTTTTAGAACACCTTACTGAGCTTCACCTATTTTCATAGACAGTTTACACTCTGGATTCAAAGATTACTTTACTATTAAGTTAACCACATCTGTATTCCAACGCTGAAACACTAACCAAACTTCTGTAAAAGTCAGTTTGAAAATCACTTAGTTAAAAAAAAATAACATCATTGAATACTTCTTTAACCATAAAAACTTCAATCATACACAGAGACTGCTTGGGAAAAAAAAATAAAAGTCTGAGTTAAAATTTAAAAAGATAATAATAATTTAAAAAAGGTAATAGGCTGGTGCTTTTTGAAAGAATGCTTTCAAATACAATGCTGCAGAAAGATCCTCTAGCAAAAACATGAGTTGTCTTGAAGACATTGCTGGCTAGTTACCTCAGGCACAGCATTTTGTTTTTGTTCAGCAGAGGCTTACAAGAAGATTTATGAAAGTATGAAAGGTGTTTGAATTAGTTATGAAAGTATGAAAGGTGTTTGAATTAGTTCTTATTTCATGAATGATAACCTTGTATTTCCACACAACAGTGAAGTAAACAAAAGAAAACAAACAGGCCTGCATCACTGAAGTCTAGTGTGACCAGGTTTTAACTTAAGACTATGTGTGTATAGTAAATAGATGAGAAATACAGTTTCTGGCACAGAAAATGCACAGTTTCTGGCACAGAGTAAACACTATTTTCTCACTAGTGGCAGGTGAGATTTACAGGGTAGGTAATTCCCTGACCAAGACTTTATAATCACATTTCTCCCTCAATAGACAGCAAAAGCTAAGGGACATCTGAGAGGTGCTCAGATATGTGCTAAGTCATCCTACTATATAAAGAAAGAGATCAATTAATAGGAAAACACACTGGACAAACTACAAGCTTCTGAAGGTATTCTGTTCATGGGACAGAGGAAGGAGGCTGTGGATACTGATCATTTAAAATGATTTCTATCCTGAGCAACAGAGAAATCTGGACTATCTTTACACGAGTACGATTCCTCTATGGATCCCAACCATAGGCTCAATACTTGAAGATACAAATAGCTCATTTGGAGAAATGCTTCTCCACTCTAAGGGGGGGTATTGCTCTTAGATTAAAGGTGGGTTTTCAGGGTTTTCCTTTCCTGTCACTTTCCTCCCTCTCTCATTGCTCTTGTCAACAGCTTTACGGCAACCATTGAAGTTGGACACAATGTCTTTTATTACACTCCTGTCAAAATTTTAATAGGAAGGAGTAAGACTTATTAAATAAATAAATAAATCTTCTGCAGAGAAGACGCCACCTGCAAAAAGAATCACCTAAAAACATACACAAGAATGTAACACAGATAAGGCTATAGCAGACATCTCAGATCTGTCAAATAAAATGGGATTATGACTTAGCATTGCTTTGAGGTGATTCGTTACTCACTATGCAGATCACTAAGGTATTTTGTGCTCAATTTACTATGCATTGAAGATTTATTCCCCACTTGTTTCCTGTAATTCTCTCTCCCAAAGCATGTTATCAAGTGGATGTCAGTTAGGAATACAAGTCTATTATCACAATAGTACCAAACTCATAGAGATGTAGTGGTAGGAATAATTTCTCTTTTTAATTTCATGAAAACATTACATCCTGTAGCCAGAACTCCATGCTGTATGATTTACAAGCATGATCCTCAATTAATTTGTAGTGGTGGCATCACACTATGCCCCTAACTCCACATACCAGCTTGTGACAAACCAGAACAAATAGCCTGCCCTCACCCACAAAAAAACCCAAACAAACCACAACCTAAGCAGAAACAAGAGACAGTTGGTATTTACAACCCAACTGTTGCACTTTAGCACTGAACAAAAACTAAAACATTGCAGAAGCAGTATAATGGACAAAGGGTTTAAACCAAATGGAGCAAATCAAAATTGATTTTTCTGTTGCTCCTCTTTTTTGCCTGAAGTGATAACTTTAAAGTCAAATAAAGAAATACATATTTGAAACTGAATTTGGTTTTGTTTTCAAATGAACTATCTGTAATACAGGAATCTGCATGTAAGAGGTAGCTCTCATTAATACCTAGATGGTGCTCTGAAACCAAAAAGTCAAGCTATACCATTGATGCTCCCTGTAAGAATCAAAACACGTCTAACTGCATATATATACATATATGAAGCAGTTTGCTTTTCCCCTGTAACTCCCTTAAAATTCCTTTTACTCATTCATCTCAAGCCTACAGAATTACAAATTAGATATCTGGTTATCTAATCCCAGTTCCCTGCCAAGAATCAATACTAACACAAAGGATGAGACAGCTGTGGAGCAACTGAGATATAAACCGCCCTATGGAACCTGCCCCTGGTGATGCACAAGGCTCAAATGAGTTTGATTCCCAGAGCTGAAGTTATGTTTGCTTGTCTTCCAGGTGTAGAAAGTTGTGAATCCCTCTACAGGGGATTCATCATGACATTGAAGTTGAAGTCCCACAATGTCATTTTTACATAGTCTCATTTCAATGTAAGAATGCTGTGTTAATTTTCAATTTTTTTTCGCATGTTTAAGTCATAGAGAACTTTTGTAATTTGAAATGGCTAAAGGGAATAACTTACCAAGGGACTGCTTACCTTAAGGTATTGTAAATGACTATCAAAAAGATAACGCTTAAAGCAAAGTTTAAAAAAAAATCTCCTATTTGTTTCAGATACTGTCTGAATAGTAAATACCAAGTGCACTGTCCTGCACCTGAGTTGTGGCAATCCCTGGTATCAATACAGGCTGGGGGATGAGAGTAGCTCTGCAGAGGACCTGGCAGTACTGGTAGATTAAAAGCCAGACATGAGCTGGTAATGTGCTTTCACAGCCCAGAAAGCCAATCACATCCCACGCTGCATCAAAAGGAGCATGGCCAGCAGATCTAGGGAGGTGATTCTGCCCCTTTACTATGCTCTTTTGAAACCCCACCCAGAGCCCTGTGTGCTTCTCTGGGGTCCCCAACATAAGGAGGACATGGACCTGCTTGAGGGGGTCCAGAGGAGGGCCACAAAGATGGTCAGAGGATTGGAGCACCTATCCAGTGAAGACTGGCTGTATGAGTAGAGATTACTCAGCCTGGAAAAGAGATGGCTCCAGGGAGCCCTTATTGTCACCCTTCAATAACAAAAGGGAGCCTGTAAGAAAGCTGGGGATGGACTTTTCAGCAGGGCCTGTTTCAACAGGACAGGGTAATGGTTTTAAACTAAAAGATGGGAGATTTAGACTAGATATGAGGAACATTTTTTTTTTTTTACAGTGAAGGTGGTGAAACACTGGAATAGGTTGCTCAAAAAGCTGATAGATGACCCATCCCTGGAAACATTCAAGATCAGGCTGGATGGAGCTCTGGGCAATCTGATCCAGTTGATATCCCATCTTGTTGCAGGGAAGGTTGGACTAGATGATCTTTGGAGGTCCCTTCCAACTCAAACTATTCTATGGTTCTATGATAATATTTTAAAATATTTCATAAACACTAAAAAAATCCCTAAAACAAATAAGCCAAACTTAAAAGGTTAAAAGTTTAATGTTAGCACAGTTAAAGAATAGTTTGTTATGGTTAAAGAAAAGCAGAAAAAACACTTACGAGATTTTGATGCCACATGACTACAATAAAGTAAGCTTAATCATTCTTGAAAGAGGGGTAAATCACTCTACAGGATACAGATGTCTGTCTTTTTCCATATGGCAAATTTTTAAAATATAGGAAAATTGCTTCACAATATGAAAAGAACCTTCAACTTGAAATAATGACTTCTAAAAATGACTTATAAAAACATGCAGCAAATTAAGTACTTGGGTACTTAGAAGCAGCATTAAACAGACTATGCAATATCCTTCTCCATCCTTGGTGTAAAAATCTCAACTGGAAAAAAAAAATTAATTGACTTGCACCTACTCAGCAGTCATTGTTCCTACAGACTGGCTCCCTTGATGGTAAGATCTGTCTGGCAGCAGATCAGTAGTCCCTCTTGGAGCAAAGCAAGGTCTCTGTCCTAACATTCCCACTGCACAGGGAAGGCAGCGCAGAGACGTGGACCTAGCGTAGCTTTCCAGGGGCTGGTGTAGCTTTCCAGCAACAACTTCACAATGACAGTCTACCTGGCCAGTAGCATGGAAGTTCAAATGGGTTCGTGTGTTCTCCTACAGGGAGGGAGCCCCCAGGGAGTAGCAGTGAACAGCACATGAACCTGGCACTAAGAATAGGAGGTGATCAGACATTGAAGAGCTGGGACTATGCTGCTCCACCTGTGCAATGGGGCCAGGAGGATGAGGTCAGAGCCATTTGAGCACTCACTGGCAACCAAACTAGAAACCTCCCCTCCTGGCAAAACACAAATCAACAGTCCAATGAATTTTGTATGGGCTGCTCCTATCTGGGGTAACAGTAAAAGGGAGTTCTGCATTTCCCTCTCCTGCCTCTGCTGTAGTTCCTGAGCAGAGACTGGATGTTCACCACAGGCACCTCATAAGATGGAACAAGGAGGCAGAAGAGAGAAACCTCTCAGCCATGTTGGGAGAAAGCAGCCATCTCAGTGACAACAGAAGGAACACCATTTTTTCCTTGTAGATCTTCCCCTCAGGTGCTGCTTAACCTCCAGGACAGCAGGACTCAAACGCAGCAGGGGTGAACATGCAAACACTGGCACAGCTGTCTGGGTCCTCTTCCAATCCCTCCAGGAGCACACCTAACTCATGAAGAAGGATTGGACTCCAGAAGCAAGTGTTGCCTTTATCCCACTAAAGCATGACATACTTTACAGGAGAAAGACAGTGTTACAAATAACTCAGAGCAGTGCCCAATATAAGGCATCCCTCTGCGCAGACTCCTTTCCTTCAGCAAATGAAGAATCAGGCAGAAGTAGAAAGCAAAGCAGAGGATCTGTCCAAAACACAACAGTAATTCTTACCTTCAGGAGTTTTTCCTGATCTGCATCACAGGACAATGAAATACAGAGCTTTCCCCTGCCACTGGCAAGTGCTTGCATAGAAACCATGACCATGAGCAACAGGTAACTCTTCCCTCTGAAAAGGAGCTGCCTTTACTCTCCACAGCTCTACCGACAGTACTCTTCCTCTCACAGAAACCTATCTTGCAAAGTGCCACATTTCTGGTTTGCACCTGCCACCACAAATTTCACAGGCTTGTTCTCTTGAGTCAGCACACTCCACCAAGGTACCCAGGAGGTGTCGTAGCCTGTGGCAGCACAGCTTTCAGTAACAGCTTCAGAGGTGGCAGTGCACTGGTGGAACCAACCAAGCATCAGTGGGAAGAGCTTCAAGGAGACCTGGCCTGAAGGAGATGAAGGCATCACAGAAGCTGGAGAGCAGCCTGGCAGATACCACCACATGCATGCACAGGGACATTGGGCAGGAGGTCACATGAGAAGTGCCCCAGCCCCCTACATGCTCCTTGATGGATAACCCAGTGCAAAAGCATGCTTGGTAAATCCTTCAAGTCCTGCACTACACCACCATTCAGAGGCAATGAAAACTTCTGGTCGCTTTCCCTCTCATTATTCATCCTACTTTCAATAAATCTTTCATTTTGGGGTCCTCTTTTTAATTTCACAGTATCAACCACACAGTCTACACCTCCTTTTCCCAATCCTTTCCCCTTCTGACAAACACAGCAGAGTTTTCACAGTGCCTTGTCTTCATCAAGGAGGTGCTTCAGCTCCATGCACTCAGAACTCAAAACTAATACCAACTGGCTATTATAACCAAGCTGCTTGACTTCCCACGACTGAGCTGCATCATAAGGCCTTTCCAATAATACTTTCAGGGGCAGAGGCAGACACTATCCTCAGACTGTGTATCCCAAGGCAATTGATCAATTTCTTCAAGGATGTCAAGGATGCGTACATCCTTCACAAAGCTGAGGAAGACAAGTTCACTCCTCTGGTGTAATTGCTGGCTCTTCCTTGCCACTTGTGTGAGGTTGGAAGCAAAGATACTCACTGCAGCCCCTGAAACCAGTGAGTGCTCTTGAAGACCTAGCACTTTGAGGTCTAAATGTCCACAGCTCACCAGCATTTTTAAGCAGCAAACTTTTTTTAATCTGATAAAGCCACAGTTCGTAGAGTTCAGAATAAGCAAGGGCCTCACATTTACTACCCATTCCTCTCCCTGGCAACAGGACTCTTTCAAAGCTTTTAATAACTTTATCTGAAAATCACATCCTTTTCACAGATGGGATTCACCTCTCTCACTGAGGGACTGAAACAAAAGCAACTGTCATTACGAGGTGACAGAATGCTGCCAGCCCTCAGAGGTGATGGAACCAGACCCACAGACCACACTGCTGCCAAAGCCATGCTCCTCTGCTGCGGGTGGGCATTGACAGCCAGAACCTGAGCAGAAAACCTGCTTTCTCCTCAAGGCAGCTACAGAAATACCAGGCTTGAAAAATAGCAAGGTTTTGCTATCTTTGACTTGTTTCATGTTTGGTGTGAATTAAATGCCAATACCAAAGGACTAAATCCCTAATCTAAATGTCTTATTCTGCAAATAAGTGAAGAATTGCAGATTGCACTTCCCATTCTGGTCATAAGGCAATTCTTCCCTTCTCTTAAGTAACAGCCCTCTTCAAATTCACATAAGCATCTACCAAATAAACTTATGTCAACCGTTATTAAATTAGGATTTACGTTAATAATGCAAGGCCTTCAGATATATAAGCAAAATAATTAAAGCACCTGTCTGGTGCTATTTAGTTTGGTCACAAATACAAACTGCTATTGAGCAAGTAAATTCATTAATTATATTATGTCTGAATATTCCCTCCAAGCACATCCTTTGTGAATTTCCATTTCAGAAGTAGATTTTCACTTACTAGTATTATTAGCACAAAAGTTTAGGCTGGTATGTTTTATAGGAGAGAAGGTACTACTACTACTGAGGGGGGAAGGAATTGGTAAGCAAATAGTTATCAATCAAAAAAGCCCATGTAGCTACTGCTGTCAAGTTTGTAACATTATTTTTAGCTTAGACAGTATGATAGTAACACATAATTTAAACCACCAATGTGATGAATAATTCATTCTGCCCCTATCTAAAGCCTTGCTAGGAAGAGAAATGTTCAGTAAGCTCCTACTGTTCTGTAACTTCTACCCTTAGCACAGAATTACCATTGTGCATTTCATCCATGACTGTAAGATGAAGGAAAAGACAGGATTGAAAACAAACTACAAAAAAACCCCACCCAAAAAACAGTGAGTAAACAGAACAAACTTGCTTATCCTATACAGAAGAATGTTCTTTTTGAATTCTGCTCATTGTATGTTGATGCACCTTGAAGATTTAAAAAAAAAAAAAAAAATATCCCCTGAGTGGGCCTTATCCTTGAATGTAACAAGTATTCAAAAGCTCACAAAAAAAGAAAGAAGTGATGTCTATCAAAATCCAAGTTCCCATTCTGTGAGTTATTTAATCTTCCAAACCAAATAAGATTTTCAAAATCAGGAAGAATGTTCTTTCTTTAAAAACACACAAAAGCAAACGGTTTGCAAGAATAACTAGCATTATCTTTCTACTGGGCAATGCTTGCTGCAGAGAAAAAAAATAAAAATCCAGGCTTTGTCTAAAGTCTTTAGACTAAGTCTGCCTTCACTTTTTTTTTTTTTAAAGATCAGATGCAGAAAAGCATGCACTACCTTAATGATGAAAGGTACTGTTGTAATAGACAAAGAATGTCAGCTATGGCCAGCAAAGGAGAACAGTGAAATCTTAAAGTTCTCCATTCCAGTGTAATTCATGCAAGCAGAAGATACAGGCCATAAACCCTGGACACCTATCTTCAAGGACTACACAGCAATTTACATCCCTCTTATCTTATATTAAATAATAACAAGACATCTACTTAGTCCTACAATAAAAAACACTTAACCTAATGAAGAAATAAAAAGCTACATTGCCAAACTGCAGTTGAACTCCTTCCCCTCCTTGCTGCTAACTTGAGAAAAGCTGTATAGTCAACATCAGAAGGGAAACCTTTTTATGTGCATTTATGATAGCGGCAGGAGTTGTCCAACACCTGGTTGGATTCAGCTCAACAGTCCCTGAGTGCTGATGCTCTTCAGCCTGGTTGTGTGAAATGCTGACAGCATCTGTAGCTAACAGCTATTGACAATCTGCCTGGCACATACCTACCTGCTTTTATTTCCCCTTACCCAGGTGGAAGGGGAAAGCAAGGAAGGACCAACCCAACACAAAGCTGGACTGATGGGGTCATTCTTTAGAATGAACTTGGAGCAATGTTCAAATCCACATACCAAAGGGCAAAACAAAATTCACCTTCACAGGGCCCATTTCTGCTACCCAAATCAGCACATTTTTTTAGTTTTTACTCTTCCCTTCTGAAAAATCTATCTTCAGGTATTACCCGCTAACATCCCGCATCCCAGTTTCATTCACTGTAATTGTGATCTATGTTGACAGGTTTTCCTTCCTTATGGAGGAGTTGTGAAGATTACAGTCACAAGACAGCCTGCTACTTCAGTGCGGAAAACCAAGGGATATTTTGCAAGCAAACAAACAAAAAAAACCTCTTCAGGGTATGACTGGGAAAAAAAGCATCTTATAGACATCCACATGTGGAACACAAGGCTTAAAGTGCAACATAAATAAGTTGCTTCAATCACTATCACTGCTTCTGATGCTCAGTGATTTAGGCACAGGTCTGTACTCCCTTCATTTGAAGAACAGGAATCTTTTTTTCATGTACACATACAACCCCACATGAAACATACTGTGGTAGCTAACTTAACAGAAGGAAATGGTGTCACCCTGTTCTTCAAAAAGTGTAAAGTGGTTACAGGTATTAAACTAGAGAATTCTGTGGAATTTTTAAGGATTTTCTCCTATACTCTGAGCAGTCAAAACTTGTATAAAGTAATATAAATTTTTTGCACATGCAAAACTTGCCAGCTTTGACCTTGGAGAAATGGGTTTAAACAAAATGTAAGTAAATTTAAAAGTTTCAAAAGACAGCAAAATATGTTGCTCCAAAAAGTACATTAGTACATTTTACTTTTTCTTGATGAAAATGGGAGTGATCTGAGAATGGACATAATCTTCCCTCTTTGATCAACACAGTAAAGATAAAACACCAGAAATACTTGAAACTCTTAAGGCAAATTCTTTCTACATCTGCTTTAGGCTATTTTGGCTGTAGCATTTATGTACTCTAATTATTTTGTGCATTAAATACCATAAATATAGCTGTTGATTTATGATCTATTTGCAGATTCCAACATACAGCTGTATTTTATTTCATTGAGAGAACATTCTTCAAGTAGGACTTGTACACCGATGCATTTTGTGGACAATCATTATTTATGGATAAACCAGTGATGCTAGCAGCTTTTCTGTATGCCATAGTTTAATTGTATGTCTGTGTACTTATACCTAAGTGTGCCTCTGTAGGAGAGAGTAAGAACATTTATGTATGATTCACTTTGAAAGAAAGTAAACAATCCTTTAGCTTCATGTGGAAGGAACTTGGCAGTTCCTTTGCAACATACAAAATACCTTAGCAAGCAAAAAAACGCCAACAATTTCTCCAAAGATTCTGTGAGAAAAATCTATTGTCACAGAATCAAAGACAATACACAAGATGAGTAAAAATATTCTCTCTTACGAGTAAGCCCCCTCTCCAAATTAGCTTAACCTACTGAATATAAAACACATTGTTTCTCCATTTTGTGAATGCCTTTAGGGTTCTATTGATAGCTGCCATCGGCACAAGGTATTTTGTTTGAGTGGCACGCACATAATACATTTTGGTTAGCACATATAAAAGAGAAGAGTTAGTACTGGAGAGTAAGTAATATATCATAAAACGTCAATCGTTCAAGTTGCATCCACCTACCTGTGCTAGTGCGGTATGTGCCTGTGTGTGCTGGTTGCAGAGGGTCCCCCTGACTCTGGCTGAGACTCCTCATAGGGGGCTTCTGATAAACTCTGTCTTCGTAAATAGGATCTATATGGTGTTCTGGAGACTGCAGTGCCCTTAACTCGGAGCCAAGGTGGCTGTGCTGGCTGCTGTATGATGCCCGAGACCCAGCTGCAAAAAGATTTAGAAGAGACATGTAAGGCAGAGGAAAAAAGTGACCGACAGATAATTTGACTTTATTAGAAGTAGCACTTAAATACCAAAGAACCCCCACCAAACAAACAAACAAAAAACCCACCAAAAAACCCCAGAGAATCAAATGCTTTCAACATTGAAATAAAAACAGCATGCAAGGACAGCAATGGCTCCAGCTAATTACTTTAGTTGCACCATCCAGCTGCATCATTTTGTCCAGGGAAACTATGTAGTTTGGAAAGATAGATATTATGATATCACCTCTCCTGAAACAGAGACTAAAACCCCTCTCAAAAAAGCATCCTCTAACGGTGAATAAATTAAACATGCCTCCTGGAAAAACTATTTTAAAGACAGTTTGGGGGTCTTTTTTAGGTATGTTTGATTGCTGTTTTGTTTGGTTTGTTTTAAATAATTGGCATTGTATTAAAACACTTTTTATTCTACTGTTAAAAATACTATTTTCTGTCATAATATTTAAAGAGATACTTGCATATTTCCTGCTGTGATTGCTTTTGTCACTTAGGAACTTCGGTTCTGTGGTTCTTTAGCAAGTTTACCAAGAAGGGTCACAGGTAAGCCAGAGAAATATTACACATTTTGAAGGCAAGGAGCAAGCAAGCATGCAACTGACACTTGATGAAAGTTGGGTCTGTACCACAAAGTCCTAGCACTCTATTTAAATGCTTAGAAAAGCAATCAAAGATTGTTCTTAACACTTCTTGCTGATACTCTTGTGAGAATAAAATCCTGGATGTGGGTGATGTTCTGCCAAGCTTAGCTTGCACTGCTCAGACCATCAGTGTAACCATTCCTGCCAAAACCCTGCCACATTCATTGTGTCAACAGTCATTTTGCTGCATTAACATTATTTTTTTTTAAATGCAATGCACAGATATAAAGTGGGATAGCAGCATAATGGTAGAAATGAGAAAACAACATGACTTAAACTTCAGTAAAAATGGACTGGAGATAAAGAATAATTTATTCCATTTCCTTCTTCCTAACCAGCTTGTGCCACATACGTGTTTTCTTCTGAATTTTTCAACCTGCATGCATGTTTACAGTGGAATATCCTACTTGAATATTTTTCCCTTCAAGCATTTTTCAGCTTCATTTGCCATTAGCACACTGCTGGAAGTCAATTCCATTGTGCCCCCCTTACTAGAAAGTCTGCCAAGAATTCCAAAGACATATTTTATCTTTACTGCAATTATCAATGAAGTTGATACTACTACTACTACAACAAAATTAAACTCTTCATGGGCCGCATTTTCAAAACACTCTTTAACCCTGCATCTTTAAGACTGATTCTGAGAACAGCGTAAGTCTAGCATCCTTTAGAGTAGCCCAAGAAACAGCCTGTTATAATTATGTCCAAATTCAATCTGTATTTGGAGAAAAAAATATAGAAACATTGAGGGGCAAGATTTCAGAGGTTCAACAGTACATCAATAAATCAGACTTACTACAGAATAATTACTCCCCCTTCTATAAGTACTATTTATAGAAGTACTTTTATCCATTTACAAATTAATGCTCTTTAGAATAACAAATTATCTTCTTAATCCTGCTCCCACTGAAGTAAAAGATTTTTTTCCCACTGAATTTAGTGGCAGTTTAATATATTCTCAAAGATTTATGCTAGTCTTCCCATGAGGTGGGCTTAACTCAACCTCCCTCATTCTCTAACAATAGTTCCAAATCTGCAAGTGCTAAGACTAGTCTAATACTAAACAGAAGTTCAGTATTAGTTTATTATGCTAATATTGAATAATTTATTCGTATACTGCACATGTAATTAAGACTGACATTACTGTACTAAACCATAAACATACATATAACCAGATGTGACAAACAATACAGAGAAAACAACATAACTTGCCCAAAAATGGCTAAGTGGCCATCTGGAAGTTCTTTGAAGCCACCTGAATAGTAAGATTACCCCCAAAAAAGGGTTCTGGAATTAAAACTCTATCAGGGAATAACTGCCACTATTCCTCCAACATTTCAAGAAAACAAGGTAAGGAAATAAAGCAAGAGAGATATTTTTGCTTTATAATCACTCTCAAATCTCAGAAATTAAGGCCATCAGAACACGACTATACTTTTCAAAGCATGTCTCTTCAACACCTTTACTTTTAAGCAAAACTGATAATTTTCTACAGACCAAGATGCAATTTTACTACACTATTTCCCAATTACCAAACATTGATACTTAAACACAAAATACTAAGCACCTTTACATTTCTTAAAAACAAACAGAAAAAATAAAAAATTATGGTGGCGTTTCACCCTTTAAAATGTTTCTATTAGGTTGGTATTTCAAAAACTGGAACAGTAAATTGCATTCTCAATTAAAATTTCCATCATGCTTAAAATTCTTAACATATATTACATTTATTCAAGCCTCAATTTGTTGTTCCTAAGTTTTTGTTGCACATTTTGTTTAAATAATGAAATCATCTAACTGATAGCTCTGCTAGCAACAGTGATCTTTATTGCTGGTGCTGTATCACATCGAGTAATCTCACACAGATAACTTCCAGAAAGACTAACAATTACAGCTGAAGTGAACAAAAGACATGCAGATTTTTATATTGTTTCTTTAAAAAATAAAATAAATAAGGAAGCATGATGGATTTCAGACAACTGCATCCTATCTCATCTACACATACATACTCAGCCCCTCCACCATATTCTACAGCTACTTTGAAAGATGCTGGAAAGATAGATAAGGTAATTGATCAAAACAAAGACTGTAAACTCAAAGAATTGATGCCACAGAGACAGAGAGAAGTGCAGCACTGTCTCCTGCCTGCACCTTGTTTTAGCAATAAACAGCTACTTTACTACCTGAAGCTGCAAGCTGATCTGCATCATCTTCAAAAAAACTTGCATTAATGGAGATGGAGGTTGGAAAAGCAACAAGATCAAAATGGAAAAGCAGCAATCGATACACTACCAGGATGCAGTAAAACATAAGACTACGGAGAGGCATCATTAATGCATGGCTCACCCCAAACCACAGTTATCCCGACCCTGTTCTCAACTAGCTGCCAACCCTTCACCCCACTAACACCACTCTGGGCTGCTTGAAACCAAAGCAGTGATGTGCATCAAAGCCACACACAACTCTTCCACATATTCTGCAGATGGATTCATCTCCCACCCATAGACAACCTGTCCTGAACAGCAATGTTATTTTCCCCCTGGGGAAGTATAAGACACCAAATGAATTCAAAGACAGTTCTCTATGCCAGTTCAAAGACAGCTAATTATGAAATTTATAGTTCTGCGAGGCATTAATTACAGATGATGTGTTTAGCATCAGAGTCAACATGGAATTCTTATAACTATGGCTGTGAAGGAGTGCTGGTTTGTTTTTCTTCTTTCTTCTAGATTAAAAACAAACTCAAAGATATTGAGAACTAGACCAGTACTTATGAGCTGTAGTAACCACTTAATAATTAGTTGCTCAAACAGTCCTATCTTCTGTTTGACAAAAGACTGAAAAATTGTTTGATTGTAATGCCAGAGATGTATCACAGTATAAAGTATGGAGAAGACTGAAAGGCTCTAAAATAGTTGTGAGAGGCATCAAAAGTAAAGCAGACAGGAAAAAAAATAGGGTACATTTGTTTTTTAAAATAGAAGCTGACTATATAAAGGAACAAAATATACAGAAGAGAGAGTCTGCTCTGCTTTTGTAAGTCTCTGTGACTGAAACCTAATAGAAGTGTAATGCCCCTTCTGCATCTCTGTGGAGCTTGTAAAATTACTCAGGTATGTTCCTCAACCATACAGGGAAATGGTTGATTCCTAGGAAAATATTATTTTCCACAGGAAGAAAAGTACTATGATTGGACAAGTGTAACGGGAGACAAGTACACAAAATAACCCCTAATTACTCTTCAGAAATTATGCAGGCTCTCATGGAAATAAATACAACAGACATTTGAATGGCATTGCTAACCTGACAATTTAGGATAATAAACTACTAAATTAGCAGCATTTTCAATTCCAAGAAACTAAAAGCATTAAAACCATTTAAACGAATTGCAAGTAGGCATTTGCACGTTTTACTAAGTTCTGAACCATTTTTATTGTGCCCCTTGTGAAAGCCTTTATAACCTGTCATCCTGTCTTGCTGCAGGCCTTCAACCTCTAAATATCTCTAATATCAAGAGCATATGGTACTGCTCTCCTCTCCAGGATTTAAGAGCTCATTGGAAACATGAAATATCTAAGTGATCATCTCAACATGAAGAAAACCATCCAGATTTGACCAGATAAAACATTCAGCCCTCACTTAGAAATCCTCCATCACAAAACATATTCAAGAGTCTTGTTAAGCAGTTTCCTTATGTCTATGTTACAAGAACATCATCAACAAGATATGAGCTGAGGATAAAGCTCAATGACCATTATATTACCACTTATCAGCAATGTGCTTACACCGTTTAAATTGGTTGCAACCACTCACGTTTTAACACACAGCATAACTCTGGCTACTTGAGGCTTTAAGTATCAAACATTCTCTGAAAACACTATGACATGTTGTGCTCAGGAGATTTGATTATCTAACAGAGGACTGACCTTCTACAATGGGATGGCTTTTAATTTCAAATATAATGACATTTTTCATGTAATTTCCTCTGAGTTCTCCTTGGATTACAAGTTTTAAAAAAACAGCCAACCAACCACAACAAAAAATCCCCAACCCTACACAATGTTGCAATTGTAACAAGCCCATCAGTAAGATAGGAGACTTGCAGGCACAGAAACTGGGAAAGATCACAGCAATTTAGTAGCTCAGTGTGTTGCATGATTTTCTGCTGACTGAAAGAACTTCTTGATTTAAATGGCTTATCAGGGCTTGAAACCCTTTTTGACGTGAGTTTCTCTTAGATGCTTGCCCTGAAATGCTACTGTCCTTACAAAAAAATATTTTAAAATCCATCAATTACGCAGTACATGAGGCCATAGCTTTACTGGAATTGTGAAAAGGCAACATGCGATAAAGAGGATACGAATAGTAGGGTTTTTACTCTGAATCATGCGTAATGAAACCTATTTTACAGACACTAACCTGGTTCATGTATGCAAATACATGTGCAGGATTAGAAGTGAAAATGGGGAGAGAAGGAGAAAGAGGCCAAACGCTCATAGCTAGACTTTTGTTATTGACCTTCCTTATGCTGAAATGTATCCAAAATGCTTGTCTGAATATATGCATCTTCTATTCACAACAAATGATCTACAACAGAGGTTACTATAAATAAAACTAATAAAACTCAGGTAGTGGAATCTACTAGCACTGTGTGATAAAAAGTACAGTACCAAAGAGAAAAAAAAAACTTCTAAACCAAGTACTGAAAGTGAATGCTAGTTTTTAAGACACGACAGATGGTTACATTAACCAGCAAAACATGACAGGCCATATGGCAGTACCAGCTAATGAACACCTTGGGTTTGGCAGCTTGTGCCCTTAGCATACCAATGATCTGTACTCACCAGAACCAAAACATAGTCTACTTTTGATTTGGTTTAGATTTTTCTTAAACACAGGTTCCTCACCTGTTTAGATTTTATACCCCCCCAAAAAAAAAGTTCTACTAGTTTGGGTCTGAAGTTACAGATTACCTGAAGTTCAGCACCAATTTTGGTCTTTATAGTCTTTTTCCATCCTCACTACACTGATCTGTCCATGACTTAGGACTATTTGTACTATTGAAGGAAATAATGCCATCATTGAATTGATTGATAACACATGATACCTTTCAACTTATGTCAAACTCTGGACATTTGGAAAAAAACATGGATGTGCTGCTCTGGCATCCCCAGTTCACAGAAATCCCCAGAACTGAAAGAAGAGCCTTGTCTCACCTGTCACAGTATTTTAGTCTGATTTTCATCAGGTTTTCTACTTAAAAGATTAAAGTGTAATATGATGCATGGCCTGGAGTGTTTCTTGTACATTATCACTGCACTGTCAAACCTACTGGCAGTTTCACTGTCAGGATACTGTCACATTCAGCAATACAGCTCACACTGTGGAATTTCCCAGACAATTTGTCCATTAACCAGATTAAGTACCTTAGGAAAGTCTCCTCAAAACAGATTGGCTTTGGCTGCTTAAAGGACATTGTAAACCCAGCATCTGACCTAGGGTTAGTGCTTTTCAGTGCTAAAAATAAAAGGAGGGGAAAAAAAAGAAAAAGCTGACACTTTTTAGAGTGCAATAAAGAGACCTAAAATAAAACCAATTTGATAAAGCTTAGTAGGTCTTATGATCTGGATAATTTTTAGCCCATTTAAAATTGTTTTCAACCAAATACTCAAATTAGTCCCATTCCTAAGCATATTATTAAAAGAAATAAAGATTAAAATATTTTCTAAGTTTTCTATATTTCCTTGTTAGTCATGTAGTCTAACTTTACCAAAAAGTACTGTATCAGTTATTTTAGTTCTACAAATCTAGGAAAAATGAAAGAAAAAATCAGATCACACCATAAATTTGTGTTTCCTCACAAGTTGTTGGTTGGTTGGTTGTTTGGGGTTTGTTTGTTTGTTTGGGTTTTTTTGGGTTTTTTGTTCCTGCTAGTTATTGTCCCAATTCTGTGGAAAAGCATTCACCTGCTTAAAACATTTTATCAAAATTGTTAGTGGAAGAAGAGAAGTGTGACTTGCAGCAAAGAGATAAGAAGCAAAGATAGTCCAGACGAAACAGTAGATTAAATGTGACAGACAAGTTCAGGGAGATAATTCCCATTTCATTTCTGATCTAGAGAACTGTCACTAAAAGAAGAAAAACAAAAACTCCACCAAACTAACTGCTACCACACAGTAACAACAACTTACCTTGAGCAAAGCAGAAAATAATAGATACAATTTTTGATTAATTTTTTAAAGCTGTTAACTGAATGATGACATTGGTCAGTTTTTGGTTGTTTTTTTTTTTTCTGTCTTTACTTCTGTCTCTTAATTTTCCCTCAACCCTAATAATTTTACAAAAACGGGGAAAGATATTGCTATCCAGCCTTACAAATCACTGCTTCTAACTTTCCTGCTCACTAACCACTTGGACACAGGGTTGAGTGCTTCAGCAATAACATGATGTTTCTAAGCAACGATGCCAAGCAGCCATGCATATGCTGTTTGTATAGTTCACTGCAGCATCACAGAATCATAGAATATATCCAGTTGGAGGAGACGTCGAAGATCATCCAGTCCAACCTTCAACCCAGTACTGAAGAGTCAACACTAAACTGTGTCACTAAGTGCCAGGTCCACGCAACGCTTGAGCACCCCCAAGGATGGTGACTCCACTGCCCTGGGCAGACCATTCCAGTGTTTGATAACCCTTTCAGTGAAGAAGTATTTCCTAATATTCAGCCTAAACCTCCCCTGGTGCAGCTTGTAACCATTTCCTCTAGTCCTGTCGCTTGTCACCAAGGAGAAGATGCTCTCTCCTCAGTCCAACTTCCTTTCAGCTACCTGTAGAGAGTGAGAAGGTCTCCCCTCAGCCTCCTCTTCTCCAGACTGAACAACCCCAGCTCCATCAGATGCTCCTCATAGGTCATGTGCTCCAGGCCTTTCACAAGCCCCATTGCCCTTCCCTGGATACATTCCAGCACCTCAATATCCTTCCTGCAGTGAGGGGCCCAGAACTGAACACAATACTCAAGGTGTGGCCTCACCAGTGCCCAGTACAGGGGATGGATGATCACCTCCCTGTTCCTGCTGGCCACACTGTTTCTAATACAAGCCAGGGTGCCATTGGTTTTCTTGGCCACCTGGGCATGCTGCTAATTCACATTCAGTTAACTATTAAGCAGTAACCCCTCAGGTCCCTCTCCAAGTTGCTGCTTTTCAACCATACATCCCCAAGCCTGTAGCTTACCATAGGGTTGTTGTGACCCAGGTGCAGGACCTGGCACTCGGCCTTGTTAAAACATCATACAATTAGCCTTGGCCCAGCAGTCTAACCTGTCCAGATCCCATCATAAAGCTTCCCTAACCTCTAGCAGATGGACACAGCCACCCAGCTTGGTGTCATCTGCAAACTTACTGAGGGTGCACTCAATCCCCTCATCCAGATCATTAACAAAGATACTAAAGAGGACAGGCCCCAGTACTGAACCCTGGGGGACACAACTAGTAACTGGGTGCCAGACAGATTTAATTCCATTCACCACCACTCTTTGGGCCTGGCCAGCCACCCAGTTTTTTATCCAATGCAGAACGCACTTATCCAAGCCATGCACCATGAATTTCTGAAGCAGAGTGCTGTGGCAGCCAGTGTCAAAGGCTTTACTGAAATCCAGGCAGACTATGTCCACACCCTTCCTTTATCCATTAGGTGGGTGACTTTATTGTGGAAGGAGATCAGATTAAGTCAGACAGGACCTGCCTTTCATAAGCCCACAGTGACTGGGCCTGATCACCTGGTTGTCTTGTATGTGCCACATGATGGCACTCAGGATGACCTGCTCCATAACCTTTCCTGGCACCGAGGTCAGACTGACAGACCTGTAGTTCCCTGAATCTTCCTTCTGGCCCTTCTTGTAGATGGGAGTCACATTTGCTAGCCTCCAGTTCAATGGGACCTCCCTGGTTAGCCAGGACTGTTGATGAATAATGGTGAGTGGCTTGGTGATCATTTCTGCCAGCTCCTTAGGTAGCCTTGGGTGGAACCCATCCAGTCCCATAGACTTGTGCACATCTAAGTGGCATAACAGGTCACTGATCATTTCCTCCTGGATTGTGGGGGCTGCTTTCTGCAGCTCACACCCTGTCTTCCAGTTCCAGGCCATGAATCCTCAAGGAGCAACTAGTATCACTTATAAGTACTGAGGCAAAGTAGCTATTCAGCAGCTCAGCCTTTTGTCTTTGGTCACCAGATTCCCTCCTACATCCAGCAGCAGGTGGATATTCTCCCTAGCTCTTCTTTTACTGTTACCGTACTTATAAAGGCACTTTTTATTATCTTTAATGACATGGCCAGATTGAGTTTTAGTTGAACTTTGGCCTTTCTAGTTTTCTCCCTACATATCCTTGCAAGAGTCTTGTACTCTTCCTGAGTTGCCTGCCCCTTCCTCAATAGCTAGTAGACTTTCCTTTTCTTCCCAAGTTCTACCCAAAGCTCTCTACTGAGCCAGCCTGGTCTTCTGCCCTGATGGCTCACTTTCTGATGCAGGGGGATGGTGTGTTCCTGTGCCTTGATTTAGCTCTTGAGAAACGTCCAGCCTTCCTGGACTCTATGTCCTTCAGGATTATCTCCCAGGGGTTGCCATCAACAAGTCTCCTAAACAAGTGACTCTGCCCTCTGGAAATCCAAGGATGTAGTTCTATTGACTCTCCTCCTAACTTGACTAAGCATTGAAAACTCCACCATCTCTTGATCGCTTTGTCCAATATGGCCACCAACCTTTATATCACCTACTAGTCCTTCTCTGTTTACAAGCAGCGAGTCTAGTAGAGAGCCATCCCTTACTGGCTCATTCACCAGTTGTGTTAGGAATTATCTTCCATGCACTCCAAGAATCTCTGGGACTGCTTCTTGGCAGTTGAGAGTAACATTGAGCGTTTTCAATAGTCAACATCTTCTTTGAAGTTTTGCTAAATGCATTTATCTTATAAAAGATAAGAGTTGAATATTCTAAATTTTTAACTGTAAAACCTTGGGTTTTAAGCTAAATCAAGTGCTGTGGCAGTCTATTAAATTCAGCAAATAGGAACAGAAATGCCAGTGTATTTGGTGAGACATGCTCCAAAAATAAACATGCAGAAAAAAAATAAAACAAAACGAAAAACAAACCCAAAAAACCCAAAACATAAGGAGGAAGTTCATTACAATGAGCATGGTAAAATACCATAACAGGCTGCCCAGAGATGTGATTGAGGACCTGTCCCTGAAGACATTTAAGATCAGACTTGATATGGCCCTGGGCAGCCTGATGGAGTGTCCCTTCTCACTGCAGAGGGGTTGGACAAGATGACCTTTGAGGGTCCTTTCCAACCCAATGCAATCTGTGAGTATTTTGTGAAAGCCTATAGTTAACAATTCTCTGACATAGACTACAAATCAAAAGGAAAAACAGTGCATCTTTAATTTCCCATAGCTTAGTTTGCTTTCTTCCTTGAAGCACAAGGCCATATCATGGCACAGGGACCAAGTATCTGCCTGGAAACTAACAGTGTAGACTAAAGATCTGAAATCTCATAGATCTGTAGGGCTAGAGACCACTTCCAACAGTACAAGTGATTTTCTAAATAGCACCGCTGCCTCCAGCAAAATGCACCAAGCACTACTCCACCGATGTCCACCAGAGAAAATTTAAAAGTTTCTGATTGTGTTTAACATTGTGGAAAAGGACAGCATCTAACAAACCCAGTGATTCACAATCCTTCTCCTGAAGTGAGCATCAACTCAGTCAACCTTAAAAAAGGAAGTTCTCAACAGGAGCTCTGGTGTGGGGGGAAGAGAAAAGTGTTTCTGCCTCAACTCTTCCCTGTACATGGAGCAGAAAGAGTATCTAGACCTTAAATCCAACTAGAAGTGGAAGTGTTGAGATTGACACAAAAAAATTCACTAAGAAACATGCTTTGTAGAACAGTGGCTCTGAAAGGGAAAATGGCCACTCTGTAACAGCATGAGAAGTGTAATATCAGAAACCTAAATTCATTTGGGTAATGAAGTGTCGAGTTTGCCCAACTACAGTATTCCTCAACTGGCTTTTGCTGGGCAAACTGAATTTTTGATCTAATTGTATTGTCATTCCTGGGAGTTCGCAGTTCTAACAGATGTTTTTTCCTGCTAACAGGGAGAATGCAAATAGATAGTTCCAGTGAATCCTGACCACACATGCATCTTTTAAAAAAGTATTAATTTATGACAGAAGTATTGCACATGTTTCTTTGCATAACTATGTTCCAGTCTCTGATACATGTGATTGAGATCCAAGACACCACATATTGGGTTTGTTCACAGAATAGAGTTTTAAATTTATCTTCTACAATTCCTTTCACAATGAGATTGTATATTACTAGATGTGTGAACAATATTAACTTTTGGAGATTTTATCTGTAACACTTTGCACTCAAACTTGCATTTCACTGACAGAATGAAGAAAAACATCAGATAGTATTTGTTTTTTTATGCAAAGTCATCTTTGATAGAATATTAAACACTTTCTCCTCCCAGTGGCTTTGTCCTCCTCAGTGAGCATTTGCTTGCAATCCCCAGTTTCCAGAATTCACCAAGACCCAAGGTATAAGTTTGTGACATTCCAGGGGGAAAAATGAGGTTTGTTATGTTTGCTTTTCTTTCAATGCCACACTCAAGAAAGGGAAGGTTCCTTTGGATGCTCTGTAGCACACTGTATTACTCTCCAAGTTTTCTTTATCCATTTGAGACTCACTGCATTTAAAATGTTAAACACAGAGCTTTTATTAAATGCATACATAATGGATTTGAATACATTCTAACTTAAGAATTTAGTTGTGCCTGTAAAAAGGTTTAGACCAGGTATCATTGCGTTGTTCAAGCTGGCTTTAGGTTGTTCCCGTCACGTATACATCAAGACCAGCGCTAAAACATTTGAAATCATCTGCTACTCCTAAAATCATTATAGAATCATAGAATTGTTAGGGTTGGAAGGGACCCCAAGGATCATCTAGTTCCAACCCCCCCCTGCCATGGGCAGGGACACCTCACACTAGATGAGGTTGCTCAGACCCACTTCCAGCCTGGCCTTAAAAACCTCTAGAGGTGGGGCCTCCATCACCTCCCTAGGCAACCTGTTCCAGTGTCTGACCACTCTCACGGTGAAGAATTTCTTCCTAACAACCAATCTGAATCTACACATTTCTATTTTTTTTCCATTCCCCCTAGTCCTATCATTACCTGACACCCTGAAAAGATCCTCACCAGCTTTCTTGTGGGGTAGCTCTAAATAAAAAGAAATGATGAATGTAGAGGCAAAGAAAAGGAATAGTATTAACACAGGAGTGATTAAGAGGAGCATAAGGACTTCACCAAAGTTTATGCTAGAGTAACCATTGTAACTCATAAATAAATTTTTCTCTTTTAATGATGCTTACTAATATATAGCAATCACACAATAGTAAGCTTTTAGTATACAACTTCCAGGAACTCAGTAGAATTTTTTGTGTAAATTCTTCCATGATAAACAGTATGTAAACAAAGAAATGAATGGCTACAGATCTGTATTTTTTTCCCCAGCAACTTACTTAAAGCAAATAAAAAGGGATACAAGAAAAGAAAAGAAACAAAACCAGCACAGGAGACTTTGTGATGTGCCATTAATCCCACAAATCCAAACTACCCCTGAAAGGCATGGCAAGGAAAGGATCATAAGCTGAAACAGTCCTGTCACTTGAGCAGAGAGTCCATGCTAAATAGAAATGGTCATGACAAATGCTGCAAGAAACAAATGGTGACAGAAGGTCAGTGGCAAAATGGAAGGCAGACTGAAGACAAGAAATACAAGAAACATGTACCAAGCAGTTTGCCATAAAGTACTGGAAGGGTTCAGCTTTAAGAATGGCTTTTGCTGTAACTGAAATTACAAGGATCGGATGCATGTTAGTCCAAAGGTGACAAACACTTGAGGGATTCTCAGCTGTCCCACAATTATTTCCTGGTTATTCTTAAATGCAAATCAACATAATTTGCATGTCAAATGGATGCCTCACCTCTGAAGGCAACACTTACACAATCATATGGCTGGCTGAAGATTCATATCAAGTTTTGTCTGTTTTACAAAAGCAGTCTGAAATCTACTGCAGACTGAGAAAATCAGCGATGTGCAATCCATCGAAATCTTGATAAAGCTCAGATTAAAAATGAGATTGTCAGCTAAAATGGTTAATTCTTGAATTCCAGACTCTCAAGATAGCAGAGACAGACACAATTAGATCACTTTGAAGGAGACTGCTCAGTTATATTCAGCATTAGCTTCAAATTATTGCCAAAAGTAGCTCAAGGTGCAACACAGAAATGAATGACAAGAACTAGACAGGGAACTCCAACTTTAGACTGAAGGAAATGCAAAATTTTGATGAGTAAGCCTTGAAAACTGAAGCTTGTTCAGAGACCAGACAAAGTGCAATCATGGCTCACGAATCTATCTTTACCATGGCTACCAGTTCTAATTCTGTGAGGGAACTGAAGAGCATTAGTTCACAAAGATTTTCCAGTGATACACATCATGGCTGGTTAGTCAAAGCCCTGAAAACAAAGCCTGCCAGTGACAAGAAGCCACTCATATGATACCTTTTGCCCTCATTCCCTCCTTGGTGAGATGATACTATCCTAAAAGCTGCCAAGGAGTCAATTTATCTTGTCTTTTAAAAAAGGCTGGTAAATCCTTCATAAAATTACTTATTCTTACCAGGATTCCTTAGTCCTGATGTGTAATTTCTGTTTACTGATAGTAGCTACATAAGCCAGCAGCCTTTCTACTGTTAAGAAAAAAGCACAGTAACTCAGGTCTGTGTACAAAAGGCTTCTTAATTTCTTGATCATGTAGGCAGAGCAGTTCAGAAGAGGGCGGGAAAGATTCTTTCTTGACTAGAGGGTCACAGTTGTACACAGATTCTCATATGAAGTCCTAACCATATATATAACACACCCAATTTTGCCTTTTATGTGATTAGGCCATGAAATGTTCTCTTATGTTCCTAATATATGTGGCTGAAATATACTGTAGGCAAGGAGGTCAACCAGGTATTTTGCTATTCTTGTTTTCAGCCAAATATCCCTGATTTGTAACTAGCTATTAGGTGTGTCATTAGCTTGCCTCCAGTTCTACTCTTTCCCTCTGACCTGCAAAATTCAGTTTCTAAATAGGATTTATCCTCCTCTCTTCAGGAAATACCTCCTAATATTCTGCTATCAAAAAGTTACCTTGGCATATTTCAGGTTTCTATGACAAGATAACAAAATGAAAAATAATTTTTCAAGCGGCCTAAAGAGTTATACTTGTGGGACTTTACTAGTGGCATCCTTTCCACTAATTTGATTTTCAAAATTGACAAACTGACAATGCTTCTTTGCCCAGGTCCTACTAAGCTCCAACCACCCTCCTGCAAGAATATTCATTTTCTCTACCTTAATTAAACAGTTCCCAAGAGGCACTACAGAAAATGCCTGCTCAGAGCCATAGTAGGAAACAGACATCAGATATGATCTAAAATGTCAGTAAGCAGGTTATTCCAGTACACTTTGGTTTTGGTGAACTCATGTTGCAAATTATTCCATTAACCACATACCACCTTCATGTCTCATTTTAGCCTTTCTATCCATTCTTCTTGTGATGTCCAACAAAGCACCAATTAGCCAGTCTGCAATTTGTCTTTTGCTGGGTCCTCCTTTTCTTGAGGGCATATTAGCCCCAAACACACAAAGGGCTATTGCCTTTGACTCCCTCCACCTTTCTCCCTTTCCCCACAAATATCTGAAAGAGACCAACTCACCCTCTTTTGCAAATTGTGTTTCCAGGACTTTGATACAAAGCCTTTGAAGAGCTTATGGCACCTTTTGGTGAGCATATGCAAACATGACTGCATCCCTGTGGACCAGAATGCTGAGGGAGGTGTGGATGGTGGGAATGACCCCACAAAGAAGAGTCCTTTTGCTTCCCAGACACAGGAAATATGCTCCAGTATGAGAGGACCAAAGTTCCTTCTTCACCCTTGCTTTCCTCCCAGGCAAAACTCTTTAAATCCAGGAAAGCTTTAGCCCTGTGATCAAAAGGTTTTACTGCCCCAGAGCATCACAGCTGGCTATCTGATAAAAGGGATGATTCACACCAGAGTTGGAAGAGGAGGGTAAGGGGCCTTAAGGCAAGATATAGACAGGCACCGTGGAAAAGATAAATACATAAGAGCATATGCAAAAATTTCCTCAGAAAAGTGAGGGTTGCCTGATATTTAAGACCATGTGTATTCAAACTAATATGGCACTTTTCCATCTTTCACTTCAATGCTACAATTTGCAACTCAATGTACTTAACTAAAAATCTATGCCATCCAACAAGCTCTTCTTATGTCATGCCTTACAACTGTAAAATTAGTCATCCACTGGCCCTTCTCATTTTGGCATATTATCACCATAATATTACTTTCATAAAACCAAAAAGTATTCTGTCTGTTCTGGGACCATACCTAGGTGATTTTCAAGTTTGACCTTACAATTACAGAAAAATTGCCTCATTTATCTCCTGCGATTGCTCATAGAGCAAATTTGATCTCATGTAGTTTCTGGCAGTCACCACCGATGGCTAATATATTCCACCTGTGAGCACTCTCTGTCTCCTGGCCAGCCATGTGCAAATTCCCTCTCAAGTTTTGGCTTTTGAAAAGTGGGGCCTTCCTCAACTTCCCAGTTTTCAATCTTCTTCCTGCCATAGTCAATCACTTTACTTTTGACCAGAGGCACGTGCAATGCTGTAAAGTTGCTGTGGGCACATGAGCAGCAAAAAGCTCCTAGATATCCCAACAAACCAATGTTTGTCACTGATGAGCTGCGTACTGACTTCACAGATTTCAGCTACTGCAAACCATTTGTGTGCCACCGCAACTTAAAAGGATGAAGTTTTCTACCACAGAAAAAACAAAGGGCATGTTCTCACTTCTCTCAAATACCTGAAGACCATGAGGGATTAAAGATTTCTGTCACTATGTATTGAGACTTCAGTGACAAACATTTCAGAGCTATTGGATAAGGCCTTGCAAAGGGGTTCCAGACCTTGAGGAAGCTACAGCTTCCATGCGTACCTTTGGCTAGTGCACAAGCAACAGAAGACATGCCAGTTTAGACTGCACAACACAATCAAATATTTTCACTAAAGCCACAAAAGCCCGAGTGTCAGAAATCTGAGTTGAAAAGAACCTTCCCCTTGCTTAATACTAATACTGCCTATCACATACACTCCATTCTGCTTCCCTCTCCCAGTGCTCCCTTCTGCTAAGTGACTTCAAGGCCAAAGATGTTTGGGAGGACACAGCATGGTGCTCCTGGCAACTAAAGAGGAAAATATGTACATGAGGATACCATTCAGATCTGAGAACAAAAGGGATGGTAACCAGCACAGACAAGACAGCCTCACTACATGCCCTCAAGACCCAAAAGTCTGGGCGTATGAAGTTCATGAGGTCCCAGACTCATTCTGTAATCTCACACACTAAAAATACTACAAATCAACATAGCAAGGCACAACTATATGAACTGGAGCGACAACACTGGCTACTCTACTTCTATTGCTCTGAACAAAAGTTCCAAAAAGCTAGCTTCCCAAAGCCCTGCTTTTCAACTTCATATATTTCATCAGATTTTCGTAGTCAAGAAGAACTTACAGAGGACTTCCAGCTCCTCAGACTAACCATTTCCTGCTACAGACACCAACTTTTCTGTGCTAGCTTTTAGCTGACTTCAGCTCCTTCTTCATGCTACTTTTCAGGTGTATAAGCACGGACTTTTAAAACTCTGCTCTGAAGTTTTAAGAAATTCCTTCCAGTGACTTGTAGCTTCCATTTGAATCCTGGCTTTCTTAGGTACACTGCTGGAGCAGAGGCCAGTAACTGCATGCCAGGTTGTGTGGTTACAAGCAACAGCAAAGGCTTCAGTACTGACCAGAAGCACATTTAATGCTGCATTTACCTGAAAGCCCAGAAACAGCTACTGCCACTCAGCTTCCCAGAGCTATTCAGTTAAAGTAGTTGCAGCTTGGTAGCAGTTCAATACATTTTCAGCAATGCTGCAGACTAGTTTTCGTTGCCTAAGAGACTGTTATTTTGCAATATTATTTGATTTCACACCCCTCTGAAAGACCACTGGGAGAATCAGTCAAATTATTTCCTATATCAATAATAGGAAGCAAAGAGAAACAAGGTCAGTATGAGAACAGAACCCAAGTTTAAACATATATGTAGCATTTGTTCACACAGAAAGTCAAAGCTTACACTCATTAGCTCAAAGATATCTCTGCACACATGGGATTTCTGTATCTGGCTCGTCTCAATTACTACTCCTCCCCTACAAGCAAATTCATTTTGTGTAAACTAGATTTGAAAGATGCAGGAAGAAAAATCATGGCAATACTATTTAAAAACCACTTAATCTTATTCCTTCAGCTTTATTGCTGTACATTGTCCATTTTGGATACCTTGTCCCTGTTGGAATTGTGCACTTTTGTAAATGTTTCAGCTGTAACAATTAGTAAGGTAATTATGAATGAAGGAAGAGGTAGAAGCAGAACTAGCAGCAAAGCAAAGGAAACACTCAGCCTTGTATTTGTATCAGCTGCAAGACCAACATCAGCACTTTCAACCTCCAGGTTACAATGCAGAAACAAGTAACTTTGTACCAGAAAGATACTGAACTCTGAGTCTCTGAAATACTACTGGACGCCTCAAAATACTTTGTGTCTTTTCGGTGTCTGAAAGAGTCTCAAAACAAATAAGAGTAGAAGGATAACAAAAACAAAGTAAAAAATACCAGGACTTCACTGTCTGTCCCAGAACAAAAGTGTACTAACTATCTTCCCATATGTAAAGGCTCTGACAGCATTTCCAGGAACTTTCTAGCTAATTAAATCTATAAAAAACTACTTTGGTTAAAATTAATGGAACCATTTTGTTTTCCCTGATATATATATCTATATATCTATATATATATATATACACACACACTCACAGGATTCTGTAAAAACAAAAGAAAAAAAAATGGTTAAACACCTGACTGTCCTTTTTGCTATGATAAATCATATCAACAGCCCAAGGCTCACAGCATATCTTAAAGCTAAATATCCAAATATTTTCCTTCATTATCTGTCCAAAGAAGTACAACTGCACATTACACCTTGACTGTTTCATTAATTCAACCCTGTGTGTAAGGTGGGGATTTTAAGGCACAGAGCTTCTAATTCTGGGGTAATTTAGATCCACCTTGGCTGTGGGTTAATAACTATGCTTGTACCTTCTTTATGTATAGTGCCCTGCCGAAAAGCTGAATAACAATGCATGTAGTGAACTTGTCTGCATTTGCAAAAGTTGGTGGGAATTTGGGTTTGATGCAGTCTAAAAAGAGTATTTCACTTGCATACAGTTTAAAACCCACAAAGAGACTTACTTTAGCTTGTTATCACTAACATTTATTTTAATACTATCTAACTCTGCTAAGAGTTATTTGTCCCCTATGCAGATCATATTGGGTTTGGCTGAGATGGAGTTAGCTCTCCTCATAGCGTCTTTTGTAGTGCTGCATTGTGCAGTGGTAGCTGGAAAGGGTGTTTATAACACAGCAGTGTTTTGGCTACTGCTGAGGACCAAGGCTGTGCTTTTCCAACATTCTCCCTCAACAACAGGCTGAGGGATGGGCAAGACCTTGGGAGGACACATGGCTGGGCTAGCTGACCCAAACTGACCAAATGGGTGTTTCATACCATATGACATCAGGTCAGATATAAAAGCTAAAGCAAAGAAGAAAGTGTGGTGGCATTTGTTAGTAGCATGCCTACCAGTGCAACTGCTATGTGCATTGAAGCCTGGCTTCCTGAGGAGTCACCAGACATTGTCTGCTGAAGGGAAGTACAGAGTAGTATCTCTGTTTGCTCCTGCCTCTGCGCACAGCCTTTGTTTTCACTTCTGCCTCACTAAACTGCCTCTATCTTGACCCATGGGCCTCTTGTACTTCTCTCTCCTCTATCCACCTAAGAAGGTCTTAGCTTTAGTAACTTTGGTGGGCATCTGGCCCCAGCCAGGGCCAAAACACCACAACACAGGTATGAATGAAGGGGCTGAATGCATGTATGCTCACAAGTAGTAATCATAGAACCAGAATAATTGCAGTTGGAAAAGACCTTTAACATCATTGAGTCTAACCATTATCTTAACTACCAAGTCTGGTGCTAAACCATGTCCCTTAGTAGCACATCTATGTGTCTTTTAAACACTTGCAGGGGTGGGAATTTTTATTTTAGTACATTTTAGTACTCATGTTACACATGCATACAAGCAATCCTACCTCACAAAAGACAGATTCTTTTTCTTTTTTAATTTTACAGGGAGCTGAGAGAAGATTCTCTTTGACGACATAAGGCTGAGCACTTTCAGCAGTCTGAGATACCACATCTCTTGTTTCAGCAGAACATGTCACTGCTACATGAAGAATAGGTGCATAATATTCTATCCACCTAACATTCACACCAACACTCATTTCTTAAACCTAACCTTTTATTACAGCTGCTGGAGCATGAAGCAGTCTTCAAACGTATTTACCTTTGTTTTGTTAATTTTTTTGTACGTTTAAGGTAACACATAAAATTACCTGTCCTAGTCTTACGTGTCCATTATTTTCCCTAAGCCTGGATGAAAAGACAGGAGTGGTTCTGCTACATCAGAGTTGCTCCTTCACCACATAACCTGAGGCACAAACTACCTCAATAACATTCACAGCCTCCTCTCCCTTTGCTCCTAAGCAAACCCACTACTCCTATGAAGAGCGGACACTTCTGCAGTGATTTGCCTCCTGAGAGGGTTTTGCCATGTTTCTGCTGCTTGCTCCCCTAGACACCCCTCCTTCCCAGCAAAATGAGCTGCTTTGATGAGTTTGGCTCCCAGCAGCACTCTTCAGCTCAGTCCAGGTGTGGAAGATGCAAGAAGGTATTTACAAACTGTGTTTTCTGGATTCATATTGCTGCTTGAACAGTCAAATGCACTTAGGAGCAGCAAAAAAAACTTCTTCCAAAACTGTAACTGCAGATCATAGCAATGAGGCAGCTAGACTAAGAATAAAAACTGCAAGTTTATGCTTACAAGAATCACTATATATACATGTACACAAATACCCATACATGTGCATGCTTGGCACCAGTAACACTTGAAGTATAACTAGACTAAAAAGCATTTCTGAAGACGTTTCTAAGGTTACTTGGTTAAAACTGAGTCATTGCATGCTGTTGCATGTCTTATTTTAAATTCAGGCTGCAGTCTAAGAATTGCCATTTCTGTAATTTCAAGTCGTTTCATAATCGAGTTTGCAGGAAATTAGTATAAATAATGACATCTCTTCAATATTAAATCTTACACAGATTCAGTTTTCAACAATCTGTGTTTGTGATGTACACAATGTTGCTTTCAATTCCAATCTTTTAAAAAAAATGACTGTATCTGAAGGTTTTCTCTTTTAAACACCTAACCCTGGTACTGATATCATGCAGTTTGTTCAGACCTGGTAGTATTAGTTTGATTTTTTTGAATGATACTTGAAAGCACGTGATTTGTATCCCTGGTAATTACTACAAATACTTATTTTTTCCTCACGGAGAATAACAAAACAAAACAAAACATTACTCTGAGTAACATCATCCCCATGACGACACATACATACCAATGCAACTTCACATTATTCACAGTAGGCAAGCTATCAATCATTGCAATGTGACAACCATTCTCCACTTTGCCTCCTCCTCTCTCTCAAAGAAAAGCAGAAACAAAACAACAACCCATCCTCGGATGTTGAGAACAAGACACAAAATTCTCGTTTATTGAACATTTACTTTTCAACACATAATTGCTTTCTCTCCTTCTCAGTGGGTATGATTTCTAACACAATGAATGGAAAACTCTTGCAAAATGATATTCTTACAGTTCAAATACTAATCCCATTCTGAGCAAAAATGCTTACAAGCAAAAAACCCAAAGATTGCCTTAACAGTGTTCATGACATCTGATTCCTGTCTAACTCTAAAGCACACTGTTGGTTTTAAGCCTTTGTAGTCCACTGACTTCAGTGAATCCGGTGAAAGTGTCGAAGATTAGTCAGGCACTTAACACTGCTAGCAAATGTGTAACTAGGGGATGGCAGGAGGCCCAGAGGAACAACTACAGAATGGTAATGGCAAATAAGGGGTGGAAGCACACAATAGAAAACTTTTGCAAAAGAGTGGGTCATGTGACAAAGCTCCTTTCAAGGACTACTTGAAAGGCATGTTACTACCCTGGAGAAAAAAAAAAAAACAACACGCTATTTACTAACATACTGTTGCTTACTGTGGCTTCCCCTTTGCTTCCCTTTTTTTTTTTTTTAATTTTAAGTAGCAGCACTATCTCTGCATGTCTCTCACCTAACTGAAGTTACAGATTTTCCATTTGTTACAAAATAAGAAACCTAAGATTTTTTTTTTGCATATCTTAAAAGCAAATACCTACAGTAACTCAGAAGACCATTACATTTGTTCTGATTAACACAACACTTGCTTTACCAGTTTTTACAAATGATCACTACTCCCCTCCCATACGAAAATCCACTAGCCACTTCCTAAATGCATGCATGCATCTATAGGCTTTTCTTTCACCCCAGCCATAAATCAGTGACAAGCAACTCTTTGCAGTGGGTCCTAAAACGAGGCAGGGAGGGAAGTACCTATTTTATGCAAGATGCAGAGGAAGTTCTATCAAAAGCTTTTATTTAGAAGTAAGCCAAGAAAGTGAATGCCAGATTCATGACTCTCATTCAAATCAAAGTTGTATATCCCATTAGGGATGCTTGTACAATGCTATTGGTCAAAAAGCCCAAAAAAGTCTAAATCCATGCTGCATGCATCCCTAGCATGGGAGGAACAGCTTCTCTGACACTGTAGGACTTCAGAGTCATAACGAACCTTCAGTCCTACAGAACAAGCTTTGACTAAGCTATCATCACAGGTTTAATGCTGCAATGCTTTAAAAGATGTCCTCTTCAAAACCCAAAACAATACAAATTCCAACACTAAAAGTACATAAAGAAAAATACGGACGGTGCCTGTTAGAAACTTCCTGAAGCAAAGACTTCCATCACATAACAAAGGTAAAGAAAAATCAAGGGAATATTGGTAGTTCATACCCAGAAATATACGCATTTTAAATTGAATTATCCCCTGTTCCTTTGATGCTGAGAGTTCTCTCCATACCTCTGTAGACTCAAACAAGTCTTGCTATAGGACAAAGCTGCAAAACTGCCTAAAATACTAAGTCTGTGGCTATTATACATTTCCACTTCACAAACTGTGGAAAACAATGTTGGACTACAGTGAGGAGAAGTTATAATAATAGAGTTGCTAAATAAGCCACTTTGCAATTTGAGACTATTTGACAACATGACTAATGTAAGTGTTGTGAGATTTCAATTCTGGCATCACTTAGTGATGTCATCTCTACACATTTTGAACTTCAAAAATAGTGTTACATAAACAGGAAAAAGTCTTTAAAACACCATGCTTTAAATAGGAAATAGTTCTTACAAGAAGATACACTAGTACAGAATGTTATTATCAGTTAATTTAATCTGTATGTTTAGACCTACTGGAACTGTACAGGATGTCAACAACTGTTAGAGTAGGGGAGAGGTGATGGGTGAGAGAAGAAAGACAGGTGAAGTTTTAACTCTGGGAAAAAACTTGTGTACCTGCCTGATAAACAGAGCCAAACCTCTTTATGTATCCTATTTATCTTCAAATCTATTTATGTCACACAAGAGAACATATGAGCATAGCAGCTGTTACTATAGCAATGAAACTGGAAATTTTGAGAACACAAAAAACCCACCCCTGAAGGATGCTCAGTTTAGCTAAGAGAACAGTGCACCAGTACCTCACCTCTAGAAGCTGATCAAAATCTGTGGTTACAGAGATACTAAATTAGCTGTAACAACCTATCCCCTGAAGGGCACTCAGTGCCAAATAACCGCTGACTATTACTTGACACAACTTGGTACACTGGGAGATCCTGTTAAGTAGCCCCAAACTTGTCAAATACCCCATACCCGCTTGTAAATCTGGAAAAGAGCGACCCTCTGCAAAATGCTCAGTTTTTGATCGCGGCAGAGAAGGGATTCACCATAGTAACACACTCCCTACCCGAACCGTGGGAAGGAGCAGGGAGCTCGGCGCCCAGCGCTGTAAGCCCCGCACCCTCCTGACACCAAGCACACCTGACCGGCACCGGGAGATAGGATGAGACGGGAAAAGGAAGGTACTTTCTTAAAGAATCAGGCAGGCAGCAGACTACATCTCCCCACTCGCCGCTGCCGGAATCAAAATCACAATTTCCCCAAACCGGTTTTCTGTCAAATCTACCCCACTCCCTTCTCTCTTCGGCAAGTGCCACCCCGCCCCGGTGCCGGCGAGGCGGCCTTTCCCCCTACCTCGCCCCTCAACCCCCGCTCCCTTCTGCAGACGCGCATCAGCCCTTCTCACCACACCACCCCCCACCCCTCGCAGCCGCGGACCCAGAGCACTGCCGGCCGCGATTTACCTGCAAGGGAGCCGGGTCTCTGCAGGGTGGCGGTGGCGTACAGCTCCTGGGAGTGCTTGCTGTACTGATCGCCAGCGTGAACCAGCCGCTTGGTAGGCGACAGGGTGGCGTAAGTGCCGATGGTGGAGCTTAACTGGTGGATAGGAGAGGAGGAAATGTTAGACTGGACGGTGGGCGGGGAGGTCACTCGGATGGGGGACGGCGACAGTCCCGCCGAGGAGACGACGATGTTGATGGGCGAGCTGGTGCTGTAGGACTTGGCCAGGCGGCTGGGGGACTGCTTCGGGGAGGAGAGGCGCTGCGCGGTGGCGTAGGCGGCGCCCTCGGCGGCGGAGCCGGCCCGCGGCAGCTTGGTGGGGGAGCCGCCGGGCTGTGCGGGCAACGGGGAGCTCACCCGCTGCGCCGGCAGCGTGGAGCTGGCGTAGTAGAGCGCGGCGGCGTGCTGGGGCTCGGGCAGGTGGAAGGCGCTGCCGTGGCTGGGCGCGAAGGGCTCCCGCGGCTGCGGGGCGGCGGGCGGCGGCGGCGGCGGCTCCGGGCCGCCCGGGTGGGCGCCGCGGCTCCCCGGGCCCTGCTGCAGGAAGGAAAGGCAGAGGCGTCAGCGGGGGCGGCGGCGCCCGGCTCCCCGATCGTGCTCGGGGCGGGGCAAAAGGGTTGGGTGACCCCCCCCACAGCCGCACATAGGCCCCTTTTTGACCTTAAACCGGGTCGGTACCCAGCGCCCTGGGATGACAGGAGTCGTTAATCTGCTAAAGCAGTCCCAGCCTTTGGGGTAAAACCGGACGCCTCCTCGGGCTGAGCGGCGTCAAAAGTCCGCGTCACGGCCGAAGTCGGCACTGGGCTGTATAGCAGCTGCTCTGGGGCCCCAGGTTCTGTATACGCTTCGTACATACCCGCAAAAACAGGCCTAGTTCAGCCCGAGCCATCCCCGCCACCCAAACTTTTATTCATCATACATTAAAAGAGACCAGGTGAAGCCACGGAAAGGGGGTTAAGCGGGTTAATTTCCCCACAGAACGGCAATCGACGCCCGCATGAGGCGACGCACCTTGCCGGACTAAGACTGCCCGCGGCTGTCGCTTCTGCGCGACCGGCCCCTCCGGCGGCAGAACTACGGCGCTGACCTCAGCCTGCCCCGCCCGATGGAGCAGAGCCGAGGGGAGCTCCAGACCTGGGGGCTCACGCCGCGCCGGGCCCGAGCCCGCCCCCCCAGCCGCATCCAGAGGGGAGTCTGCACCGGGCTGGAGGGAACGCCGCCGTACAGCCCAGCGCCGCCGGCCTCGGTGACACCAGCCTGGTTATTGGTGTAAGCAGGAGGGGGAGACGAAAATCCTTGGCAGCATCTGCCTTTTAAAAATTTCAGTTACGTGCCTGAGCCGCGTCAGGAGCACTGAAGGATGGAGCTCGCTCTTACCAAAGGCTGCTGTCCCTTTATTATAGGGGACCTCAGGCTCATCTGTGAAATGGTAACATTAAAATCCTCAAACAACTGCACCCCATAGTCATAGAAAGCTGAGAGCTCTGTTGGAAAACACACTAATTCTTGTTTCAGATACTCGGGGTTTTTTATGGTTTTACAGAGGATTTACTGTGAAGTCTCAGAAAGCGCTCCAGATCCCAGGAGTTGACAGTGCAGTCTGAATCAGTCTGACCAGTGTGCTTCGCCCAAACACACACACCTCTTGGGTACTGATTTCCTTAGTGAGAAAAGCTTTTAAAATGTGAATAATGAGCTTTGTGAGTCAATTCAAAGAGGTGTGGTGAATGTTGACAGCAGCGTTGTTTCATATTTAAAATAGCAACTTGTGTATTTTTAGTAGCATCCTACAGGAAAAAAACACAAACAAACCAGACAGGTAAACAAAAGCACCATGTTCCTGATATGAAACTTGTTCTATTTCCTCTAGGATATCCAATAAAGGACAACTAATTGAAGCAAAGAATAAATGCCAGATGTGTGTACTTCTTCCTATGTATGCTCACTGTCAATCTTTCTGTCTTTTTTTTTTTTTTTTGACACCCTGCCCCTCATCCTAAATACTTTTTGCATCTGGGGGAAGAATATGCATTTTTCTAGATGCTGACAAAAAGCAAAGCTTCAGAAAAGCTGCTCCTGATGCTTCGCTCCCAGTTGCTAGTAGCATGGAAGAAGCTACCAGCACTCACAGTGTTCAAGCATCTCAGGGGAGCACTACCAGACCCAAAACTCACTGGCTTTTGCACTCCAAAGAACAATGGCCATATAAATAAATGTAATGTGAATGGTTCTCTCCAGGTGTTCTGTATGGTTAGCAATGGGATCATGGATGCAAGTAGCCTCCTTGCTGTTGAGTTGGACTGTTCTGATTGTGGCTGCAAGTTACAAACACACACAATATCATCACGTTGGAACCTTCAAATTTACGTAAATGGCCAACAAGCTTAAATTGTTCACTTGAAAGACTCCTAACAAAACTATGTGAGCAAACTCTGGGAGCATCAATGAACTTTTAGAAGCTTCTACTTACCACCTCTGCTTTAAACCGCAAAGAAGGGCTAATGTGCAACTGCAATGCCTGGCCAATAATGTGTATGACAGGAGTGCAGTTTTCATTTTCCAGGTTTAAACTGTATGGTAACAGCTTTAATAAAACAAAAACTTACTGGCAAGATTTAAGACAACATTGTCAGAGCAACTTTTGCACATGATAAAAGGTCATTGGAATCAGCTACACTATCAATTGGTATTTGTTAATAAATTTTACTTTTTGGACTTTTAAGTGGCATAATAATACATTTTGTAATATTAACCTTGTTCCAAAATACAGCCTTCTGCAATGTCACCAGTGTTTTCTGCAACACACTGCTAATGCAATGGTAACTTAGTTTGTCATTGATCATAAGGATTTTAGGCAAGCACTCTCATCATGTATACAAAATTTCATTCTCTAATCTACTTTTATGCTGCTTGATATGCCAAGGATTTAGAGTAATTAATTTCAAGTAAACCAATATTATCCCATATTTCTGACAAATCTCTATAAAGCTGCAGGCATTCTGCAAGTACTAATACAAAAATGGGGGGAAATCCCACTTCATAATTGTTTATAATAGGGAAGAAGGTGTAGTGGCAGGACATAAGAATTAAATGCTTAATTTAAAATGTGGAGTATAGCACTTCCTAAAAAGCTAAGCATTTGCTCTGTGTGAAGGAGAGAACTTTTGGAGGAACAGATTGCAGTGAAAACATTAGCATTCAGTATTTTCTAGGATGTGACTAATCTCAGACATATCTTAAATTTACTGTGAGGTTCTTATGGTTTTTCACAGGGTCAAGTGTACAGTCACGTTCTCCACTCGTGTTTCCAGAACCAAAATGTTTTAGTTTCTCCTTGTGGTTCTCCTTGTCTGTTGCTTAAGACAACCATACAGACATGTCACTGTTCATACTGCAATGTGACATAATACTTCATATGGAGGAATGAAATGCAGTGGTATTTTTCCCTTCATCCATTATTATTGTCAACCTGATAATGAAACTGTGGTTAAACTAATAAGTGCAGAGCAAATTTGCTTCCCAGTTGTCATATCATCCTCTATCAATCTATTTCACAGATGTAAACAAAAATCAAGGACTTTATTACTACAGCCCTGTAACTATCTTTCTGAGACTCAGAGATTAAATTTTTCTGGTACCCCAAAGAAAAGGGGCATGATTTTCTTATTTGGATTAAATATATAGATTCTGATATATCCTTTTTTAACAGTAAAAATGTGTGAAAAAACATAAGAACATTATTACATCTATGAAAATTTAAACTATTACAATGATCATTCTCTACTGATATGGACAAAATTAGATATGCAGAGCTCTCTATAGAAAATTACTGAGAGGGTGTCCAGTTAGGTTACAGTAGGCTAGCTTGTTTGGCTTGTTTGCCTGCCATAATACATGCATTTAATGCACTAAATTTCAGGACATCTTCACTGGTTTTCTTGTTTGTTTGTTTGGTTACTTGGGTTTTTTTGTTGTTTTGTTTGGGGATTTTGTTTGTTTTAACAATTCAAATTTAAAATTGAAATCAGAACTTTAAGCAAAAAAAGATTAGAGGAAAGACTGTAATACAACATTTCTGTTTTATGAAGTAGAATTGAGAGGGGCAAGTAACTATGTTGGATTATTCATTCTGCTGATTTTTTTATGGATAAGGAATTGCAAAATCCTAGATGGTTAGACATCTTAAACAAAACTTTGGGGTCAGCTGGTGTATACTGAAACAGCATGTTGATTCTTGGAGATTGATCCCAGAGGGAGGAAAAACCTGCAAAGCAAAAGTCTCAGAGAACAAGATGACTATTATGAATATGTTAGCAGATGCAGGAGATCTATTTATCATCTAAAAGCCCTTCACACTCTTTTGTTCTCAGGTGTGCCAAAACACAAACCCAAAGCCTGGTATGTTTTCTGCATTTATGCCTCATAATTCACAGTACTTAATGCAACCACCTAAGTCTTAGAATTAAGAACAGAAAAGGCTTCATAGTAATTTCTTGGGAATGAGATAATGATACAATTTCCATGAAAATGCTGGAAAATTGGAATCATAGTACCAGTTGCCTTTAAGAAATGACAATGTGCACTCACTATCTTGTATACTTCTCTGACAGATACTAGAATAAAATGTCATGTTACATTTGAGTAAATCTGCATGCCCATCTTAGGCTTGGATGAATTTGTATTCACAAACATTTTTAGTTTAGCATTAAATGTCAGCACCATTTTTTCAGCTCATTTTGTGCTCTGAAACTTTCAAGGATTGTTTTACCCTTGAAATTTCAAATGAGGTCATATCTGATGAATATGCAGTACACTCTTGTCCATGAAAAGACCCTTTCTCTTGATTTTGGGTAGGATTTTCCCACTGGATGCTCATGCTGTGTGGGAGACATCCCTCCAGGCTGCTTTGGCTTCTTAAATATTGGTGGGTGTTGCTATCTTTAGGCAGCAAACTTGATCATCCTTACTAGGATTTTTCAGAGACATAGGTGGTCTTTTTTAAGGGTCCATCTCCATTTCACAATCTCAATTCTGCTCTGTGCTCTTTCAGTAACTGAAAGACTTTCCAGTCTATTGAGGGCTATTTTTTTTTCTATTTGTCCAAAGAAACTTCCATGTGCCTTCACTCAAGGTATCATTCTGCTGTGGTCTAATGCCTCTGTCAACATTCCTCTACAAAGGGTGGAAGAGAATGGAAAGTGCTTTTCATTCTCTAATTCTTCATGATGCAGATTTCACTCCTTGGGCAGCACCTGAGAGTCTTTCTTCTGCAAGAACGCTTTACTGTCATTTATAAGTTCCTGACCTAACTAAAAAAGATGTTACCTATGTTCAAATGTACTTATATGATAACAGATGCCAGACTATATCTCTTTCTCCTCATTTTGTCACAAAGGTCATGGCTATACTGTGTTTGCAAAATACACCCTAACACTTTTAGGAAAATTTGTCAGCCTATCTGATTCTAATCTCAAGGGTCATATGTATAGATGAAGGTAGATAATACCATCATAGGCTTCTACATTCACAAATAGAATTGTGTGAGATCCTTTCAGAGTGTCCAGAGACGGTTAATCTCTGCTTTTAAAGCAGCAGTGAAAGCTGCAATCATTACCTATTGCAGGATAAAATGAACATTATGTAGATCATAAACTACACTGGTGAATTGTTCATAGTGTCATAGTAAGTGTAATCTGTCTTAGCATTGCATTTGCTTCCTTTAATGACAGAAAAAAAATCCCGTGTTCATATTTTGAATCCAGTTTTAAACATGTTAGCATATGCCACATCCTAACAGAAGTGAAGTCCTTATTTTAGATTTTGTCTGAGTGGATTATGAAGCAACCTATTACCTTATGGCATAAATGACTGATGGTGGGAAGAGCCATGAGTCTACTTGGAAAAGACCAGTATATAGATTCTGCTTGACAACTGAATACAGTCTTGTACTAATCTGCCAATATTCTAAATAGGTCTAGTGCAGTGTGGTGGTCTGATGAAAGACAAACATACAACTTGTTTATAGGAGAAAGGAGACAAGTTATAAAATTATTTTTTTTTATAATTATAATCTCTACTTTCCTTTTATTTTTTATTTTTAAGGGATTTCAAATTCTGTGTCAACTTGTTCAGGCCAGAAGCTTCAGAAGCATAGGATAATATGCAGCAGGGGATTTACCTCTGTTGCTGCCTCAGCCTCTGAAAAGAACTCACCATCACCAGAAGCTAAAGAAGTCCTCATCCAGAAATGTAAAGTAGTTTCATTTCCTTTGCAAATATGTGGCAGACCTTTGCAAATATGTGGTAGACCACATGGAAAACCACTATTTGTAGTACATGCTGTGCTTCATACTCCTACAATTTGTACAATATAGCTGACCATTCACGAGATAACAGTAAACCAAATCAGTAAGTTGTTAAAAATTTACGTTGTCCAAATACAAGATTCACTTTTGAACAACTGCAAAATCTGCTGCATTTTGTGTTAAGAGAAACAACTGACTCTTCACAAATAACCTGAATCAATTAATACAGCATATATCAGGATGTGGCCACCAAGTCTGAAAAGTTGTTTTCAGCTGGGAAACAGTAATTCCCTGCCAGAGGAGCAGTTGTTGCTAAGAAATCCTATTCCAGTAGCATTTAGAAAATACAAGTTTTCTGTTCTAAAGTACTCAATGCTATGGAAAAACTCTATGATCTATAATGAAGTCCTCCAAAGTGACAAAAATGTTAGATTGCACTTTACAGCACTATACAGGAAGTCCCAAGACTAATTAGTTTCTCTCTTTTATACAACACCATTTTCAGAAATTGTTTTTGCTGCCACAGCTGGCCTTGGGACTATTTACATTTTTTTTTCTATGCATTTGGGCTATCATTCATGTTCAGAGACAGCTATATTCCTTGCACACAAATACCCAAGGAAATTATCACAATCTGAGCAGTTTTGACTCCTGAGGCTTATTTTAATTATAATAGGGATAGCAAAACAGTTCAAATGATTGATTTTTTTTTTCTCCTTAATTGTGGGATCAGCAATGGTCATGTTTAGAACTTGTTAATTTGAACTTCTGACTCTTCCTTATATTGTCTACCTCTTTTTAAATTTCCTTTATATGCTTTTAATATTATTATTATCATAGTTTGTATTATTTTCAAGATATATCTTAATTGTCAAGCATCCTTTGCAAGATGATGGTATGAAAGACTATTATGTTCCGTGAGATGTTTCCTGCAGGAACTTCTACCATACAATCTGGAGGAACACAGGAAGAAATCCTATTTTCTGCCCTGTCATACCAAGGAAAAAAAGATAGGAAAGTTTGCCTTACTAACCTATTAGTAACCTTTCTGAAGGTAACCATGTTTTTTGTGAAGTAGATGGTTTGTGAGAGCTTTTCAGATCTAAGCAATGGCTGTTCAGCGTATTTTCAATGAAGACATGTAGAACATTATTTTTTCCCCTCTATAAATACATCCTTTTTCTATTAATGAGCATAGTGAAGTTTATATTAAGAATATCACTATTTCTAACTCCTAGACAAATAAACAATTTCCCTTCCTGCCTTTTTTTTTGCTGGGTTGTTTAGATTCTGTCTCCTTCCCCTCTCATTTCTTCATTTTTGTTTCTGTTGCTCTAATAACCCATTCCTTTTCCATCATCTTACTTTTTCTAGCCTCCTTGAAGAATGCATCACACCCTTTCAGGCTAACCTCCAGAGTAGGATGCTTTTCAGAAAGCACGACTCCCGATGACATCTGCCTGGGCTACAACTGGATATTATAGCCTCCTTTTTCTTTCCAGATGGAATCCTGCTCTCCTGCTGGCTCCAATTCCTAAGAACATCAGGGAGGTTCTCTTTGGTAAACACAGAAAAACCATGAGGCTTTAGCACTATGCAGGCTCATTATAAACCCCTTTTAAAAGAAAAAAAAGTACCTATCCAATTTGAAATGAAATTTTAGTCTGAGAGGATGGGGAGTTTTTCTGAGCAAATTGAGAGAATAGAATATTGTATATCTTGGTATCCCACAAGCTGTGCAATGACTATGTAATACTTGAAATCTCTTAGCAATTTAAGGCTTTGAAATTCAAATACTACTCACTTCTACAGAATCCTGAATTATAAAGTGTTCCAGTGTCACACTGAGATGGTCTGCTTTGCTGGGGCGGTTAACATCTAAACAGAGAAAATAACCTGAGCTGACCAACAAAACCCAGCCAGACTTTGTTTATGTACAGATGCATGAATGCTTCTAGAAATTTTTGTCTAAGCTGATGCTTAAATTCCCAGTGAGAGGCTTTGATGTTGCAGTAAAAAGCACAAGAAGGTGAGAGGGATATGTGTCAGAGCTGGGAGAGATTGTTTAGATAAGAAGAGATATTATAAAGTTTTCAAGAGTATCTGAAACAATCTTTCAAAATCTTTGAAAGGTACAGGTGGCTGTCTGATAATTTTTTTGTTTCACAATATGGGGGGAAAAATGGCCAAAACATGATTCTTACACTTGGGATTAGGCCACAGCGCCAGGCAATGCATGGTATCCCTATCAGGTTTCGCATATGGTGTCAGCCTGGATTTGTTTTTGTTTTCTGGCACTTGCTGCTTTCAGGAATATGATACAAATGCAGGGAGATCCTAGACCTTAGTTAGGACTCCTAATCAATACAGTCAAAGAAACTTTCAAACTTAAATACCTAAACATGCTATCACCAAAATATGCATACAAGTAAGTAAGTATATCGCTTTTTCATTCAGGATTGTTTTATTACTATGTAAGTCAACCCACTTTAGATTTACAAAAATCAAGGTCGTAACTCCACCCTGCTTCAGATGTTTTGAACAAGACAGAAAGTAAAGGCAGACATTCCTGTGCCAGTGGGAACCAAACAGCTTTAGTTCCTGAGAGCTATCCAACATGATTTCAGGTGTCAGAGATTCAGACAGCTTAGGACACATACCTGGCTGTAGCTCTGGATGGCACCTCTGGCCTGACCACTGCGGGCTGGGAGCTGGGCAGATGCTGCTTCACCCAGGGCAAGGGTCTGGTTGCTGTGGTAGCTGGCTGAGTACTGGAAGGATGCTTCAGGTTTGGAATTGAGCTGGAGTGTGCTCTGGGAGAGGAGGCTGGGCCCTGCATGAACAGGATTTGAAAGCAGTCAGAAAGTCTCAGTGAAAGAGTATACCTGTATTTAGTGAGCGAGCCTCCAAATTATCAGTTGTATGTGACTTCAGCTTTTCACAGTTTCAATTTTCAGTAATAAAAATCACATACATTAAATTGTTTCTTTATCATTCATAATTATTACTGTGTTCGATACAGACTACATTGCTTGCTTTGCAAAAAAATGCATGGTTTTGACAGGTGAAGAAATCCTAAGCCAAACGTACTATTTGATAAAGAAGTCTTGGTTTTCAGCTGAGAACAGTTGATGAGGTTTGTTGGTTTTTGGGTGCTTTTTTTTTTTTTCCTCCTTCCTAAGAATAAGCCTTGTTTATTTCGCTTAATTATATCCAGTTGTACTGCATGGCAAATGCTAACTCATCCCTTCCTGGGCCCCCAGCACATTAGATCCATTGATTACTGCCATTCTGTCCTGTACACTTGGTGATGCAATGCTTTGGTGCCTGCAGGGATGGATGGCACCCTTTAAAATATTAATAGCTCCTCTTGTCATGTAGGACTCACCCTGATCTCGGAGACTCTTTGATGACTCTGTTGTCAGCCTTTCTTGTGTTCCCCGTCACAGCACAATGTGGCAGGAGAGCAGAGTGCAAGCAGTGGGCTTGAACTGGGGCTGCTAAATTGAAGGGCACGTTGGGAATGTGAACAGTGACGTTTATTTCTATGACAGTTATTGTTTTGTGAAACTAAAACGTTCTCATATTCAGTGGATTCATGTACAAGTGATATAGCATATCATGTACCCATAGTAAATTCCCCAGTTATTCTGAGAGCATATACCAGACAAGGAAAGGCTCTTCCTACATTGCACTGCCATGTGGTTTAGACACGACCTCTCACAATTGCTTTTAATGATGAACTCATTCTGCCTCCATACATGAAAAGCTACATTAAAGAATACACACCACTTAATTCTTCCCTTCACTGATTTTAGTCTCTTCTAATTTTCAACAAACTAGTTTACTCTTCCATGGTATCTAGGCCCAGCTAATGAAATACACGAAAGAGAGAAAAGGGTTATGCCTTGACCACTGAATGAGTTATGAATAAGTGTACCTTCAATAAAACAATAATTTATAGCATATTCAGTGGCTCCATGGGATAATCAGTTAATCTTCTGGGTAGTACTCATTAGAGCACAGAAAGTGACACAAACCTTAAGGGATGTGAAATGATCATATTGATTTTCCTCCTACAGAACATGCGAGAAGTTCAGTTTAAAAAAGACTCACAGTGGCAAAATTCCAATCCATTTTACAAGAAAGAACTCCCAGTACATTTCTGATACAAGGATATCTTTGCTACAAGGATGTACAGCTTTATGTCTTTGCTACAAGGATGTACAGCTTTATGTCTTTGCTACAAGGATGTACAGCTGCTCCACAAAGACTTCCACTTAGAAAACATCTATACAATGCTCCCTCAAATTAACATGGAGAGTGTTTTTTCCCTAGCCTATTTCTGAGAAATGGCAGAACCACTATCCAAAATCCAAACTGAACCACGCACATTATAAACAAATTGTAGCAGGCTATGTAAAGTGGAAGCGTTTGCCTCTAAGTTTAGACTGGGATTATGACACTATTTTACATCTCAACAGTATTTACTGCAAAGTCAACTGCATTCATCAGAATATTGCAGATATTGGACAAATTTGGAAAGTAAGTTCCGGTCCTTGTATTGTCCTTACTAGTGCAGAAGGAGGCAGGGCCCCATGTATGATATTAGGCTATTAAAAATGTATCATGTGAATAGGAGAGCTGAATTTAATCCTCCATGAGTGGAGGATTTTTTTTCCCTGACTCTGAAAAGAAGGTTTACTAAGCATTTTCCATTTAACTGTTTTTGTTGCAAATGTTGTTCTTTCATGAAAGAAATATTCTCACAGATTTTTCAAAAGAGCATGAAGAAATTACTTGGTTTTAAAAATATATCTATGGGCTTCATTTTAATTTTCTAGATTTTGAATTTTCACCGACAGTTTGCCTGTGATAAAGTGACACGATTAAGTTCAGAAAATGTACAACAGCATAACTTTCCCAGGAGCGGCAAAAGTTGCAGCAAGAAAGCTGTTTTTGTTCATGGAAGTGTTTGTACTCATTCTGAAAGTAATTATGCTGTGACATTTCTAAAACTTAAATAATGATTAAACTGTCACATGCTATGAAGTCAGTATATTTAAATTTTCATTGCATCTGGCTTTCAAAAGTGTTCCTTTTGTATTACTATGGTTCACTAGGGGATTTACATAGCCAGTTAAAATCACATACATAGGTTCCCTGCACCATTTAGCATAACTGTAGAAAAAAGTTAAGTCTGGAGCACATGCATTTAAGTTCACTAACTAGTGTACAGGCAGTTTTATTTTGTACTTTTAAAAGCAGTAATGAACAATTAAAATGTACATACATTTCAATAAAGTAATTACAAAGTCATTTGAGAGAGACAGCCAGATATTTAAAATGTATACATGCCCACATTTCTCAAGCAAACACAGGATACCATTGTGGCTGCTCACCTGTAAATAAGTAGATCTAAACCAAGTATAGAAACTTGGTCAAGATCAGTCAGCATGATCTTGAAAACAACAAGTTTCCTTTTCGAGATTCAAAGAGTACAAGAAGTCCTGTCTTGTCTGATAGGGAAAGATGGATCATTTTTCTCATTAACATTCTTGAGATTGCAGTGTGAAAGCAAACTCAAAGAGCCCAGAGTTCACCCAGAAGTGGTTGGTTTCTTATATACGCTGATGACTCTTGACAACAAACTACTCTTTCATTTTGGCAAAAAGTTAAACTCGGTTGTGGTAGTATAAGAAAGTGTTCAAGCAACTACTTCTATTTTATTTTTTAAATTAATTTTTTTTCCAGAAGAGTTAAGGCAGCTGGAAAATCTCTATTTTCAGTTAATCACAGGAAGTCACTAGTTGACTACTACAACAATTCAGTCTTATCTCCCTAGGTCTTCTTTTACTGTTACCATACTTATAAAAGCACTTTTTATTATCTTTAATGACACTGGCCAGATTGAGTTCTAGTTGAACTTTGGCCGTTCTATATATCCTTGCAAGAGCCTTGTACTCTTCCTGAGTTGCTTGCCCCTTCTTCCATAGCCAATAGACTTTCCTTTTCTTCCTGATTTCTATCCAAAGCTCTCTACTTAGCCAGGCTGGTCTTCTGCCCCACCTGCTCATTTTTCAATGCATGGGGATAATTAGTTCCTGTGCCTTGATTTAGCTCTTGAGGAATGTCCAGCTTTCCTGGACTCTATGTCCTTCAGGATTATCTCCCAAGCATTGCCATCAACAAGTCTCCTAAACAAGTCAAAGTCTGCCCTCCAGAAATCCAAGGATGTAGTTCTATTGACTCCTGTCCTAACTTCACTAAGAATTGAAAACTTCACCATCTCTTGGTCACTTTGTCCAAGATGGCCACCAAGCTTTACATCTCCCACAAGTCCTTCCCTGTTTACAAACAGCAGGTCTAGTAGAGAGCCACACCTTGTTGCCTAATTCATCAGTTGTGTTAGCAAGTTATCTTCCATGCAGTCCAGGAACCCCCAGGACTTCCTCCTGTCTGCTGTATTCTATTTCCAGCACATAGCCAGTAAGTTGAATTTCTGCACAAGAACAAGGGATAGTGATTCTGAGAACTTCCCCAGACACCTGTAAAACACTTCATCAACCTCCTCATCCTGGTTGGGTGGTCTATAGCAGACCCCCATCATGACATCTGCCTTGTTGGCCTTTCCCCTGGTTCTTACCCACAAACATTCAACCCTATCATTACCATCATCACCATCATCATCATGCTCAAGACAGTCGAGGCCTCCCCTGACATACAGAGCCACCCTACTGCCTTTGCTTCTGGGCCTATCCCTTCTGAAGAACCTACATCTGTCCAACACAGCACTCCAGGTATGGGATTCATCCCACTATGCTTCCATCAGGGTAATGATAAGATAGTTTTCCTGCTGGATGATAGCTTCGAGCTCCTCTTGCTTGTTCCCATGCTCCATGCGTTGGCTTAGATACACTTCAGCTGGGGTGCCTTTTGGTGGGGTAGGGGGCTGCTCCTAGTAAGCCTGGTCCTTCCCCTTTCCCCTTTCCAATCTAGTTTAAACCCCTGTCAATAAACCCAGACAACTCATGTGATTAAACCCTTCTCCTCTTTTGGGAGAGGTGTACCCATCTGCCTCTAGCAGGCCTGGCATCATGTAAATCAACCCATGCTCAAAAAAACCTGAAGTCCTGTTGGTGGCACCAGGCTCAAAACCAGGAATTCATCTCAATCTATTTGGGTTGGTCCCCACTACTGGGGGGATGGAGGAGAACCATTACTTGTGCTCACACTCCCTTGACCAGTTGACCCAGGGCATCATACTGCAAGAGATGCCACTGTGGACTAACTTTGTAAGATGGAGCAGGATATAGAAATTAAGCCTTTGTCTGCAGTTTGGTGGACAAGTACTGCAGACAATACACTTTCCTCTCCATCATAACATTGAGCAGAGCAGTATGCAAGACTCCTCATCTTCCTCACCTTAGCAGCTGCTATTTGGCTCAGTAAGGAGCTCAAAGGAGAGGGAGAGAGTGTGCATCTTGCATGGGACCTGAAGAAAGTGCACTTGTGTTGGGGAAAGCTGCTGGAGCACAGGGAAAACCGGGCAAGAAGAGAACAGAAGATGCAGGAGATGCCTGCACCAGGGATCCAACGCACAATGAAACCTCAGAGGTGATGGAGAGCTGAATGCTTTTCTATGACTCGGAGAAGAGAAGCAGGAGTTTCCTTTGTGGTCTGGAGATACAGGTATTGGAAAGCACAGCAGAGTTAGAGGAGTCACCCATTCAGACAGTGAGGGGGCGGGGCACCTCGTGAAGCCCTTCTAACTAGTTTATATTACCCACTCCTCTTACTGACAGTTATGTTGGCTATTATATGGCTACTATATTTCTTTTTCTAAAATCTGACAGTTTAAGAGAGTACCTGGCAAAGCAGGTACTTACTTCAAGCCAAACAGGGAAGAGGAGCAGATGCAGTGCAGGACTTGGCCCTACCCTGAATCCTATCCTAAAGAGACCAGTACTGATGCCCATGCTTGCTACCTTCCTGCCATACTGCATTTGACAAACTAAGCATAGTCTGGCATCACAGAGTGATTGATGGCATTTAGAACACTGCATATGGCCATAAACATAAACTGGTGAGTTTTACACTCCATCAGAAGCCATAGTAGAAAGAGTGTCTGCTTGCTTCTGTCAGGGGGTCAGAAAAACGGCAGGTAAAGGTTTCAGAATAAGCCCCACCACACACTGCTGAGGCTGCTCCAGTGACTCCCACCCGTGACAGACAGGGAACTGCAGAGGCAGTATTTCTTCATGGGCCACTGTTTTCCCTTCTGAATAACAGTACAATATGAAAGGCTGCAATAAGATGCAGTGTAGCTATTTAAAAAACAGATGAAAGAAGTGAATGGTCTTAAATGATGAGATTATTATTAATTCAAGGACATCACAGTAACAGTGGATTACAGGAAACCAAAGTGACACAAAGAATCCACGCTGCTATTATCATCAATGCCTGGGTCAAAAATGGTGAGAAAATTTGAAATTATTATAATATTAGTCCTTTTATTTTCAAGAGTATTTTTTTTTAATAAAATCTTTTGCCTGTCATTTCAGTTCCCTTCATACCACCTCCTCTTCTTTTTCCATCAGAGTAAGAAAAACACCCAAGCCAACCAAGAAAAAAAATATAAAAAATCATAACCTGAAACTTTAATTTGGAATTATTTTTTTAAAGCATAAATTATTCTTGAACAGTGAGTGTTTGCATGCATAAATACTTTATACGGTTGTTTCAGAATAGCAGACTACTAGGACACTTCTCAGTATCTGTGTTAGCTCTACCAATGCTTGCTTAGGCAATGAAAAAATTTGTAAGTATAGAACATATACACATAAAATTCTAATTAATCTAGTTCTTATGCAAGAAGTAACAATATATAATAGACCAGTAAGCAAAGAGGGGGGGGGGGGAGGAGGAAGGTAATAGAACAACAAAATTCTACTAGTTCAATTATTTTACTATATTTCTCTATTTATCACACAATCACAGAATGTTAGGAGCTGGAAGGGACCTCAAAATATCATCTAGTCCAGCCTCCCTGCTAGAGCAGGATCACCTATACCAGATCACACAGGAACGCCTCCAGGCAGGTTTTGATATCTCCAGAGAGGGAGACTCCACAACCCCCCTGGGCAGCCTGTGCCAGTGTTCCGTCACCCTCACAGTGAAAATTTTTCCCTCATGTTTACATGGAACTTCCATCCATTGCCCCTTGTTCTTTCATTGGGCCTGACTCCATCCTCTTGGCACTCATCCTTTACATATTTATAAACATGAATGAGGTCACCCCTTAGTCTCCTCCTCTCCAAGCTAAAGAGCCCCAGCTCCCTCAGTGTCTACTCATGAGGAAGATGTTCCAGTCCCTTCATAATTTTTTATGGCTCTTCCAGCACAGGACTGGACTCTTTCAAGCAGTTCCCTGTCCTTCTTGAACTAAAGGGCCCAGAACTGGCCACAATATTCCAGATGCAGCCTCACCAAGGCAGAGTAGAGGGGGAAGAGAACCTCTCTCATATTACTAACCACACCCCTTCTAATAGCCCCCATCATGTCTTAGATTTTTCTTTTTCAAAGTCAAACTTTGCATCATACTTAAGATAAAAGAAGCTTTCCATTGTGTGAAAAAAAAATTGCTTTTAAATAATATCCTGTTCTTCACCATAAAAATTTATATGTATTTGTGCAACTTACTTTATACCTAAATTTCATCAGAATAATGAAATTCATACATTGAAGAAAGGTCCAAACTGACCATGCTTATGTGCTTAGAAACTGCCAAGGGCTAAGGTTACTCTGTGCAAATCCACGGGAATGTGCTTGCCCATTTCAGTAGGAGTCAAATCAGTTTTTAAGCTATTTTAAGTGTATTAGAGTGGTACATTCTGACAGAAAATTTACCAACTGAATGTACAGTACAAAATCATTTTTCAACAAATATGATGCTGGTAAAAGAATAGCCACATTACTAGAAATGTTTAGCAGACCAACTGCATTAGCACCACTGCTCCAAATTTTGAAAGTATGCTTCTTTCTGCCAGTCCTTGCAACAAGAGAGCATTTGATCCTCCATGGCACTGGCAAACTCCAAGAGTACAGCACATAGCTTTCTTTTTCTCATTCACTCGGAAGCAAACCCCATGAAAAGCCGAGTGCTCAGCTGCCTGCTGCGATCCACAGCCCTGGGCAGCATGATGCCTGAATTGAGAAGGGAAAGGGTTATATACTTTAAAAATCAGTGGGGGAGTGAGGGGAGGGAGGGAGAAGAAACAAAGATCAGTGTGCACCATCACAGTACTAATTTTTGATTCAGTGAATAGTTGTTAATGCTAACTGTAGCTTTAGTGAGAGGTTACATAAAATCGGCATCAGCACTGACAGTAGTTGAAAAGATGGGAAACTTGGTTTGGAATCAGAGCTGGTGGATCATTACATGTTTTCTTCCCTTCCTCCAGAGGGCAGAGACTTGTCTGGTGACCACCCAAGTAGCAGGGCTCACCTGAATCATATTCAATAAGGGTAATAAATGGAAGAGCATCTCATGTAAGAAACCTAGTAAGAACTTGGGTTCTAAGGAACTTACCAGTGTTAGAAGTTGAGTAGCTTTCTAAGTGCTGAGAGACTAGTCCAGTACTCTTACACTGATTAGAGATGAGGGGCAAAGAAGCTATTTTGCTATTTGTAATATTACTAAGTTATGAGCGAGGATTTAAAAGCAAACACCTTATGTAAATTCTGAAAATATTTAAATACAATCAGTATTTGTGATACATATTTTTACCTACAAGACAGCAAAGTTAAGGTAGTAGGAATCTGTGAATTAACTCCATTACAAACTCAGGAAACTTTATGTATTTCTTCTATCTTATACCACAGCACCATGGCTGAGTCACAAAGCTAAACAGCCAGCTGCATGTGGGATTCTTGTAAAGGAGAAAAGAAACCAAAGAATTTGTTCCTGATGGGCATATCAATGATGGACTATCCCTAGTGCCCACCAGTCAAACACCTCTGGAGGTCCCTTCCAACCCCTAACATTCTGTGATTCTGGGAGCTGAGAAGTTACTCCCATTTCCTAATCTTTAGACTTCAGTATCTCATGGAATGCTTTACGACTGGTAGCTTCACAGTATGTAACAATTTGAGATGATATTATAGTAATAGTATGGTCAATCTTCAAAACAAACAAGAAGTTGAATTATGAAACAGGACTAATGTATTACATTACAGAGCAGAATTTATCATTGAACAAGTATTCAGTAGTAGAATATCTGCTAGTTGCTCATTTATAAAATAATTACCATATAATGACAAATTACATACAGTACTATATTATTATAAGATAAGGGCATGATTAATTCAGAATTCTAAATCTATGTGATAATTACTTCTGAACTGGCTGAAATAATAATTCAAGCTACAGAAATGTATACCTAGTAGGCCCCAGTGAGGTAACTGCATGCTCATTACTTAGCTTTTCACGTGAAGTTCCCAACAAAAGATATCATGAAAATGAAAGGAGAAAAAGTTTTTACTCTCCTTAAGATTTAAAGTCAGTTGGCTCACCAGGGCACATTTGCTTCCCCAAGTAAGTAGTAAAGTGGAGCACTACTATTGTGTTCTACATTTACATTTTGTTGGTCATCTATCGCAATGCCAGTTCTAATTGACAAAGGAAATAGACCAAAAATGAGAATTGAATTAGCTCCCCTACCAATTAGAAACAATGCTTCACTCACGTTCGATCAACTGACAGTAATGGTAATGATAAATTATAGAGTAAGTGTAAATAAAGTGGTTTTAATTAGTGTAATTAATCACTTCACATATTCTTCAACCTGCTTTGCTCACTTGGGTAACAGTTGAAAGAACACACTAGCAAGACTCCTTTAACGTCCTTTGAACATTCATTTACAGAGTTAAGAGGTCGATGTGCCTCACTTCCCGGGGAGAGGAACCATCTCCTAATTGTTAGTATATGCCTAATTAAAGATTCCAAATACCAAAAAGTCATCATTTATTGTTTCTTCTGTCTCTCAAGTCATTTAGTTTGAGCATGAAATACTGATTCTGACCTTATAAACTACTTTTTGTATTAGCTCATTTAAGTGTGTGTACTCATGGTAAGTAGTTGCTGACCGTTCCTAAAACTGGGTTGTACTTGTTGCTCAGTTTTGCAAAGGAATGGATGATTTTAAAAGACACAATAAAATAAAAGATTAGGACTCTTAACTGTAAAGTGGTCATTCAATTTCTGAATCTTCAAATGTATTTAGAATGCTGGAGGAATCCTGGAACTAGGTTGAACGAACAATCAAACCAGTGATAACTCTTGCCAGTGTCCTTCCACAGTATTTGACGGTAAATAAGAAGATATGATAGTTAAAGACAAGGTGGATGGACCCATTCCTAGTGATATTAAATTCTTTGGCATCTCAGTGGTATATATTCTGTTTTCTAAGTCCTGCTCCCAGAATTAAGGACCAGGAGTACGCTTTCCCTCCAAATCAGAAGGGTAAAGAACATTTCGTTGTCTGCCTATTTTTAAACTCATCCATTGCATCATAGGCTATTTGTGAGGTAATTTGAAACATTCTTTTAAGAAAATCTTTCTTGCTGAGGTGATTTAGAATGGTTTTGGAAAGGAGAGGAATTGAGAGAGGGGAAGGGAAGCCCTACAAGTGCCCCAGCGGGTGGCAAGGAGACACCTTGCCACTTAAGTACAGACATCTGTCCCTTCTTCCCTGTTTTCTGTTCTTTATGGAAACTGCAGAAAGGGCATGTGGAAGCAGTAGATATGAAGCTGAAAACAAATCCTGTCAGATACCACTGGTCAAACATTTTAAAGCCAACTATCAGTAAGGTAAGTAGCTATAATAACAATAGTGATAAGCTTCATTCCCATTCTTCCTCCAAACCCAGGACTAGTCCCAGAATAGTACTAGGAAAGTATTTCAAGATCTACCTTCTAGGAGATATTAAATGTTTAAGGTATCAGTACCTTTACATTACAAGAAAAAATGCCAAGGCTGCAACAGAACGAAGGAATTCCATACCCTAGTAATGAAGAAAGTTGGAAAAAAGAAATGTGGGAGGGGTAAGCAAACACATACTAAATGAAGAAATAACTTAGAATACTTTACATGCTAAATCACAAACAGCTCCCTGGTTACAAAACAAACTCAACTCCTTGGATGAGAGGCAGCAAACCTCAAATGAGTACATGGAAAACAAACTTGTTTTACAAAAAAGGAAAGTAATTTATATGCGGTACCATGCCCTACCAGCATTAGGAAGGCTGTGTTCTACCTACAAATACAGAATATGGTTTTAGTGTTGCTGTAGAACCTATTCTTAGGTACTGGAAAACAGGATTTGATGGAATGCATTCAGAAATGTAGAATAAGTGCATTTTCATCCAAGAATCCTATAAATGATATCTATCAGGAGAAATTATGCAAAAACTAGGCTGATACAATTATGTAAGGGAACAATACAAGGATATCTCTTCCAACTGTTTTTCTGACCTAATTATTATTGGACTGAAAGATGAAAAATACTTTATTTCAAGAGTAAGTGAACTGGGAATAGAAAATAGTTTCATTGGGTGCTGATTCTTTTATGCCTTTTACACAAGATACAAATTCTGCCATTATTGCAAGAAGAAAACAGGGGTATTGTCTAGGATTTGAAATAATGAATTGTTACTCCAAGAGACAGCAAAGCATCACAAATGTCCACAAGAAGTACTAGAAAAATTTAAGGCCTGAAGTTCATATTAAAAAACTAAGGCCTGCATCCCACTCTGAGAATAAATTGTTCTTTTTTAATTACTGATTTGGGTTTTTTTTTTTTTGATGGTCATATTGAAATCCCCGAGCCAAGGCAAGTGGGATAGGACCAATATCTAATTCAGAGGACATCTGACACTACCAGGTTTACCACCACTGCATAGTGCTAATGAAGTGCCTACAAATAACAGGAATACCTCTATGAGCAAACTAGGACTATGGAGTAGCAAATATGATCTCCTCTTAGTGTTTGGTAGAATCATGTTTCAAAACTTGCAAAATATTGCCCAGTAGTTAAAATTCACTGTATCTGTAAGGAACAGGAAGAAAACCATAGACTTCTTAAAAAGCTGAGCTTAGTAAGTAAGTATTTAATGAGGAAGAATTTATTTGGAAATAGACAACTTTAATGGCAAAAAATATTATAGGTAATATATTATAAAGATAATAGAGTTTCTTTGAGTTTGTGCAAAGGTCTTCTTAAAGTTAAGAAATGTGTTGCAAATACGAAATACTTGCAGACTCCTGGAACACAGCAAAGGCTAAAAAATCCCAACAGAGTAACTTCAGTGTCATTTACTTAGATTGCATATGTTTTGCTTTCTGTATTGTACCACACATAGCATTATTCCAGATATTTGTATGAAATGTAATACAGACAGATCTTCTTTCATAAGCAATATCTGGTAATGTTTGACAGTAGGAAAAAATCTGGAGTTCCATTACTAATGAGATAAATGACTGAAGATGCTAGAAAACAAGACCTAAAGACACACAGTGAGCAAGAATAGCTTTACATATCAGAAACAGAAGTTGCCCTTGTAATTAACATTTTTTAACGATCCCAAGATTAAACAACTATTTATAGAAAATTTGTCTGGGAGAAATAAATTATCATCGGCCTTTTTTTTGTGCTTTATAGTAGCAACAGATAGAAACAACACAGGAACATGATGGGCAGCAAAAATAACTAAATTAAATTTCTGCACTATGAAGGACACAAAAAGGACAAATAATATCCTCTAGCTTTCCATCGATGCATACCTAAGGATGACCTGGAGCTCTTTTCTCAGTAAAGTTTCTGATGGTATTTTTTACACCTACATGAGAAGCCTCTGACAACAAAACTTTGTCAGTGGCCTAAGGTAGTCATGATATGAATTACACTAAGAATGTAAATAACTTCTTTCCACAAATGGCATGATTTGCTGATGATGACAATGCTACTTCTGCAGGCCACAAGAGTTTTTAGGAGTGGCAGAAGTTACACAATAATTCCTGTAACAGCAATTTGCTATCTATTAAAAGATCAGACTGTGGAAGCAGTACCTGAACTGGGATTTTGGATGGAACTAGATAAATTTCTGAATGTGACTATAAGAAGAAACTTGCATGCAGGAGGAGGCACTGCATCAATTGACATGGACAGCAAGCTCAAACTTAGAGGAACTGTCATGTTTCCATTTGGGAAGCACTGAATTTTGGCATAAATAGCTTATTTTTTAATTTGTGTTTTCGTTACCAGTAAACCACTGTCCAGAGACTAACTACATTTACAATGGAGTGCATACTTTGTTTACAGAAACAAACAACCCACCTATCCCCAAAAAACCCAACAAACAAGTAAATTAAGAATATATTTTGTGATGTCGGTGCCTAGCACAGCCTAAACCTGTCATTGATAGTATTAAACTAATATGTTGCCTTTTTATTTCTAAGAAATAAAATGAGATAGTTATCAACATCACACAGTTAAGACTATTATGGAAGCTATATGCATTATCAGAAATAAATAAAAAAAAAAAAGAGAGAAATCTCTTCTGATAGACCTAGACTGTTACAAAATTATCATTATTTAAAAAACCCCACCTACCAACTTCTGACTATAAAGCATGTAAAACTACTCACAGATATATGGATCTAATACAGAAGGAATAAAGGGATCTATTATGACATTATGCTGTTGTCTGAACTTAACTAGTAGCACAAACCAGTTTCCTCTTCCTGTGTAAAGCAGAACTCCATTTTTCCCCTGACTTTTGCAGGCTTAAATCTTGAATATTTTCTGTCCACAAATGAAAATGGCTACTTGGTCTCTAAGGTGAGCCAGTTCAGAATGTATTTAGCACTGTCTCAGAAATCAATTAATAAGTCAAAAAGGTCAAAATTTTATGACAATCCTTTTCACCTACCAAAACTCCTCTACCACAAAACAGAGCTTCTGCTTTCTCTTTCTGTGTTCACAAATGTGCATATGATGGTTTAAAACTGTCTTTTTAATTTTTCTTTGCAAAGTTTGAGCAGAGAAGGTGAAGGAATGTAAATAAGTCACCATTGGTTGTAAGAAAGCAAAATAATGATTGTTCTAAACACTTCGATTGGATAGACAGAAATGTTTAAGAACCACTGCTCAAAACAAAGTAGGGGCAGTCAGGGGAACTTGTTGGGCTGTCTGGCTGCTGCTGCTTCTTCTGTTTTGGCTGGAGATAACACACTGACCTTAGCGAGCTAAGTTAGCAGCTTCCCTGCTTCTATCTCTCTGCCTTCTGCCAGGAGAGGTCTGGGGGGCAGGCCCCTTGGGAATTCCCCTCAGGGGAAACAAAGGGAGCTTGGTTGTGCTTTTCTGTTGATTGTATATATTTGTAAATGTTGTGAATTTTGTATATTTGTACATATTCATTGCATTTCATCATAGATTGTAGATTTGCTTGTAAATACAGCTTTCATTTGCTTCCAGACTGAGCTAGCCTGGTCATTGTCGGTGGGGGAGGATTTCAGCTCTCACACTGATACAGTGCACCAAACTCTCCTCTCATGCTGTATTCAGAAAATTTATTTCTCCAAGACCAGAATGAAAAAAAAAAAAAAACAAAACAAGAAGAGGCAACTCCCAACTCTGCATCATCATAAAAATCACAAAAATCCTACTTTGAGAGCTATGTAAACTGCATGCAGCACCAAAGAAAACAAACCCAAATCAACATTAGCCAAATTTTTCTCCACCCCTTTTTCAAGGCTGCATCTACACACTGCTTATGCTCACAAACTGGCAGATGCCAGAATGATGTGACTCTTGGCACCTCTGACTGTGCCGAGGACGCGGACGCTGGCACACCACTAAGGCATGAGCAGCGTTAGCGGTGTCTTGGTCTGTCATGAGGCTGTGAGTGCATTTGCTTCCTGGCCCATACAACAGACACAGTATTTACTGATGTTCTTTTGTGTTATAGGCTTGGATGCCAGAAGTCTTTCTTTGTTCCGCTCCTACAGATGCTACCATAAGTCACTGTCATTTTCTAATGAGTTTCAGTAACTACTTCCTGTGGTGGATGACGGAACACCTGGTTGCCTGTGCAGGATTTGTGTTTGGCACAGGCTGAGCATTACAAACTGATCACTACCTCCTCTTCATCTTTCATGCTGCTACTAATTGTTCCTGCTTTCTTGGTCTTGACTCTCACCTTTCCATTTCCTCCCTCTATATATGTTTCACCTGCTGTTACTGTTCCTCTGTTAATCTGACATTCAAGTTTTGTACTACAGTAATAAAGACAGATTGGAGGGGGGGTGGTGTTTTCTTTAGGCAGGGATTTAATTACCAGGGATTTCTTTAAGTTGTTTGCACAGCATAAAATGACACCAGGTACCAAAGTCACATTCGTCTCAGGACAAGCAATCTCAAAGATATGAAGTAATACTATGACATTAGTATAGAATTTAGATATAAAAGCACATTTAATCATGTAGGTATAACATGAAACAAAAAATCTCTAAACATGCTGCAGGTGACAGAATGTTTGACTGAAACAAAAAAATCAGCTATTAGGCTGCTGTGCAGAAGTGGAAGGAAATGACAAATGACTTAGTTTTAATGTTGTCATAATCATACCTCTGGTCTCCCAACCTGACACAATAGTAAGTATTGTGGATTTGCTGGAAGCTGTGTAGGCACATAAAAATGGACAATAGCAAGGCCATTTTTACACACAAAGTGTGGATTGATTTTTATTTTTACTCTGAGGATGAATCATCATTTGGCTTCTTTGACAACAGGTTAATATAAAGGACACCAAGCATGCTGGCAGCAGGTGGGGAAAGCCTAACACGAAGGGGAAGAATGATCTTGGGGCAATAGATAGCAGGGCTCATTAAAGGGCTTTAAACTAGGTTTGAAGGGGGTTGGGGATGAAGCCACCATTTCTAGAGTGGTGCCTGGGAGCAGCATGCCAGTGATTGTAGGTCAAAGTGCTAGCAAGGACTTACAGTCTATTAGCAGTCTCAGTGGAGGATGGTGATCCATTTGGTAGCGAAGACGTGAAGGGTAATGATAGGTTGATAACTACAGAAGTTGATAACTGCACCACACAGGTTGGTACCATTGGCAAATTGCTGAGAGTGCACTCAATCCCATTGTCCATGTCATTGACAAAGATGTTAAACAACACTGGTCCCAGGACCAATCCCTGAGGGACTCCATTCATCACAGGTCTCCATTTTGACATTGAGACATTGACCACAACTCTTTGAGAGCAGCCATCTAGTCAATTCCTTATCCACCAAGTGGTCTAACCATCAAATCCAGGTCTTTCCAATTGGGAAACCAGGATGTTGTGCAGGACAGTGTTGAATGCTTTGCACAAGTCCAGGAAGATGACCTCAGTTGCTCTTCCCTTATCCACCGATGCACCACATTTGTCAGGCAGGAGTTGCCCCTAGTGAAGCCATGTTGTTTGCCACCAACCACCTCCTCGTTTTCCATATGCTCTAGCAGAGTCTTCAGGAGGATGTGCTCCGTTATCTTGCCAGGCACAAAGGTCAGGCTGACTGGCCTGTGGTTCCCCAGATCTTCCTTATCTCTCATTTTGAAAACAGGGGTTATCTTTTCCCTTTTCCAGTCAGTGGGAATTTCACCAAACTGTCATAACTTTTCAAATATGATGGAAAGTGGCTTTGCAACTTCATCTGCTAGTTCCCTCAGGATGCATGGATGAACCTCATCAGGTCCCATGGACTTGTGCACCTTCAAGTTCCTTTGATGGCATTGAACCTGGTCTTCTCTTACAGCGGGCAGATCTTTATCCTCCCAGTCCCTGTTCTTGCCTTCTGCAACACGGATGCTGTGGTTATAGCCCTTACTATTGAAGACTGAAGCAAAAAAATAATTGAGTACTCCAGCCTTCTCTATATCCTGTGTGAGCAGGTCCCCTGTTTCCTTCCAGAGACAGTCCACATTCTTCCTGTTTTTCCTTTTTTCAAAGATGTATTTATAAAAACTTTTCTTGTTACCCTTGATGTCCCTAGCCAGATTTAATTATATTTGGGCAATGCTTTCCTAACCTGATCCCTGGCTGCTTGGACAACTTCTTTGTATTCCTCCCAGGTTACCCATCCCTGTTCCTACCCTCTGCAGGCTTTCTGTTTGCAACTAGGATACTAAGATGGTTTGAGTGTTTCTGGATGGAGATTCCTTCCTGAGGAGAGGAAATTACAAGAGGCAGCCAGAAGCAGTTTAGGTCCAACAGTAGTGGCATGTACTGGACTGTCACATTTTGAATAATACTTCTGCCACTGGCTTCTAACAATTTCTCCCTGAGAAACCTATAAGGCCCCCAGACACCCTACTAACCTATAGAAGGGCTGCAGAAGAACTGAGGTGATTGAAGCCCTGCACAGAACGATGCCCACAGTAATGCCTGTACCCCCTGCGAGAAACTAGGAAAGTGGAAGCTGCTTCCCTGAATGGTGATGACTCCTTCAGCCTTCACCAGGCCTCCTGATGTAAACAAAAACTGGAAGGTAGGCAGCACACCAAAGCAGAATAGGACCAGCTGCACTTGAGTCACAGAGATTGATGGAAGAAGAGGCATCCAAAATGCCCAACCATAAATACTCACCCTGAATATACCACAGTACTGAGAGTAGTTTCATCAATAAATCAAAATTTCCTCAGATCTCATACTTGTGATAGATTTATCCAGAGCTAAGAATTCTTGAGTCAGACAATGGCCAGATTTGCATTAATGCAGCAGAAAGCAAGCTGCTGTGGCCTTTGTTATGCAATTCTGCCACTCCTACTCTAAAGACACCAATTCTAAAATGAAAGAGGCACACACACTTCCTGGGTGTTTTTTCAGTTCTGAACTGTACTCAAAGAGCACATGATTTTATCTCCTGGTACATTTACCAGGAGATCCCATGAGAATATCTCCTTTGTGTGCACAAAGAATGACTCAGCTGGATCACCCTGGCTCTTAGAGCAGATAATGAAATGGAAATAACTTCATCTATCAAAAATTGTGAGGTCCACCGATGCCAAATTTCATCTCATTGAGCATGTCAGCCATCTGACAGGTGGCAATTTCACAAAGCAAGATCTATGGGATGGTAAACACATAAACACACATCCTTTCACACATTCATGTATAAATAGTGCCTTTTTGTTTCAATCCATTTTCAGTATCTATGAATAAAACAGCTGATAAAGGATGAAAATCATAAAGGTTGAACAAGGAGTGTTCTATCAAACTGGGACATCTGCTTTCACGCTAAGGAGGCTCTCTATTATTGTAAAAAATGTCTGAAACAAAAATGAATTAAGAGAATAAAAGGTCCATCTTTTTAGCCTCAAAATTAGGTTAAGTGAAAACCACATCTGTGTAATACAACAGTTATATATAATTTCATGCGATAAAAATAATCTGTTTTTATAACAAAAGTCATTCTCCAAGAGGGAAAAAAATGACATCTAAATGGTGCTACTAGCCATTTGTGCTGAATTTTGAGCAAATACTTTCAAGTGACCTCAAGAGTTGATATGGGATTGAGTCCTCAGTGGTGAGCCATGCTTTTTCTTCCCCAGAAGGACTCAGACATCCTTAACTGCCTGCATTTCTATTACTGTGTAGCCTCAGTGAAGTGCAATCAGAAATGGCATTACCCAAGAAGACAGTGTTATTTAATGTACATTGTATTTATCCCCTTATCCGTGTCCTGAACTCTCTAATTAATCCTGTGCACCAGAGCAATAAGGTCACAGATAGAAATAAAAACATATTCTGAAAATCTGGGGGAAAAGAATTTGTCTGCAGTAGTGGCAATGTCAAGTAGGAAAAAATGGAATTCCAATATAGACAACTTAGTTTTAAATTGAAATTTTAAATGTAGCAAGAGGTATTCTAATCTATGTCAACAAGAACTTTGTGGCTGTGGTCTGTAGCATCAATTTAGACAGTAAAGAGGGCTGCCTCATGAAGTTACTAAGTAAGTGAAAAACAGTGAGAAACTTAAACACCAAGAGCTCCACAAATCTGCCCCATAATCCTTTTAAGACCAGTCTTACTTTGTGGAGACTGAAGCAAAGGAAATGGCAGGAAAGATTTAAGTATAGATACTGTAAATCAAAATTAGAGACTTCTGGATTAGGAGACATTTGAGTTTGTGGTTTAAGTTAGGAAGACAGTGCTAATGGATTTGCTCAGTAATCTCTGCAGTTTGTCTAACCCTCACTTTGCTAATGCCATGAGAAGAGGGAGTAACCATTGCCTGTCTTCACCAGTGTAACCTGTAAGGACCTGTAAGTGAGCTTCAGCTAATTATATCAGAAATACTTTTGATACTATCATGGCAGTGCTCTGATGTGGCATGCTCACTAGTGACACACAGGGACAGGGGAACTAATAGAAGGGAAAGAAATATAGGACCAATATATTCCTCTAATTCCACATTCATCTCCCTCTTACACTATTCATTTGTAAAACGTAAATTTACAAACATTGTCAGGAAAAGGTAGTTTGGTCCTTAGCAATTGCTCAGAGGCCTCCAGTTTCTCTGTTTCACAAAGGGTGGACATCTGGGGGCCCAAGGCAGTTTATTAGGACCTTTCCCACTGATCTGCAGGCCAGACTGTGACCTTTCATTAATGCATTAATGGCAAGCATCCTCAGCAATCATCCTTCTTCACTCAGAGAGTAGCATATCTGTGTTTACTTTCCTTTTCTCTATGAGGCTTTCTAATTTGTAAATTGTTTTTACATATAATGGGGCTGGGGAAAAAAGAAGAAACCAAACCAAACCAAAAAGGCTGTAGTGACTAGATAGCAAAAGGAATGAATCTGAAGTAGTTGTGTGATTTTGAGACAGTGGTGCAGTGATGGGAAGGGGAGGAAAAAAATGTTGTGTTTCCTTCATCCCCCATCTTTCCAAGCTTTCTAATCTGAAACATTAATTTTTGGTGTCTGCAATACCTACTCAGCCCTTTTTTAGTATGTCTTTTCCCACCAAATGAACCCATTCTGCCATGAAAATGTCTTTCCTGAGCTACAGTCACTATTGGGTACTCCTGTGTAACATCCCTACTATTATCTCTGTCCTGAACTAACTTTTGTTCCCATGCATGTTTCCTTCCCCAGTGATTGCAGATCCTCATACTTTTCATGTGACTCATCTCCAGTGTCTTATATGCAATCAGTTTGGCTCTCACATCTTTGATCTTTTCCCTGACCCTGTTTAAAGCAATAGTTATTTATCTTCATTTGTGCAAAATATTTTTGAGGTCCCATTAGAAAGAGATAATGGTGGAGGGAAGAAATAGTTTAAGAGTGGAGCAGTGAGTTCCAGGCTGCCACTCTGGGTATTACAGTCGTGTACATTGCAGGGAGGAGGATGAATCAAGCACCCTCACACAGACACTGAGGGACCAGGCTAGTCCCTAGGAGACACTATAGCAAATGGCTACAGCCACTAGCAGCCTGTACCTGCCCATCCTTAGGGACTGAGGGTATGCTTGGACCACTGTCATTATGCTGGTGACATCCTCACAAACACTTAGGGTAGGACTCCCCTCTGACTCCACAAAAACTATGTCAGGTCATGTTTGATGTAAACTGGAGTGATGCCACGGTGACAGATCTATAGCTACGTAAAGATAAAGAGAAATCACTGCAGTACAGGGAACTGGACTATGGAGATGCATGTTTAGGTCTTAACTGCAGCTTCTTGCATAATTCTGGAAGTTTCCTTACTTTTTGTGTGTTCACTTGTAACTGGAAACACAATTTATACTGGGCTGGGTCAGAAGGACAAGATGGGCAACAGCTGCAAGAGTTCCCCTCAGATGCATATAACCTTGTCCTAGGGTCAACGCAACCACAGAAAACTTGTATGAGAGCACGCAGAAGTTCTGACTCTGCCTGTTTATGTCTGATAATCATTACTTTAAAAATAGGAATTGATCTGCTTGCATTTTGCCAAATTAATAAAAGCTTTATTTTTTTATTTGCTGATTCATATCTAATAAAAATAATTAGTGAGCGTCTATTAGCAATCCAGAACCCCTCCTGTGTAAGTCCCTTTCATGTGATTTGTCCCATTAGCCTTTTTTCATGTTGTTTTTTTTTTATTCCTAAAGGAATAGCACATGTGAAGTGATGTTTGGGATTTAGAGTATTATAACAGCTGCCTGCTATGTGACAACTTTTTAAAACTAATTCTGAGAAAATCTGAGTGCGTGAAACCAAATTGTAAAGATTCTGACTACAGACACACTAATCCTCTACAAAGGCACAGCTACAGATAGATTAACTCAGGCTAGACGCACACAGTTCAGAAAAAGAAGCTGTGGTCACATCCCTGGGTAAGCTTTCATATGATAATTTTTAAAATCTGCCTCAACTAGACTACAACTACCATGGCAGGCTGGAAATGCTCTCCTCTGTCTTTTTACCTAAAATACAGATATGCAGTCAAACTACAGAAATAAACATAACTGAAATTGTCAAAGTCAGAGCTCAAAAGTTTAAAAATGCCAGACTAAGCTGCCTTTTCTGAACCACTGATCTCCTCTTTCCCTCTCTCACAGCCAATGCACACAGTGAATGCAAAACTATTTGGTCTTTTGTAGTTACCTCATTTTTTACTGCATGACCTCAGGCCTTCAATGAAAAAGTTCAATATAAAGGAAAAAAAAAACAATAGCACCCTGGAGGGTTGTTCTAGGACACTCAACAGTTTACTTCATCACTAATAATTTTTAGAATACCTGTAAAGTAAGACATTTATATATAAATCTCACTTATTTGGAGATGGAGGAATCAAGATCCAAAGTGTGCACGAAATGTAAATGCTTTGTGTTAGACACTTCAGAGTGAGTTTTAAATCTTTTATATCATGCCTCATATATTTGAAACTGTGCTTCCATAGCGTACAGTTACAGCTGCTCATTCTCATCACAAGTATAACATCAGAACTTTAGGAGACAAGGAGGGATACAATTAAATTTCAAGTGCAAAGCTGAATTGTCAAATATGAGATTTCTGTATGTTGCACTCATTGCTTAGAGAAGTCAGAAGTGCCCCAGATGAAATATTCCTCTGTACAAACTGAGCCTTAGATTTGGGGTAAACAAAGCATCGACAGAAAGTGTGCAACACAAGGCATCACAATAATTATTCCATAACGCAGTCATAAGAAATTCAAATTATGTTGTATTGACAGCCTTGACTTTGGTACTTTGGGCTTTGCAAACACAGTAATATTTTAATTGTCTGATGTTTTTGTGGTATTTAAATTCAAAAAAGTCCCCCAAAGAAAAAAGAAAATCCAGTAAATGACATCCTAATTGCAATTCTGAATGATTAGCAGAGCTGCAAGTGTTAGCTTTGGCATATAGATCCTATTCTTAATTAAAATCATAAATGGTGAACAGCAGCCTAGTTTCATTATGAGAAGGGCCTGGAGCAGAGGAGTATGGGACACTGTGACAAAAGGCTTCACAAATATTTCCTGACACGGAAGAAAATAAAGCTTGTTCCCTTGTGAGTGCATTCACCTGCCTGTCCTCTCCAAATCCATATTTCTTAGGGACAGCTATTGTCCTGTTCATAACCCCAGTACTATTTCCTTACTGGAATACCATTCTCACTGCCCTGTTGTTGCCTCTCTTTTAACCTGACTCTCAATCCCGTCCAACCAAGCAAATTAAGCTTTCTGATTGGACCTTCTCTTTCAACAAATCTGCTACAATCATAGAATGTTTTGGGTTGGAACACATCTTTAAAGATCATCTAGTCCAACCTCCTTGCAGTGAGCAGTGACATCTTCAAGCAGATCAGGATGCTCAAAGCACTGTCTAATCAGACATGGAATGTTTCCAGGGATAAGGTATCTACCACTTCCTTGGGCAACCTGTGCCACTGTTTCACTACCCTCACTGTAAAATGTTTCTTCCTCACATCTAGTCTGAATCTACCGTCTTTTAGATTAAAACCATTACCCCTTTTCCTATTGCAAAAGGCCCAGCTAAAAAGTCTAAAAAGGATGTGAAAATGTCCCCCCCCAGTCTTGTCTTCTCCAGGCTGAACAACCCCAACTCTCTCAGACTTTGTTCCCAGGAGAAATGTTTTATTCCTCTGATCATTTCCTTGCTGGTCTCCAACAAAATCCATCTCTATTGCTCCTATTTGTTTTTTTTTTTATCTTTTTGTGATACATCCTAGAAATTTTCTTTAGTACCAGTTCTCTTCACATACCCAGACTTCTCTCCATCTATTGTCTTTATCTTTCCCTAATATTTTTTTCTTTTCTTCTTTTCAGCAAGTTTCTGCAAGTTTCCCATCAAAGCTAGTCCCTCCTTTCCCCCAATCTCCTCTATTGCCATCTACCCAGTTTCATTTTTCAGTATCACACTTTGAGGGCAATCTTATCACGTTAATCATTTAATGTTTATCCTCATCCCTAAAACGAAGGGGAAAAAAGGCAAATTGTGAGGGCTTATATTGTTTCATTACGTCTTCACAGTTTTATTAAGACCAAGCAACATCCTAACAAAAGTGTTAGTGACATTGGCTCAGAAATCTTGTGCACACGAAAAGTGAAACATTTTCCACTGTTTTGGGATTGTCAGTTGTCAATTTTATTGCAAATCTTGTTTAAAAATAATGAAAAAAAACTTTGATAAATTTCAGTTCCGCATTCAATTTGCAATTACTTCCTTTTGTCACCTGATGGCTATAATTCAGGTGATGACAACTCATTGCGAGAGATGCTTTGCAGAATGTAGCTGTCATGTTCCATTAGCCTTTCCAGATGAAGGGAAGATGATCCCCTCTGGCTTCAAAAAAGCTGAATTTGGGCAGCTACCTTGAAAGACATGACTCACTTAGGTGGCACTGGGCATCAGGGGATTGAAAAAGACAGACCCATCTCAGCTGAGGCTAGGGAAGGAGATCTGAAGGAATATTAGAGAAAACTGAAAAAACAAGGTAGAAGCTGCAGTAGGAGTGAAGTTAAAGTGAGTAAATACTGTGGCAGATGGGAACAGTGTCAGAAGTCTCAGGAAAAGCAAAGTAAAATAGGGAATTAACCTGATTTTTCAATATCTAGTGTTACATCTGATAACAGACCTGTTAACCTGTTGGTAAGCTTTGTCTCAGTGTGTGTAACTCATGAACACAAGCATTTGTAGACATCTGCTGCACAAATATCATAGAATCATAGAATGGTCCAGGCTGGAAGGGATCTCCAAAGGTCATCTAGTCTGACCTCCTTGCAGTCTGCAGGGATATCCCCTACTAGACCAGGTTACCGAGGGCCTTGTCGACTCTTACCTTGAATATCTCCAGGGAAGGGGGCCTCAACCACCTCCCTGGGCAGCCTGTTTCAGTGTTCCACCACCCCCATAATGAAGAACTTCTTCCTGATATACAATTTAAATCTGCCCTTCTTTAGTTTGAAGTCATTGCCCCTTGTCCTGTCACCACAGGCCCTTGTACGCAGGTTCTCCCCATCCTTCCTGTAGGCCCCCTTCAGGTACTGGAAGGCTGCTATCAGGTCTCCCTGAAGCCTCCTCTTCTCCAGGCTGAACAACCCCAGCTCCCTCAGCCTGTCCTGACAGCAGAGGTGTACTAGACCCCTGATCGTTTTCATGGCCCTCTTCTAGACGCTCTCCATCAGGTCCATATCCTTCCTATATTGAGGGCTCTAGACCTGTATGCAGTACTGCAGGTGAGGTCTCATCAGAGCAGAGCAAAGTGGCAGAATCGCCTCTCTGGATCTGCTGGCAACACTTCTTCTCATGCAGCCCAGGATGTGATTGCCCTTCTCGGTTGCAAGTGCACAGTGTCTGCTCGTGTAATATGCTGATGGCATGTCCCTCACTCACTTTTGCTGTTGTTTACCCTTGATTCACTTCCCAAATGGCTGGTCATAGCAGAGCATCTATCCACTCACTGCACAATTCTGCAAAAAGCATGGCTGCTATACGACAAGTGAGCCAACCTTTGAGAAAAGATTTCAGCTTTCCTGCTACAACTGCTATTCTCTGCATGGTCTTTAAAAATTTCTCATACATTTATCCATATGAAAATTTTAGTCTTAAGGAGTACCTGCTATCTGGCCAAATGTTTGCAAAGAAACATTAAAATTACTCACAGCCCCACACTATGATTCACTTTATTACTTCTGCATAACAAAAAAATGCTGTTTGAAAGTTACTTTTGTAGTGGTGATGCTGAAGTCTTGTGACATGACCTTGGAATATAGTACAGCAATACTGCAATTAAAAAAAATACACACATTCTGGATGCTTGGGTTTTATCCCTAAAAACTAATACTGAGATTTCTCAACATTACATACAAAACAAAAATTAATCTGCAGAGGTAAGAAGGCACTTGGCCTAATCACAACTACATTGTCTTCTGTGAATATCAGAAAATAATGAAGTAAACCACTGTAAGATACGTATTCAGTTTTAGGGCATGAAATACTAGAAATTTATCTGTGTTCTAGACAAACACATTTCTGGCAACTTACTTTCACTGGCTGAATAGTCCTGTGGATCAAGTATCCCTGACTCCTGCAGGGATCTAATACAGGAGTCCACCAGCTCCAGACCAGTGGTGAGCTCATCTTCTATATCCTTCTGACCATCTGTAACAAAATGAATGCGATAAACATGTAAAAGAAAGACAAAAGGTAAAATCAGGTACATGTGACTAAAAATTCACAGCTGCCAAAAGGAAGCGAGAACCCATCAAGATGACACTCAGAAGGATAGCCATACTTTGAAAGTCTGGCTTTGCATTAATAAAAGCAAAACAGTAAAGTTCAAATGTGATCTTAGGAAAAGTTAGAAACATGTTTAGCAATGTTCCCTCTCAAAACTTTACATTAATTTTGGTGTTCTTTTAGTCAACCCTTACAACTTTTGCCAAATTTTGCCAGTTATTAGGTAGGGTTTTCATACACTAACAATGAAAAAAAAATATTGCTTAGATAAAAGTTGTTTTCCCCTCCATATTCTTTAGAAAATATTATTATTCTGTTAGAGAATATATATAGTATATATATGTAGATAAGTACATTACCTTGTGTTTGCCAGTGAAACTGCTCTTCTGTTGAACTGAAAACAGAAAAAAAAAGAAGTGTTAATTTTTAATGAAATTATTCAGTAGTGTGCCATCAATATTCATATCTAAATCTATTCTGAAGAAACTGATTTAGGAATAAAAAAACTAACTGAAGAATAAAACCAAACTATATTAACTATTATTTCACATAATTTTTAAATGAGTGACTTGCACAGCATTCATTCAGGAAGCGAGAAGCATCTTCACTTTTCAATTAAGTAATTTAAAACATACATATGGAACCTGCCCTCAGTCTCAATACACAAATTGCAGTATTTCAAAGCAAAACCAGTAACATTTGGCAACTTACTTGGATCTTTCTGTTTGTCTGACTTTCCATTTTTATAGAGAAAGTTGTAAATTGCTTTCTCAAGTGAACAGTTACATGTGATTTCTAAAAGAAATTCTTATTCCTGCATCTACTGATCATTATATGCATTTTTATATTATTCAAATGTACAGTTAAGTTAATTCAATTGGCCTACACAAGAGAGTAAATTTAGATGTGTTTTTGCTTCTATGTACAAGCACTTAAGCAGTGGAAGGTCTTAATTTTAAAATAATGAGCATGAACACTAGAGGATGATTTAGGTAGGGTTGGTTTGTTTTGTTTTGTTTTTTCCTATAAATGAACAATGATATATTCAAATGAACCATAAAATGAACTGTATATTAAATTAGGCAAATGAGTACAGTTTCCTCCAGGGCATGATCTGTTTATCCTTAGGTATAGGTCTTTCTCACATGCCAAGAATACAAAAAGGATTGAATTACTCAGTAATAAGGGTTCTTTTGATAACAGTGAACTGATTATTTTAGTCATGATTAAAACATTTCTCTGTACTTTTTTACAAGATATTTATAGGGGAGAATAAAATCATCTGTTGCATCTATACATTATCATCAATTTCCACATATGTACCATCTGTGGTTTATATTGACTCACTGTAGAAAGATTTTATAGATTAAGATAACCCTTTGGTGAGACACTCAGCTAGAATGCTTAAATTCAATACTGTTGAAGTTAATAATAATGAAGATAAACATAGCCTGAGTTCTCTGTCACACTGAAGTGCTAAACTGGAAAAATTACTTTAACTTAAAATGTACTTTCAAATGGAGGCCTAGTGGGTGACCAGAGACAGTGGCTCTTTTTGAAATACTACTTTTTACAATTTGAAATTCCTTTTGCCACATTTTCAGAATCACTGAACAACTTCAGCTTCAGCTGACATACTGGGACTTGAGAGTCATCTTCCTTTCTGGAGTTCGCATCGCCCATAATAAGCAATGTATTACTTTCCACTATACAGTCCCTCTTCCAGTATCCAGGTTTCTATGTGATAGATTCCTTCCACAAATGACAGATCTCAGGTGTCATTCTTGCTGTCAGGATGAATTAGTAAATGTTGCTGGCAAAAACACACTGATGTAAAAGACTGTGCCATGTCATCCAAGTCATCAAGAAAAGAAAATCCAATCTCTGCATAAAGAGTGAATGATCATTTCCAGAAATTCCAGTCTAGCTCTTTTTTAAGCAGTAAATTTGTATAAAATGTAGGAGTTCATTACTGGTATAGTACAGATAGTATTAAATGAATCACTAGTTGATGATTAATAGTGATTCCTATTATCACTAGTCTGTCTTCCATGGAAATATTTTAATGTATTAACCTTAAGAAATCTTGGGAAGGACTAAACAGAGATTGCAATAAATTTTAACTATATTTTTGGGTTTCCAGTTCTGGACTTCTCCCTGCAACTACTGTAATGGTCTTTTAACAAACACTGTTTTTGTGGTAGGGTAACAAACACATCATCAAGATGTTTATCCAAATGCTACCTTCTTATTCAACATATGGAATATGGAGGAAGATGCACAGGGATGTGGTTGAGCCACCATCCCCAGGAGTATTTAAAAGACACATAGATGCACTACTTAGGGACATGGTTTACTGGTGGACTTGGCACTGCTAGGCTTGTGGTTGGGCTTAATGGTCTCAGGGCTGTTTTCCAACCTAAATGATTTAGAATTAAAAGTTTATTTTGTTCCTACAAGGATATCAGTATATACTGATAGGAAAAGAGTGCTCTTTTTCCTACTTAAATTCATTCCTGACTGAAGCAACCTGACATGTCTGCGTGTGGAGCCTTTAGGCTGTCATACAACTGTGCCAAATTTGCTTGAGTGAATAAGTGTTGTTTTTCAGTGGGGTTTTTTTTGGTGCATTTCTAGCTTCACAAAAGATCAGTGCAACTGACTGCATGTTCACATCAAATACATGAAAAGGTAAACCAAATAACTATCAGAAATATTGCCCCTAATAATTTTTTCTGCATGTTCAGAAAAACAAAGCTTTCTGCTTTATGGCTTTTCTAAAAATAAACAAACAAAAGGTTTAGAATTAATTATCAAGAACTTTTCTGCATGTGCCTATGCCTCCCTCTGTAAGACTGCCAACTCTACCAACTTTGACTGAAGATGAGGAGCAATAAAATACTTTATTGAGAAGTACTGAACTTCTCAATAAAGCAACCTACACCAAACTTAGAGCTTAAGGAGGGGAGGAGGAAGGTTTTAGCCATAAATACATTAGTATAGTATTAGAAAAGAAAAGTATAACATTTTAATGAGCTAAGAACTAAGGAAGGTAAAATTATTGCCTCTCAATTTAAAACAATAATAATATTACTATTTATTTGGCAATCAATCAATTACTGTTTATGTTTTCGTATTCTCTCACTACTGCTAGTCAAAGCATCTTGTGCCTACTTCGGCTGTTCTGTTTTAAATAAGACAACAATTTTAGTTAATTTTATTAAATTAATATCTCGTGTCACCATTCAACTATACAAAACTTTGTTTCTTCTATAATTTTACAGTCTTTGGAAAACAGGATTTATTGAAGGAAAATCACAGGGAAGCTGAATAATTTAAGAATGGGAAGGTAATTCTAAACCTCAAGCAATCTAAAAAAATCAACCAAGCAACCAAAAAAAAAAAAATTGTCATACATTTAGTTTTGGATGTTCATCTTGAAGATCATGAACCTATCTTCTCTAAGGATGCATACACTGTGACAAAACTTTACCTTTAATAACCACTTATGCAAGGAAAAGCTGATTTACCTCCATAGGCAAGAAAAGCAAAGTAAATATCCACAATGTCCTGATCTTGATTCCAGCTGAACTCACATGTTCCCATTTCTAACTGCATGTAAAAAAACCACTGAAGTAGCGAGAAGCCTTGCGTGCTAGTAAGGCAAAAGGTAAATGAGCATTGCACACTTCAGGGAGCTCGTTTTGGGGAATATCAGATGAAGCGAGCACTCTAGAAGCACAACACATTGTAAAAATGAAGAATTTCTGTGGTCAGCAAAGGATGTCTGACTATTACCAGTTTACAAGTTTACATCAAGTTTCTCCTTTTTTCAGGCATAGACTAAAAAAATCCCAGCCTGCATTGTCTGTAAACAAGCAACAAACTGGGTCATTGGGAGCCTTCATTATTTTTTGTCTGTATTTCAAGTAAAGCTAAACAAGAAGTGTATGTCCTCTTCGAGATGGACTTGACAGAAGCCCAGCATGAGAAGATGGGCTCTGTAGAGACAACAGCACTGTCCCAAAACAGCCAGCACTTGCAGAGCAAGTTGAGCTACATATGGCTATCAAACAATTTCTCCACAATTTATGGGAGTCAAAAGCAGTTTTGCTGACATACAGGTGAATATTTGAAGTGATACCAAAATAATACTTTCCTGGACCAGTAGCAGAAGCCACATTTCCATAAAAGTAACCAAAACCCTCATGGGAGGTAAACCAGAAGTGAGGAAGGCTGTTGAGCACTTTGGCAGAAGAAAAACTGCCTGAGACCTCGTGGTGGGCCTTGCTACAAGTTCCTACATGGAAATGTCTTCTTTTCTGAGGCAAAGTATTGTTCTTTCCTAAGTTTTACAAAATCAACAGCAGAACTTGCTGGCTGTGCTATGATTATTTTGTACTTCTTTTCAGTGATGCAGGGAAATGCTTGCAGGCAAAATTTCAAAACGGTCCCAAGAGCAATGCTTTTCTCTGCATCTAATTCTTGCAGGAGTTCACAGAAATGACCTTCCTTCAAGAGAAACTTTTTAACTACTCCAGTCCGATATTTATCAAATTTTCCTACACTGCTTGTGCTTAGTAACAGCTGTTCAATTTTTAAAATTTTATTTAAACGTGCACTTAAATTAAAAGTCCAGCATACTAGACTGCTAAGAGCACTATTTAAGTACAGAGTATGCACAGAAAGCCAGTGGCTGCTTTCCATTCCACACAGTGCACTGATCATGTGCTTAAAGGCTGTTATTTAATTGTGAGAACATAATGCAGTCTGTTTCCCTGTAGCTTTTGACCATCATTCCTGAAATGGTCAACAAGAGTGTCAAATACAGTTGGGTTGTTTTTTTTTTTACTGAATTAATTTCACACATTTTAACCCTCAAATAACATTTAGTGAAATTTTGATTCAACCTGGCCATTTAGAAACTACTCTTGCTACTTAGCTTGCAACACCAGCCAGTTTCCGTAAGTTTCAGTTCTGCAGATAGTGGTGTGACAGAGAATTTCACAGAAGCAACCTGAAAAGCTCTACTACTACCCCAAGGTAAAGAAATTTGCAGGGCAATACATGCAAATACTTGTTATATTCTATTTAACTTCAAACTTGGAAGCAATGACAGTATTAAGGAAACTGCTACCCTTGCTGTCCGTTTCTGGCCTCTATATATCCCAGACACATACAGGGCTAGGAGAGACCCTGACTGAATCACTACAACCATTCTTTTCCTGTTATTTAGAGAAGCTGAAATCAAATGAAATTACTTCATTTTGTAATTATTTAAGAAAAAGAACGATGCTTTACAAAAAGTAGGAAGTAGCTCAGGGCTGGATTTCTGCTCAGGCAATAATGCTAGTTCTTCCTGTTTGCTTCAAACCCAATTCTCTCTGAGAAAGGAGCATACTTCCATAATTGATCCACCTCAACAGAGGCACAACTGGAATAGAGTAGAACTTGACTATTTTAGTTGGAAGGGACTTACAATGATATCTAGTCCAACTGCCTGACTGATTTAGTGTTGACCAGAAATTGAAGTATGTTGTTAAGGGCATTGTCCAAATATCTTTTAAACACTGACTGGTTTGGGGCATCGACCACCTTCTTTAGGGAACCCATTACAGTGTTTGACCATACTCTTGGTAAAAAAGTGCTTCCTAATGTCCAGCTTCAACCATCCCTGGTACAGCTTTGAACCATTCTCGCATGTCCTGTCACTGGATACCAGAAAGAAGAGCTCAGGACCTCCCTCTTCGTTTCCCCTCCCCAGGAAGCTGTTGAGAGCAATGAAGTCACCCCCCAGCCTCCTTTAAATCTAAAATTTTGTCACTTCCCCTCAGCAGAGCAGTTTAGGCATCATATTTCTTCACCACAAGTGGTGATATTTGGATCTGATCCAAAAAAACCAAGCGTCTAAAATAATATTTTGAGGGACCTTAATTGCTCAAGAAATAAATCAGAAATTGCAAATTAGAGAAATGCAATAGTGGAGAGGTAGTATAATCTCTGCCTTGAGACAACTGAGCAATTTGGTGCTTAAATCACAACTCAGCCTATCAGTACCCATAAAACTATTCTTCAAGCATGCCTTGCAGAGAAAATACAGTAATGGCTGTCATGGTTTAAAGCAGACAACACGACACCCTGAAAGATGAGGTCTAGTTTCTTCCTTCCCTCCTCCCTCTTACCCCAAGAGTTCAGTTATTAAAACACCTGTGCACTCTGTGATAGGCTAGATATAATCCTGTTTTACTCACTTGTGAAAAATCAAAGCAATATCTAAGCTGAGCATAACCATCAGGCTATTCCCCATCTTTCCTGTGAAACTTCAATCCTGAACAGAAAATAATTCCATTTTTTTAGTTAAAGAACTAATAATGTCACCACAAGCACCTTCTCTGTGCACCAAGTTTTGAAAACTGTCCTCAGAGAAAGGGTGCAAGACAATAATATCCAGAAGAGGAAAGACATCTGCCCAGTGGAGCATAAAAAGGTAGTGAACATCCAGAGAAGAGACTGTATTTCACATAAGGTGCCTTAAACATCCTGCCCAACATTTTGATGCTGAGTAAGAAATATTCAGTGAACTGTGATTTTATTCTGAGACGCACAGATCCCCTATGCATTGTATGAGCACTTTGGGAACTCAACCCAAATCATAGATATAAAGAGAGAGTTACCTAAAACTAAGCATTACAACACACTTTTTCAGTACCTTTGGGAATCTGGTCTTCAATATCAGAACATTAATTTCTAAAGATACATGAGATAATATAATTCCTTTAAAGAAACCAACTTTTGTACATGAAGACAATGTACTATTTTTACCTGGGATAGGTAACTGCTAAAGCAGGCAAGACAACTAGTAACACAAAACTCCTCATCTTGTAATTACAGAAAAATGTAACAGGGATACCCCTTCTGCACAAGACTTAATCCTTAACATGCAGATCAAGCTGAGCACCTATGCTGACCATTGATTTAGCTAAATCATATTAAGTATGACCACACTTCTATATCACTGTTCCAGCTATAGGATTTGTTCTTTGTTGTCCTTGATAACTAGTAAGAAAGTAATTTTCTCTAGGTTTGAAAGGATGACTCATTTTGAGTTCAGCAGTTCCTTACGGAAATGATGCAGGCAGAAGCCAGACAGACTCTTACATTGAAGAAAGCACATTCCACACAGGAAACTTGCAACACATTCATAGCCTGCCACTGTGTGAAATCACACATCACAGCCCTTCCCAGTGCCTCTCCCCTACAGCCTCTTCACAATAGCTTCACTCAGCTTCTTCCAAGAAACCCCTCCAGGGCTCTTCACCTCTTTCCATGTAAACTCTCTCCTTTTTTTCACATTCTTTTGCTACATTCCTTGCTTACAGAAGGCTGTTTGGCAAGTTTATTAGAAAGAGCTGATGTTAGCCACAGCTTAGGTGATTGTTATGCAAAGTAGTATATACGTTCTGCATAAATTAATACCTTGTACTACCAGAAACACTGAGTAATGGAGAAACTCAGTTGTCTAGATGCAGGCAGTACCAAAAATTACATATAAAAGAAATTAAGTCTTAAATTTACATTTTGGTGGATTAACATAGAGAACTACTTTCTAACCAAAATCATGGAATGAATGTAGAGGTAATTTGGTCTGCTAGGTGGGTGATAAACAGCTGGATCAATCTTTGAACAATTGCTGTTGATTGATGGTTTTAACTATAAGAGTAAAAAGTTGTATTTGTAAACTGTATGTTTGTACACAGAGTTGACAAATTATCTAAGTAACTGGAGTGGCACATGGTAGTAACAGCCATTTAACTATCTGGATAACCTTTAATCACATGTTCATTACTGAAAATGACTACAATTATATTAATGCAAGCTGACAAAAAAAACCAACAACCTTTCAGACAGATTTTGAGCTTTGTTGTAAGTACATAGTCTTTTTATTCTGGATTTTTCCACCACTAAGGCTCAGAGAGCAAAATGAGAATCAGTTCCCTAATAAAATAATATTCATTGCCTTTGAGTGACAAAAGAAACACAACACAGGAGACACTACGTATGTAAAAACAGGCTCATAAGCCAGACATTTGGTAAAGACAGACATAAGAAACATTATAATTCTATTTTAAAAAACAGCATGTAGGCATTAAAAAGAACATTCCTAATGAGTAAAAGAATATCCTTCTAGAAGTAAGATTTCTTTCAGATATTATAATTGTAATACTGAGAGCAATAACATTTTCTATTGTCTTTATTCACAGCAGAGTATTACAATATAAAATGTTGTGGAAGTTTTGTGAAAACACAATCAGTTTTGTTTTGTTAACAAAGGAATTAAATCAGCCTGTACTTAAATATACTCTCCATCCAGAATGTGAAGTTTCACAAGATAGTCAAATGTTGAATCTTTTAATCATGGTATATGCACATAATCTACACATTTCAATACTGTATTGAAACTTTGCAAGAGAACTTTGACAATGTGATTTCCTGATCCCATATACAGGGACTTGTACTTTAAGATCTGCCAGCCACGTAAACCATGATAGGCTGCACTAAGAATTATGCTGAAAATCAGACAAGTGCTCAGTTGATCTTGGAAGCTCTACTCATGGCTCTTTTCTTCCATCTGAGTGTTTTATAATCCACCTTTTGCTCACTGTCTCCATATAGAAACAAGTACCAAATTCCTTGTCAGCACCGATCATCGCGCAGCTGATTTGCTACAGCTGAATGGCAGATTTGTTTCCTAAACCAGATAGACCATCTTTCTCTCCACAAATTGGAGAGATCAAAGTGGAGAGTAAACTAGACCATTAGTGGAAGCTAATTGTTATTTAATTATTGCGGAAATTTTCTGATGCAGAACTGGCCTTAATATACTCGAGAAGTGACTTCACAAATATTACGTGTTTTTGTGTTATGTCAAAAAAAAATACAAGGTGGCTTAGCTACATGCTTTTATCAATCATAAAAATTTAAGTTAGTCTATCACTTAGGGTAGCACTGAGGTCATATCTCAGAACTTTTCATCAGGAGAACTCAACTGCTGAGATGGCTTGCTTGATAAAACTGGATTCTAATTATTGCAGTGCTCAAAGCATTTCAAATTAGAGAAGTTGTAACACTTTTAAGTGTTAAGATAGGGCACTGACCTTCATTCTGCTTAAGGGGCCATCTAGTACTTCCTGGAAAGTCTGTATTGTTAAACTTCATTAGATTAAATAAACTCACCAATTTTCTCTGCTGACTGCTGAAAAAGCAGACAAGGGAAATGAAACACAGATCTCAAGTAACTAGCTGAACTTTACATTGGCAGATACAATTTTTAGAAAACTCCGTGTTGGTGAAAAGGGTCATGAACCATAGGAAAATTAAGTTCTTGGCCACTTCTGCAAATCCTTCTCTAGGATGGCTCAACATCACTGGTTAAAAAGAACTCACTAAAACTCTTTGTTCCCCATGGCTGATTCAGAATCCAGTGGAGTTTTCCATACAGCTCATGGCACTAAGTAACACCTGTCCCTCCATGTCTATCCTAATCACATGTTCCGTCATCAAAAATATTGCATGCACATAAAATTACTAGCTTTGCATTTATTTGAGCCTTCTTTAATTACAATGAATTAAATGTTGAGAGGTTCTCAACTAAGCTACCCCACCAATTTACTAAGTTTGAATCTTCTTCCTCTAAATACCTTAACCTAGGTTTAAAAGCTAATTGTAACATTGAAAATTTTGTATTATTTGATCCATGCAACTCATAAAAAGTCTAATCAGAAAGCTAAAGCTGTTTTCACTGACAAAACACAGCTAATATGGAAAGAGACTGGTTTAATTATTTTTTCCCTGAATATGAATCACATAAAATCTGTTCTGGTCTTGAACAAAATTAATTTTTCAGAGTATAGAAGCTCTAAAACTCACCATTGAAAATAAATAAGAAAGTGCTGTGTTGTGTGGCCATTTTGAGGAAGAACAGTATTTGCAAGTTACCTTAACGGCTGTCAAAAGCAGAGACAGACTACTACTACTCCCAGTCATCTATTTCAAACCACTGCTCAAAGCAGGGTTGACGGGTGATGGCTGGGATTTATTACAATTCTTCAGCTGTTAAAAATTGTGTCTAGATCTTAATGCTTTTTCATTGTAAAGAACATAATGACTAAGGAAAAAGTCTATAAACTAAACATGAAAAGACTCACTGATAAAGAAGATTGTGAGAATCACTAGTGGTGAAATGTTGAACACAAAACTCTACAGGACAACTGTATAGTTTTGACTGAGATACAGGACAACTTTGCCATTGGGATGGAAGTGGAATAAAAGTGATCTATAGAGCCAAAAAGTATATCTGGGTTGTTTCCAGTAAGAATGATGTTCTATAAGGGATCATGGTAAGAATTCAAAGAATACAGCATATACTCTACATCCAGTGATGAACTATATGATCTCCAGTCTAAAACTGAAATAACTATGACAAGCAGGGATTTTATTAATCTGTAAAGCCGGGGATGACACTTTCTAAACAGACATTAGAAAGTATTGTACCTATTTAAGAAGAGGGGAAAAAATTCTAAACTAACTATGATTTAAGCCTATGACGACTTCCTAAATTAAAAATTTGCCAATAATTTGAATCATAATGGTCAATGGGAAAAGCAGTAAATGCAATTGATTTTATTAAGGTTTCACACAGCATATACAATAGTAAATGTCACTCACAGGGTAAGTCCAATATATCTGGAATTCCATCAGGCATTTAACCCATCATCAGATGACACTGCCAAGTTAATAACTTAAAAAATAAAGTGGGAAACAGTACAAGGGTTGAAAGGAGGTGTAGAAAAGGCCAGACAAGAGACAACCAGTGGTGCTAAACTGTAGTTGAGCAAGAGAGAGAGCTCACAGAGTTACTCAAAAATCAGTCTTGGGGGAATAGTTTTACCACAGGAGTCTGTATGACAAATTCATCCAGTTTAAAGATGAGGCAAGATGAGTACCTGAAATGTATTAAAGCAATATTCTGATACCAGCTAAGCCTGGACTTCTGGCTCACTATGTCCAATATCCTTTATATCCAAACTGCTGCCCTGAACCCCCTTGTCACACTACAGCAAATGAAGAAGTGTTTTTCAGTTGTTTGTGTGTAGCACATCTATCCTCTAGCATCTATCCCATCTCTGTATCAATTCAAGGGAAAGGCAGCTGGATGAAAATACCACATGGATTAGTATCAGTGTGGAAACAAGCATTTTGACCATCATTATTTATGTAGATGATAGGATAGAGTGCAGCCTCAGCAAGTTTACAGATGATGCAGAATTTTGAGAAGTGTTTGAGAGAGCAGAGGTTTGTGCTGCCATTCAGAAAGACCTCAAGAGACTGAAGAAATGGGCTGACAGAAAGAAACCTCATGAAGTTCAACAAGGGGTGTGCCATGTCCAACACTGGAGGCTGAACAACCCTGAGAACCGGCACAGGCTCAGGTCTAGCCAGACAGGAAACAGCTTTGCAGAGAAGGACCTGCGGGTCCTGTTAGATAGTAAGAGCAGCATAAGCCAGCAGTAAAAGGTGTACAACACTACCCTGTGTTGCTTTAGGAAAACCATTGCCAGTTTGCTGAGGGAGGTAATCCTTTCCCTCTGCTCAACACTAGTAAGGCCAAACTTGGCAGACTGGGTCCAGTTCTGGGTGCCCTGAGATGTAAGACATGGACATACTGAGCAAGTCCAGTGATGGGCTACAGACATGACGAGCACAGGAGGCTCTGCCATGCAAAGGAAGGCTGAGAGAACTAGGAAAGGCTTCAAAAAACATTTCAAGAAGGAAAGGCTTAGGAGGTTTTTGTCTGTGTTTATGAATACCTGATGGGACAGAGTAAAGAAGACGGAGCCAGGCCTCTTAGTGATAACAAGTGAGAAGACAAGAGGCAACGAGCATATATTAAAATACAAGAAAATCCACTTGAACATGATGAAAAACTTTAACAGTTAGTACACTAGAACAGCCAGGTCAGAAAGGTTGTAGAGCCTCCATCTTCCAACCCCACTGGACACAACCTTCAGCAACATGCTCCAGTTGACCTTTCTTTGAGTTTGGAAGTTGGAGCAGATACCTCCAGAGGTGGTGTTTTTACATGAGGATTCTAAAAAGGTAGAATGTATTGTGATTCCAATATGCTTTTGCAAACACTCGTACTTTGTAAAGGAATAGAGAGAAAGTGAAAACAGTTTCTAGATAACCTGATTACCCCAAAACAAGGTTATGAAGACCAGATGAATTCTGAAACATAACTTAAACCCAGATATGGTGAAGAGTGCAGAAGAAAAGCAAATAAATTAACAATATAAAGAAGTACATGCAACTTAGTGGCCATATGCAACACAGAGAAATACAGAACTTCATACTTTGAAGCAACTCTAGAAAATCTGAGCTTACCTTGCTGGCCTTTTATTAGGCATAATGGAGACTTGAAAACCAAAAATTAGACATCAAGAATGCTTTGTGCTTTCTGTAAATTTCACTACTTCAGTTCTCCTCCAGAGGCAACGAAAGCAAAAGCTGAAGTGTAGTTGAAAGGTACTGGTGTCACAGCTAAACTTCTCCTAACAGAGTGCCCCTGACAGCAGTCGTCTGACGCACAAGCCTGGGCCTGGTTTGGGTATTGGTTCCCTGCCATGTGCCACTCAGCATGAAGTTAGGAAGTGTGGCTCCCCTTTACTCCTTTGAGCAGTCTGCAAATTCTACCTGTTCCATTTTTGCTTGGCTGGAGCTGAAGTGCTGTTTGTGCCTGCCAACATATGCATGTAGCTATACCTCAGAAGGAGTCAATACACAAAACTGCACTTGCTGTTAGAATATAGGAATGTTACCAGCAGATGCTGCACTCTCTGACTACTTAACAACATACAGCTACATATTAATCTACTACTGTGGCTGCATAAAAAGAAAAAATGTCATGTAAGTTATCCTTGTAAGCCTTTATGAAATAAGGTTCTAACTTTGCTATGAATACAGTAGTATATTTTCTTTAAAAAAATATTAATATGATTAATAAAGTTTTAGTAATTATTAATAAGTATATATTTTGCAACTATGTATTTTATTCATCTATCAACCAACAACTCATATGCAAAGCTACTTCTTTTAAAAAAAATCACAACTTTTCTTACTTTTCATCTTAGGTACTGTATTTTTCCACAATAAAGTTCCATCACTTCTCCCTTGTTATTTGCTATTACAATTAGAGATCTAATTAGGGAGGCTTTGTATTGTTAGTTCTCAAATTAAAAATATTTGGAAGACAACATAGACATATTTTTCAGAAGACAGAAAAGGATGTTCACATTTTCAAAATAAAATCCAACTCCAAGCAAATATTGAAACCCAAACAGAACCACACTCTCCTGGAACACAGTTTAAGTTTCAAAACTCAAAAGGGTGATTGCCTCATTGTTTAATGGTCAGTTGGAGGAAAGGGAGATTTAATTTCAAACTAAGAAAACATCCTGAAAATAGGAAATATTTGCTGCTCCCAAAGACTCTTGCCTGCATATGTCAGTTTAGATGGATCATAAGCAAGCATCGGAAATGCCATTTCTATTTTCAGAACATCATGCATCCAGGATGAAAGTTGGGTCCCTCCCACATTGAAACTCCTCAGTAAATCTTGTATTTCAAGAATAGCCTTTTGATAAATGTCAATTTTGTGCTAACTGCATTCTGCAACTATTTAAATAGAGACATGTACAACAAACAGATAAAGAAGGCATTTTTAAAATCAAGGATGCACCTTAGCCAAGCAAGAAAAGCATTTAAGCCACTAACTACAGGATAACATTCAATCAGGACTGAGCTGGGAAAACATATTTTTGCATACCCTTGAGATGTGTCAAAATAAAGTATTTCATACAAATGGAATGAATGCTTAAAGATGAAGCTATGTGATACTACAAAATGATGATAGTTGTTTCTTGGGGAAAAAATAGTAAGAGAGATGGTCTCCACCTTCTACTCTGAAAAGCAAAAAAAAAAAAAATTATATAAAAATAATCTGTTCAAATCAGATATATGCAGAAAACAAAAACCTTGTCAATTTTTTGTGTTAAGTTAAAAAAAAAATATCCAACAATTGTACTATCAGAAATAACTTCTTTCATGAAAAGCTGAGTGCCAGCACCCCCTTCTCATCAGAGCAGTCATTGCTACTAAACAGCATCTTTTGTATTTGAGTTACGCCAGTATAGAAAATAAAAAAATCTACAACTCTGTGACAAACTTGCTTACCATTTTAACAATCAAAATATTCCATTATCAGGTTCTAAGTCTCAAAACTGAGTAAATACTTATGATGATTACTCCTTCCCTAAAACTACCTACATTTTTATGATTGTAGTCTTCTAGAGCACTCAGCAGTACGCAGGTAGATGACAGGATAAGGACCTCATTTTACTGTCGAAATCTGAACCCAGTTTGGAAAGGCTGCTTCCTCTGATAGCTAGTCTGTGATTTAGAAGTTTTATTTCAACTTCTCCACAGACAAAAATAATAATTAAATAAAGACACCTTGTTTATCAGTCTTAGCACAAGGCAGATCTGGAGATGTTCTCTGCCTCTATTAAAAAACATCCTAGAATATACTCTGGAAAATAAGCAAGCCTACCAAAAAATACCTGAATATTCAGAACATTTTAGTCTGTCCTATATTTGATATCCTCCACAACATCCCAGTGAGCAAGCTCAGGAAGAGTGGGATAGAAGAACAGACAGTGAGTCGGATTAGGAATTGGTTACAAAATAGAGTCCAAAGAGTGGTGATCAACGGTGCCAAGTCCAGATGGATAGCTGTGACTAGTGAAGTCTCCCAGGGATCAGTGCTGGGTCCAGTCCTGTTCAACATCTTCATCAATGACATTGATGAGGGGACAGAGAATCTGCTCAGCAAGTTTACTGATAATACCAAACTGGGAGGCTTGGCTGATAACACCTGAAGGCTGTGAGGCCATTCAGCAAGACCTGGACAGACTGGAAGGCTAGGCAGAGAGGAACCCCATGAGGTTCAGCAGGGGTAAGTGAAGAATCCTGCATCTGAAAATGAATAATAAACTGCACTAACTGTAGAGGTTGGGAGGTGATCTGCTAGACAGCAGCCCTGTGGAGAAAGACCTGGGAGTCCTGGTGGATAATATGGGACTGCCATGTGCCCTTGTGGCTGAGAAGGCCAATGGTATCCTGGGGTGCATTAAGAGAAGTGTGTCTAGCAGATCAGGGAGGTTCTCCTCCCCCTCTACTCTGCCCTAGTGAGACCTCACCTGGAATATTGTGTCCAGTTCAAGAGGGACACAAATCTACTTGAGAGAGTCCAACGGAGGCCTACAAGGATGATTAAGGGACTGGAGCACTGCCTTATAAGGAGAGGCTGAGAGCCCTGGGGCTTTTTAGTCTGGAGAAGAGAAGACTGAGAGGGGATTTATGTTTATAAATATCTGAGGGCTGGATGTCAAGAGGGAGGGGACAGGCTCTTCTCAGTTGCACCCTGTGATAGGACAAGGGGCAATGGATATCAACTGCAGCACAAGGGGTTCCATCTCAACATGAGGAGGAACTTCTTCACTGTGAGGGTCACGGAGCACTGGAACAGGCTTCCCAGAGATGTTGTGGAGTCTCCTTCTCTGGAGACTTTCAAGATCCATCTGGATGCATTCCTGTGCGACCTATGCTAGATTCTGTGGTTCTGCTCTGGCAGGGGGGTTGGACTCGATGATCTCCAGAGGTCCCTTCCAACGCCTACCATCCTGTGATCCTGTGTGATCCTGTGACCTCGTGATCTGCTATTTCTGGGTATTTGTGATGGGTTAAGAAAAATCAGAGGAAACTAGTGCAAATAGTATGTATGGAGTTTTCCATTTTAGTGGCTGATTTAAACAACAAAGGCTGAAATCTGAGAGCTACATAAATATTGTTGGTAGAAATGCATCTATCAGAAGTCAGGATATAATTATTGAAGATGCAAATACTGAGTTTCTCTCAGTTGCAAAACATGGTCAAGTCATTATAGAATGAATACACAGCTGTCCATATATGTTTAATAATGATGTTGGCAATATTGCAAGGAAAAAAAAAAAACCAGGAAGGATGAAATAAGTGACTCCAGAGATAACTTGACAGAGATCTCTGGATCTACAGATACTAATTTGTAATTCTTTTGTTTTGTTTTGGTTTGTTTTTTTTTAAAGAATCTTTGAAGGCATTTTACAGCATAATCATTATGAGAAGGCCAAATAAAATTTGGCTAAAAATCAAACTGCTTTTTTTTTTTAAATTAAAAAATTAGGGGAATATTTTTTATAATATTACTTACTACCCACTGTTTCTTAGGCTCCAAGTACAAAAAACTGTAACACACTCATTAGATCAAACTACTGTAATTTTATTTGCTCCAGAGAATGCATGCCTCTCCTTGGGTGTCATTTCCTGGATTAAAAGATTAAGATAAGAAATATATATTGGAATTAAATGTTTCAACAAGCAACTTCAGACAAGTTGGGAATCTTAAGCTCCCATTGGCTAAAGAGAACAAACTCCTACAATAAGTGGTGAGCCATACTCTGTGGTGGATCAAAATTTTGAAGGGTTGAAGCCAAATTCTGCCAGTGTTCATAAGTGTTTCCTTAAAGCTAGGGAATGGTGAGATATATTATCGCTATATGTCTTGTCCAGAGGAGTGAGTAAGTGTGCATTTAAAAGAAATAATGTTCTGGCTTACAAAGGCAATGGCCATTAGCTGAACAGTCATCAGCAAGCACATATGGAAGGGTAGAAGCTATGTTGATCAGATAAAAAGCTTGCTTTCTCTCATTCATACTTCTGAATGCTATGTAGTTTAAAGTTACTTACTGTGAGTACCATATAACTCATCAGGCTAATCATCACTGAGTATCACAAAGTGTTGTGATACTATAATATATGTTCCTTATGAGCATATTTACCAGGAAAAATCATAGTGATTACATGCAGAGTTCCCACTAACATGAGCTACATGCATGAACTCTACTTTCATACCATATTTTTGGTAGAGCTGTAACATTGACACTAGCATTATCTACATGCTTCCAGTTCCTTAATTATTTTGGACAATTTCATGTAAAGAAAAAGAATGGTACCTCAAGCTGTTAAATCGGCAAAATCATGATGATCTTTTTTTGATGATGAAGAACAGCCCTGGTCAGGCCACACCTTGAGTACTGTGTCCAATTCTGGGCCCCTGAATTCAAGAGAGATGTTGAGGTACTGGAACATGTCCGGAGAAGGGAGACAAAGCTGGTGAGGGGCCTGGAACACAAACCCTATGAAGAGAGGCTGAGGGAGCTGGGGTTGTTTAGCCTGGAGAAGAGGAAGCTCAGGGGTGACCACATTGCTGTCTACAACTACCTGAAGGGAGACTGACCCCCAGGCAACCAGCAGCAGAACGAGGGGACATAGTCTTAAGTTGTGCCAGGGGAGGTATAGGATGGATATTAGGAGGAAGTTCTTCACAGAGAGAGGGATTGCCCATTGGAATGGGCTGCCCAGGGAGGTGGTGGAGTCGCCATCACTGGAGACATTCAAGAGAAGACTGGATGAGGCACTTAGTGCCATGGTCTAGTTGATTGGATAGGGCTGGGTGATAGGTTGGACTGGATGATCTTGCAGGTCTCTCTCAACCTGGTTGATTCTATGATTCTTTGATTCAATGAATGAGTTTCTTTGAAGAAGAAAAACAAAAGCTGTATTACAAATTATTGTAGTAATTGTTCCTCTCAGGGTCAAATACAGTATCACTTAGGAGACCTGGTAAAAATACCCAAATCTTCGTATTTACTGTTTTGTATTTACTGACCGTGTACCCTGCCAGCAGCCTTCACAAGTAGTCCCTGCCCTCTTTCATCTCTAGATTTTATACTGTGTCATAATCCAAGCCATATGGCCCCTACCTACATCTCCTTAGCTGAACTCCTGAACAGAGCTGTCAAGTAAGGAGAGCCTGATTAGATCTGTAACCCTTTCACAAATGATCCTCAAGTGTAACTGAGTCAACCAGGGAAAAGTATTACAGGTTGTAGAAGTTGCTGAACTTACTGCTGCATTCCTTTGTCAAGCATGGTGCAGCAAGTATGGTCTCCTATGTCTGATGGTTAAAAAAAAAAAAAGCTGGCCAGAACTGGATAATGCCACCAACATTTTGAACATTATGCACTCCTGCATAATGAAGTTTTGCCTCAGTTGAAAAACAATCTTGACACTGCTCTGATAATGAATAAATAATGAAAGACAGAAGATTGAATAATTTTAATGGAAACAGGAAAATGTATCAAAGGAAACCCTTCATCTAATTAACAGGTCCATTTACTCCATGGTTTTTTAAAAAGAATGAATATTATTTAAAATGGATAAACAATGCAACATTTTACAAAGCTATAGCATGTGATGGGCAATTACCGTAATTCCAATACTGGTTTGTTTGCCCATGATCTCAATTGCTAATTGCAAAACCCTGTTGTCTCAGTGAATTACAAAAACCCTCAAGGTTAATCTTTTAACATGATTTATACTTGGAAATGTTAAGAATTAGAATGAAATTTAAACATGACATATTTAGGCCTGTATCCTGATAAGATGTTTACACACTTGGAAACATAATGACTGCATGTTTTCTTAGCATGTAACATTCTACAAGAAAGACAAACTCAACAAAAATTACATCCTAACTCATGTTTCATCTGGAACCTAAAATGAAGAAAAACCTTATTGGTGCAACTCAACAAAGTACTGTTAAGTTTATCCCTGTCTCGTCAGGCTTCAGACTATGTAGTTCCTTTTTTCACATCACTTGTAGTCCAGATATTAGACCATGTTTCAGTTCAAACTGTAAACTGCTCTAGCACATTCTGGGGGGGAAAAAATATTCAAAGCATAAATTCTGAGGTAAATCATGCCTGACTTAACATCTGTTGAAGCCGAAATTCTATTGTGTTTTTATATAACAAGAGCCAGAATAAACAACAGCAGTCTAAAGTGTCTGCTCTCCTCACACTGAGAAGACAGATCAAATCTACATGGAAGATTTTTTACAATTTTTGTTTAACCTATTTTATTACTCTTCCATATGCTGAATCTCCTGATGGGTATATTAAGATATTTTCTGTTTGCACTGACCAAGTCAGAGCTGGGCCTGAACATCAGTCAGTAAGTTTTTACCAAGAATAGGTATTATCAAATTAATTTGATTGCCTTCTTAGATCTGAAGTTCCATTTTTAAAAAGTAATGGTAGATACAGTGTCTGCCATGCCATTTTAATTCGTATTTCCATTTAAAAAATAGGACTGGGCAGAATCAAAGCACAAGCAAAGAAACGGCTGACATCTTGAGTAGCAAACTGAGACAGTTTGTGTGATAGCTAACATTATGTTCATCAATGAGATGGAAGTTCTGGCATTATAATGACTTTATAAAGCTTGCTGATGATTGCAGTTGGTAAAAGTGTTAGACAGGAGGGCAACACGTAGAAAGAGGGATCGTGATTACTTTCCTAGGTATAATTGTGTTTTATTACAGTCAAAAGGAGAATAATTCATTAAACAGCAAAGAATTCTGGTCTTTCCTACCAAATAGAGGATGTATCTTGGAAAAAACAGTGACAGAGGATTTCAGGTGTCATAATTAAACATTTAGCTAGTTGGGACTGATATGCTGTGGCAGGAAGAGCTAATATAAAAAACTTGGATATCAAGAGAATAAAAAGTACTGGAGAAAATTCTACTTTGGTAGAAGGCATTCAGAAATATTCTTGATATTTAAGTACTGCTTACAGAGATCAATTTCAAAATGGGTCATTGAAAGGCCTGGAGAAGAAAGTGAAGAATAACGCAAATTAAACTGATCAAAATGCCTCTGTATAATCTGTACAATCAAAAGGCTTAGTCTGATTAGTTACTCAGGAAGATTGAGAGGTTGTCTCTTTACAACATGTATGAAACTGTTTCTCCCAGGCAAGGCACTAGGGTTTTCTTCTAGCATAAAAGGCATACAGGACAGCATTAAAATACCAAACTCCTCTTTTGAAAATCTGGCATAAATATTCACGAAGATAGCTGACTACTAGTGCTACAAACTACCAAGAACAGTAATAGATTCCATCCCTTAATGCCTATTCATCAAGGGTGTGCATTTCTCTTAGAACTACGTTGAAGTGAATACATGCTACTCAACTACATAGAGATGACTGAAATGAAATGACTTAAGATAAGTGAGAAGTCAGATTTGAACACTTAAAGGGTCATTTCTGTCCATGAAACTTCCATTATAGAAGGCAGAAAATTTCACCTCACTGTAATTATTATTACTGAACAATCTTCAGAGAAGCAGTAACCTCTAACAATGATTTCAATTATACAAAAGGTATTCTCATCTGTCCACAACAAAAGACCCACTGTTTTCTTTTACCTAGGATCAGAGCAGTAACAACTGAGACATATTTCCACTTCTATTAATGTATTTACCCAAATTTATCTTTTTGCAAGTATAAGGTTGGCCATATGAGGCTCTTCTCGGTGATGCCCAAAGACAGGACAAAGGGCAATGGGTTGAAGCTGAGGCATAGTGAGTTCAGTGTAAACATGAGGAAAATTTTTTTCACTGAGGGTGAAAGAACACTGGAACAAGCTGCCCAGGGCGGTTGCGGAATTTCCTTCTCTAGGGATATTCAAAACCCGCCTGGCTGTGTTCCTGTGTGATTTACTGCAGGTGATCCTGCCCTGGCAGGGGGGTGGACTAGATGATCTTCTGAGGTCCCTTCCAACCCCTAACATTCTGTGATTCTGTGATTCTTTGATATGAAGGGAAAAAATGGAACCAAGACAAGCACTTTACATTTTAAATGCTGATGTCTCAGACCTTGAAACCACAGTACAGAAACAGTTCTGGAAGCACAGATGGAAATACAGGTACCTCCCCAGCTGTCAGAATAATGTTCTTTGACCTCTTTACACCCTAATAAATCTTCGGTTCTGCATATAGCTGAACAGCCATCACAGAAAGTATAGAAATAAGCCTCAGAAAAAAAAATTCTACATCTGGTCATTGGAAATTTTTCCTAAGAGACTGGGGAAATGAATTGAACTTTTCTACCTTGAGCATCGAATATCTTTTCTGGTGGCCTTTTGGAGATGGATGGAAGATATTTGGTATATTTTTATAATATACAGGAAAAAATTTAGGCCAGTGTGCCTCAGGTAGACAGAACTGACCTCCTGAAACTTGCAGTGATTGAACTACAATTCCACTCATCCTCAAAGATTTTATCAAAGCTATAGGATTTGACTCTCAGCTAATAGATGTCAGAAGAGATTCATGTACAAATTTTCAACACAGGAAAACAAGGCAGGTAAGTCCATGACAGCTAGGCAGAAGGAAACAAACAGATTATCCTTTAGAGGTATTCTGAGAAACATCCAGATCTGAGAAACATCTCAGTATTTGAGAAGTCAGGCAGAAGAAAATAAACAGATAATCCTTTAAGGGTATTTTGAGAAGCAAAATGGAAAAGAACGAAAAATTCTGTTTTGCTTTATACTACAAGTTATTCGACATTATGCTTACCTTCTTAACCACTATACAATCAGGAACCACAGATTTTGTCTCAAATTTCTCTGTTTTACTACTGTGATACCACCTCTTGCATCAGCTGATTATTGTTTTTAAGGTTCTGTGTGAATGCAGTGTTTAGACATCAGAGGACAGTTACTTGAGTTACATGAAAAAAACTTTGGGGAGAGTCCATTCATTTGTCTTGACTACTCCAAAACAGTATTTTGGTATTATTATGCACACTTTGGATAACGAATTCCTTTTCTACCCAAAATTCCTTTGCAGGTGGACCACATATCACTTTTACTTGATTTTCTACTCTTACTTACATTTAAAACCCTATAAATCTTGGAAATAGTAAGAAAACTTTTTTTGTTGTTGTTGTTTCTAAAGCATAAGTTCATAAATAAGATGCACTGTGGTTTTAGCCTTCAGTACCCAAATATCCAAAGATCCTGCACTTGGAACGTAAGATGAAAAAGTGGTCTGAATTTTCTCCTGTTGAATGCATTTGTGATTAAGGATGCTCAAATGTACATAATGAATATTTTGTTCCTCTTTAGTAATTTATACCCTGCATTCATCTGATGCTTAGTAATATTTTATGCCAAAAAGGATGCTTCATGGTATTACCCCAGTCTGAAGTAATACAAACCTTAAAGCAATTGCTAATGCTGCTGTCACTTCTTCCATGTTTGTTTTAAAAACTGTAAGTTCCTATATATATCTGTTCTCTTAGATAAACAGGTAGGAACGTTAAGATTACAAACCAGCACTTACCAGGTAAGTACTAAAATGAACTTATCCTAAGACTCAGTTGCTCTGATTAAATGACACTTAAAGAAAAAACACCCCCACTCAAAAAACCCCACAAAACCCCCACAAAAACCACCCAAAACCAACAACAACCAAAAAAATGAGAGAGATAATTAAAAATACATTAGAATATATTGATAACTTCCAAGTGATTTGTCAGAGAAAGCATTTTTTGTTTTGATAATGAGAAAAATCAACCAACTGTAATTTAGGCCAGCATTCACCTAACTATAGAGAGCAGTAACTTCACTTTGAAGGATCCATTTTATGCCTTTTTGTACGTAAGTTCCAAGGAAAAAAAAAGATCGGATCTGTGATGTAAAGAAAAAAAAAACATAAGCATATTACCTTCTATTCCCTAGATAAAGTTGAGATTTACTTTCCAACAAACATTTAACATCCTTCCCTGTCTTGAATTCTTAGATAGCAGCCTTAGCCCTCATTTATAATTCATTTAAGTGATGTACCAAATCTTTTGGGAATCACAGCCATAGCACAAATGTTAGTTTACTGTTTTTCTTCATATTTTAACATTTTAATTGCAATGGGAAGTAATTGCACCATCCTGCTTCTCACTGATCTACAAAACACACTGATGTAAGAGAATGGTTCAGTATGGTACTATCTATAGAAGACATTTTCCATCATTTTCAACACCTGCAAAATACACCTTCCTAAACAATAAATGAATAAGAAAATATTTTAGGTAATTTTAAAGTTAAAACTAAGTACTATATTGAGTTGAGAAGCAAGCATTATTTTTGTCCAATAATTACTTTAGGTTATTTATAGGATTACAGCAAGATTGTTGAAACTGGCTTGCATTGATATTCAAATAACACTGACTGGTTTCACCTTCCCAAGCTGAGTTTAGGTTAAAAAAGAAAAGAAAAAGAAAAATTTTCTAACTATTATTTCTCTCTGAAAGACCATAGATAGAAAGTCTGACTGATATTTATAAACAAAGCTTTTGTTTCTGTCCCTTCCTACAAGGTAATGGCCTAGCATTCTTATACCTTCTTATCCTGGAAAGTCATTGTTCCCCTCAAAATACTTTAAGCATTTATTGAGATATCACTTGCTGTCCTTAGAATTAAGAAGTAGAAAATTAAACCTGATAGGGCATCTCTTTTGGCTCTAGAGGGATAGTATTCAGACACAGCACATCTAAATGTCTAGTTTCTTGGCTTATTCGAAGACATTCCCCTGAACAAGTGACCACTGTACCTTAAGCGCATCACACCATTTTTTATTGGAGAGTAATTAAATGACAATTTCCAAACAGATAAACATTTGGCAGTGTAGATTTTTTTAATATTTGCTATGCTGTGGTCTTTTCTACCAAAGCAAGGGCCAGAGTCTCCAGAGTCTCCTTCTCTGGAGACTTTCAAAACTGTGTCAGTGTGAGCTGAAATTCTCCCCACACCAACAATAACCAGGCTAGCTCAGTCTAGCTGTATTTACAAGCAGATCTAAAATCTATGATGAAATGCAATGAATATGTACAAATATACAAAATTTACATTTAAAAATATATACAATCAACAGAAAAGCACAACCAAGCTCCCTTTGCTTCCCCCCAATGGGGACCTTTCCCAAGGGGCCTGAATCCCAGGGGCAGCCTCCCCCCAGGCCCCCCTGGCACAAAGCAGTTAGTTAGGTAAAAGCAAAGAGGCTGTTAACTTAGCTCGCCAAGGTCAGTGTGTTATCTTCAGCCAGAAGAGAAGAAGAAACAGCAGCCAGACACCCCAGCAAGTTGCCCCGACTGCAGACTGCCCCTACTTTGTTTTGAGTAGTAGTTCTTAAACATTTCTATCTATCCAATGGAAGTGTTTAGAACAATCATTATTTTGCTTTCTTACACCCAATAGTGACTTATTTACACTCTTTCACTTTCTCTGCTTGAACTTTGAGAAGAAAAATTAAAAAGACAGTTTCAAACCATCACTAAAACCCATCTGGATGCGTTCCTGTGTGGCCCTCTGGCAGGAGGGTTGGACTTGATGATTTTCAAAGGTCCCTTCCAATCCCTAACATTCTATGATTCTATGATATACAGCGATGGACATGATCACTCTTAACCACTTTTATCCCTTCTGGAATAGGGATTCCTATCCCAGTTGCAAATATACTACTATTCATAAAAGGGAAAACTGAGAAACATTAACACCTTCCTTTATGCATTTCACTGACACATCAATGTTTGCCTCAAAAAATTAAGGAATGCCGTTTACTTCAGGAATGTAGAGCTGGCAAACCTTACAGCAGTAAGCTCTTTTGTTGTGGTGTAACTATTTTTCTCATTTTCCAAACTATTACCTATTCTCATAGACAATTAACCTGACATTTCCATCACAGTATTAATGTGAGACACAGCCTGGGAAATAATAATAGGAAAAGAACACAAGCAGAAAATGCAAAAAAGCTACAATAAGTGTATTTTGGAGAATAACTGTGGGAAGCACACGTATGAAGCATGTTCCGCTAAGGGGCGACCTTACAGTCAGAGACATTCAGATCATGTTCAAGATCCAGACAAGGACCTAAATCAGTTTTAAATGCATGTTCATAGTTGTAGAGGTAGGGAAAAAAAGAGCATCAGAGTCCCAGTGTTTTTTTTAAGGCATCACTCAGATGAATACTGTATTCTGTTACTTAGAGTCCTGCTAAATGGATGGATAAGATGGAGAAGCATTTGCTATATGAAGAAAATTACAGAGATAATGATGTACGTGGGTAAGTAAAATGGACCACATAAGTATGGGTGGAAAGCAGAAGTACTTCAGGAAGCTTAAGAAGTCATATCCAAAATGGCTGAATATGCCTTGCAGTTGTCATTTATTAGCATATGTAAGAGACATGAAGAGTCACATTGAAGACCATCAGATCAGGTTTTATGATAATCTTTGATCTAAAGCTCATCCTTTAAACCATTCAGATCCTAGTACAATCTCTATTTTTTCTGCATCCAAGAAAGGCATATTCAATTGCAAGGGTGACAGAACACTGGAACAGGCTGCCCAGGGGGTTTGTGGAGTCTCCCTCCTGGAGATATTCAAGACCCACCTGGATGCATTCCTGTGTGACCTGGTATACGTGATCCTGCTCTGTCAGAGGGGTTGGACTAGATGATCTCTTGAGGTCCCTTCTAGTCCCTAACATTCCATGATTCTGTGATAGATAACTTCTTTCTTCTCCTTCATTCTGAGAGGAGGAGTTTCTCAGACCAGCCATTACAGACAGCACTTCAAATCCCCTTCTTCAAATTCTACACCACCAACAACAACACTTTTCTTCACAGAACCTTTCACGTTATGGTAGCACTCCCTGTAAATGACTGTTAAAACTGCCAAGAGAACTTCAGCTGCTGACTGGGTGACTTTACAGACACAGCTCTCAAATCAGAAGTGTATCAGAGGATCTTAGACAGTTATCAGATTATTTGATATATCAGCACTTAGAATCAGATTTAAATAGTAACATTCTAGCAAAATTAATTTGGGGAAAGGTGTCTAACCTTTCATTACATCTTTAAAAGTGAACAGAAAACTGTTAAGAATACAGATTAGAAGTTTCTGTGCTAGCTGATTTTGAAGAGGCACTAATGCTAGTCAGCAAATCAAGATTTAAGACTACAGCACATTTGGATATGGAAAAGGCAATGAAAAATCCAAAGAACTTACTCAGTGCAAACTTTTCAAGTCCCAAAAGTAATTTAAAGTAGGTTGAGGATGAAATGCATTAATCTTGATGGAAGCTGAGGGGGAGGATAAACGCAACTCTGCTTGTTTACTAAAACAAAAATACTTGTCTGTAATTTTCTGACACAGTAACATTTTATTTTGAGAATTAAGTGCATCATTAACCATGATAACAATTAGTGATCATCAGTGATTGATATATCATTGATCATGATTACAACTTACAAAGTCTGATGTATTTGCTAAAAGGGGAAAAAAAAATTGAGTATCGATTTTGCATATGTTTGGGTTTTTTAACCTATGACAAACAACTTACTGAATAAAAAAAGAATAAATATTTATTTGTTGCTCAGTTTACAAACAGATTTGAGACACTGGAATACAATACTATAAAGAAGCAGTAACAATAACATGTCATCTGTTAAACAACTTTACTAGTACTAAATGGATTGAGGTTAATAACCACTTCGCTCAAATACACACGTTGTATTATTTATACCAGCAACTATTACAAAAAGTAGGATATCCCACATATACCATTCCTTTTAAAAAGTTGTTTAAAAATGTTTCTTTCACTGTTTGTATATAAATTATAGGAAGAAGTCCACAATTCTTTTCACTGTAAAACAATTTGTGGATATTGAAACTTGGAAGGATATCCTGATAGCTTTATTTATGAGGTAAAGATACTGATTTTCTGAATTCTAGTTAATTATTTCAGTTCTTAGAGTTCTCTTAATGGTTTTAAAGCATTTCTACGCATGTCTCCCCTTTCTGTAAACCTGATGTTTCCTCTCTCTTCATTTTACATAAATTTCTTGCTCTGAAATGAATATATTTTATTGGTTTTTATTATATCAACCTTCTAACTTGAGGATTAATTATTCTTTCAGGTGGCATTAGCACCTGTGGCCACATAAAAGATTTGATGCCAGTGTCCTCCCTTAAGGACACTGTCCTTTAGACAGTAACCAGTGAACTTTCCTTAGTAAAGGCAAATTGGATTATGGCTTATCCAATCTCATTTGGAGTAGCCCATTTTATTTACGTAGTGAAGAGATCAACAATGCTTCCCTGAGGCTCAATCTTTCAGCTCAACTGCGTCAAATTAAAAAGTGGAAATCATACCATCAGACAATACTATGATCAAGATGAAATTTTCTTTTGAGAGACTAAAACTAGCTATATAAGGCTTGGTCATTTTTGTTTCCCTTTCTGGCTCTTTATTTTTTTTTCCTTCTTTCCCTACCTTCTGCTTTGGAGCAAGACATTGGAAACTGTGCAGCAAGAAAAGCAGCATTATACCTTGCAACTTCACACTAGTGCGTGCACCAGCAACGCAACTCTTTTGGTTTCTGACCTGAGGAAGCTCTCAGAGGAAAGGTTACAGGCTCAAACCTTCAAAGCTTTGGGAAAACGTGCAGAAGCATTCACATTCAGCTAAGGCCTCAAATCTTTGACCAGCTCATTCCCTAGGCTGGTAGCATTTCACTATTCATCTTTAGTCTGTCCTAACAATCACTTAGATCTTTATATGGACATACTGTGTTACAAATAAATCTGCAGCTTTACAGTTACTCCTGTACGACACTTCATTTCTGGCTTGGATTGCACCTCTATTTTGGACTCTCTGCTCAGAACCTTTCTGTTATGCAAATAACACAAACGTGACATTATGAACCAAACCCACAATCTTACACAGGTCAGCATTTCCTGATCCCTCAGTGAAACTGAAGGTAAATGCAATGCAAAAAAGTAACAGACAGCTGCTTTAACAATTTGAAAGCCAACTGAGGAGAAAAACATCTAAGGAGTTTTAGATTGGTTGTGCATGCATTTCTACCACAGTGGTCTACATTTTTTCTTAATGTAAGGAGATTAATTACATGTGATGGATACATACAAACATTTCTTTTGCATTTTACAACTGAGATTTACATAATTTGATGCTGACTGCCACATCTTAGTAATATATGTGCTTGCAAGTGTGTTACTGTATGTTTCCAAGGCCTATCATGATTCAACAATTTGCATTCAGGAACAAATATGCCAGGAAAAAAAATGTTAGATACAACACCAAGAACCTACATTTGATTATTTTTACTCTTTGCTAAGCTTTCATAGCTGAAAGAGAGTAAAGCTGCTCCAGGGGAGGTTTAGGCTGGAGGTGAGGAGAAAGTTCTTCACAGAGAGAGTGGTTGGCCATTGGAATGGGCTGCCCAGGGAGGTGGTGGAGTCACCATCCCTGGAGGTGTTCAAGAGGGGATTGGACGTGGCACTTGGTGCCATGGTTTAGATAGTCATGAGGTTTAGGGTGACAGGTTGGACTCGATGATCTTTGAGGTCTCTTCCAGCCTTCTTGATTCTATGATTCTATGATTCTACTGAGACATAGGTACATAAAAGCCTTAATGTGGCAGAGATGTGCTTCCTCCTGTAAATTTTCCCCTTTCCTCACAATGGTGTATGGAACAAACTGTAATAGTGGGCATAACTATGAAATCCTGCTTATGATCCAGCTTGTCACTTCAAAGGTTGGAGTTTTCAGTAGCAGTGCTTACTGAAGAACTGCTGCTGGTGAATCCAAGAAAGTGTGCACTCCACCCACCTTAAGATTAAGAAAAAAGCCAATGTAAAACCAGGGCCCTAAGTGCATATTTCATGATGTAAGCCCCTGAATCCAGTGTGCATCAGCTCAGTACTAGAGGCCTCAACTTTCTTTCACTGAAGTCAGTGACAAAACTTTTCAGAATATGAAAGTCTACCTAAAGATAAGAAAATCATAGCACATCACATCTTTTTCTTTTGTATTCTGTAAGATGTTGTGACTTTCTGTGTTTTTCTCTTAAGTCTTTCCCTTTAATCATGGCAGCTATTAAATGGACTTTGTATCTGTGATTCCAAATTAGCAGTATCTAATTTTTATGAAATTCAATCATTAACCATTTACAGGACACCAGTGTGGAGAGTAACTCTATACATATTCTAGAAAACAAAACTATTCACACATATTGGTTCAAATATATGCTTCTGTATTTCATATAATACATAATTCACATTTAAATTCTCAATTATGTTCTGCAAAGAAGCCTTGCAAGAAGGAGGATGGTGACTGATGCCATACAGAGTAACAAATTAAATTGCCTAAAAACAAAAAGGTATACACCAAGGGTAAAAGGCTGCCTACAAAAAAATGTGAACAAGATCATGCATACAGAGTTCTGTCTGTTCACTCATTGAGATTGCACTAGTAAGATTTACATTTTGTAATTACGTTGAACCCTAACTATTAGAGATTCTGAGCAAGTACTATAAAAAGTTATTTTTGTAAAAAAAAAAAAAAATTAAAAATATTGCATCTTTCCAACTTCTTATCATTCCCCATTAAGGTGACATACTTCTGAACTTGCAGTGAGGGAAAATGAAGAAAAAATTTCACTGATGATGTAGAAAGCATTTGAGAATTTGATCTCTCTCAAAAGAGTATGCAGCCTATGGTTGATTTAACACATAAGATTACAGATTTTAGCATTTTTTTAAAAATATTTATTTCTGTTTAGACTATGCCTGGCCAAAACTTGCAAAGAGTGCCCAAGAGATAAAAGGCAAGTGTGGCAATTCCATGAGAATCCATTGAGGTTTTTCCTCTCAAACAGCATAGCCCAGCTATAGCGAAGAATACAGAGTAACCTGATTAATAAAATGTTAATAGGCCTTACAATTAAATACCTTCTATTGAAGCTACATTGCAGATAAATGTATTTTCCACTGAATTCAGCATTAGTTTAGGCTGAAGTTTCTTTAGCCTAGTGACATTTGAAAGCAGCAAATTTTATTTCTGAGAGAAATTGCCTGAACTTACTCTATTATGATTTGACATTTACATCACAGTCATAGCCTGCAGCTCCGGCCAAGATCAAACCCCCACTGTTCATGCACAGACAAATGTATGGTCCCTGCTTCAGAGAATTTAACTCTGAGGTCACCTGCTAAACCAGCTACAGAAAAACAGAGAATCTGAATAACAAATTATCAACATAGCCATTTAGACAACTGCAACCCTAAGGTTATTGCTACTGACATAGAAAAGCCTGAAGGAGGAGGTTACGTATGCAGCTCACATAATCTGGGTAAATAGGCTTTCTAAGATGGGAACTGAAAAAACACACGTATTTGCTGCATGGCCTAATTCAGAATTCCATTTATTTTACTTATACATGAAAGGTTTACATTACCAATTTTGCTGGTTTTATTATGTTTGCTTTGATGAAGGTATATTCAGAAAGATACGCTTGATTTTTCATTTTAAAAATGCAAGACTTGTTGAAATCTGGACTTGAGTCTGTCTTTTGACTGTAAAGTACACCTTAACTGAACTTCTATTTTTCCAAGACTGTACAAATTTTGAAGACCTGTCTGTAAGCAAAAGACTTTGATTTTTTTTCTTAATGCTAAAGCAACTAAACAGTGAACTGTTTATCTCTCCTTCTGCATTTGCTGCTTTTACTCCCTTCTAAAATCCCTTCCTCATCTTCCATTGTAAAATATAGTCACATATATAAAAAAAATTCTTAAATTCAAATAGATAATAATAAATACATATCAAACACACAGCTGTCAATACTTAATCTTTTAAGATACTTTATCTTCCCTGAAATCTACTGCTTGATGTAATTGCACAGCCCTCCAGTGAGTTGTGAGCACTCAGCATCCAAAATTCAATTATATCCTACTTGGGAAGCTCCCCCAGTGGGATGTTGATGAGGTTTCACAACTCTCCTTGATTCTGTCTTCCATGCAGAGGTGTCCTTTCCAAGAAATTCTCTAGTGTTGGATAAAATACCTCGAGGCACCAATAGCATTACAGAGGCAGTATTTTCTCTATTAGCATTCTGGAGGCAGTATTTTCTCTATCAGCACAGCAGCAATTCCTGGTGACCAAGCCTCTTCTATTTCTGTAACTGAAGACCCACTCTTTCTTATATGAGACTTCTTTAATTATTTTAATGAAAGATTTTGCCATCTGAAACACTTTTTAAACCAAAATGTATTGAATCTATTACTTCTTTCTTTGGAAGCACATCACATATAGAGGTTTTCTACAGCATGTCTTTTCAGTTGTATTCTTAACGACTGATGGATTGACATTATATACAGCATTTTTTTTCTATACTCAACTTGTTATTTAGAAAAGACAGGGAAGCTTTTTATTTTTTTGGTAACTATACTAAGGAATATATAGGAAATACTTAGGAATACTGGGTAGTTAGGAAAATCAAAAGACTTGTTTTTTATGCTAGAGAGTTTTCACTTTAAGTCTCTTCTTTTGACTAATTGATATGCTGTATTTGACATTCCTTCATCACTACATATCAGGCAGAGGAAAATGAAAAAGGTAGATATTTTGCTCAACTATAAATTTGTAGGGGTTTTTGGTGGTTGGTTTGTTTGGGTTGTTTTGGGGGGGAGGAGTATGAATATTAACATTGAATCTTACTACCTATAAAGAGTCTAAAAAGCCTAAAATTTTACACTGTATCATTCATAATGTGAATTTACTTCTTAGAATTTCTTTTTTTTCTTCATCTGCAGTTACAACTGCAGATTTTCTGTTTAAAAAACCCCAATGTTTTCTTATTAAGCCAAATCTGAGTTAAATTCTTAACTTTTACTGTTACAATGGGAATACTTTTTGGAATGCTACATAAATTCCTTTATTGCATGACTGCACGTCTCTTTTGTAAAAGATTTTACTGCTTTGTTGGATGCACTTCAAGTCCCATTAAAGACTATTCAATGTTTTCTTTCACTAGTTATTTTTCCACCAGTGAACATGAACTATTTTGTTGTACCTTCCACTAAACTTGACTAGATAAATTTTATGCATTCAGGTCTTTGTATCAAGTAATTTGTCAATTAAGTTGCTCAAATACATCCTTATTTATTAAAAGTGGCTGCATTTTCTGCTTAGTTAACAATTGTGGATGAACTTACTATGAATACATAATGACTGAGGCTTCAGTTAATATTATCATTTTCTCTGATTTGTTTTCTATCAATACCTGTATTATTCATAGTGCAATCTATAAACCTTAGAACTCTGAAGGTTACGGAGAACCTGAGAAGCCACTTTCAAGTTAGTGAAGCTCTGAAAAGCTTTTAGGCTTCATGATAATTTTAAATCCAATTTTACCATCACCAAGTTCTTGTTAGTTGTATGGTCTGATTACATTTCAAAGACAACCACTACCAGAATTAATGTCTCTGCTCCTTGCCTGTGACTGGCCTTGACCTGCAGAAAGGTATGTTAAATACCATTCAGGTAAACATCTTCCCATATTCTCCCACTAGTCTTCATCTGTAAAAGTCTGCTGGACTGTGAAGTCCTTAAAATTCTCCTGAGGCTTCCACTTCATTAATGACAGCACCCTCCTACTCACAAAAGAAGGACAGGATATGTCAAGAGGAAACTGAAAAAAAAGACAGCAACTTTTCAGCCCAATTGTGAACAATCCTTTTTCACAATTTTTTGCCATTCTGATTGCAGAAAACTTGAGTGGTGGTCAGTAAGGAAAGAATAAGAGTTGCTCATTTCAGTTGGCCTCCTGTCATGAGTTTGCCCAACTCAATCTGATGATTAATATTGAATACCATGTATCATGACAGCTCTAAAACTAAGTGCTGCCTGGAGCAAAGCATCATGGGGCTTGAATTTGAGATTGTAAGATGAGAAGCTTCCTGTTTCCAGTTGCTGCTTCTGGTTTTCGATTTGGGGGTGTTGGTCTTTTCCACTGAGCTGGCTGTGGGCTTGGGGAGTGGGTGGTGTCATTTTATCACTGACTTCTGCTGCTCCTCCTGCTTTTGCTGTGCTTTTCTGTGAAATAAGCTAAGGTAATTGTGCATCCTATCATTTCATTAAACACTCCTTATCTCAACTCGGTCTCTTTTTTGTGTTCCTTTCCTTTCCATCTGTGTGTGGAGGCCTTGCTTGTGAGAGCAGCCTGTCTTAAACCAGGACACCTCCCCCCTGCCACATCTGTGATTTCACTCCACTAGACTCTTCCTGCACAGCGGTGTTAATCCTCAATGACCCTTCCTTAGTGTTGCCACTTACCAATGTTAATTGTATAACAAAGTTTTTTGCTTCACTTTCTGCTTCGGTTTTTGAAAACATATCTAAAAGTATACAAGGATTTTATTGTAATACCAATAATACTTACTTGCAGCTGTTTTGATTTTTTTTTTCCTTGCAACTAGATACTGCTAATAAAATCTTCCCTTGTCGTGGTCAGTTCATGAGCTGCCCAGACTTGTCAGGACCATATGAAGCTTTTCCATCCCTGACTAGTCTCCCTCAGGGCTCTTCCTGCCTATGACCCAGGACCCTGTGTCAGCCCCCCAGAACCACCAGTCCCTCCCCCAGTGATGCTACAGCAGGTCTGGTCTCTGGTTCCCCACAGCTCTGCCTTGACAGCCACAGGCTCCACCGAGCCAGGCACGGCCCAGCCTGTCATCGATCAGGTATCTGACCAGTGTCGTGTCCAATGGCTGAGGCTGCCCTGGTGCACCTCAGCTGCTCTACTGGTGCCTCGAGGTATTTTATCCAATAACTTGCAGGTTTGATACCAGCCCTAATCCACCACCTTTTTGCTGTCATCAATGTAAACCCAAATCTGCAGCAAGATGCTCATGGCCGATACGGCCCCTTGCAGTTTGTGTTAACACAAATACCACTACTGCTGTACGGCACAGACAATAGTGAACTATTATTTAAAAAATAACTTTTTAATGTAGAACTTTTGCCCTGGGTACCACTCACTTGGAGACCTAGATCTAGTGCAGAGGATAGCCAGTGACTGTGAGCAGCAACAGCAGCCTCCTCTGCAGTCATCCCTGCAGTGCTGTCTCCACTGGTTTGGACAAGACTTCCCTGCTGGATTCTCACCACTCACCTAGCCCCCATCCTGCATGATCATTCCAGCACCTTAACTCCTGTGGTAGTTTATAGTGGGACAGATTGCTCTAATGCCCCTGGGGCAAAAGAAAACTGCTTCACACACAGCATTGGAGTATTCAAAAGCTTAAATGGAAAATCTATTTACAAGCTACAATGCTATGATGTTAAAATGCATAGTGGTGAGCATAAAAAGCATATAAAATTCAACGGAATGTATGATCTGGGTTTAACATAGAAGCTCAGTAAGCAAGAAAACTTCACATAAAACCTCCACCAAATCACACCAATAACCCAGTAATCCTTTACTCCCTACCTGGGGTTCAACATACACCCCAGGGCTCCTTATTTCCTGCCATTGCTAGGCTGGATTCAGGCTGGCCAGGCCTGAAACTTCCTCCCCTTAGTACCTGGGTCCCCTTAGGTCCCCAGACCTAAACAGGCCAAGACTGCACAGTAAAAATTAGCCAGGCCTTGAGGGCCACAAATAAGACTGGTACCTTCCCCCATGCACACCAGATAGGTAGCTCACTGCATCCAGGGATGAGAAAGGGAAGAAAGAGTAAGACAGTAACCTCGCAGTCAGATTTATAGAGATGCAAGATTTAAGGGAGGAAATACAAAGATTACATGTTCTGGTACACCTCCTGGACACTCTGTACCTTCTGGAGGTCTGCTTTGTGGCTACTTTTTAAAGGCACCCAGCCCAAACCGAGACAACTCCTAACTATCCTAGCTTTGCACAGAAGTCTCCCTGGCATGACCATTTCTGCATCTGAAGAAGAGGCTTACACTGTCTTATTATCAACGTGCGGTTTGGCAAATCTGACTGTAGGAACTGCCTGGTAACAGCCACTTCCACAGCAGTTGCAAAGAGAAATGCTGAAAAAAACATTACTCTGATACTGAATATGCCTAATCATTTGCATTGTGTATTTTCTATATATGAAAAAAAACCCTAAGTGTTTATACTAAAATAATAAGGGTTTATTCCACTAGCAGCACTGCTTCAAGACCAAGTTCAGCGAGTACTGAAAGATCAGTAATAACAGAAATAGGCATATTTTCACATGACAACACCAATTTCTTAGCAGAGATACAGAATACAGAATACATCTGGTTGGAAGAGACCTCAAGGATCATCCAGTGCAGCCCTCGACCCAGAACTGAAGGGACAACACTAAACCTGTCCCTAAGCATCAGGTCCACATGCTTCATGAATACCCCAAGGGACGATGACTCCATCACTGCCCTGGGCAGACCATTCCAGTGTTTGATAACTCTTTCAGTGAAGAATCATTACCTAATGCCCAGCCTGAACCTCCCCTGCTGCAGCTTGAAACCATTTCCTCTAATCCTGTTGCTTGACACCAAGGAGAAGAGGCTGTCCCTCTCCTCACTCCAACCTCCCTTCAGGGGTTCTAGAGAGCGATGAGGCCTCCCCTCAGCCTCCTTTTCTCCAGACTCAACAATCTCAGCTGTCTCACCTGCTCCTTGTAGGTCATGTGCTCCAGGCCTTTCAGGAGCCTCATTGCCCTTCTCTGGATACATTCCAGATATGCAAGGTATTTTCACAAATACCTGAGTTCAGAGTACCAGAGTTCAAGCTTATGAACTCTTGCTTTTCCTTCTGAATGTTTAGGTGTAAATAAACAAACAATTGTCATAATGCCACTCGGAATGAGAATTTTCATGTAGTCTACCTTGGCAAGATTGAAAGCACTAAAAAAAATTAATTGCAACTCCCAAAATTCAAAGGTCAAGCAGCATATTGGTCGTTTATTGTTCTTGTAAAATGATAGTAAGAAGTGATCTGAATGTCAGTTAGTAGAAATGGAGGGTAAAGTTCAATTTTCTTGCTTTTCAACATGACCTAATCTTTAATGAGAAATTTTGACACTGCAGCCATGTAAGTATTAATAACTTATTTAAACAAAAACAAATGCTGACATATATATAAAGAATACTAAACTTTGTAATGTGTCACAAACTTTTTCATTTAATATTCAAATATTTCATCTGTAGTTTAAATTGCCTCATTTCTACTTGGCCATTCTTTGCAGATTTCTGCTACTTGCTTTAAAAGAAAAATTAAAATATCACCTACAAATACAGTATGAAGACAAAATTAATTAAACAAAACCTAATTTTAGTCTTTGTGTATGCATAGAGATATAATGTGACCATTAGTGTATAAGAAACAAAGTGATTCTATACAGCCTATGAATAATTACTAAAAACACTAACAATCTCCTGACAATGTTAAGATTGTTATGCCCCCTTGGGCTTTGGGTTTTCTATTGTTTTGCTTGAGGTTGTTTTTCCTTGTTTGTTTTGGGTTTTTTTGGTTTGTTTGCTTGGGGTTTTTTGTGTTGTGATGGGGTTTTTTTGTTAAACTGAAGTGATTATAGTTCATTTCAGAGACGCAAAGACATTTAAAACCACTGGTAAAGAAACCACTAGACATGGACAGTTTTGTGTCCTATATTCTATATTGCCTGGTAAGGAAAAGAATGTTTTCTGGAGTAAAACAGGGAATAGAAACAAGTGCAAGGCAGCAAAGCAACTGATGAAGCAAGATTGCTCAGTCACACTGATCGAATCAGCCACGTGGAATTTAAATATTCACTGAAGTTCCTATGTCTGATAGGCTTTTCCTGCTGCAGAGATGATACAGCATTATGCAAATTTGCAGTGGTAAAAGGCAATTTCCACTAGCAGCACAGCTGCTAATTTTAATAGATCTTTTGTTAAAAAAGATCTACTCATTGAATAGTTAGAATGTGTACCAAGTAGGAAGGGAAAAGTTCAATATAATTATTTACAAATGTACCACTTAATGCATATTGTGCACACAAAACGTTAGAAGCAGTGCTGCCATCTCTTGGTTGGTTTTGGCTGTAGTAAATATGTTACTGTATTGGCCATATATTTAAAAAAAAAAAAACCTGCAGAAATGAATGTCACAACACTACACCGTTCAGCAATGTCCAAACTACAGGAAACTAAAGGGTAATGTTCTAATACTTCAATAAATGGGGCCACCCTTACAGATAAAGCTTGTGTCTCCCTATTAGCCATACAGAAGACACTTATACAGTGGTGTTTTTATCTTCTCTCTTTTGTTGCCTTTGGGGTAATTTTACTTCCTGAAAACAGATCACAATTGGAGTAGACAGAAAGGAAATGTCTCAGAGAACATTTAGGACATTATCTGTTAAATTCTAAAACTCTAAGCCTAAAAGCATATGTATCCTGCAGGGAAGATTTCTGCTGGGATTTTTTTTTTTTTTTAAAGTCAGGAGAATATATCAGTATTGTACATTTCTTATATATACACACACACACACATATATATATATATATAAAAGAAATATAATACATAAAGGTATAAATATATATATACACACACACAAGAACGTATGTGCAATATAGTCATCCCGTTACACTTGAGAAGTAAAAATCAATTTGATCAATAGTGCACAGATGTTGAGTCCATCTTTTTGGCAGAATCCAAATGGCAAAACTTGCCACTAAACTGCCAGCATCAGAGCTCTGTCTTCTTTTTGCTTCTAGATTTCAACAGTGCTGATATGCAGATAAGGGCCATATTATATATCCTTCTAAGGGAAAAATATGATAAATCATGGTACACAGAAACCTGCATACTGTCTCTGTTACCAACTAACACTCTTAGTATCCTTAAAATAGATGCTTATTGCCATAGACCTGATCACCTAAGCTTTTGCTTGTATATAAAATTTTGAGACCACTAAAACAGTTCACCCTAAATTACTTTTTATGATATTCCATAGAAACAGTACTTGTGTATATATACTACCTTCTTCCTACAATTTTCTTCCTACAAGTCAGGCCCCTCATATGTCCTTAACTGTAAATCTAAAATTTTCCTCAGCCACTGATCTGTCCTAAAAACATGGTAAAATTTTTTTGAGAGATTAAATTCATTAGATATACAAATAGTGTAAGTTGCAAAATTCAAAAGCACTTTCTGAAAAATAGATCTCATTAACATTTGATTTCTTCATTTAGATTGAACATTATATACAAAAAGAAAAAAAAATACTATTTGTTATTCCAACCTCAATGATGAAGGTGCTTCATTAGCTACTTTCTGTTGACTTTGTGAGCCTCATCCTCGGTTATCATGACGCTATAGAGGAATTAAGGTTGGAAAGTACCTACAGAGACCATTTAGCCCAACTCTTTGCTCAGAGCAGGTCCGATTAGGTCAGGCTGCTCAGGCCTGTGTTTAGATGAGGATTCAGTACCTCTGAGATTTCACAACGAAACTATGCAATTTTTCCCAAACCTGACCACTCTTGTGGTGAAATAAAAAAAAAAAGTCCTAATATTTAATAAGAATTGCCCATGCTGCAGTTTGTGTCCATTGTCTTTCATACTGTCATTGCTGGCTCATGCTTCACATGCTGTTCACCTGGTCTCCTGAGATGCTTTCTATACAGTCAGCCTCAGCCTGTACTGTTTGATAAGGTTATTCAATTTCAGATGCAGGGTTCAAACTGTGTGCAAAATGTAAAGAACTGCAGGGCATAAAAGGCAATTGTCACAAGGGATTAAATGGAGCACAGGGAGAAGAGGTAATAATGAAACATTCTTTCCTTTGAATGCCCATATCTAGTTTTTTTGGTTTTTTTTTTACAGCATCTATTTGGCAGCTCAGTTCTTTGTACGGGTGCATGCTGGCAGAAGTATCAGATTATCAATTATCTGATGAAGCATGACACGAATAATGAATCACAATTTATAATAAAACTCTGTCACAGGTTACTACTGCTTTGTTTCTGCACAGATACCTCATGACTTCTTAACTATGTTTAGATTTGGATATATATGTGATTCAGGTAAGCACTCTGTGGTACTGGATCCCCAGGGACAAGAAAAGGAGAAAACAGAGAAGTCAAAACATAAAAGGAGAAAAAAAAAAAAAAACAACAAAACACCAAACCAAACCAGAATTTAAAATCTGCCATTGATCAAACTAAGACACTCTACCTATAGCTGCAAAAGTAGGTGAGCAATTACTACGTCAGGTACCACTGGAGAAGAGGAGAAATGCTCTGGTACCAAGCTGCAGGGAACAAACCCAGAAACTTCAGTACACTGTCCAAAATTAAATGATTAAACACTTATCTTAGTATCAGAAAATCATTTATTAGATATTGATATCAACACAATCAAGGAATTCAATCGGTACATAAAGTCAGGCAAGCATTTAACCTATTCCTTTCAAGATGCTAACTTTTTGGTCTATGTGGATGTAAGCAAAGGTTGCCTGTAAGCGAAGAATCTCATACTTAAGAGCTGAATGGATACACCCACCTACTCAGCTGTCGTTTTGACCTGACTATGTTCAAAATAAAAAAGGATCCTTAAAGTCCAAAGTTTGTTAAACTATTTAAGTTGCAATGGAAAAAAAGAACCAGTGTGATATACTATTCCCATTCTGAACCTGTTTTCCAAATATTATTGAACCAATCATTTAGTAATTAAAATGGTGAGTGGTCTTTCATCAGATTATATTGACGAGTCACAAACATGACAATAGAAACAGAAAAGCTGTGGAAGATGTAATATAATGTTATGTTACACACAGATTTTCTACCTAGGTGGCCATTAAAAGAAATACATAATCAGCTTTTCTACTTAAATAATGTTGGTTAGAAGAACTGCTTAAAATAATTTTTAAAGAAGCCATGTCTTTTAAGATATAATATGCTTTTTGCAATATTCTACCATATAATTCAAGTATCATTTGTATTGCAAATTAGTGTTTCAAGTTAACAAGAAACATCCCAAAGACATAATCCTGTAGTAAAGAAGTCACCAGAAAGAAGACCTGTAACTTTTCAGCCTGAAGAACAAAAGGCTCAGTGGAAATCTTATTAATGTATATAAACACCTGAAAGGAGGGTGCAAAGATGATGGAGACATCCTCTTTTCACTGTTGCCAAGGGACAGAATGAGAGTCAATGGGCACAAACTGAAGTACAGGAGGTGCTGCATGAGCATCAGGAAACATATTGGGTAACCAAGAACTGGCACAGGTTGCCCAGAGAGGTTGCAGTATTTCCATCTTTGAAGATATTCAAGAGCCAGCTGGATGTGCTTATAGAGAAGTGACTCTAGATGGCCCTACCTGAAAGGCTCATTCCAACCTCAACCATTCTGCAATACTAAGAGCCTCTCCAGTGCCATGATACAAATTAAGCCAGGCAATTATCAGTCTTTCCTAATTGTCTGTTAACCACAAGAGTTTCCTTAAAAAGAAATCAGTTGGTGTGGAAACATCTATGGAAAAGGGAAATCAATAAAAATGGTGCCACTTTCTTTCACATCACCATCATAAGGCTAACAGACAGTGGTATGTTTTGTACTAGTTATCCCTATCCCCTTCTCTGCACTTCTCACAAGTGAGTTCCCCAGCTATAAGGAAAATGAAAAAATAAGATGTGCTCCTATAAATTCCAAGATTAAAAAACCCATTAGAAAAAGACAAAAATTCCTTTTATTTCCAGTGTTAATCCATTGTAATGTACTATCTGAGGTCAATTCACTTTCCTAGCATGTCTGGGAGGCAGTTAGAAACCTTTTACAGAGAAGTTTCCACAGGCTTGCCACCTTTAAGGATGAGCTTTAGGCTGCGATAAGTATAAAAGCAAACTTTCTAATGGCTAGGTACCAGTCCTCTTTGATAGTGGCTCCACAGCATATTTTCTCCTAGGCCCTCATTTGAAAAGAGATCTGAGCCTGTCTCAGACAAGATTGTGAAATGGAAGCCAAAGAACAAAACCTGCAATGAGGGAACTGAAAACATTTTCAGGAACGTGAATGAGGCCTGTTTCACTGTAACATGTGCCTCCATCCTCCAGGACAAAGAGAAGTGTTTGTCATGGATGTGGGTACGATTTCAATGTATCTGTGTATTTTCAATGAGTTTTGCTTCACCGTTGTCGCATCCTATTTCCCTGCAGTGCTAATGCAGGATGTGCGTTTCCAGGAAAATACATGTTTAGATCTATGAAGCTCAAACTATAACTGTTAACCAAAACTGAAATTCTAATTGCTCTGGGGCTGAGTATTAGGCCTTTGTCTGTACGCACACCCAAGACTTTGTTCATTGGTTCCCTAGATGGATCAGGAACTGCCGGGATTGGGCAAACACAACTGAGACCCCAGACTGATTTGAGCCAGTGAACTGACTGATTGCCAGGCTGCCTGTTTTTTTTAACAAACACACTGTTCTTGAATGTCTGTGTCTAAGTCTCTATTTACCTAACAGTTTTTTAAGAGAGACTGATCCATCAAGGCAATACTAATTGAAGATGATACCTAACCAATATGTAATACAAAACAAGGCCAATAACAGATCTACACATTCAGTCCAGAAGTAGTTGAACTGTTTGACAAGTCAGATCTATCACCAGATTGATCACATAATTAATGGAGAAATACAATCTTGAAAAAAAAAACAAACACATTAACCAGAAAGAATTAAAAGAATCTCCAGACTGGTACACTTTCCTAAATTTAACTAGAGCTGTGTTTGTAATATTATTAGGCACTAACCTTGTAGGACTCCTGTCTGGATGCAAATCACCTTGTGATTGTATCACGAACTGAGATGTGCCCCAACAAAGGATAAGATTGCTCACCAGACTGCAGCTGCTCCGGAAGACCAGGTGATTGTGCAACAGAAATGTGTAACGGGCAGACGCCACTGGTATTGACTCTCTGGAATGTGCACAGAGAAGCTCATCTCTACCCACTAGCTAACCCAGAAAGGGAGGATGGTGAAAAGGATACAATGGATTCACCACCTGGCATGATAAGCCCCTGATGTGTATTGTGTGTATGGACAGGTAAAAGGTGAAGGAGGAGGCGGAGGCACCCCCCTCCGCCAGAACCCTGTAAGCACACAAGGAATATACAGGAAGATTCCCTGGGGACAATACCTGGACACATACCTAAAAAACCCCTGTGACTAAAAAACTGTGTAAAAGACCTGAGCAATGCCAGCTCAGAAGAAGAAGACAATGACATCACAGGCTGGAAACATCATGGGGCAACACAAACTGAAAAGGACTTGGACGTTGGAAACTCTCCCTCTCCCCACCTCTGGCCAATGGTAATATAATTCCTTTCCTGCTCTCTCTCTCTCTTGCTCTCATCTCTCTCTCTCTCTCCCCCTCTCCCTTCCTCTGTTCCACCCACTTTATTCTGTTAATAAATAGCCTCACTTTGATATTTTTGGCCTCATTCGTGCGTTCAATTTCGTAACACGGGAATGTTCAAAAAGAACCAAGTCTCTCTTCCCCTCTGTACCGAGACAAACCTATGCAGAAAAGGTCTCATAATGGATCCCCCTTTATATCATCTTCCACTGTGCCAGGAGCTATTACATCTTGCACGTCTTTAATAGGTATTGTAATTCCACAGATCTTCATCTTTCTCCAAAACTCTAAAGGGCAGACATGTAATTACCTATAGTGAATTTATAAGGCAACAACTTTCTTTTAAAAATGCTTACTTTCAATTTCCAATAAACCATTTTAATAACCTGTTCATTATTAGTTACATATCATGCCAGAACGTGTGAGACGCTTCTGTTGTTGATTAGACATAAACTGACCTTGGGATAACACTCACCTCAGAAATAGTTTCAATGAATATGTGAAAGACCTAGGACAGTAATGATGAGAAAGAGTATAATGCTTAATAGAGGTCCAGGTTTTGGAAACTGCATTACCACTTACATCAGCCTAAATGATCCTACAACAACCATTCCACATTGACACAGCTTGCAGATTTATGCACTGTGTAGCAAAGAGCCAGTCTTATCACAGCTCATCCACTATCAAGTGTTTTGAAAAGATAAGAATTCATTTGCATTTCTAATGATGGCTCAATGTCTTGACTTCTTTGCAGATGCCACATTGACAAGTACAAATTATAGCTCCCAACATTCACTTCCTTTAGGCTTACTACATATATTCTGGGGATATATTTCTTCAAGATCAAGTACTTTCATGGCACCAAATGACATAGATGAGTAATTATGCAGTACTTAAAGGTATACAAATTCTTTGATGGAGTATTTTAATATATCCTACAACCTCCTTGGTCATGGGATTACAAGCTTCATTTGCATTCCAAGCCCAAAAAGTGGGCACACATGAGCCTCAGGAGGTTCAGCAAGGTCTCGGGTAAAGGCGACCCCTAGTATCAATGCAGGCTGGGGAAATGAAGGGATTGAAACAGCCCTGTGGAAAAGGATTTGGGAATACTACTGTGTGAAAATCTGGATGCGAGCTGGCAATGTGCACTTGCAGCCTAGAAAGCCAGTTGTATCCTATGGTACATCAAAAGAAGCATGGACAGTCAGGGGAGGTAGTTCTCCTCCTCTACTCCACACTAATGAGACCCCATTTGGAGCACGGTGTCCACCTCTGGAGTCCTCTGAACAGGAAAGACAGGGACCTGTTGGAATGAGTCCAGAGGAGGGACACAAAAATGATCAGAAGGCTGGACACCTCCCCAAGGAAAGGCTGAGAGAGTTGGGCTTGTTCAGCCTGGACAATGCCCCAGGGAGATGTTATCCTGGGCTTTCATTACTTAAATGGGCATTATAAAAAAGATGGGGATAGAATTTTTAGCAGGGTCTGTTGTAGTAAGTCAAGAGGTTATGGTTTTAAACTAAAAAGAAGAGAAATCTAGAGCTGAAGATCTTTTTTTTTTTTTTACAGTGAGGGTACTAAAATTCTGGAACAGGATGCCCAGAGAGGTAGCAGAAGCCCTATCGCTGTAAACTTTCAAAATTAGGCTGGATGGGGCTCAGAGCAACCTGATCTAGTTGATGCTCTTGCAGAGGGTTTGGATTAGATGATCTTTCAAGGTCTCTTCCAACTCCAACTATTCTATGATTCTATGACGATGAAAACTAATATCTGGATGTGGCCTGTGAAATTTAAGGCACTGTCACAAGATGTGTCTGAAAAGATAGGTATACATGAGGATGCAGGATTACAGTATAAAATCAAGCTCAATATTAACTACTCCATTATTAAATACAATACTTAAAAAGCAGTAGAACAGTGCTAGTTCAGAAACCTGTAGCTAAAAGAGAAAAAAATGGTAATATCTAGTTAGGCTAATTAATGTGTGTCCATCAAGAGTGAAAAAAACCAACTATCTACTTCCTCCTACTAAATAATTTTACTTATCATTTATTAACTTTGTATTTCAATTCTCAGACAACTATTTTTGACTGGTTTCTCGTAAAAGAATCATTTGCATCTAAGATGATACGTCAAATTTTCTAGCTTCAAAGAACAGCTTAAAGTAATTAGGTTTCTAATTCTTCTTTAAAGCCAACAAGAATTGATGCCTTATCAAAATTTCTTTGAAAATCTTAATCAGAAGATTATTTATTTTTTTTTCTCAATTTACCTAATCTACTTTGCATATCCAATTTTAGGTCTCGTTCACATTAGCTATGATGTGAACATTTTTTTCAATATTTTTACAACTTTTTTTTTTTTGTTTTTCATCATTTTTTCTTTGTGCTTCCCCACACTTTTTATGCTTGCTCTAGACTTGCATTTTATTTAGGCTCAAGACACAATGGCAAGCGCGGACACAACCTGTCTATGCAGCACACGTGCATGCCTGTGTGACGCACAGAATATGCTCATGCCTTTTACAATAACTGAGAAAAGCATTTCTCCGTCTCAGTGCTCTCAGCTCCACACAAAACGAAATAACAAAGTCCCTATCCTTCCACATCTTTCCAGGAACAACTTATTGTTATAATGAAAAACATTTCATTCACAGATATTCCCACTCACCCTGAAAGAAAAAAAGACAAAAAGTCAGGTAATCATCCAAGCCCATGCTGAACTGAAGACTCAGAACTGCAAAACTGAAGTTAAACTGCAAAGTTAATTCCAACTTGTGACACCAGTGAAGCAAAACTAGATGCTTTAAGCATTTTCTCCCCGTTGAGACATTTGTCCTGCTAACTGATCATTCTTGGGTGCTTTTTGTCATCATTGACATTTTGTTTGTTTGGTTTGGTTTGTTTGGGGTTTTTTGTTTGTTTTGGTTTGTTGGTTTGTTTGTTTTATAATTTGTTGCAGTTGAAGACTTTTTCTATTGCTATCTTTCATTTCTCTGTATTAATATTAAATAAAAATGACAGGCAGTGTTCACAATATAGCACACATTATTGTATGTATCTGAAATCTTTATCTGGAAGGTAAACTCTTCACAGTATACTAGGGACTGTGTAAACTTAATCTGAGTCACTGAAGCAATAATACCTCCTTATTTTGGTGAAAATATCTCAGTGTAACATTTGAAATATTTAAAAAAATGCAATCAAATAAGACTTAATGTTTGCTGCCAGTCTTTGCTTTTAGTAAAATATAGATGTGCTCATTCACGGCTGATTATTTGATCAAAAGATAACAAAATTACACATAGCTCTGGTGTCCCAGCACCCCTTCAGGGTGATAGAGAAGGTTGCCTTCTTTCTGAGACAAGCAGAACAGTACCATTGAAGCCCCTACCTCTACCACTTGGTTACCTAAGAGATTTAAATAGCATTGGTCTCCACACTCAAGGAGTTCTTTCAATTAAATCATTTTTTCCCTTTTACCTCTAATAAGTCACAGGGGATGAAACAAGACATTAGTATTGTTCTTTGACTTTTTCATTTTTAAAGTAGAATTTTGCATTAAAATGAAAGTATTTTACTGTCCTGGTTTATGACAGCCTGTTCTGACAGGCAACTGCCCCCCCCCCCCTCCCCAGATCAAGAAGGAACATGACTTAAAAAGCCCTGTGGGTCGTGGTAAGGAGAGCTGAACGGAATAATAAAATGTACAACATTGTGTGAAGGGGCAAACAAGCCAAGCCATCAGAAAACCAACCAGCAAACAAACCAGCAAGCAATAAAGAGCAGCATCCAAGCCAGCAGCTAGCAAAGCAGAAGAGACCAACAGCCTAAACTGGAAACCCAAAGAAAGCACCCTGGAACTGAACTCTAAGCCCCCCCACCCTTTGCTCCAGCCAGCACTTTCATTATAAAACTGGTATGATGGCAGCATGGTATTGAAAACTCATCAGCAGATTCTGGGGCTGTCTGGTCCCTCCCTGCCAGCTGCAACCAGGACAGTATTCACCCCTTATATTCACCTCTTATTCTATACAATCTGTATCAGGCCCAGCAGCAATTAACATCATACGACATACATCATACATCATTCACTTTCTATTCTCACCCAAAATGAGGTCTCGCTCTGGTTCAAAATGGGCTTCTTATTGCAGATGTTCTGAGTTTCACCCAGTCTGGATCAGTCCATAGCAAATGGTGGAATTGTGTTTCACCCCTTGGGCAGTCAATTCCAGTGACACCTTCAACCCCTCCAAGTGAAAACAACCTGTGGTCTGTGTTCTGGTGTTCACCTTCCAATACATCCAGCTGTTGGGACTGCCCTGTCACACCAGAAATATAGGGGGGTTCCACCCCCTTGTAGTTTGATACCATCAGAGTACACTGTGTGTCTGTAGCTACTAAAGTTTTATACTCTTCTGGGTTTGACATGACAGGCCATCTGATCCACACAGGCCAACAGACCAAATTGTCCCTTTCCTTCATCTGGTTGGAGGCAGAGCCCCTCTAATTATGACTGGAATCACTTGTGTCTTGTGAAGATGCTTTGGAAGTCCCTTCAAGAGGATCAGAAGCTGTACCAGTTTGTCTGCTCTTTTGGGGCAATTTTCCACTGGAAACTGGGGCAGTGTGCTTCTGGGAAGAGTTCCCTTGTAATTCACAGACTGGCACAGCTAGACCTGAAGTGGGCTTTCCTTTGCACTTCCTCATGTCCTCCCCATGATCACATAAGTAAAACCACAAGGTACACTGTGGCATGTACCTCCTAGATTCTCTCTCGTGGACAGGGAAGCACCTGCTCCTAAGAGCTTAAATACAGGACCATACAGGTGGGGAATAGGCCATGTTCTTTTTGAATTGATGGACCTCCCAGGACAGTTCCTTCACAGCTGAAACACAGGCCTGGACAGAGGAAGAGAGTACTTCTTCATAGTGCCAGAGCCTGCTAGGCATTTCATCACCATTTGTCCTTGGCCACCTTTAAAGACCAGGGACAAAGACTGAGTGATCACCTCTGGCTTTTCCTCTTGTTCCCATGATGACCCTGATTCATCCTTATCTTTTGCAAGGCAAACTGCTTTCCTTGTATATTTCCATATGGGGATGACAGATTGTGGCACAGGCTGGCTCTCTGGTGCAGCTGCCATGCCTGCTGTTGGGGTCTGAGTAGCCATGGTGCCTGACGGTCTGCCTGTAGGCCCTGAGGCCTTCTCTTGCCCCTGAGCACTCTGAACACTGATGAGAAGGATTCAATAAGCATGGGCCAGGCCCTAACACATTGCAGTGATTTGTGTCTCTCAGGAATTTCTGGGCTGACAACAGACTTTTTCCAAATATTTTACCAGCTTTTCAGGATTTTGCACTTTTTCAGGGGTTAAATTTGGTAAGACTGCAGGCAACCACCATCCTAGGCACTTGCCCATGCTCTCCCACACAGCCTGCAACTCATAATTTTCCAGCCTTGGTGCAGATCTCCAAGTGGTATTCCTGAGAAAGACCTGCATCACACTGGACAAGACCTGGCTCATCGGTTGGGTGAGGTTACATCTAAACTGAGTGACTAGTGGAGTAATCATATCATAACATGACAGTTCCCAGCACAGCAACACAACAGCTCTCATCCATTTTCCTGAGGTGATAAACACCCTCACACAGAACACACAGTGTACACATGAATTTATGTAACATAAACAAGGCCAGACCCCAGTACATCACCCCAACCACCCCCAGAAAGCAAATACATCAACATGGCAAATATATTACAAGAAAAAAAAAATTACAAAATTCTTTTAACAAGCCTTAATTGAATCTTTTTATCTCATTTGTCAACTGTTTGGGGCCCAGCACCTATTTAAGATAACCATTTGTTCAAATAGGAGCAGTATCAAGCAAGTTAGTTGCACTTTTCCAAAGTTAGTCACTGAAGTACAAACATTCAAATCAAGAACTATTCTCCAATGGACTTCCAGAGGACGTCGTCACCTTAGAAGATAATGTGGCCATATCTGAAAAGACTTGCTTTATTAATAAAGCAGGACAAAGGGAGAAAATTGGGTAAAAGTGGCCTAGAAATCCAAGCTATTAAGTTCAAAGCCCAAGGGCTTCAAAACTGATCTGGGGGAAAGGTTAATTTCTTCTGCATATTTTGCATGTATTCCACTTATTCTTCGTCTCGTTTCAGAAATCACTTCACAAAACCTGAGCCCAAATTTCAAAAATAAAATTGGAATCTTCAGAGATTAGGCTGTCAGTTTTTATTTGCCCACTTTAAAAGATCTTGATATCGCATAAAATGTATAGTTAACTGTTAATCAACAATAGCAAATAGCTGTTAAGAAATAAAAACCTTTCAACATATATTTCTAGACTTGCTTCAATATGTAGCTACATGGGATTTTTCTTCAGCTGAAGAAACCCTTTCTCTTGTACGTTGTTTTTGCATGAGCTGACATAATCTTATACACAGCTAGGCACTGTAAACTAAACATTTATGGGCCACTGAATTTTACTCTGCTTTTATAGCCTACTCTTTCACTAAAGATTTTGGGGGTGGTTTGGCCCTGGGTGAGGGCCAGATGCCCACCCAAGCTGCTCTGTCACTCCCCTTCTTAGATGGACAAGAGAGGGAAAATATAGCAAGGGGCCTGTGGGTCAAGATAGAAGCAGTTTAACAAGGCAAAAGCAAAGGGTGCATGTGGAAGCAAGAGCAAACAAAAATATTATTCTCTGCTTTCCATCAGCAGACAATGTGTGGCCCCGGGAAGCAGGACATCAATATGCATAGAGGTTGCTCTGGAGGACAAATGCCATTAATGAATGCCCCCACACTTCCTTCTTTCACTTAACGTTTATAGCTGAGCTGATAGCATATGATATGGAATACCCCTTTGGTCAGTTTGGGTCCACTGGCCCAAGATCTTGGCCATCCCTCAGCCTACTGTTGTGGGCTGGAATGTTGCAGAAGTACAGCCTTGGTGCTGTGAGAGCAGTGCTCAAGAGTAGGCAAAACACTGGCCTGTTATTAACACCCTTCCAGCTTCCACTACAAAGCACAGCACTGAGAAAGATGCCATGGGGAGAACTAACTTCATCTCCGCCAAACCCAATACAATCTTACACACATAATGCCTCATTTTAGAAATACAAAGGAAAACATTTCCAGAAATTTCAAAGATAATTTTTTGGCACACTTTTCTTACAGTTTTCTACTTGGCTTTGTTCCCCTTTATTTGCCCATTATTCTGCACTAACAGAGTTCAGCTTAATCTACTCTTACTGAAAAATTAAGCCCATGCTATTCTGCTTTTTGCTTTGTTTCCAAATGTTGTCAAGGGTAATAGGAACCTGTGTAACTCTGGAAATTTTATAGTCTAAACATCACTGACGAGAATCGCAAAATATTTTGTCAGAAGTTAAGAAAAATAAATACGAAATATTTTCTTTAAACAACAACCCAAAACAGGGCACTGAATCACTTATTAGTTTGAATAGCTAAATAATTTCTTGTTCAGAATATGTAAGAAACTGATCAAATGGTTCAATTACTATCAGGATCTAGACACACAGTCTATGAGTGCGAACAGAAACAAAGAAAACATGAAAGGAGCCCAGATGTACAGGTGCAGTTGTAATAACAGAGGCTTAAAATTAATACTGTGGTAAGTATTAAATTTTAGTTTCAACAGTTTACCAATGCTTAATTTCTTTTGACATGGAATATTATTTAAATAATATCATGTGTAAGAAGCCAGAAGAATCTTTTAAACACTTTCCTTTTTTAAAGTTTTGGTTTCCAAACATTTAAAGGGTGGAGGTATTAGCAAGAGGAAGATACTGGAAATAAATTAGGCTTGCATTTTATTTTTTATAAAAGTCTATTTGAACATGAAGTTTGTTAGCAACAGGTTTTCTATACTTATTTAATGATTTATAATGTTAAAAGACCATTGCAAAACCATTTGAAAACATGCAGACAAAATGTCACTTTTTTCACAGGCAAGCTGTACAAGGAGGAAGAAAGCCAGCCAAGCTAAAAGGATACTTCAAGTATTTTGACCAATTTTTTAGTAGATAGATATTTGACAAATTCATCCTACTCAACTTGTGAAGAAGTACAAAAGATTCAAAACATATTGTCACTGTTAGCTCTTTAGTGAAAAATCCATCAAGCTCCAGTGCCAAATAGCCATTTAAACCACTTCTGCCTGGTCTGATGAGGTGCTCTGAAAAGTCACTCGAGCAACCATTTTAGCACAAGGCACCTTTAGTCATTTCCCTTGAAAGTTTCTGTTATCACGCAGACCCTTATTAGCAGATGTGGTGTAACATCACAGAGAAAAGCTGTCAGAATTGCTTTGAGCTGATGGGGAAAACTTCCCACAATCCTGTGCTCAGAATTACGAATTTTCCTCCCCCATTTACTGTCTCCAGAGAAGCAGCGTGAAGCTATACAAAAACTAGGGCAGCTTGCTCAAATGAAGAAATTGCAGCTCTGTGAAGTGCCAGTTACCAGCAAACCCATACCATGAGTAGCATTAAAGTGTTCTTCTCTTTGGTTGTCTAATGCTAACAGTAGGCCTTTAAATTTAAGAATAATTAAGGCTGCAGCCTGTCATTCCTGAAGTCAAGGGCAGCTTTGTTTTGCCTGGGCCTGAACTGTGATTTAGCAATTGCTGGAAAGCAGTGAGTAGCTGCATGCCAAGTAATTCAGAGTCTTTTGGGAAAAATCATCACCACATACCTCTGTCAGGCTTGAACTGCCAGGGGTCTGTTAAGCCCCTGAAGGGGTCAGACTGGCCAGGTAGCAGGGCTGCAGCTAAGAACTCCTAGGGATGATACTGAAAGACAGATTACTTGGTGAGGCAGGTGGCCACAACAGGATGTGAGGTGCAATGGGAAGAGAGGGAGCAAGAGGGAGCCTGAAGCATGCAGGCATCAGGGTTGAAAAGAGGGGAAAAGGAGTAATCCATGGCACCAGGGGTAAATATTCCAAATTTCCTACCTGGCATAAAACAAGCCCAGAAGCACTATCTTACTGTACCATGACACAGTGAGAACCACTTTAATTTCTATGCCGTTTTCCTAGTCATCTGACCTTTTATGTAAAAGATAAGTATTCTAGTGGGTGGGGTTTTTTTTGGGTTTTTTGTTTGTTTGTTTTTGCCAATTGTAGTCAGCTTGCTCTGTTCTAAATGCCCACAAAATACTTCCTTGAAAAAAATCTTCCTTCAGTTTTTGCTGCTCCACAAAATTTACTATGCTGTTGTACTTGGAGGAGTAGTCCCAAAAAATTAAAATGCAGGGAACATTCAGTTATCCCTTTGGCATCTTGTTTCAGAGCATGTGACTGGGTGATGTCACCTGTGCTAATCCTAAGGTCAGCATTTGCACCAGATCTGGTCAATTCGGTATTTGAGGTCTCATTAATGGTTTACAGAAACTCTTTTGTTGGACGCATGTGGAATGTAAATAAGGAGAGGGGAGGAGTCCCTACTCTAAGGCCAGCTTTCATGGGTTGACTTGACCTCCTCGTGTCAGGAAAGTGCTAACAGAGGCCCCTCACAGAGACCTTGCCTTCTACCATTCCTTACCTATCACCTTTCCCATAGCAGAGGAGGGACAGGTGGTCTATAGATTTTCTGTAAGAAGAAAAGATATTCCTTTGCTGATAAAAGCACATCCAGTGGCTTAAAGATCTTAAAAGTATTTCCTTTATATTTGCTCCAGCTTCACCTGAGATCAGCCTCATCACCACAAACTTGTCTGACCACTGAACCTTGTGTGATGTCTGGTCTGCTCTAAATCCATGTCCTATCTCCAGACCTGCCCTGCTTGAGTCCTGAAGGGACCCAGGGGCCCAGGCTGGAGTATCCCCAGCTCTGCCAGGTTTGTTAGCATGCTCTGATCCAGGCTGCCCACCCTTGAGGGCCAGCCATCCCTTGCTGGGGCTGACAGTAATGCTGGAACTTGGAGTTCAGACCGGATTCCCACAAAATAAAGGTCTGGCACCAAGTTAGAGCCCTGCTGAATTGGAAAAAGAATCCAAGAGCATCCTGTTAAGTGGTAAGAAATACTATTTTGTACTAAACACTGTAGCCTTTGTAAGAGATGCTGGCAAAGCAGCAAAGTAAAACCTCTCGAACAGTCATTTCAAAAGCAGAATTTATACTACTTCAGCTTGACACTGAGCTAAAAAGAACCTCAGCTCCCTGCAACTGTTTGTGGTGTGGGATGATCATGAATGACAGGAACTGACTGCCAATGCACTGATTAGCCTGATCACAAAGGAGGTCTTCTGAGGATCAAATTCTAGTACTGGGCCAGTTAAAGAGCAACTGAACATGATACTAGTATCATCATCTGAATGACAGCAAAAGCAAAGCCATATATGCAAAATTTCCTTCATTCTCAGTAAAATTTAACATTAATGAGAAAATATACCAATTTTTAAATTGGTAAATAAGTGATATATGCTGTGATACACTACATAGAGATGAAAATAGCCACAGAGATCCTGTTCCATTCAATCAAGGTATTCAGAGCACTTCAAATTCTTAAGAGAGAAGCAGTTTTGTCAGATAAAAAGTCAGGTACAGGCAGTGTAATACTGAGCATTGACTGAGAACACTCAGCATCTAACATTTAATGTAGATTATAGCTCCTATCCTGATACTAGCATTTGACAAGCGAACAATTTGACAAATTGGCATTTTCTGATTCTTTCTGAGTTTCCAATTTTTAAGTTACCTCATACAATCTAACAGAATGCATTCTTCTTTCTGTTATTGCACAAGTCAAATTAACACCACAAAACAAATTCTGGTACTTGACACAGGCATCAAAACTTGCATTTCCCATGTAAGAATGCACAAGTTCTTAGAACTGTGGCTTGACAAAAGAAGGATGAAATGAGAGAAAATACAGGCCTACTAATTGTCCTTCAAGCTTTTCCAATGGAACACGTTTGAGCTTATTAGATACATCTCTTTGCCCTGCTCTGGATATGTAAACCAAATCAGAGCCCTCAAGATGGCTGCTGAACTGATTTTGTGAACTGCTTCTAGCATTACCCTTACAGAATGGTCTGTGGCTCCTCTCTGACCACTGTACATAACAGCAAGTACAGTGAAATGCAGCACAGAACCCCAGCCTAGCTGACAGTGGTGTTTCTGTGGTCAGTGAAGAAATGAGAAGGCTCAGCCTAAGTATCCTAAGGCATAAGTATCACCTAGGAAAGGTAGTCCCTTGTTCCCCAAAATGCAAGGAATTAAAGTGCTTGGGCAGCAAGTCATCAAAAGGGAATGCCTTCTAACATTGCCACAACAGATTTTGAGTCACAATTTTAACTTTCCCCACCCTGCCTTGACCAAGTATGGGCCCTTCCCTCACTTTCAGAATTTCAATTACAGTGAAATAGGAACATTTTTTCTTCAATTTCAGAGCTGAATTAGCCTGGCTGTGCTTTCCATGCCCAGAGCAAAAAGACCAAGACAGGGAAAGAGCCAATATGTGCAAGATATATGTCCTCTTTAGAGAGCTGAGTATTGAGTTTGAGCAGTCATCCCTGAATCATTTATTCTGCCACAATAAGCATCCTTGAAATTACTCAAACCATCAAAAGAAAGCTGCACTAGGATTTCTTCCCAAGAAATGCACAACAGTGACCTTTTTATTAAGAAAAAAAAAAAATCGTGAAGGTGCTTCATCAGTGACACATTATTTGATATTTTCACACAGAACCTTTTTGAGCTCAATTTACTGGTAAGTTAAACTGATGACCAGGTTGACAAATTAATCTCTTCTGGAGGATAACCAAAATATATCTACTTTAAGAACTTGTTTCACTGTATTGATATTAAACAAAATTATTATTACCTTTACCAGTCATTTAATATAGTGGAATTAAAATCCCTGATGTATAGCCTCAACACACAACTTGTTTCTCTCATTGCAAATACATGTTCTGGTTTCATCCTCATCCATTATTTTTGCTGATAAATTTTCCTAGAAAAGAAACAGTAGGAGGCTCTTATCACAGAATGAATACTAAACATAACTGTCTTCTCTTAAGTATATCCAAAATACAACAAAAGCACAGGTCAAATACTATTTTTCAGTATATTATAACTTATGGGTGCCTTGACAAAGAAAATCTATTACTGGAAGTCTATATGCTTTCAGAGACATATATAGCTAAGATGACTAGGAACTCATTTTTAAGAGTATCTAGCATAATAAAACTGATTTATTTATTTTTATATTTCATTTCTTCATATTTAAAACTGCAAAATAATTTTGAACCACTCTTAGAGCCGATCCATCCTGTTCACAGAATGACACAGATGTTTGTGGAAAAGTATCCCCTGACCACAGTATTAAGGATTGTGACTTCAAAGTATCAAATACTGTTACCTTGGGTAACCTTCAACACAGATGTTACCTACTGCACAATTGACTCCATAAATACAGCATCATGCTGAGATCCATGCAGATCAACAGCCTGACAGGGCTCTCTAAATCAGCTCTTCAATCTTCTGAATTAATAGAGTAGTTGACAGATTTAAAAGCTGGTATGCTCTGCCTGTATCAAGATTGCACATGCTTTCCCCAAGAGACACCTGCTGACAGCAAGAAATGGGAATGTGCAAAATCAATCCTGGACCCCACCCTATGCTCTATGTTCCTACTCCATATGGCTCCTTTGCCTTTCCCCCAAGCCTGACCTCCTCTGCTTTATACCATCAAGCTGTTATTTCTCAGTTCTATCTCCTCCCTACCTGTGACATCCACAAGTACTCCATACACTTAACTAACACTAGTATTTGTTTCTCAAGGTGGGGAATGTCAGACCTGATGTCCCTGCATAGCAATACATAGGTTCACTTGTGAGCATTTTCTGCCAGTCTGATTATAACTCCAGCATCTTTGCCTTTTCTCTCAGCCTTTCTCCCATAGCTATGTAAATACAATTTTTGCCATCACTAGAACAAGTCCACAGACTTGGTGAGCAGCTGGCAGAACAGGGTCTCAGGACATGTCCCACTCCTCAGTGTAAGTTTGTTTTAGCCCTGGCAGCAATTGCCCTGTGGCCACATGACTGTTGTCTTCCTATCCTGGCTTAGTTTTGAGAAACTGTGAAATGGGTCAAGAACTGGCTGGAGGGCCAGACCCAGAGAGTGGTGGTGAATGGTGCCACATACAGTTGGCAGCCAGTCACTAGTGGTGTCCTCAGGGATCAGCACTGGGCCCCATCCTGTTCAATATCTTTATTGACAATCTGGACAAGGGAATTGAGTCCACCGTCAGTAAGTTTGCAGATGACACCAAGCTAGGAGCAGGTATTGATCTCTTGGAGGGTAGAAGGGCCCTGCAGAGGGACCTGGACAGGCTCGATAGGTGGGCAGAGGCCAATGGGATGAAATTTGAAAGGCTAAGTGCAGGGTTCTACATTTTGGCCACAACAACCCCATGCAGCGCTACAGGCTGGGGACAGAGTGGCTGGAGAGCAGCCAGATAGAGAGGGACCTGGGGGTGCTGGTTGATAGTAGGCTGAACATGAGCCAGACAAAAAAAGGTTTTCCCTAAATTTAATCTAATCCATCTACCCAATTCCTTTGGCTCCCATCCACCTATCCTAGTTCCTTTTATAATCTCAAGTCATTTTTTTTAAAGTTTTGGTACACTGCTGGCTTCCTGTGTTTGCTCAGCCAGTCCTACTGTACCCTCTTCTGCTCCTAAATCCCCCTCCTTACCCTGCTAGTGCATTCCAGAGCTTCTTACCATTAAGCATTACTTATAATTCCCTGCCACCTCTTCCTCATTCCCAGTTTTGCTCTACTCTGTTCCTATCTTCCCCTTTTCTTGTAAAATAGTAACAAATAAGGAGAACCAGATGAAGACAAGTCAGAGAGGCCTGGAAGCTTGTGATTTCTACAGGGTCAGAGACTGTATCCACTCTCCTCACACTCATTTAAGGGATGACAGGAGAATTAGGGTTTTCCTGCCGCTTTGGAGAGGCCACTGCTATCAGTGTGTATGTTCAAGAGCTTAGGAAGAACAGTTTGTTTGCTCAGGTGCGAAAGAGAAAGGACTTAGGAATAAGGAATTCATCAGTTCTGTAACATAAGTTTCTAAAAGATTTAATTTACCTATATATTCAGAAACAGGTTTTCTCTTAGTATCTGTGCTTTCTATGTTAACTGTAATTACTTCACATTGCTTTCTTGCACCTGAGCCAGATGTTAGTTAGCAGTGTTGCAGTCCCAAGTCTGGGACATCCAAAGGGTTATGTTTGTGACAGTGGCAGTTCTGCTTTTTTTCTCAACTTCAAAGCAAAAAAGAAAAAAAAAAGTATGGCAAAGAAAATGTATATATATATATCTCAAGAGCAAATTTTCTTCAGTGAAAAATATGTAGAATGGAGGGTTTGGAACCCTCAAAGCAATTCTACTCTGTCTTCAAGAACAGAGAAGGTTGTCATTACCTGAACTGAAACTGATTTATACTGGCCATTATAGTAAAATACCAGGATGCAGCCTTGCAGGTCTACATCCCCACTTTTTGATTCTTTCAACTTGGAAACGGTTTGCAGATCCGTAAGAATAGCTCTACATAACTGTCCCTTTCTTCCCTGTTTCTTTCAGACCCCCCAAAGCGCCTGAGATTCAGTGCGTGGTGGTGCACATCAGAGGTTACTGCATCAGTCCTCAGAAGGAAAACAACCAAACCAGAGACTGCACTGAGCTGTTAACTCAGTTGAGAGCACAGCTCTTCTTTGAAAGGTAACCCTAAGAGCCTAGAACTCGTGAAAAAAAGAATAGGGCACCTCATCAGAGCCCCCACGAGATTGTTTGGCATTCAGCTTATTTAGTTCCTCATTATAGGAATTACACAATTCTGTATACTCAGGAACTGTAAGAAACTTCTCAGTGCTCTTTCCTACAGTTGTGGGAATGACTTACAAGATTATGAGAAATATGAACTGTCAGGATTTAAATGTACCTTTTTTTTCCTTTTTTTTTTTTTTAAGAGAAACAACAGAATCAGCATTATTTAATTAAAACTTTTGTTTGGTTGTATCATTCATTTATATTCTGGAATACATCTAAATTTATTGACAAGTAATTGTTTTCAATCATGTCACAATTAAATGGCTTAAGTAAAAATAATTAGGTAACTGCAGTATTTATATGCACAATGTTAACATTTACACATAAACATTCAAATGTGATGTTCTCTACAATGAAGCAAGAAACCCTAGGATCGTTTAACATGCCCTCATACCGACAGGCAGCCAAAACTCTGTACGAAAGAACTGGAGAGAAGCAGGCTTAAAGCACTGAAATTGCCTGCCTAAGGATAATGTTAATGATTATGATGATTTATACTGTACTGCAGGAGCATGTATAATTCTATGCTGACTAAAATAAGAAAAGAAAAATTATAGTTGGCTCAGTTTTAGTTTTTCAGACTTAGCTCTTTTCTTCAAGCAGTTTAGGAAAAAAAATGTTAATATGCATGAGAAAGACTTTGAAGCATGCTGCAGAAAGGTGTATAGTAGCCGTAGGACTGAAGTGGGTAGCAATCTGGGGAGAAAAGCAGTCATGTCAATAGTGCATACACACACACACAGAGTCAGGAAAAGAGAGGAATCATCCACAGAAGCTCAGAGATCCAGCTATGCCTTCCATTATCCTGATTCCAGAAAATGAGAAAGCAGCTGCTGGGTGTGCTCACTGTCTGGTTGGTGATGGCAGCTGGGTTCCAGTGCTCACCCCTCACAACAGGAAGAAAGGTACAGAAAGATGCCTTGGGTTACTTTCTTCTTGGACTATCCTTGATTAGTTTTTCCATGCTTACACTGCTGTTTCAGTTGGATGAAACTCATAAGTGTAACCAGAAGATGCCCTTAATGTAGTGTCACTCAACACTACGGAGACTGACAGGTTCTTTGAGGATCCTAGGTAGAATGATGACAGCACCCCTGGGTGAAGAACAGGAGGTGCCAATCACAAATAGATGCAGGTCTTTCTTGAAGTCATCAAAATTTAGCTTATGTTAAAATGCTACTCACGGAAATTCTTTGTAAATGATGAACACATAAAAGGGAATTTTTTGTAATACAAAAATATGATGACCCTAAAGCTTGTTCTAGCACAATCCTTAAGCACTCTTCAGAAGTACTGCCTCGGTAATCCTGTGTAAAGCTCTGTCATACAAACTAATATACTTCGATATAAGCTGTCATGACCTTGCTGGACACAGACACAGGGATATTTTCCCCTGGAGAAAAATCATTCAGTTTCATGAATGGTAACCATGGAAATATCAAATCAGACAAAGTTTCAGAAGCCAGACTTATTCATCAGATTTCACCTTCCTTTGTTCAATATAATGGATATAATAAACATCAAGTACATTAAATTGTCTAAGCATTTTGTTACCATCATTTGATACAAACCTAGTACTAAACCTGGACTATTCTAGCTACAAGTTCTCAAGAACTGCAGGATATGACTAAAGCCAGAGGATCTTCCCTGGTATCTGGTTCTTCATTGGAAGCTCTAACAGGTGTGCTGGATGCAGTGTATTGTTGAGCTTGATGCATGAACATTATCTGCTATTTTTGCTAAAAGTATGTGTGGTTGACTATCTTTCCTGGTTGCTGCATTCAGATTTGGAACAATTACACAGAAGGAGGAAAAAGGGCTTACAGGTTGAGGCACAGACAGAGAAAAGCACAATAGGGAGAGGCTCTGCTCACTGCAGAAAGCAGACCTAGGCCAAACTGCAAAGAAATCTCTGGGGAGGAAAAAAGCAAATAACAAACCTTTAGGAGCCCAGAGAATTTGTATATTATCTCTTCAACCCATAAAAATCTCTGAAAGCTGCTAGCATACAGATAGAGAGAAATAACTTATACTACTTGAATACAAACGGCAGACTTAAGTTTAGAACTTTGACTTTAACCTTCCTATACACCAGCACTGAGACTTCCCAAACTCCAGAACATGCTCTAATTAGAGAGCTTTATTTCTATCAAAAGGGGTATTCGGGGAATCAAATACTCTCTTGCTTTTTGGTGTGTTTATTTTAAAGCGAGGTGAGAGCAGTTCCAGCAGGAGTCTCAGATTCAATCACAGAGTGAGTAGTATTTTCATATGGTATTTAAAGTAGGATTGTTTCCCTTAGAAAAAGACAAATTAATTGGAAGGAAAGCAGTGAATGTGAGTTTTGTAAAGGAGAAGAATACATTGCATAATTTCTACTTTTATCATATTCTAAATAATGAAACAAATTAAAATTGGTACGAGAATTCACCTCATACTAAAACTGATCTAAAGATTTTGGAAAGACCAATAAAAGCATGAAATTATTGGTGCATTTGTTACTGTACCTGCACATGAACAGCACATTGATCTAGTAGTTTACTACTACTTTTTGAAATTCTTTCATTCTTCTGAGAAAGTTAGCATACAGTAGCCACGCACACACACAGTGTTTGCTGACTTTTCAGGAAAGACTTCCACAAGACATCAGAAAATGTTTATTATTGGCTGAAAAAAAACCCTGAATGATTTGGGAAGTGCCACCGCTTTTTTTTTTAACAGTGAATCCTCAGCTGTGTGAATTCTCAATTCTCACCAGTTATAATCTTCTATGAATAAACTTACACGTTTCTCCTTCAGGGTGTAGTTTCATATTATATTTAATCCAATCTAATAGCAGGTGGAGGCCAGAGGGGGTGTACCTGCATTCTCCCTGCTCTTCTGCCTCTTCCCTTGTGTTAAATTTATCAGTTGTGGAACTCTACAGTGACTCCCATCAGCTTTCTAAGGGAAAATGTGTAGGTTTTCATGAGTTAGATTTTCCTCCAACTAAAGAAGATTTACCGTGAAAAGTCGAACGGTAAGAGGAAGCAAAGAGGAAGCAAAAAGAGCACAGAAAAAGTGATGTGAGTATGAGAGGGCTTTGCTCTTTTCAGTGGCAGTTGTGAGACCAAACTAAGCATAATATGAACTCCTGTCCTGAGGCTGAATCTATGTTACTCTTTCACTCTGAAGTAGCAGTTATAATTCTGAAGTGAATCCATGAAGTAATGGCCCTACTGAGTGTTGGTTCAGTTTGAAGAACAACTACAGTGCATGCAAACTGAATTGTTTTAGAGGAAACTTAGCTGAAAACGTTATTTGAGACATATACCAAATACTTGCTAGCCAAAAGGCTCTTAAAAGTTTTAGTGGCTTGAATCTACTCTGATGTGCTTCTCATGCTATATTGCAATATATGAGCTTGAAGAGGTGCCACAGTTGGTATTCTTAGCAGTTTCAAGTTAGGAGTGAATTTAGTACTTTTGGGATGACAAACAACAGTTTAACACTTAGGAACTGCTGCAGAGACCCACAAACCCACAGAAACAAGGGGTATATCAGAGCCTGTGGACCCAGGACTATTTCCTAACTCTTGAGACTGACTGCAACAAGACTATGAGTTACATGAAATATGAGAGTGCACTATGAACCTAGACACCTTAGCTTCCAATCATAAGAAACTTGGCTAAATGAACAGTAATGGAGTTACAACTAAACAGCCAGAACTCCATGCCTGGTCAGCTGATGGACAAGTGCAGTAAGACACAATGATCCTGCAGAGTAAATATAGCCAGTCATGACAGAAACCTTTAAGCAGCTGACCACTCTGTTCTTCAAATCAAAGTCTGCATCAGCATGCAGCTTGCAGTTAGTCTCAGCATGTTCAGACTCTTCAGGGTAGAAATTCAGTTTTCTCTCTAAACTGCCATATGACTTAGGGTTTCAACAACAGAGTATTCTAAGACTACAGTCAAAATATGAGCAATTAAACCCAATGTTTCACATGGAAGAAGTCTTATTATAATATTTTAAATAATTTTTTAGATGAAGAAGACAGCTTACATGTAATATTTCATAAATGGAGCAACTCGTAGTATCCAAAATACTGTAACTTTGACTGTAGTTGGGCACTATGTTTAAAAAGTTTTAACTATTTGGAACACTTGAGCTATTAGCTTTTTTTGAGAAAATCTAGATGTCACTGAAAGATTCACAAAGCACTTCTAAAGAAAAACCTGATACTATTTTCATTAAAAACTAATTTGATTCTGTGAAACGTGGGGAAAAAAGCAGCTATCTGTGTAAACTGTATTTCTTGCAGCAATTATTCTATAGCTTATGAACTTGGCTAAAATATGAAAAAATCACGTGCTGCATCGAAACAAATATGGGCAGTAAGATATTTCTCTTCTTATAGTAATACTCTGAAGTCCCTACAGTTGCTGTAACTTCTAATAATACAGTAAGTTTTAATCTTGTATTTATTTTTTTTAACATCAGAACTATTAAAAAAACCCACTTCAGTCAAAATTGACATTTAAAGGCATTTTGGACTGAGTTAAAAAAGTAAGCAATGCGATTTTACATGCTGTGTTTCCCATAACAGTATTTTTTTTCTTAATAATTTTGCCCACTGATGCTAACAAAAGACAACCAGGCTAACAGTGGAAGAAATAAGAAAACTCACAGTGTGCAAATAAGCCAAGACACTTTATTCCACATTCATTGTTTCTTTCCTTCCCCCCCATTTCTTTCATTGCAAGCTTTCTGCTTAAAGAGAATAGACACAGCTTTTCTGAGCAGTAGGCAAAGGTGAATCCTTTCCATCAAGCTTCCTGCTATCATATTGCAAAAACCCTCAGACCTAAAAGATCTAGTTTAAAAAGTCTCCAACTTAAAAATAAAGGAGGTATCACAGTGTGGCGATCCTGTCAGAGCACTGATGCCAGAGAATGGATGCCTTGGCAGAACTGAATGCTTCATTCAGTCCTTGAAATCTTCTCTTATTCCATGCAAATAAAGCCTTTTTGAAAAATGTATTTTAACTTTTACTCTGCTTAATGAGGGACAATCTACCAAAGGAACCAAAAGAAGGAAATCAACAGGATTCCAGAGGCAATGGCTCCTAGGTCCCATCCTTTTAAAAATAACCATGACAATTCAATAGAGAAATAAAACTTTAATATTTATCTCTGTACAAATTGTTTTGAAAAGCAATTAAGATTTCACCTTTCTGATATAAAAATGGTCTAATAGAAAATGACCTTGAATTTTTGCCTTGAAACTGTTCAAAATGTTATTCCTACAGAAGTTCAAGGGGCTGAAGTTCCACAAAAGAGAACTTGTAATCTAATACAGATTGTTTAAATTTAGATGTGTTTGTACTGGCCTTTTCAAAGCCATTGTGTTCCCTTGCAGTTTCATCTCATAAGAAGGATCAATGTCAAACCAATACTGCAAGGTGGGGCTTTTTTGGAATTGACCTCTAATCATAGCATAGTAAGTCAAAGTAGATATTGTAAAACTTGTGGAAATCACTAAAGAAAGCAAATCTACAGAATATACTTTCAACCACGCATTAAATATCTTTACTTTTACTTCCATAGTTCTTTTCCACAAGGATGATGCAACAGCTCCACTAGAAATTTATATAGGCAAAATGAAAGGTCATTTTCTAAGCTCTTTACTCAAGCAACACCTTTGAAATTAACAAGAGGTCACTGAATTAAAGACAAATTGCAGGATTTGTATCTTCCATTAAAAGGTTTCCTACCTGCTTACAAGTCACATTGCACAGTATTCTGCTTTCAGATTTTGCTGCAGTAAAATCAAAAATTGATCAAAATAGATTTAATTTTTTATTATTTTTTTTTTTTTTAATTTACTTGCAAACTTCAGCTACACCGGTTGCTAAAGCAATACTTTCAGATTGATCAATTCAAAGGAGCCTAAGGGAGGAAGCATATTTCATTGAAATGGATAAAACATCAGCTGCAGTAAGTGCATATGCTTGCATATAATATTCTATTTATAGATAATATCAAGAAATATAGCATGTAATATTTCAGACAGACCTTCACAGAAGTACTTTATTCACTCAGACTGCAAGCATCTATGAAAGCATTATGAACTTTTCCAAACTTTACTACTTTGAGTCTTGCAGTCCCATATTCTAACCTGCGAGCCATTACTGAATGGATTATGTTATAAAACAATAGGAGACTATGTACATATTTTTCATCGTCATGAAATGATGATAATGCTTAACAACACAAAGTGACTAATTATTGCTGCAGAAGCAAAGAATGAGATACCTCCAAATTCAAAAGGGGATTCTGATTTAACTGAAGACAGAAAATTAGAGAGTTCCGTATCTATTCCTAGATCGGACAAGAACCAGAGATGGTTAACAAAGAAAAATAATCTCTGTCCTTTTAGAGACTTCTTATTTTTCAGACAGGGTTAACTGCTAAAGAATTACAATCATGAAGATTTCAAGGCCTTGGGTACTTAAACTCGTGAGCATGATATCACTCTGGTAAAAGAAATTATTTACATCATCAGACATTCCAGAGTGACAGAACCATTGAATCATATGGAATAGATCACTGCTCACTAAAAGACCTAAACATTTCTAGTATGAACAGAAAAGAACGGAAAAATGGAATAACTGTGAATATGACAAGAAGCTAGATCAGAAAATAAATGTTAAGAAAATACAGAAGCAGTAGAAAATACTAGATTGTAAGAAAGCCAGAAAATGGGGAAGTGGTTTACTAGTAGAAGCTTAGCAGTAGTGGTGGGATTGTGAGCTCTAGGCAAGTAGTTGGACTTGATCTCAAAGGTCCCTTTCCACTGGTAGCAGTGCTTCCTTTAGCTTTTATTCATCAAGGAATACAAAATCAGGCGTACTGAAGCATCATTGATGTTAGGAAGTTCATGTCACAGATTCTGTTAATAACATTAAAAACTAGAACAACATCCCTTTCTGTTGCTGAAATGTTTTTTTGTTTGTTTTTTTAAATTTGTCTAAATCCATTGCAAAGGAATAAAGCAAATCAGTGCTTCACTAAAGAAACAGAGATCAATCTTGAAAAAGTTCTATATTCCTGAGCTGCCAAAATAAACACATTTAGAGGCATTAACTGATTTTATTTTACTTTTATTTTGCTCTTTTCACTGCAATATGGATTAGTAAAGATAAAGGTAAGCAATTTAAGTAGAAACTCAGGTAAAAAAAAACAAAGCAGAAAGAGTGAAAAATATTTTTGTTTAATTCAGTTTGCATTAAATTTTATTAGTAAAGCTGGCTGCAGAAATGTTTACATGGATTTAAAAAATTGTTCAGAATCAGAACAAAATTGAGTTGTAGCACGATTGGATTCTTATAGTGGTACCTAAGTAACAGACAACCTTTTGCTATTTCTGTATCTTCTGATTAAAGCTGAAAATGAAGACTCGAGGAAGGCCAACGCATTGAAAAGTCTAATTTCAAATGTAAATGCTATTGCCTTCTTACAGCACTAACTGAAAACACTAGGGGGAGGAAAGTCAAGAGGAAAAGAAGGGAGAAGAGGTGGGTGAGAGAATATCCAACAAGAAAAGCACTACTCTTTTCACCTCTAACACCAAGTTTGGGAGTTTTGGGTATTTTTATTGTTTTGTTTGTTTGTTTGTTTAAATAAGAAAAAAAAACCTGGGAAACAACTGCAGAAGCTTTTTCAGACTGACTACTGTAATTTACTGCATAAGCTACATCTTCCTTTTCAAGACCAGATTTACAAACACCATTGCGAGTGGATAAACTCTCTCTTGCTTGTGCCTTCAGCAGGATTAACATGGTTAGGACTGAGGAAAAAAATTTTTGCAAACAATTTTTATATATGAAATCATTTATGCCCTGACGTTTACATATCTCTAGGAAGGAAAATGCAATATATTATGATGTAATATATTTAGCACACTAGGAGAGAAAGTGCAAGCGATGATTACTTTGAATTATTAATAGGCTCATCTCATCAGCAACTTGCAATGATTATTTCCTCTACATTTATCAATTTATATACACCACATTTAGTTGAAAAATTATTTGGCTATGAACTTCCAAATTTCTGCCAGAGCTTTCTGTTAATCAGCTAGAAGGGGAAAATTGGATAGTTGAACTACAAAGCACTGATTATAATTGGATCAGTCATATGAGTGTAATAAAGAAAATTCTTGTGATGTTCTGTATCTACTACTTTAGCATTCTGACTAAAAGTGACTCACTATAGAGTAACTGAGTTGTTGAAATGCTGTCATTGCATTAGGTAGAGGTGGTTAAAATGGATTTTTAGAATACACAAATTTCATAATAAGTAATATAAAAGTAAAAACGTAACTGCATCGTACCATCCCAACTATATATGCTTTAGCTTAGAAGGCAAGCTATTCCAGCAGACAATTACTTGCCTCTCAAGAGCAAGATCACACAAGTATCAGGAGTTAAATCCCAGGTGCAACAACAACTTACTGTGAGGAAAACTTTGTGTTTGTTAATCAGTAAACCCATAAACCTGAGCTAAAAGTTACTGGGAGACTGTGGGGAGGGGGGGGCTGGGGGGTGGGGAAGACAGTAACAGAAGAGGGAAAAGATCAAACCCACAATTTTAGTGTGCAACGTCTGGTTTCACAGTGCATCCTCCAAGTGAAGCTTCCCAGACACACAAACAAACAACAAACCAACCAAAACAAACCCCGCAAACAAACAAACAAACAACAAACCACATTCACAACCCCCCCCCCCAAAACCAAATAAACCCAAACAAAATCCAAAAACCAAACCTGGGTTGAGATAAGGACTTAAAGGAGATGATATGATGTACAATTATCTCAGCCTATTTCACACAAAAGCATGGCAAAAGCAGAAGCAGCAGCAGCAACCAGCAATAAAATGATTTCCCCCACCCCTCAAGCACACAAGCAGCCCAGTGGAAAAGTCCAACACTCCCAAAACTGGAAACAGCAACCAGAAACAAGAAGCCTTTCACGTTACAGTCTGAACTTCAAGCTCCATGTGTTTGGTCCAGTCAGCACTTTCATTTTGAAGCTGGCATGATGGCAGCATGCTATTGAGTATCATCAGCTGAATCAACTGGCTAAACCATGACAGACTGTTGCTGCTGCATTCTCTATACGGTGGCCCCTACTGTGAAAGGAAGACTGCAACTGACTCTACTGAGAGAGTGGTGAGGTGTTGGAACAGGCTGCCTAGGGAGGTGGTGGAATCACCATCCCTGGAGGTATTCAAGAAGCATGTAAATGTGGTACTTCAGGATATAGTTTAGTGGCCATGGTAGTTGGGTTAATGTTGGACTTGATGACCTCAAAGGTCTTTTCCAAACTTTATGATTCTATGATTACCAGAGTCTCTGTCCACAAATTCTCAGACTCAACCCCTTGAAGTTACTTGAAGTTACTTTATTTCTGTTTCAGTGTTTGGTGTCAGCTGCCCATGACCATCAAATAGTATCAATATGTTACAATGTTAGTTTTAATCTGTAAACCAGATACTTCTAAGGTATCAAAAAAAAAAGGCATCTAGTACCTTTGACTCACAAGCAGTAAACACTAACAATGAACTTTCCTGGACAAGTTTTATCAAACTTCACTGCAAACACTCTAGATTGAATAACTTTATAAAACAGCAAGGCACTTCCCCTCAGGATTATCTTCAATCTTGCCTTCCTCCAAACCTATCTAAAAACGTTTCAACAAAGATGGGGACAGAAAGAATGTTGTCAAATTACTAAAGCAGAGACCAGCAAGGTATCATAAAAAGGAGAGCTGGAAGGACTACAGAGAAATAGTCTTGTCACTTGTGTACCATTCTTAATATATATTCTACATGTCCTGAAGCTTCAAATGATAGTTTTTATGGTCTCCTTAGGCAATCTATTACAGTGCTTATCCACCCTTAATGGTAACATGTATTGCTCTAATTTTTCAACAAAAGGCTTGTCTGAACACAGAACTTCACTCTAGAAGATGCAAGCAAGTTTTACATTAACAGCAATTTATTTCCTAAGACCAGTATTTGCATGTTGTTTTCAAATTAGTGCAATATTCAAGTGTGAAGTTTGGAACAACACATTTAAATTGTGAATGCAATAACTGCAAAGAGTTTTCAGAAATCTTAGTATCATGCCAGAAGTACACTAAGGTAAAGAATAGCGTCTTCCTTGGCTTGCATGTCAGCAGTATCCACTGTTTTTTAGTCATCATCATTCTCCTACTTTGTGGGAGGTTTTTGTTCATGTTTTTGTGTTTGTTTACCTTTTTTCACTTTTTTTTTCTTTTTTTTTTCTTCTCCTGGTATTAGTGAAACAGAAGAAATAAATAAAGACTTAACTAAAAGAAAATCCAAGTGACATCTGGTAGCCTTGGGTAAGGCTTTTAGCCTATAAGACCCTTTCTTAGAGCACTAGAGAGAAAAAATATCTATATCCTTGTTGTCATAGCTTTTCTGCAGTAACTTTGATGACATAACATTTAAATTTCACACTTTAATTACATAAACATGGCAGTGTTATGAGTTTGCCAATGCTGAATGTTACCGTGTTGCTGTTCTCATGGAGGTGGTATCTCAGGAGGGGTTTTGTCAAGCAGAAGAGGGAGAGCATCTGTGGAGGTGTATTTTAAAAGTTTTTGAGAGTTGGTACCTTCAAAGACTTATCTGTCTGGGAATGATATGACCCATAATACTATTATAAAAGATATGGATATACCTTGAAAAAAAAAAAAAACAAAACCAAACCTGACTGCTTGGAGATTTGCTGGACATCTGTCTTTCAGCAACAGAAGCTTATCTACTGCAAAACTGTGAAACTGGTTATTTTTCCTGTAGAGGATCAACAGAAATAATCTATTTTCCTAATGTGCTTCATTGTGGAGAACCAGCACAAAGCCCCTACAAATGCTATAACAATGGAAATACAAAGAACTTGCACAGCAATAGTTGTTACTTTTGTACCAAATTCTTCTCTCAGTATTTTTTAACTGTTTCCATAAATACTAGACTCCCATACAGTGAGTATAGACAAGATCAAATTTAATCTTATATCAGGTTGCTCTGAATGATCAGATCATAAATCTGATATTTTAATCCAATAATATGCACAATATAATTAAAGAATTATTAATAGGAATTGTACCAAGTGTTCCAAACAGTTTATTTCTCATAATGAACACTTCTTGCAAATCCTTTTTTGGTAGCGGTCTCCAACTAACTTATTGCCCAAGTCTAATAGGATACAGAGTTCATCACCTTTCAGGTCTCTACATTTAATAGCCAAAGCAAAGCACTCAAATAATTCAAAGACTTCAAAAAAACCTAATGGCATAACAAACACTTGCACATTTTCCCACCATTCTGATCTAATTGAATGTTTCCTTCCAACTCATTTTATTCTCATGCTGGCTTAGCACCACTATAACCAAAGATGTACAGTTACTCAACAAGGAAGCCAGCTTCCTTGTAAAGAGTATTTTCTTTTTTCCTCTATTATCTTGAAAGCTAAACCATATTTTTACCAGTATAGTCTGGTAAATATGGTAAGCTTTATACAAGTTCTGGAAACAGATCAGACCATACTATGCCTAGCACTTGACAAAATATTCCTCATGAACATACCTAGATTTGAGTTACTACAAAATATCTTTGTATGGACAGCCCACCTTTAACTTTAGTTTTACTACTCAAGACCTAATGCTTGTTCAAAGGTTTTCAAATGGAACTGATATCAAATAATACAGTATAAATACGAATCAAGTTACATAAATTAAAACAAATAGTCCAGTGCAATGTATTCCTCAGCTCATCCTGGACTGAGGCATTCTAAAGGATATCAGTGTTTGATATTGGTTCTACCAAAATGGAGTTGTTTAGTCTGGAGATGAGGAGGCTGAGGAGAGACCTCATTACTCTCTACAACTCTCTGAAAGGAAATTCTAGTGAGGTAGGGGTTTGTCTCTTCTCCCTAGTATCAAGTGATGAGATGAGAGAAAATGGCCTCTAGCTGTACCAGGGGAGGTATAGGTTGGATATCAGAAGAAAGTTCTTGACTGAAAGGGTTCTCAACCACTGGAACAGGCTGCCCAGGTTGGTGGTGGAGGTGTTCAAGTAATGTGTGGACATGGAATTCTGGGACACGGTTTAATGGCCATGGTGGTGTTGGGCTGAAGGTTGGACTCCATGATCTTTTCCAACCAAAACAATTCTAGGATTCTATTATCTACATTAGCATTGGCTTCTGAAGTAACAGTGCATCTTTGAAGCAAACCTCCTGCTCTTTTTCACTTGCCAAGCATCAAGACTAGCCCCATGGCCTGGCCTGGCTTTTCTTAAACAACTAATGGCAGGCCAATCCGTGGGACCAAACTAAAGTCTATTACAAATCCTCCCCAAACACTTATGATGTGGATGATGTGTTCTCAGAAGCAGTTTCCTTTTGCTGAGTATCAAGAATTGTGCTGCACTCATACAAATACAGACATAATAAGCTGATGAGGTTTGAATTAAAAAAAAAGTCTCCTTTCTCCGATTTCTTAATTGACTCAAGTTTACTTGCTTCTAAACGATTCTTCAGATTTACTGCTTGCCATGAATTCTGCATAACACTTCTGAGAAAGAGGACAATTACATATGCTGTACTATGAGGAGTTCCTGTTAAACAAAAAGCTCCAGGGTACAATTTGATGACTGGAAGATAGCAAGTTTATTATATAATTTGGTGGGACTTTTTAACCTACTTTTCACTAAGTATGACCCTTCTAAGATGTTCTCAACTACAAAAGAGAAGTAAAAGACTGAGGAAAATAGTTTTTCTGGTCATACATTCACAAACTAAAGAAGACAATCACCTGTGAATAGCCTCAGCCCTTAAAATGTACTGATGTTAAACATTTCTGAATTGCTACAGGATTCCAAACTAGCCAGAACTTTGGGATGGCTGTACATAGCTCTTTTTCAAAGAAAACTGAAAAGCTTCTACACAACTCTCATTTTGCCGTACAACTTTTATTAGAAAACAGAAACTTAACATTTATTCATAAAAAATTCAGAAGAAACTACACACACCCTCTGTCAGATAAGCAAAGGTTTATATTCCACTCTTCTTTAGCCCACATGGCTTCATAAATGGGACTTTCTGTGGTCACTTGGTCTTAGCAAACTAAAAAATATTTTGAGTTGATGCAAATCTAGACAGCAAAAAACAAACAGTAAAAAACACCTACAAAATGTTGCTTTACCTTAGCTAAATATTCAGAATCTGAGAAGCATTTTCAAAAACTCATATTTTCAAAAGCCTACTTGCTTTTAATGCCACATGTAGTTTTATTTCAGATAAACATTTTTATTAATCCACTTGACAAAAGTTCATCCAAGTATGACTTGTTAAGCTTTACACAATTCACAATGAAGATGAGCAAGTGTGAGTTTCTGAATTACTGAGCAAACACACATTCCAGAATGCAATGAAATTTAGAGCTACAGCATTTGCAGTCAAAAGTTCGGTCCAAACTTCTCTGTCCACCTGTAAAATGCCAATCTTCTTAGAGAACATAACTTAAAAACTTGACTGCATTCTTGAGCATAGTGACTACTGATACCCTGCTACTGGCTTGTGTTTAAAAGCAAGTACAAAAATTACACTTGGTATTTTTGTAAGTATGATCTTTTTTATTTCTGTCTGAAGTAAGTGTTGTGCCTTTTTTTTTCCAAGTTAACTTACTAATTTAAATTTAATTAAAAGTTAGGTTGGTTTACTTTCTATTAAGAAGCTTCCCCACAACCCTTTATAGCCAAAGAAACGTGAAAATATTTAACATGTTTAACTGACAACAAATTGAGTTGATGAAGAACCACAATGAAGGTAAACCAGTTTTCCAATGACGGTGTAGAAATTTTACTTGAAAGCTCCATTATTTTTTGCATACAAACAACTGTACTACTCAAACAACTGTCCTACTCTCAGAACAGAAACATAGCTTTTTCTTTGGGCTCATATTTCGCTCTAGAGCTCATATTAATCATATATTTTAAACTTGTGTTTTTTTAAATACCTAAATTCTCTGCAAAAAGCAAACCATACATTCATCAGGTCAGAGAGGTTTTGCTAAAATACTGGAAGAATTAGACACTAAAAGAAATTGCACAGAATTCTAATGCAATTAGTTTCCTAGTATTTATGTGTAAGTATATGTATATGTATGAGAAACTTAGGTGGGAAGTTACATTCTCAGTATTTCCATGGATGGAAACTCTATAACCTCTCAGTGCACTGTGTTCCATTGTTTAACCAAACTCAGGGTGAAAAATGTTTTCCTTACATTTAGTCAGAATTCTCTATGTTCCAACTTGTGTCTGTCACCTCTCATGAAATCAAACTGCACCTCTGAGAACAGTCTCACCCTGCCTTCTCTACATCTTCTCATTACCTACCAAATTGTAGCCAGAAGACTTCACCTTGACCCTTCTCACAGCTAAAACTCTCAGCTTCTCATAGACCACGTACTCTCTCAAGCCTCCAACCCCCTTGGCAGCCCTGCATTCAACTTGCTCTGTCATGCGAATGTCTGTCTTGCGTTGGTGAGCCCAAAACTGGATATAGCACTCAAAACAAAGCCTCATCAATTTCAAATAAAAGGGAGGAATCACTTGCCTAGATCTGCTGTCTACACTGTTACTACTGCAGCCCAAGATGCAGCTGGCCTTCTCTGCTGCAAAACCACTACTGATTCATGTTCAGTTTGTCGTTGAGGAGCTCCTGCAGGTCTATCTCTGTAAAGCCCATCTGTGCTGTCACGTGGGGTTATTCCTTCCCAGATCCATAAACTTCAGCTTCATAAGGTTCTACTCAGCCTGTGCAGGTCTAGGCAGTGGCATCTCACCTCTGCTGAGCTACTGAATTTGTCAACTCCCAATATTAAGTACGTACAAAGACTAATATATATACTTCTACTGTAAGTAGCCTAAGTTAGATATTACACCCACAACTGTACATGAAAAATGTATAACTGCAGTTTTATTTACTTGACCAACACAATAGAAATTGTCTACCTACATCACAACGCCCTTCACTTATCTCTTCAGTGTTCTGGAAATGAAGGATCTTACAGATTTATCAGCTAGACCTGATGGATTCAGGGAATTTGCAAAAACTGCATCCTCCTAAGAAAACCACCAGTTTCCCCAGTAATAAGGTGTAAATAGCATATGCATTTCCAAGAGAAAGAACTACATTTTAAAAAGCATATAAAAAACAGGTTTAATTTGATCGTATTTTTGCTACCTGTAAAATACAGATTTGTTTGTTTGTTTGTTTGTTTATGTTGCTTAGGATACTCATGCAGAAATACCAGGCTGTCCAGGAGACTTTCAAAATCAAATGGCAAATTGCTTTTACTAATTCCAGTGGTGAGCTGAAACTCAGATGAGAAAAATTCAATTGCCTGACCAATTTGCAAACTCCATGTTCAAAGAAAAAGGATAGGCTATGCTTGAAATGCATTTCCAAGTTCAAACATCAAGAAATAAGTAAACAAATATAAGCTGCTCACATAAATCAGTGATAAGGAATGTGAAGCAGAAATTCAAAGTTTTAAGGATTTACTAACCAGTAAGCATAGTTCTTCAATTAAGTCCAAAGGATATTTGTTTGTAAAGACACAGATTCCATATATGTAACATGAATCTGCACATAATTAATTTTCTTGCTTTATCAGTCTTTCCATTCTGTGATACTATTTTGTCTGAATTCTTTCAAAATAAAACATTAAAAAATGTAGCTGAGTCTTCAAATGCCTCAGTGATTTTGTTTTCATCTCTGGAAGGAAAAAAACACATCAGCTTCTGTTTTGAGGAGCTACAGGATGTGGTCATGATAAATTCATAAATTTGAAATACATTAATATGTGCTTAACATTATCACAGATTGAAGACCTCAAGGATACAGGTATCTAATTGCCTTCTGTATGAAACAGAACATGATTTGGCTCCTTATGCAACGTGTAATGAAATATTTATACTTTGCAGGCTGAGCAATGAACTGCTCAGTTTGCCAACAGGGAAACCATGGCATGAAAGAGTTCCCTAAGCTTTGTCCTGCTTCATGGTCTAAGCATTTTATTCAGCCTAATCAGAACCCATTAATTTCCCTTTGATTCACAGCCAAGAACCTGTTCCTGAAGAGAAGTCACTCAAGTCCTCCTGGTGCAATTCCTAGGAAAGGTAGTCCTCTAACCCTCCAAAATTTATTACCAATCAAGGATATGACAAAGAAAATTTACTTGGGGCTTTTTGATGAGACACAGCTGTGAGACAGGTAAGCACAGAAATTATGAACTCTCTTGAAGCTCTGGTGTTTCCTCACATGCCCAGAATCTTTAAGGTTAGCAAATGGTCCCATGGAAGCATTTGTATCCCTTTAGTTGAGCAAGACTTGTTGCAATGAGACCTTTAGATACAGCAGTCAGTCCTGGCTAATTGATCCAAGCTCTTCTGAGCAAAGTGCACAGCTACAGGCAAACTACAGCACAGAGCTACCACTTCGTATCTCAGAAGTTGCCAGATCTCTTCTGGCTACTTAGTCCTGCCTCTCACCAGGCTTGATCAATCTAAGCTATGGAGCTATACCACTGTAATATATGATTCCTCTTACGGATCTAGGCTGTATAACTCTGTGCAGAGTTTCACTGTGGTGTACAAATTCAACACCACATTGCTTTCTGGATCCCAATTTCTGTGACAAGGAAAGGTTATATAGAACTCTTTAAGGATTGAAAATTGAACCGCCACATGGAGCTACACAGTACAGATGGATACGCAACTCCTTACGGGCCAAGTGTCAGAGAGGCACAATGAGTACAGAAACCAACACTGAAGCCAGAAATAACAAGCCTTTAGTGTATTCTTAAAAACCTGGTTTTGAGGGCACAATCTTAAGACATATTGGAAGACTCCATGAAACTACTATCCCAAAGAGGTAAAGCTGAGATCAGTTCTCCTGGCATCTCTACAACAAAGCACACTATAAATACTTATATAATAATAATTATAAAGCAACTGCTCAGTTGCTTTAGAATCATAGTATCATAGAATGGTCCAGGTTGGAAAGGACCTCCAAAGGTCATTTAGTCTAATCCCCTCTGCAGTAAGCAGGGGCATCATCAACTCGATCAGGTTGTCCTGAGCCCTGTTGAGCCTCACGTTGAGTATCTCCAGGGATGGGGCCTCAACCACCTCCCCAGGCAACCTGTTCCAGTGTTCCACTACCCTCATGGTAAAGAATTTGTTCCTAACATCCAATCTAAATGTACTCTGGTTTGAAGCCATGGCCCCTTGTCCTATCACTACAAGCCTTTGTAAACATGAACAAGACAAATTCCTTTTAGATATTTTGAGTGAATTAATTTAAAGCAGCCAGAAGAGGAAATAAACGTAAAATAAATCTAACTTTCCAGTATTAAAATATGCTGATTACAATCAGTCCAGTTTGATTATTCCCTGATAAGGAAAATCACCTGAATAATAAACCTATGTGTCATCAGACAATGGTGACACAACTGAAGGATGCACATTCACTTCTACTGGAGACTTACAGGTAGGATTTCAAATTGAATAACGAGAGTGTTTAAAATAAATGCAATTGATTTTGAGTTGGTTTTAAAAGGTACTTTATCAATAAAAGCTTAGTAATAGCAGCCATATTTCTGATTTTAGTTTGTGTTCTGCCAGAAAATAATGTTGAAACCAATTTATTAATTATTCAGTATCTGAATAAGATAAAGATAGCAAAATCTTCAAATTACCCTTTATCAGTAAGAAACTTCTTCTAAAAGCATTTAGTATTACCACAAAACAAGTTGCCTTGTTCTAAAGCAGCTGTGTCTAAAAACTTAAGTTTCACAGTGGGTTTTATCTATGAAAAAAAGTATTTTTAAGCAAGCATCGTCTGCCCCTACAGACTCCACAAGACTTAAAGACATTAGATAATTTTTTTATTAACATGTCTTATTCCACCTCTTAAGTCTTTATTTTCCTAGTCTTTGTTGTGCTGTATTATGTCAAAGGAACATTCTCATATCTCAATGAGCACAGGAAAGTCAGGAGAACAGCCAAACTGGTACTTGCCTTCAAACTTCTGGGGCAAATTACAGATGTCAAAATTTTGCATTAAATCTCATTTATTCTAGGTACTAGTTTACTCCACAGAGAGACGAGTAGCCAAAATATTAAACTTCTCAAATAAATGGAACCTCTCAAGAAACAGCTAAGTGACCTTGATACCACTCATGACTCCGACGTATAACTTTACCACTAGTAAAGAAGTTTACAAAGAAAAGAATTCCTTTCAAACATGAAATTTCCCCATCTCTGTATTACTGGCTGGAACAATCCTAAAAGAATAGCACTATTCAAACATAGTTTCATTATTCAAATATAGTTCAGATAGCTTTATTGAAAGGTGCTCATATCACACGTACAATGTAAAGTGCTGGGCAAGTGCACTTAAGGTGCAAATATAGTACTGCACTGCATTGCCAAGCATTACCTACTCTGTGCTTAAATAATTCTACGTAATGTAGTTTCTCTAATGTTAATGTAAGCCTAGTTGGTGAGGAATATTATGAAGAATCAAATAAGACTTTAACTTAGGGAGTTAATTCTCACTTGATTTATCAGGACTATTTATATTTAAGTCAATGTCATGTACAGCTTCTGCTGAGTAAGTGGTATATTCTTCTGACATTTTAATTAAACTGTTACATTCAGTATTTTTGTTGCATAGTTGACATTCTAATGAATAATTATCTCCTACTTATCATGAAAAGGAATCCATAACTGGTAGTGATAGATATTTTCTGTAATTTTTTAAAGTAGTATCACACAGAACCTGGCACTAAGCTTGGCATATCGTACCTAATCTTACATACCCAAAAGTTATCACACCTAATATTTCCATTGATAAAAACAGAAGACAGTCTATATGGCATTTATTTTTCTTGATCACTGAAATTCAAGATATTACCGTCTTTAATTTATTAGGTTCGCCTGAGAAAACAAAGAAATTAACATTAAGTAGATCAAAACTGCAAACTCTTTACTTATACCAAACTGATGAAGAGACCAGCTTTTGTTAGACCTTCTTAAATAATCTCACCATCACCCAAACAATGTACCAGAACTATTTCTTAAATTGAAGTCATTGCTTAAAAAAGGAGACTGACTGAAATCATATCATTACATTTTGACATCAGGTCAGCAGAGCTTTAATAATTCTAAATCTTTTAATACCCTGAATGATGAAATTATGATAAAACAGGTTCACAAAACTTACCGATGTCTTTCTGCAAATATGCAGCTAAAAAGCTCTGGCTGAAAATTACAGCTGTATTGGTAGTTGAAAGAGTAGTTTTGCTGTTAATCCATTCAGACTACAGCAAATCAATGAATTACAAAAGTAACTGTTTTGTTACTGGACAAACCAGATATCAAACCACATGAAATGAAGTCTCTTCTTGTGATTTTCTTTTTCAAAAGCAGATCAAAATGCAAATTTTAAAACTCTACTAAAACCTCACACTCCTTGGTGTATAAATTTTTAGAAGATAATCAATCTTCTTCTCGACAGTAATTAATAATGACAAAATTCATTCTATTACAAAGAAATTAACAATTTGTACTTTACCTAATGCTGCTCATGCTTCCAGTTTCTGATCCAAGCTTACATCTCTCCAGCTGGCTAGCGACAATCTGACGTTCAGCCTCAAGTTCTCGAGTCAGTCTCTCAAACTGCAGTTCCTAAAATATAAATTAATTCATTTGCTTTGACTTCTCTTGAGATTAAGGAATTTCAGTACATAAAATTATAATTTGTATGAGTACTGTTAGTATCATACAGAATCATACGGAATCATCATAAGGAAACTTAGGTTTTTCCCTCTTTAAATACATTCATAGTTCAGATTTTTGTGGTAACACCTACTTGTTCCTTCCTTCACTCTAACGATATATGTCATAGAATGAGCTAGTTTATCAGGAATGGAATTTTCAAACACATTAAACTGTGTAGGCATACATCAAAATAATTCACAGTTCATGTAGACTTCTTATTGGTCTTAACAAGCTGATCTAAGTATGAACACGAGAAGGTTTTGTGTTACTTAAAAAAAGATGCAAAGTTCTACAGATGATCATGCTGTGACAAAAGCTTTTGTACTTAAAAACATAACTGTAACAGTACACACCAGTGAATAAAAATAAATAGAAGTGTTTGTGTTCAGTTCATTCTGAACAGCTTAATTTCTTCATGTAATGATGTGCAGAAGGGAAACTCAAGTAGTTTTGGACAAAAAGTCATGATAAAATCTTACCAGTAATTGCATGCATCTCCTCTTACTCTGTCAAGGAAGCCAAACATATCTCACTAGATAAGATTTATCCAGAGCTTCCAATTGTACTTATAAAGAGCTCTTGGTTTTATACACAGAAGACTACATTTTTATAATTACGAGAGAGACAAAAAAAAAAAAGCAGCAAAACTAATCCAAGTAAAATCTTCCTTTTCTCTGAGTTTATTGAAGGCTGAAAGAGAAATATTTTGAGAACCACAGAATCACAGAACGTTAAGGGTTGGAAGAGACCACGAAAGATCATCTAGTCCACAGCAGGATCACCCATACCAGATCACACAGGAATGCACCCAGGCAGGCCTTGAATATCTCCAGAGAAGGAGACCACACAGCCCCTCTGAGCAGCCTGTTCCAGTGTTCCATCACCCTCACAGTGAAAAAAAAAATTTTCTCATGCTTACATGGAACTTTCTATGCCTCAACTTCTACCCATTGCCCCTTGTCCTGTCATTGGGCATCACCAAGAAGAGCCTGACCCCATTCTCTTGGCACTAATACTTTACAGATTTCTAAACATTAATGAGGTCACCACCCCTTAGTCTCCTCTCCTCCAAGCTAGAGTCCCAGCTCCCCCAGTCTCCTCATAAGGAAGAAGTTCCACTCCCCTAAACATTTTTGTGCCTCTGTGCTGGACTCTTTCAAGCAGTTCCCTGTCCTTCTTGAACTTGCCCAGAACTGGGCACAATATTCCAGATGCAGCCTCACCAGGGCGGAGTAGAGTGGGAGGAGAACCTCTCTTAGACTACTAACCACAGCCCTTCTAATACACCCCAGAATGGCATTGGCCTTCTTGGCCACAAGAGCACATTGTTGGCTCATGGTCAACCTTCCATCCACTAGGACCCCAGATCCTTTTCCCCTTCACTTCTCTCCAACAGGTCAGTCCCCAGCCTATACTGACACCAACACTTCTTTCAAGGTGCAAGACTCTACACTTGCCCTTGTTGAATTTCATTAAATTTCTCCCTGCCCAGCTCTCCAACCTAAGTCTCACTGAATGGCAGCACAGCCCTCGGGTGTGTCAGACACTCCACCCAGTTTTGTGTCATCAGCAAACTTGCTGACAGTGCACTCGGTGCCCTCACCCAGGTTGTTGATGAATATATTGAACAGTCCTGGTCCCAGTACTGACCCCTGAAGGACTCCACTAGATGCAGGCCTCCAACTAGACTCTGTCCCATTGGCCACAACTCTCTGACTTCTTTCCTTCAACCAGTTTACAATCCACCTCGCTACCAGATCATCCAGATGACATTTCCTCAGTTTAGCTGCAAGGATGCTGTGAGAGATGGTGTCAAATGCTTTACTGAAATCAAACCACATCCACTGCTCTACCATCACCTGTGAGAGTGACTACTTGACTATTTGAGAGTGACTATAGTTGAATAAATCCATACGTTTAGATTTCAAGCAGCTGTTACAGCACAAGAAGACGGAAACTAGAAAGAGTGTTTGCTTACATTTTATAACAATAAGCACTGAACATGATTCCATCATTTGTCTTATTTGTTCTGTATATAATCATCTTCACCAGTTCATGCCATGTTATCTTCACAACCTTCTATGATTTATCCGAATTAAGCTAATGGGAACATCAAAATTAAAAACAAATTCATACCGACCAATTATGGAAATCTGTTGTCAAGACAATTGCAGAATGAGGAACTGCAGAAACTACATCAGAACGTCAAAATTAATTTACTTAATGCCATGACAAGGGCAGCTTCATGGACTGTGCTATAATGAACAATACCTAGGCAAGCATAAATGCAAAAGCACTGCAACATGAGATGACCAGTCTTACAGACCTTAGCACCATAAAGGATGTGAGGATGAGAAGCCAACAGAAAAACTAGAGATAATGATGACAGTAATCCAGAGAAATCACTCAAGAGAATACCTTGGAAAGGTAGGAACTTCATGGTCACTTTATCAAATTATTTTGTAGCAATAAAAAGAGTATGTATCTGCTAGGGCCTGAAGCAATTTGGTGGTATTTGTCCACTACTTGAGGAGTTTTGTAAAAAATATTAATTATTCCTGAGGCTGCAATTGAACATGGTAATGGTTTAAATCAGAACAAAGCAGGTCAAATGGAACCAGCAGGTTTACCTGCGTATTTCTATTTTCCCAATGCAGAAGTGAGGGAAAAGTAACACACAAAACCTTGGGACTGAGGCACTTAAAAAAAAGTGAGGTAAGAATAGAGTTTACTGAGCAAAATGTATGATTCCCTTAGCCTATTTGCAGAAAAAGCACATCGCAAAGTAGCAGCAAGCAGAAGCAACCGAGTCAAAAGCCTGAGCCAGAAAACTACTCCTCCATCCCTCCTTGTCCTGCTGCCATCTCAGCGGAAAAAAACCAGTACCCAAGAACCTGGAACCTAGAAGCAGCAACTGAAACAGGACCCTCCCATGTGACAATCTGAACTTCAAACCCCATGATACTTTGCTCTAGCCAGTACTTTCATTTTTGAAGCTGGCATGGCTGCAGCATGGTATGAATAACAGCAGCAGATTCAACTCAATCCATGGCAATCATAATTGCCTTTTCAGTATGAGATTTAATGCTCTATCTACCCTCTGCTGCCACCAAAACTTCAAGTGTCAAATAAGACTTCAGTCAGGTCATATGTTCACAGTGGTCCAGAAAGTGAATAAGCCTGGTGAATATCTTCACAGCCTTCAGACAGGTTAAGAACTCCTGAGCTCAAGGCATGTGAAGGTATTTGACTACTTGATCGGTATTGACTCATGTCAATGTTGGGAGAGGTAAAACAGGTCAAAAGAATTTGGCTGATATTCAGAGCTGATCTAACTTTACTCGGTCCTTTACAATCGTAAAGTAATCTTTCAGTCTTTTCACAGAGATGTGTATTGATGCTGAGCCAAAGACATAGGAAAATCAGCAGAGAGAGCAAAAAACAGCTGATACAAGAATATATTGAAATTGAGGTTGAATAGCTTTGCAGATTTATTGAATTCCCAAGAATCTTGAGGTCATAACATCAAAACAGGAAAAGTGTTTAGCTTTTGACTGTAAATATGCTATATGAAACCAAATTGGTGCACTGATGATCATTTGAACTTTCAAATACAGACAAATAACAGCACTATTTATGTCAATGAATCCCTGGTGAGATGAATAGAGAAAGCCTGATTACAGCTATGCAAACAAATAAATTGTATTCTGGATTGAAGTCTTTCACAGGAGTATCTTAACAACCACAGAACTTCCTGAAGTACATAAGCTGTAGAAATGTACAACATTGGTCATTGTAACCTATTGAACAAGAAAAAAAAAAAGTACCTCAGTTAATGGCACAAGTAGTATTTGCATATTGCTATGCACATCCTATAGCACGATGCCTAATTCCACATACTGCACATTCAAGCAAATGGCATTACTTAGAGTGGTGCTGCTAATGAAGTGTTTTTAATGTATTTCACTTGACATGCAGCAGCAGCTAAAATTGGGGCACATATTTCCTGAGGAAAATGGCAAAACCTAGGGAAGTTTAACATGGTGGAAATCCAGGGACAGTAGCAGACACTAACCAGGCCTGACATCCCATCCCATAACTAAGAGGAGAACAGAATGTCTTAGTGCTTTGAAACAGGATAAAAACATCACTAGCAAAGCCCCTATCCGTCTGACACTGGCTGTTGTTCAGAAGTTTCAGAACTGGGCTGTAGAATATACCATTTGATTCTTCCAGCTTATCAGCTTTCTCCATTGAACTGTGTTTAGACTTGTACTGTTAAGCTTTTTCACTGGATTGTTTCATTCTTACCTTTTGCTGCATAACTCAGGGGTAAGGGAAAAAGCTCACAACTAAGTAATAATCAGATGAGCAGAGAGGTGGTAAATTTGAAAACTCAGTGGTGGATATGTTGCTGCAGGATCTTACTGAATGTCAAAAAAATTGAGATAACCCCCCCCAGTGATTTGTTAATAGCTATGACTGCACTTCTACCCAGCTGACATCATCATGAAGGACTCCATTTATTGAGGGCAGGAGTACCATTCAAAGGAACCTTGACAAGTTGAAGGAACAGGCCAGTGATGGTGTCATGAAGATCAAGAAAGAAAAGTGAGGATGGAATCCCATATAACAGTAAAGCATCTCCTCTGAAAGGACTTGGGGGGGGTTGGTGGACAAGAAGTTGTGACTCATCGGTGCATTCCTGTCGTAGTGATGGCCAACCACTTACTTTACTGTATCAACAAAAGAGCTACTAGCAGAACAAGGAATGATTATTCCCTTTCATTTGCTGCTCCTGAAGCTGTAACCTGAGCACAATGCCTGGCTTCGTGCCATCACAAGAGACATGACAAGATTTTGAAGCAAGACCATCAGAGAGCCACAAAAAAGATTGGAAGACTGAAATGGATGCTGAATAGAAGCTGAAGGAATTTGGTCTGTTATGCATGGACAAGAGAAGGTGTAGGGAGACTTTCACTTCTTAATGGGGAATTACAGTGAAGATATCACCAGGCCCCTGTCTGTGGTCCACAGCAAATAGCCAAAAGCAACAGTCACAAGCTGCGATGAGTTGAATTCTGATAGATACAAGGAAAAAGCCCACAAACATACTAAAAAAAAAGAACCAAACCCAAACAACACAGAAAGGGTAGTTGAACACTGGAACAGGCTGCCCAGGTAGGTTGTAGAATTTCTATTCTTGGAGATATTGAAAGTTGGCCTCCAATCTGATCTAAAATTGAAGCTAGATCTGTTTGGAGTAGACATCCAGAGGCCACTTTTAACTTAGTTTTCCACTGTTTTAGAACTGCCGAGTTCTGGAATTTTTTCCAAGGCTTTATGCTAACCTGCATTATGGATTAGAGATCAGTGGCTATCAAACTGTCTGATCATCATCATCATGCTTACATAAAGACACATTTGACTTGATGTATGTGCTAGTATTGTATCAGCCTGAACCTGTACTTCTCTAGCTTATTCCCTCACTCGATCTGAGGATTTTAGCAATCCATGCTTCTTGATAGGAGATTAGCATGGCATCTGAGCTATTGTGCATATGGAGTACTTATGGGGTAAAGAAATAGTTTGCCTGATTATGGTGTTTCAAAAATAAACTATTCCTTTTATTCATGTAAGAATACTTCAGATAAGTTCCTTTCATGCCTTTCAAACTATTACATAAATCAGACCCTATTTTAATTTCTATTATTAGTACCCTGATATAAACGAGGTCACAATTGCATCGTGTTTTAGCTCTCCAGGCATATTGCCCTACTCTTTGTGAGTTACAGACAAACTTTGCTCTCTGAAGGCACACTTCCCAACTGCCTGGACTTCTGTTCCTAGAGAAACTGTATTATTTCTTCTCCAGCACAATCACCAAAGTTATTAAAATTATCTCTATTTTTTCTGTTACAAATTGCCTGTTCCTTTTTTACCCCTTTTTCTTTCTTCTCTCCGTTTTGTATTCAGCTTTAGTATTTTAGCTTACTCCTTCCTTCTCCTTCTCACTGGCTTTTGCATCCCTTGCCAACACTCTCAAATGGTTTAATCATCCACCATGATTGCTGCACTATTCCACTTCCACCCATACAAACTACTTCAGTTCCCAAAGTAATAAAGTATAAATAAAAGCCTTGGAGTGTTAGGATATAATTAGAGCTGCTAAGAGCTTTCCTACTACTAAACTAAAATTTTAGAACTACTAAAACCTTTCTTTTGCTTTTCCACCCTCTGCAGCAGCAAATTAAGGGTGATGTGAGATAAATTTACTTTCTAACTCATTAGCTTTGACTTGCTTCAAGGCTTATTGTTATTAATTGTAAAGCTCAATTTGGTAGCACAAAAAAACCTCAGACATGGTGGATCTTCTCCAAGAAAAAAGTGAGAGAAACAACTAGAGGTTAGTAGCAGACCTTAACTCTTTGATGTCACACTGTCCTGAGCTTGTCATTCTTATTTAGTTCTCTGTTTTCCAGGCAAAAAGATACACTGTGTCTAAGTGGAGGGGAAAAAGGGGTAATTCCTTTTACACAGTGATTTTTAGAGCCTGACTTTGCATGTTCAGTAATTCTTAATATAGCAGACAGAACTGTGGATTGATGGCTTTAACCTTGATTTTCTAATACTGAACTGTAGGGCAATTTTGTTGTGAAAGGAGCAACACAGGCCTGCTGCAGCTGGATGATGCTTTATGATGATGTAAAAATATTTATATGGTTTAAAAACATGCAGAAGTTAAGAAAATGAAACATAGTTTCAAAAACTGAAACTTTAAAAACTGCTCTAGACATTGAAGCACTAAGAAAACCTTTTTTGAATCTGACAACATATTCAGCTTCTAGTCTCCCTTTCTTTGATCTGATCTCTGGTCTGATTTGCATTATGCTAAATGTCAGCAATAGCTGCAGAGGTGTCAGTATACACACCAACATATGTGGATACCAGTAACACATGACACTTCTTGTGCAGTCTGACTACATGTTTAGAGATCTGAAGTCTTCTCAGCATTTTATTCATGGAGTTTTCCAGTGCTCTATTTATGCACCTCTAAACTAGTTCTCCCTTCCAGACTTTTGAAGATATATGTCACCCTAGACACTGCATACAGATGGAGAGTCAACGTTATAAATCATTAGCTTTACACTTCCACAGAATGCTTAGAGACCTTTAGTCCTTTCCTTTTCTTCTGCTTCCACTGGAGAAATTATTCTGGTGAACAATTTTCTCTTTTGATTTTCTTTGCCTTATAAGACAGACTGATTTCTCAATCCGAACATAGGATGTCAGTGCTACACATCCAAGAACAGGCTCCATAATTTACAATCATCCTTCAATCTCCAAATTAATTAGGATACTAGATCTGAAGATTGCCATGGGTAGCTATTAAAAAGCTAGTCATTAGCATGCTAGAAAGGGATTCAAAGGTTATCTAACAAAGCAAGATGGGGTTTTGGGGATTTTTTGGGGTAACCTAATGTATGCAAATGAATGTCTATAGGATTTCACTTTTTCTTGTCCCATAACTAAAAACATGGAAGCCTGATTTTCTGCATACTTCCAAGATCTAGTTTGCTACACTGAATGTGGATGGACTTTCAAATAAACAAAGGATTACAATGAAATTGTAAGGAAATTCAGCACAGACACATTGATGTTTGTAACCCAAACCTTCTAGTATTCTAGCAGACAGTATATTGATTAGTCAAATAATTCACTTATTTCTACTACTATTAAGTATTAAGGAAAAAGACAGGTTTTCAAACAACATGGGCTAAAAACTATGAACTCAAGGACTGCAAACTCTTGAGATTTTCACATTTTCTCTACTAGATGATTCTCTGGCAGTAGCAGTTAACTTTAATAAACCAAACTATGCTTTTGAGTCTTTCCTGGTTTATTACATCTTTTATTACAAAGAAGAAAACTAGTAAAATAATTAGGCAATTCATTCTGTTTCTGACTACCCTGCAGAAACAGCACAGATTTAGAAAATTCCCATCAGATTCATACTGTTCCTTATGATAGGAAGAAACCATTAGTAATGAAAATGTTAGTTTTAAGAAGTGCCATTATGATCTTATTCTCCTAATAATGCAAGATGCAATTCTTGACTTGGTCTCAGGTAATGCACAGAAGATGATCGGACACTTTGCAGCTGCGAAACCACTCTATAAGTGAACATTCTGTACTCAGATCCAAAATTCCTATAGAAGGCAGAAAATCTGCCAGTTATGAGCCATGCAAAAAGAGAAAATATGCAACATAAAATTCAAAAGTTTGTTTAAAGTTAAGAGTAAAATCCTCACAGGCAGTATTGAAAATATCTGATGCCCCTCTATTGGAAGCACAGAGCCAACACAGTATGTCAAGAAAAGCTTAAGATGTATCAATAAGAAGATAGCAGAGTTAAACAGAAGGGCAAATGAAACAAGTTAGAAATATGAATAATACCCTTTGGAAAAAAATTATATAATTTTCAAATGGAGAAAATAAAGGACCATAAATGCTGGCAAGTTAAATATAAAAACACAAGACAGCAGAATATGATTCCAAGGGGCAAATAGCCAAAGGCACTGAAGAAAAAAACAAATCTTTCTTCAAATGCAGGAGCAAGAAGCTGCCTGGAAAGTCTGTAGAGCCACTGGGTGATCAGGATATAAAAGGGTTCATTGAAGAGAAACTAAATGATTCCTTCAGAATGTTTTTTGCTATTTTATGGGAAATTCCCATGCTAAAAACTCACTGAGGGAGTCTTATTAGAGGATCTGCCTGAAATTGAAGGGTCTGTAGAATAGGTTGTGAAACAAACTGACAAAGCAAAGAGTAACAAATTGGAAGGTCAGGTGGTAATCACTCAAGAGTTCTAAAGCAACCAAAAATAGGTAACTTAGAGCAGTTGTTGTACCTGAGAACTGAAAGACACCAAATACAATGCCAGTTTCCACAGAGATCTATGAGATTACAGAGCAGCAAGTTGTATTCAGCAAGTTAGTGGTGCCCATAAGATAGAACAGAAGTACTGGACACTGACATAAACATGAACTACTTATCCAAAGCTTTCTCTATAGGTAAGTGCTTGTTTAAATAGGAGGTCAAGATTAGAAACAGGTGGTAAATCCTCATAGTTGAAGGTGTCCACTAGTGAAGTTCTGGTTCTGTGTTCCACAACGTTATATATATATATATATATATATATATATATATATATATGACTTTACATGTGAGTGAACAATAGAGTGACCCAGTTTGGCAACAATATAAAATAATGCAGGAAAACATGACTGATGTGTGAGAACAGATAATTTTAGGATGTTTTCACAGCCTGAAAAAGCAGGACACAAAATGGGAGATGAAATTCCCTATAGGTATACAGGAAGGGATCATTGTGGAGCAAAATCAATCCTAGCTTCATATGCCCTTCAGTTGCCTGGAAATGCTTCTAAGAGTTGCATACTCTCTCCCAGAAACATAAGGCTGACTGGTTTGTAGTTTTCTGGATCTACCTTTCTGCTCTTTTTGTGGATGGCTGTAATGCTCCTTCGTTCCCAGACTATAGCATTTCCACTTAATTCCATAACCCTTCAAGATACTAAGGAGTACTTCTGCACTATCAGCCAACTTTCTCAACACTCTCAGCTGCACCCTCCTTTGCAGATGGTACAGATGGTCCCTCATCTAGCATCAGTGGTTTGCCATTTGCTGCAATGTTGCTTCTAGACAGAGTTTTGGGGGCTGACATTGTCTGTGAATACAGGCTGAGTGCCTTAGCCATTTCTGTGCCATTTTTGAGAAATTCACTGGCCCTATTCAGCAGCATGCCTACATCTTTCTTGTACTTCTGCTTCCTACTAACATATCTGCAGAAACTGCTATGCTGCTCTTATTATCTCTTGTTAGTTTGAGCTCCAGCTGAGCTTTTGCCTTTCTAATTGCATCTTTGCATACTGAAGCAGCATTTCTGTATTCCACTTTGGAAGTTTCCCCCCTTTTGCACTGCTCTAGTGCTCCCTTTATCAGTTGAGTTCTCTTAGTAGCTTGGTGGTTTTCCATCTTATTTCTTTTTATGCCTGTTCTTTTTCCTACTTACAGGGATAGACTGCTCTCATGCTTCAACAAGCAGAGGTATTAGGAAATCTCCCCAAATTCCTGAGCTGCTTGGCCTTCCTAGAGAGACTCCCACTGGATCCCTAACACTTCCCCAAGTGAGCAGAAATCTGTTCTTGTGAAGACTGGGCCTTAATTTTATCATTTGTCCTCCTCAAGCTCCTCAGCTTCTACATTCCTGCAGTTGCTGCAGCCAGCACTGATGTTGACATTTGTATGTTCAAACATGTTTTTATTGGTAAGCATTTGGTGCAGACATGCACTATTTCTAGTTGGCTTGTGTACAGACTACACTAGAAAGCTGTCCTCAACGCACCCTGGAAGTCTCCCAGATTGTTTATCCATCCCTGTATTACTTTCTCAATAAATAACAGGATGGCAGAATTCCCTTTTGAGAACCAGGGTTTGCAGGGCTTAAGCCTCTTGGAAGGTGAATGAAGAAGGCTTCTTCCAACTCTTCTTTCCCTGATGCTAGTCACCATGATGTCTCTCTCAGAGGCTCTGATTTTGATCCAAAAAGCACCCTGCAAACCAAACTCTGTAAATCCCAAAGCACTGTTTATTAAAACTGTTCTTTTACACAGAGCACAACCCTTTCTTCTCCTCTGTGCTGTCTTTCCTTATGATCATAACTTGTGCATTGCAAGACTGCATGAGCTCTCCCACTGAGTTACTGTAATCCCAATGACAATGCAGCCCTACCAGAAACTCCATTTATTCTGTTTGCTTCCCTAGAGCATGAAGGTGGCACGCAGGCACTTGAAATGATGTTGCTATCTGTTCCTTGTCTCTGGGGGGAGTGTGGTAGCTTCCCCTATAGCTCAGGTCTACACATGCTTTCAACTTGTCCCCTGCAGCCTTGACTGTCTCCACTCTGTCTTAACCCTCATTTAAAGTCCAATTTATTATTTCCCAGTCTATTGGTAAATGCGTCCTTGCACCTCTTTGAAAAGTGAATCTCTTTCAATGATAGATCATAGTCCCTTTATGTCAGAAAGAGAAAGGATGTCAGTGACACTAGCTACACAGCCAGGTGTTGACCTAAATGATATCCCTGCTTCTCCCTGAACCCTTCCCTATTAGTTTCCTGATGTAGCATTAAGTGCTGGGCACTGCCTGAATGTGCTGTGCTTGCTAGTTTAATGGTCCATCAGGCAATAAGTCCCACAGTTGCAGCTCCCACCCTCCTCCTTCCAGAGAGGAGTACCAGTGCCCCCCACTATCCCTCACCCAAATGGCCACATCCTCCCACAGGAGCTCTGGAGGGTCAATGCCTCTGTCACCCTAGAAACAGCATCATGGGTTGCCACAGGAGCATCAAGTCACTACTATTTGATCACTAGCTTTCCTACCAATACACAAGCACCAATGACCTCATGCCACTGAATAAATGAATGGTGTGATAGGATCTTGAAAAGTGTGTAAATTTCCATTCTTTCCATATCTGAAGCAATGCAGAAGAGTTGGGAATATGAAAAAAAATAACAAGGACCAATAAAGTTAGGAATCTTTGGTCTGGAAAGGAGGTAGCTTAGTGAGGACATGACAGAGGTCAAAAATCTTACACGGTGTATTCACTAGCTCTTCCAAAACATGAAGTAGGATGTATCAAAGGAAGCAAATACGAGCCAGACTTGAACACAGATGAAAAGAGAGATCTTTATGTAACAGGCACACTTTTAATGTTTATTAAGCGTAACAACTTCACTGTGTTGCAGAAATCAGAGACATAGGTTGGGTTTGAGTATTAGGAGATAGTATCTTGCTCTGTTCTTAATTTCCCTTCGGCATATAATTACAGTCATTGGTGGAGACAAGTCATCCTATTAAAAAAAGGCTGTTCTCATTAGTGAAAAATTTATTGCCACAAAACAAACCACGTTTATTTATTTATTTAAAATACAAAACCAGATTTTCATCCATAAAACATCCAGACTGAGAATCAGGGCCATTTTTCTAATAAAACACAAAATAGTTTTTCTGTTGAGTCCTCAAATGAACAAAGAAAAATATTTGCAGATTTGCACTACTCATTCTAAGCAAAACAATTAATTACACAGAATCACAGAACTGTCAGGGTTGGAAGGGACCTCAAAGATCATCTAGTTCCAATCCACCTGCCATGGGCAGGGACACCTCACACAAGATCAGGATAGAACGATAAGGTTGCTGCTTCAACAATTACAGAACAGATTTCAATTAAAAAACTACTCAGTTGCCATCAAAACACTGATTTGGAAACTGGAGATTAAAATGGACAGAAGTACTTCTACAGGCATGTTCCTTACAGGAGGGATATCAGAGTTAATGCTATGATAGAATTACAACATGAGAAGCACAGGAATCATTTGTTACTTTCATTGAATCGAAGGGGAGAAAAAAGGTGTGAAAGTAATGAATGAATCAGCTTGTCCCATAACTGAAATCAGGATATTAAACCCAAGCCTTTATAAATGTAAAAAACAGCAATCAAAACTCTATCCCTGTTTGATGAATGCAGAAACCTTCTAGCAATGCTGATAACCCCCATGATTTTGTCCATGACCTAGCACATACAATGTAAATCACTAAAATCCCCAACCCCAAGTGCAGGACAGAAAGGGTGTTCAGCTTTATCACCAGTCATCATTTCTGAGCTGTGGTTTAGAGCAGTATCTGTTCTCCCCTCTGCCCCCCATCTTAAATCTGACATCTTTCCTCACAGTGAGAAGCTGGACTGGGTAAAATGCAGGCTCTCTCTTTCCCACACCTGGCAGCAGCTGAATGCCACACACATTCCTTCCTTCTGCAACTGCAGGCACCGTTTCCATGGTAGCATCAGCAAAACCACTCAAAACTGTTCAGGGAGGGAGGCAAGGAGAACCGTGGCCTCAGAAAAGCTCCCCCTCACTTCCCTGGACAAGACACTGCGAGAAATCAAAGCAGGGAGTGAAGCTGACCACACACAGCTGTGAGGCCTGAGAGAGATGGAAGGCAAGGGTAGCACCATGCAGCACCAAAACCTCCCTTCAGCCTGATGAGAGCTGCTGTGGTTCAAGAACAAGTGATACAGCAGTTTGAGTGCCCAGTTGTGCAGGTACGGATCTCAAAAGAGATCTGCGACAGCCAGCAAGCACTCAGCTCTCCTTGCCTCCCACATCCTCAAGAGTACACTGCCTGCAATTCTGCAGCAGATTCTGGCTGCTGCCTGGCTAAGGGGAAGGAGAGATGCATACTTGCTGTGAACTGAAACAGCACAATGGGACCCAACTTTTATTTCACAAATGACCAATACCAGACCCAGAGGAAGGTCCAGAGGAGCGCTGAGGAGGGCTACAAAATGATCAGAGGGCCAGAGCACCTCTCCTACAAAGGCAAGCTGAGAAAGTTGAGGTTGTTCAAGCCTGGAGAAGAGAAGGCTGACAGGGTACCTCATCCCAGCCTTCCAGTACTCAGAGAGGGCCTGTAAGAAAGATACGGACAATCTTCTCAGCAAGTCATGTCATGACAGGACAAGGGGTAATGTTTTAAACTAAAATGGAAGATTTAGACTAGATATAAGGAAGACACTGTTTTACGAGGGTGGCAAAACACTGGAGCAGGTTGCCCAGAGAGGTGGTATATACCCCATCCCTGAAGCATTCAAACCCCAGGTTGGATGGGGCTCTGAGCAACCTCTTCTAGCTGCTCACTGTGGAGGGGGTTAGACTTAGATGACCCTTAAAGGTCCCTTCCTGCATAAAGCATTCTATGGTTCTACAACCCATGGTGCCAAATTCTTAACTGGGTTCTTCAGCATCTCACACCCATGTATCTGTTATTTGCCAAAGCCATATGATTTGCACAGGTGAATGTCTCAGAGACAGAAATGAGATGAAATGTGATACTTCTGAATGATTTCAGCTAGCTTTAAAGAATGAGAATCTAGAATTGCAATCTATGCTTGCATAACATATTAAAGACAGGAGATTATTCTGGCCAATTCCAAATCCCAAACTGCTCAACTAAAAATGATTCAACGTTTTGGCATTACACATAAGACCTAACCATGCACAGCAGGCATCTCTACAGAATCACAAAACAGTTGAGGTTGAAAGGGATTTGTAGAGGTCATCTGGTTCAACTCACTGCTCAAACAGGACTACCTACAGCCAGTTGACCAGGGCCATGCCCGGGCAGTTTTTAAATACCTCCAAGGAGGGACATGTCACAACCTCTCTGGGAAAACTGTGCCAATGCTTTGTCAGGCTTACAGTGAAAAAGTGTTTCCTGATGTTCAGATGGAGCCTCCTGTGTTTCAATCTGTGCCTATTGTCTTTAGATCTGTCACTGGGGCACCACTGAAATAAATCTAACTCCTCCTTCTTTGCACCATCCTTTCAGGTATTTCTATATACTGGTAAGATCCCCCTTCAGCCTTCTCTAATCCAGACTGAACTCAGCTTTTCCTCATAGGAGAGGGGCTCCAGTTCCTTCATCATCTTTGTGGCCCTTCTCCGGACACCCTCCAATTCGTCCACATATGTCTTGAATTGAAAAGTCCAGAAATCAACCCAGTGCTCCAGGTGTGGCCTCACCAGTGTTAAGCAAAGAGGAGGCACCACATCCCTTCACTTGCTGTAATATTCCTCCTAAGGCATACTGGTCTGGATACTGGTAGCCTTCCTTGCCACAAGGGCACATTTCTGGCTCAGGTTCAACTCAGTGTCTACCAGGACCCACAGGTCCTTTCCTGCAGAGCTTCTTCCCACCTGAGTGGCCTCCAGCATGTACTGGTGCACAGGATTTAAGGGGCATATCATTGCCTACAACTAGCACTACTAAGATTATTGAGGAAAACACATCACCTCAGAAGAAGAAAAATTTCACCAGACAGTTGGCATGCACACAAGATTAGGCAACTTTCTATGCCATTAAAAACTACTCTCCCTTCCAGGAAATCTCAACAGTAAAAGAGAGAATTTCTACAAATTTCCTCATTCTGACCACAGACCACATAACTTATTCCTTGTGTGCCTGAGGGCTAAGAATGGGTATTATTTCAATTATATAAAACTTACCTGGAAACAGATTATTTTATTTTCTGAACTGATCGTGAATGGTCCATCTTGTCTCATCCTGCAAGGTTGATTCCTCTCTGTTCAGACACTCTCTAATTTCAGTTGCAGTCTGCCCCACACAAAACATTAACTTCCCCTACTCTACCTGAGAAACTGCACTGGATATAGTCCTGGGAAGCCTCTTTGCTTTGATTCAGATGCTTTTGAGAGTCTCGGCAATCTGGAATGCATACCAGGAACACATGCAATACTAAACTGTAAGAATAGAAGCTTAATTTTCTGAGCCTGTTCTGTGATCTATGCCTTGAGTATTTTAGATTATCCAGTGCCCTGACAAGCAAAAGGTGACATCAAAACGATTACTTCGCAAATGCAGGAAATTGGTAATTTCCTCTTTGGCTAAAAAAAGGAAGAGAACATAGTGTACCAAGGTTGGGATTTTAAGCCAAATTTCACCTCAACTGAAGGTTTCTTTTTATGTTAGTTTCCTCTTCCTAAAGCTTGATTTCTCTTTGGTGAAGATTGATTTTTGTTTTGTTTTGGTTTTTTTTTTTTGTATTACATGGCTGGCAAAGGGTATATCACTTCCAAAAGCAAGATCACCGGAATTAGAGCAAAATAAATAATTTAATGGGATGCACTGACTGCAGTCACTCTACTTCATTTCTTCTAACAAGAGATTGCATTGACCAAGAGAGACATTTCTCTGGCTTGCATCCATTGCAGAGCAAAGTCACAAAGAGAGAGGCAGAAAGAAAGAAATACAGCATTCCCTCCCTTGAATACATTCATGAAAAGCGGGCAGAGACCTTGCAACAGTGTGTGGGATGTCTTCAATACCACCACTGGAATATAAAGTGTCTCTAACCACTTTCTACATCTTTAAGAAGAGAAAATCCCTTCACAAGTCACACCACATGGGAGAGAGAGATTTTGAACATTTAGCTCTTATAAATGGCTCTATACCCTTTAAGTAAGCTCCTATCTCCACACTGCAAACAGTTTCTATCTTTTGTTTTTCTGGTTCATGTCCAGCACAGAAGAGGGGAAGGGAGCTCTTCCATATTCAGTACTACCATAAGCATAAGGGACAGGCTCTACAGCCAAAAGGAAACCTGGAAAACCAACCCTAATTCTGTTACAAAGTGTGGCAGCTTGATTATTGCCAGAACTGGACAAAGAGAAGCATAACTTTCCAGAGGTGTGCCATGGTGGCTACAAATTTTTTTTCAGGATTTCACAAAATCACAGAATCAATAAGGTTGGAAAAGACCTCAAGGATCATCAAAGTCCAATCTGTCACCCGAGACCTCATGACTACTAAAACATGTCACCAAGTGACAGAAAAACGTCTAATCCCCTCTTGAACACCTCCAGGGATGGTGACTCCACCACCTCCCTGGGCAGCACGTTTCAGCTTGCTTTCCAGAATTTACAGAGCACATCACTCAATCCAGTGAAACAAGCTTTGTACCTGCTAGTAAGTTTACAGAGAGTTTTTTATACACACCACTACATCGAGCATTTTTGATAATATGCTCATCTGTCTATTTATCCAGAAGATATGATGGCAGGTATTTCCACAACAACTGAGTACCCAAGCCTCTGGGATACAGGATTTCAGGCAAATAACTTGCAATATCTTTTTACGTTAAAAAAAACAATTAAAAATTACTCTACAGTTAGAATCCCACTACAAAAATATTTACAGTGAAACAAACCTGAGCCTGGGAAGCAGTCATGGGATAAATACCACTGAAAAGAATGGTAAGGACAGTAAGAACTATGTGACCTTAATTGTAATTTTGAATAATTAGAAATGGGAAACCATTGGATAACTCAGATACCATGACACTGTAACTACCGAAAATGCAAACTGTTCAATGACCACCACTGTAAGGAAACAATCCAATTAAAAATTTCAACACACTTGTTGAAAAACAGGGGCAAATGTTTTGAGCAGCTTAGGATGAAGAAAAAAAATAAACTTTGAAATTATTACTATGTATATGGAATAATGAGGCCTCTTAATAGATGCTGGATCATATTTACTAAATTTTTGCTATTTGATTCAGATGTTAATTTCATACTGAATTACATGAATAACAGAAAAAAAAATCCCTTTTCTCTACCTGCCCACATCAGCTTCAAAACTACAGTTTGCTACATTTTGGAATCAGCCTTACAAAGCACTGAATCTGGAGATTGGAGCAGATAAAACACGGGATCTTGTATCCCCATCTGCATAATGACAAGAGTACCTTCCAATTACAGGATACTTGGATTCACCACCAAATTCATCTATACATAAATGGATCTGAAGAACAATTACTCATAAGTTAGCTATCTAAATATTTTTTAAAATCATTGATGCATCTTACATCAATATATTTGCTATATGTCAAAACAACAAAGCAATTCATCCCATTATACACAACCCTAACACTGAAATAAAATACAGAAAAGACAAATAAAGAAATCTGCAGATAAGACACTGCAAAGCGTGGCTGCTGCAACAGGTGAACTGCTTTGTAAGACTAGCAGCCTATCATGAAATTCTCTTCTGTAACAGAACAAACAATATGACAGTAGATAAACTCCATTACTGTGAATTTAAGTACATGTAACCATGCAGACAGAATAAGCCAAACATCTGCCCATGTTTTTGTCTATACTTTGTTGATGTTGTTATCATCTGGACACATTATCCACATGTCCCCTGAAACCATGTATTGCAATTTCCATCAACTGGCATTACACCTGCTGAAGAGGGCAGACCTGATCAACTGCAGCTTCTCCTGCTGTTGAGCTCAGCCAACAAGCTGTTTGTGAATACTGCAGATGTTTTGGTAAACTGGGCCAAACTGATTTTTTTGAAACCATTTTTTAGCCTAATTAAAATAAAACAAAACAACAACAAAAAGAACCCCAGACAAACAAAAAACAACAACAAAAAGCCACATACTTTTTTTACACTTAGCATTGTTTCAAAACTTCAACTGAGATCAGTATGAGGTGAACAATAAGAATTATGATAAACCTTAATTCCATAATATATTAAAAAACACTATTTCATGACAGAAAGCTCTCCTGAGGCAATAAGGGCAGTGCTGGCAAACAATAATGACTGAGCTCCCCTCCCCAGAAACACTTGCAATCTCTCTACAACATAAGATTTAATTTTTCCAAATTCCCTTCCAATATATATTGAAGTTTAGATGAAATAGGATATATTAAAAAAAAAAATAAACCCACTCTTGTTATTCAGAAAAATCAGTCAGAAAATGTAATGTCCCTATGCTGATTGTCTCATATATGCATTTAATTTCCTCCCCAGATAGCCAAAAGGCAAAATATTCTTTTATGGTTGTCCCATTAACAGTAAAAATTAAAAAAAAAAAATAAGGATGAAGAGAAACTTGCACAAGCAGGTTGCGTAAGAGTTTAGAGAATGTGCCTATGTCCAAACAGGAATTCCATCTACAGAATTCCACCTTAGGGACAGCATTTCTGTTTTTCGAGAGCCAATATTAATTAAAACAGAAGTTCAGTCTGTTTCCTGTCACAGAAATGTAAAGATAGGGCCAGGATACCCTAGCAGGACAGAAGGTTTAATCATAATGCCTTTTAGAGTTGCCTAAGCAGATATCCAGAGTCTATTGGAAAGTCACAGATAACCAGGTAGTTTGTCTTCCCCATCCTTCAGCCATGACACAGCCCTCCCAATTGTACAACTTATTAACAGAAGGAAGTTATTTCCAGAAACTGGTGTCTAGACGTCTTGCCTTTACATTTATTCAAGCTCACTTCCATTCTGAGGCACTATGAGTCTAGTGCCAAAGAACAAGAAGTATGAATAGGAAACAGTTAGGATTATTGCTGCCAGACTTGCCAAGTTGAAGCCATGCAGTAGCCCCACAATTTCTAAACACAGTTCAGAAAGACACAGAGTAAAAGCATACTGACAGTCAAGCAATGTCATCGTGGATTTTAAGTATTCAAAACACTGATTAGTAACAGCCCACTAGACTAATAGTGGGATGCAACAATATGAAAAATGCTTAAAAATAAATAATTCTCATTTTGATTGGGAAAAAAGTTCTAAAATCGGAAATATACAAACCCCACTTTTATCTGCATGCATATTCAGACAAAAGAAAGCTTCATTCACTTAGGTGAACACAGGAATTATATGCACATATATGCCTGTCTAGGAGCAAATGAGTCCATATATGCATTTACCACTGCCATATGTGCAATTTCTAAGCACTTCAAGAGCTAAAAAAGAACTTAAATTTAGTTAGAAACAAACTTCTGCTTTGAGATGAGCTCTTGCAATTCCTACCATATGGTTCAATACATAATATCACGTAAGAGAATGACAGTCCTAAGTCACAGCAGCCTTTGAGATCTTAGCAAGCGTTATCCGCAAGAGTGAACACGGAGCAAAAGTTTGCAAGGGCGGTGAGGCACTGCCTGAATCATTGCCACACCTGGTTACTCCCAATGCTGTAAGCTTTATTCCTGGTAAACAAACAAAGCAACACTAACATGAAACAAAACGTTGTTTCTGAAAGTTGCATAAGGCACAGAAGGCAACTCTAAGTCAGGAGATAAAATGGAAGTAATGCCACTCTGCAGCCTGCAAGGATAGTCACCTTCCTCAATTGTCTGACCAGCCACAGGAACAAATGAATACACATCTGATTCACAGCAGTCCTCACTGTACATTTTTTTTGTTTTAATTTCCTTTTTACAATTTAGGCCAGTCAGCTCCTACACTATTAGAAACAACCTATTTATAATGTACTACACAGGTTCATTATGATAATTTAATACTAATTTAAAGGCATACTTTAAACTGCTGTTAAACACAATTAAAATAACACAGACTATCAAAATACAAGCTATAGTGAAATAACAGTTTGTTCAGAATGTGGTTATGTAGAACATAGAAGAATGCATTGGGTTGGAAGGGATCCGCAAAGGTCATCTAGTACACACCCCTGAAGTGAGTAGGGACATCTTTAAGTAGATCAGTTTGCTCAGGCCCCACCAAGTCTGACCTTGAATGTCTCCAGGGGTGGGGGCCTCCACCACCTCTGTGGGCAACCTGTTCCTGTATTTCACTACCCTCACTGTAAATAACTTCCTTATATCCAACTTCAATCAACCCTGCTGTGGTTTAAAACCATTGCCCCTCATTCTATCACTACATGGCCTTTTACAGAATCCTTCCCCAGGATTCTTGTAGGTCCACTTCAGATATGAAATGGTGCTCTAAAGTTTCCCAGGAGCCTTCTTTTCTCCAGGCTGAACAACCCAAACTCTTTGAGCCTGTCTTCATAGGAGAAGTGCTCCAATCTTCTGATCATCTTCATGGCCCTCCTCTGTACCCACTCCAGCAGGTCCATGTCCTTCCAGTGTTGAGGATTTCACACAGTACTGCAGTCTCACCAGAGCAGAGGGGCAGAATCACCTCTCTTGACCTGCTAGCCATGCTTCTTTTGATGCAGCCCAGGATACAATTTGCCTTCTGTGCTGCAAGTAAACATTGCTGGCTCACGTCCAGCTTCTTGTCCACCAATACCCCCAGGTCCTTTTCTGCAGGGATGCTTTCAATCTCATCATCCTTCAGCCTGTATTGATACAGAGAACTGCCCCAAGCCAGGTCCAGAACATCATTCTTTAAAGACAGGCAACTTGTACAATAAACACTGGGAGAGTATAAAGATGCATGTTCTATATAAAACCCCTATTTAAATGCAGAGCTGATTTTGATATGGAAAACTTGATATAATTGTTTATGTAATTCTGCACTCTATGTATACATGGGCTTATAAACAACTGCAAAAGCTTAGTTAAGAGGGGCAGTGGCACTTGAAAAACCCACTTACAGGTATGCTATAAAAAAGTAAATTTTTTACTGGTAAATATTTATTAAAGTACATACGGTATCTAGAGCAATGGCAAAATTATAGATGAAAGCTAAGGAAGGAGTGATTTTACCTATGAAACACAATTAGAGCAATAGTCTTAAAGAAACCTGAAAAACATGGATTGCCAGCACGTAAGTGAATAAAGCTATCTGTGGTAATGGGAGATTGAAGGTATATCCTTATCTCCTCTAAAAATGGATGTGGGAAATATCTAAAGCCCAGAGTTCTTAGTCAAATGTGAGTGAGAAAGCTATCTACTTCATCATATTATTGCTGAATAAAATTTACCACTTCTGTAACTATCATTTTACTACACTTCTTATTCTGGTAGTGAATAAGCAGTCTCTCTTACAGAAACTCTACTATTTCTGATGAAAACTACACAGCATTTCGGAACCAGAGCATACAGGCTTGAAGTGAACTGAGGCAGAAAAAATTATGATGAGGGAAATATGATTAATGCAGGGGTTATGCAATACTCACATACAGTATTAATCTTATATGAGAACAATTATATTAAAATAAAACTGCTCTAAATTCTTTTCCTTATGTTTGTTCAATTAACAATTTGGGGAAAGCAACCTATTCATCTAATCCTAGCACCACCTTTTCATTTACTGTGAATGACTTCTTAGGCATGTGTTCCTGATAAAAATTAATGAAAAACATCTCAGCATTTGAAGCTTTATGAATGTCATGCACATGCCTTTCTGATGCAATGTCTAACCTTATGACTGTTAGAAGAGAACAAATATGATGACATTCCTGTAGAGTTTTTTAAGAAAGCCCAAGGGTTCTAGCAGTTTAGAGACTTTTTTTTTCTTTCCCCTTTAATCACATCATTCCAAGTAAATTATTTCAAACACAATTTATGTAGATAAAGGTGGTAACATTTTACCTCATCCACAGGATACATCAATACATGGTTTAGTCTGCCATGTCTGAAATTAATTAAAGCAGTCATGTAACTTAGTTTCAGTAAGAGCACAACAAAACCTTTGAATTCTGGAAGCTCTGATAGGTCTCTTCCACAACTGCAAGGGTACCATAAAGCAACCCAACACAAACTCACCTCCTCTAAGTCAGCCAAGTTCCCGTTATTTCAGCGGATCTTGGTACATCTGTTTAAACCACCTGAGAACTTGTTATAGCTTCTATTGCACATCATTAATATGATTAGGGGGAAAAAAAATAAAATAGTAGAGACAAACCACTAAAAAATATTTCCTCTAACTCAGCAGACACAAACCTGCCTCTCTAATGGCACTCAATGTCATATGAGAACTAAGGACCAGTTCTCTCCCTGGCTAATGGCAGGGACTGGGCTAACATGAGCTTTCTTGAAGAACTTGGGAATAAGTCTTTACTCATCTGAACAGAACATCAGTTATTTGGGAAATTATTTTTTAAAAGTCACAGCCTAGGAGTACAGGGCTGTGCACAGATAATAGCTTTGAATGTCAGGGAAAGACAGACAATGAAAGCTAACTGAGCTACTGTGCAGAGTAAGCTGGATAAAAGGAGCACAGTCCAAGCATAAAGATGAGAACTTGCTCCTCATAGAAAGCTGGCATTGAGACACTTCTGCGCTTGAATCTCAATCTGAAATTTGACTATTCAGTTTTTTTCAACATCTTGAGTCAGTTGGGGGAGTCAGCTGTAGAGCCAAAAAAACACACAGCAGATGCGTAACACTGCAACCTTGAAGAACGGGAATAAAAAAACCACAGAGGTGTTGGTTCTTTTTGTTGGGTAAAAATATCTGCTAGCAGATATTTTAATTCTTTGTCCGTATTTATTGACAATCATCTCTTGCAGGGAAGAATTTTTGAGCTTTCTAGCAATAAGCTTACTTCTCCATTGCTTAAATAAAAGCTTGTGATAACTATCAGCTTTGACAGTCTGAAAGATAAAAAAGCATTAGAAGGTTCACGGTAGACTGAGCTACAAGTGTGTAGTATCAACCCTTCACTTTTCTGTTGTTATCTGTGTTTTAGTCAACAGCACCCCTCTGGTATTATTGATGATGTATCGATCTTAATTATGTATGCAAGAGACTTTGCATCAGTTTCTGGTATGACCATTTTGTACATTCATAAAATGGCACTTAAGAACTTAAGCTGAAAGTGCTGGAACACACAGAAAAGCAAACTCAGTACTGGACCAAACCAGATTAGGTAAGAAATCAAAATAGAGCTGCCTGTTACTATTGAAATAATGTTGCAAATAAATTCACCCCCCAAAAAAAAAGAAAAAATAAAAGAATGAAAAATCAAGTAGTCGAGGTTAATTCATGCAAATTAGACTTCAGATTTGCCACCGATTCCAACTGTGTGGTGGTTTCACAAAATAGAACATGCTGCTACTTCCTATATAGTCTGCTGGACCATCCTTCAGAATGGGCAATCAATCTACCCTTTTTTTCCCCATGGCTGCCAGCATCTGCTTCAAGGCACTGTTTATATGTCTTACAAGGAATGGGTACATTTCAGCTGAAATAGCCTGACATATATTAGAATGAGAGCCTGTATGCACTAGAAAGCAGAGGCATCTGCCCTCAGTTTCCAAATGAACTATTTATTACCACTCATTCTTACACAACACTTGGGCAACCCTAAGAGAATGGTAATAATCAGTACTAATCTCTTCATTACACAATCAAAATCTCTTAATATGTGGTCCACACAAGTTCAGTGATAATGCTATGTAGAAGAAAGTGAGTTTTCATATAAACAAAAATTATCAGTATTCATCAGTACCAGAAAAACTGAAGCCACAACTAGAAAAAAGCCAACATGACAACACAAGCACTGTTAACAGTCAAATGATTTAATGTTATAAAGTAACAGTTCAAATAGACATTTTTTTCCTCTGCCAATAGTTCTAAGAGAAGCTGTCAATGAATGCTTATTGCAGTCTCACTTTTACAACTTTTCCTAGCACAGAAGGGAGAGGTGTCCCAATTCTTAGCTTGTCTGACAATTTCTAAAGCTGTGAAAGTTATTTGGCTTCAACGTGTTTAAGTCCAACAAGAACAAAACATTTAGGACTCATCTAAATACAAATTATACAAAACTGTGATAATCCCCAAGCAATACAATAAATGAACATGTATTTTTCTTATTGATTCTCTGGTTCTAATTTAAGTATATTGCTACAAAATCAAGATCCTTTCAGTAATGTGCCTTTTAGACACACTGTCATTAGAAAGCATTAGACGAAGTTAAAGAGAGCCTTACTTCAACTGTCATGTAGTTGCATTTTCAATTACTTTTTCTTCCAGATCCTTAAAACCCCAGGGGGGTTGTGGAGTTTCCTTCTCTAGAGACTTTCAAAATCTACCTGGATGCATTCCTGTGTGGACTATCCTAAGTGATCCTGCTTTGGCAAGGGGGTTGGACCTGATGATCTCTTGAGGTCCCTTCCAACCTCTGATATAATGATACTGATATACTGTGAAACTGCAGAATTCTGTAGCACTCAAGATCGACAGAGATGTGTTGCATGTGTTCACAGCTTTCATTGTCAGGTTCCTGCTTTAATTGTCAGATTAGCTTTTTCAAAAGCCAATTAATGGAATGATCCCTCCAAGAATGTCATTCAAAGGTCTTGGCCTCCAGAAGAAACTATTTGTAACAGCATGAATTCCATGCTAAATTTTCTGAAGGGATCTCAAAGGATCTTTGAATCTCAAAAAGAAGTATTTTACATTTGTCATTAAAATTATCCCAATTATTTTCCACAACATCTCTTATTAGCAAAAAAACCCCAAAACACAAAGAAAACAAAACCATGGGGCAGGGGGGAGGGCAAAAAAATCCCAAACCAACCAACCAACACAATCAAAACAAAACCACAACAATAACTGCTTCTCATATACCACATTTAAATTTGGAATAGTAGCTTCCATCAAATGTGTTACATACTCTGACATCTGAACAGCCTGCCCCATGTCAGCATTTTAAATCTAGTGCATGCTGTTAGGTCAGGACATAGAATTTTTCTGTTACCTCTGCCTCTCCTTGTAAGTTAAAGCAAGTCTCTGTTTTTTTTAAAGTACAGATATATGTACAGATTGTATACATATGTATTGGCATTTGTGCACACACAACCATTAGCATCACAGACACATTCATTCTGTGAAAGTTTGCTTAAAACGTGGAGACATGGTTTCTACTTTAGCTAAGCATCATGCTACAAAAAAGTGTGTCAAGACCTTATTAGGATGAATTGCTATCAATGACAGCTGGGATTTTTTTTTTGTATCTCTGTGTCACTTTAAGATTCAGCTTACTACAAGACTGAATATGGGTGGGTTTTTTTCCATGGGGCAAAGAAAAAGAGAGAAAAAAAGATTATAGCTTCTACTTACAATTATTTTAATGAAAGAATTCCTAAGCTACTGAACATCATTACTTAGTATATAAATAGCCATTATCTGCATAATAAAATCACTGAAGTAATTCCAACTTTGCTCTGAACTTCCAAAATATCAACATGTACATGTATGGTTGAATTAGTTCAGTTACTCAGAAATCAGTGGAGTGATACCAACGATGGATTTGGCCTGTTATCTACCTGCACAGCACAAATGAATAATGCAGATGCACATGCAAAGGACTATGAAGCATCTCAGCTTAACAGTGCATTTAAAAATGTATCACTAACTTTCAGCTTCTTGAAATATTTATCAACCACAGGAGGTTCCACCAAGAGTATACAATCCATCAGGGACTTCACTGAATTTTGATTTCTATAAGTGACTCAGAGGACTTTAGAAAAGAAGAGTGGAATTAACTGCTAAAACAACTTCAGGTACTTGTCTGACTCCACAGGCCTCACAAGTCCCTTCATAACTTTGAAAAACTTTAATGTTCTTCCCACAGCCACTGCAGTCTGTACATAGCACATCTTACTGGGGAGAAGAGGAAGGTAAAAAGTTTCTTGACTTCAGAAGTCACTAAAACTAAATTGTATGCAATTAGAAAGCTTCTGAAAGAATCCACTGTAATAAGCCTGCTTTAAGAAACCTCAGCCAACTCAAGAAGTACTATGTAACAAGATTAAAATAATTCTAGTGGAACAAACTAGTTAAAATGACCAATAGGATCAAGTAGGAACAAGCTTGGATCAACAGTGGAAAGCATTCAAACTTCAGAGTGCCAGCCAAACTGAATTAGTTTTACTAAACTTTGTGTGAAATGAATTTAGTTCCTGATCTTAAAGTGATTTTATTGACCTATTAATAATTGTGAAACTGGAAGTAAGATTTTTTTTTTTTCATGCTGAATACTCTGGAATATTCACCAAAAAAATCACCCTACACAATAAGCACTCAAACAAACATAAACCAGCTCTTAGACTGAGCAGTTTAAAACCAGTTTGATCTATAAAAATATTTCATTCCATATTTTACCTAAAAAACCTAAGTTATGGTTATATCAGAAGAAAATTCCCTCAAAGTCATGTTTTTTTCATTATGGACTTAGGGAAGGTACGTGCTTATTCATTTCATCTGACAAATGCAATCACCTAGTAAACTGTATTACTCCACAGTAACACGCTCCTGCAGTATACAGAGTCAGGAATAATAAGTAAAATCAATCTCCTCAAAAACTCCTTTTTACTTTTTTGTCTTGTTTTCACCTTTCAGGAAGTACCAGACACGGGGGAAGGGGGGTTTGTTTATTTTTACATTTCACTTGAATTCAGGCAAGAGATTGAACTAATAAATAACCTGTTACCTCAACAAATATGTGGATCTGCCTCAGAAAACGCAGTTGGGCCTTTTTCACATAACTGACTTACATATGAAATTTACTTATTTAATCCCCTGAACAGTGAGTCACGTTTCCCTGGTACTTGAGCAGCACCAGATGAAACTAGAAGGTCATAACAATGCATTATTTTCGCTAGCCTTCTGTAATCGATTTTAAATGAGTTGACCCATCTATACAGAAAAATTACCTGAAAAATTCAGTAAAGGTTTAAAGGTTAAACGTAATTATAAGAGATGTAAATCTCATTCTCACCTTCTTAACACTACAATTTGGAAAAAAGATACTATTACGCTTCAGTGCATAGTACTTATTGACTACATTATATAAGTTAAAGCTACAGGTTTGTAGGCTGTGTGCATGCATCTGCTTTTAGGGTTTTGCTGTTGGGTTTATTTGGTTTTGGTTGGGTTGTTTGTGGGTTTTGGTTTTTTTGGTCGGTTGGGGGGTTTTTGAACGAGAAAGATCAGCCTGTTAAATTATATCTCAGTGGAACTACTGAGTTTTTACGAATTTTTCCTTTAAACAAGTTGAAACAGGAAATAACCGTAGTGAAATAGTGTTTCTGACATGGAACAATTTGGGAAAACACAGCACTAAAGACTAACATTTATTTTCTTGTCTATGATAGACTGCAAAATACCTATTTCTCTCGGTTGTTTTTGTTTGATTGGTTGGTTAGTTTGTTTGGTTTTTATCCATGAACTTTGGGGTGTTTTTGTTTGGGTTTTTTTTTTGTTTGTTTTGTTTTAAAAAACCCAAAACCAAAAACAAACGACTAAAACCTACCAACCTCAAGTTAGATAGTATTGCACGTGGACTTCAACATCTAGCGATTGTGCTACCTATATGACCCCACGCAATCAGAGATAAAGCACTGGGTTCAAACAATATTTCTAAGCCACTCAGAAGTGGCACTTAAAAAAAAAAAAAGTTATACACCTTTACAAGAAATCTCTGATTTCACCTCAAACCAACAACTTAAGCAGCCCCAAACAAGTGATCCATCTTCAACTCTTTACCTTTGTCGCCCACTTGTTAGTTAATCACTTCAGCATCCGCTCCGAGAACCTCCTCAACGCCGAGCTGAGTATCCCTGCTCTCCGGAGCAGCAACTCACGCGGGTCTAGTCATTCATTTTTTTTCCTCTCCTTTTACCACTTAAAACAAGAAACTTGGACAAAAAGCGAGCCGGCCGGCCGCACCGCTGAGGACAACAGCAAGTAGCCCCTTGGCTGCCGCTGCCTGGGCAGCGCGGGGCAGGCCGGAGGCGAAGCCCGGCGGCGAGCAGCTGCCGGCAGCCCGGCGGGAGGGGGGGACGAGCCGAGCCGGGCCGGGCCGGGCCACGCCGCGCCGGCACAAAGGTCTCCATGGCAACCGCGGGCCGAGCCCCCCAGCACCCACACTCACGCGACGCCGCGGCCCCGCCCACCGTCCGCAGCAGAACCCGCAGCTGCGCCGCGATCGCTACTGGGCTGGCATCGAGACGTCCCCTGCAGACACGGAGCCGCGAACCTGGCTACGAGCAAAAGGCAGAGCGGCCAGTGGAACGGAGCCGGATGGGCAGAAGCACAGCGCCGACGGCAGATGCTGCCAGCTCTGCCACAAACTGTTGGCTTCCGGGGCTTAATTCGGCCTTCGCACCTGAGCGCCTGTGCTGGGGATTCTCGGTTGAGAGCAGAGATCGATATACTACTACCGAATCCCAGCACAGCATAGCTTCACACTGAATCAATTACAACCCACGTTATTTAGCTTCTCTGGCTCTTATAATACAAAACATTGGATTCTGTGGCACAAGGGGTTTTTATTTTCTTTTAAACTTCTGCTTTGCAGACAGTATGACCTCAAGCTATGAAACTTCAGTCCTAAATACAGGGGCATGTAGGCAGTAAAGCATACTTGTACTCAAACTTTTTTAAGTGTGTATAGCAAAAATGGCAAAAAGCTAAACAAACTCCTGGCCCAGCCTCTAGCAGGGGCAACTACCAGCCTCCATGCAACACACATTTCAAGTAACAATTTTACATCTGGGATTGTTCCTGCTGAATACAGCAAGGCTCTTCATACCCCCTGAAATCTGAGGGGTCTCACATCAAGGGCAGAAATGCCAAAGGTGGAAATGAGGCCCAAATTCCTACAACACCATGCAAGACCCCTGTAGATGTACTTATGCCTGTAAAACATTACTGTTGTTCTTTGGTGCAGTGCAAATGTCTACATAATGCAATTATTCTGATGAAGTCAAAAAGGCTTATTTCTGAGGATTTCTTTCTAGAGTGCCTTCTTCATTCTGCACGTTTCAGTTGGTCAGCACCGATGTGATTGGAACACTGGAGGAAAACAACAGTTTGATTACTTCATATACAAGGATCTTGTCAGGAAAAACAGCCTTCTCTTTCATATAAATATGAGCCTCGTATTCAGATTCTTCATGAGATTATCAGCTTAGACTCCAAAATGAGTCCTTGCCTTCCCAATGTTTTAATGAAACTAGATTTGATTATTATACCCATTTTAATAAAAAAAAAAAATAAAGGCATTACACATATCCTTCATTATTTGTTGTTTAGGTAAAAAGCTTAATGACTGGACTTGAGGTTTGTGGTTTAGCCTTGTCTTTAATGTCCATATTTAAGCCAGATCTTAAAGAAACAGCTCCTTTCTACTTACAAAAAGCAATATCCCTGTTCTGAACCACAGTGAACACAAGCCTAACATCCGCTATCATTACTATTTGCCATTACTGATTGGGAGGCAGATTTCAGCGTACATTTCAGTAGTCTTCTCTCAAAATGTCATAGCAAAGCTGAGGTCAGTTTTGCTTCGTTTGATAGGACTCCATACATGCACTGAAGAAGGATGGGTGACATTTCGGGTCTGAAGTAAAAAAAATGCTGACGCTGCTTCTACCAACCTTCCCCAGGTGTCTCCACACTCCCTGGGGCAGACATAAGTACAGGGGTTGTCTCCAGTTCCCTCCCAGATGGGGACAGAGGAAAGAAACAGGGTCAGAGATTCAGCATTAGAAATTTGTTTTAAACACCTCATGAGGCCAAGGCAGTAATAGTAGTAGTAGTAATAATAATGGCAAATCTGCTAGCTTCCTTGTAACTGACAAGCTTTAAGTTTCACTTAAGGAGAGCAATGCAACAATTTCATGTTGTTCTACATTGCTACCTATGATGCAGAAAGAAGACTACTTATGATAAATTAAAGGTCACGAATAAATGGCATTTTCATAGAAGAAAATCTTCTCCACATGAAATAATATCTCCCCGGGGTAATTAATTACGCAGCAGTCTACACATGTTCTCCTCACTGAAACATTGTTTCATTTCAATGTGCTAATATACATCACCACCTCAGGAAAGCTGTATTGAAAAAAAAAATAAGAAAACTGGTACTATAAAGTTATTGCATCTGTTGCAGGAGTTCACTACAAGACACGTGATTTTGCATTATATTTAATTGAGAAATTTGACCTCACAACAAAAATCAAAGGGATTTTACTGTCACTGCCAAGATCAATGACTGGCATTAAAATGGACTGCCAGATATTCATGAAAGAGCTGTTCAATAATTTGATATTTGTACAGATTGCTATCTTTTTATATAAAGGGATACCATCTCATAAAATTGATGGATGAAAGTTGAAGAAAACTATTTTCATTCCAAACACTTATACTCTTATTGTCATTAGAATACATACCTTTTCTGAATCACAAAAATCCTTATATACCTAAAATTGACCAAAATCCTTAATGTTGTGTTGATGATTGCCTTACTGTAGGCTGAAGCTGGGCAAACTTTGAGAGTTTGGACGGAGAGAAGTAGAAGGAAATCCTATAATGTATTTCTGGCTTTCCAGTAATATTCACTCAAGGAAAAGTGCCTTTCAGTTGGTATACTGAGAAAGGAGGTTAGGTGCAAGATTTTTCTATTGCTTACGCAGCACATGAATAGTTATCAGTGAACCACAATTCAGTGTTTTTATGCTAACATCCACAACCTCAGTTTAATCTACACAAATGCACATTCAAATAATGTTCACAGTGGTTCTTCAAGGATCATTTAAAACATCTCCAAACATCAAGAGTGTAGCAACCAGGTGGATTCTTTATAATTTGAATGAAAACCACCAACACTCAAATCTTTGTGTTTTTCAGAAGGGATAAATCTGTAATCATTTCAAGGGAGCCATACTAAGGCCCAAATTAAAGGTTAGTTTGTGTGGTCCTTAAAGTGTAGCCAACAGCATGCATGCAAAGGATAAATTGCTATACAAAGCAGAAATAAATTACTTGGTTTAAAGTCACATAAATATTTACTGAATTAATTTGGTAGTTGTTTCTTTACTACATTGTGTTTGAGGGGTTTTCCTACTAAACCCGTTCCAGAGCACGTTTAGCTGTTCTTCTGCGTGACAATCCATGCATAAGCAGTCAGAGATTACTCCAGAATCTTCCCCTGTTCTCATCTACCATTTCCTCTGGTTTGTGACATTAAACTTATCATGAAATAGCACTGCAAGCATTGCAAAACCTTAGATCTTTTCCAGAAGCTCAGACCTATGTCTCAATCTCTTATGGTGCATTATTCATCTTTCTCTCTTGACTTGGTAGCCCCATGGGGAAGACCACTCTAAGAAGAAGGATGGTTTCTTATGTAATACTGTGCATGGTAGCTCTACAGATCCCTGCAATTCCTCCTCCATGACGTTTTCAGCTCAGGTGAACATTGTAAACTGGGAATTTTGTTCTCACATAATAAAGGTAGAAATCCTTCTTCAGAGGATCAATAGACAGTAGTATATAGCACTTATTTCCACCAATTTTTGCTTTTTATGTTCTACAACACCAATGAGTAGCAGAATCTTTTTGAAAAGATTACAGGACACAGTCTTTAAGACTTTGTTTCACAGTATGTGAAATGTGTAGGCATTTCCTACAATTTTGTGTAAGTTTTGTAAGTTACCAAGTTGTGTAAGTTCCTTCAAGTTTTTCAACATGCAGCTAGAACTTTGCAGAGTATGAGCCACTTCTAAGGCAGACAGTAGAAAACAATCTGAGAAATGTTGGGCACTTGCAAGGCTTCCTGGAAACACGAAGTAAAACTCACTCTGATTCCAGTAGGAACAGATTTACGTCAACTAGAATTACCATGGAGAGCTAATGCTTACAGAAATACTGTACTTACATCCCAACTAATTGGGTTAGTGGTGGTTGCTTGGAGTTAAAAAAGGATTTTCTGGATATACTGTTCAGAGAATTTTTGAAAATGAAGACCTGCAGTTTAAAAAGTTCATTGGAAGTTTTTTACCACATTTCTCATAGATGCACAGTTTAGCTACTTCTATGTCATGTTTTCTGTTTTAGAAGTAAGGTTATCCTTCATAACTGTTACAGTCTAGAGCTAGTGCCTGAGCTTAGTGTCCTAATTGTAAATAAGACATTTCCAGAGACTTCAAGCCTAAAGGATAAACAATTTTAGGGACTGGACACAGAATAATGCAAGATAAGTTTGTATCATTCCATTGGGTTGTTGAATATATTGTATTTCATAGACCCAAACTGCTTCTTTCTCTTTCTCCCTGTTGCTTCTTGCCTGCATGCTGCTTGTCTCTCTCTTTGACTTTGCTGCTACTGGAATAATCTCTTGTTTGGGCTATGTGTGTGAGGCTAGGGGGGAGTAGGGTAAAAGAAGGCTAGCTGCATGCAGCCTCCTTTGGGGCCTTTGTGTCCAGAGGGGGGTTGGGGAGGAATAGCTGAATTGTTGTGTAAGGGGGTATTCTGATTGTTGTTGAGCTGTAAATACATGTAAATGTATTTTGTACACATTTATTGCCTTTTAGTCCACTTTGTAAATACAATTTCATTTTTTGCTTACAAGCTCTGAGTTAGTGTGGTAAATTTACTCCGGGGATAAATTTCCAATTTGTTGGGGTGCAAATCCAACCCACAACAGTAACAACCAAATCTGTAAGTGTGATCTGCTGGAGCAGCACGATAAAATCCAACACTGAAAATACAGATGAATTCTGAAAAAAATATTATGAAGAATTTTGCCTTTTGCCAAAATTCACATTTATCCACATAATAGCTTTTCTCCTTTTGCAGCTGTTTTCCAACTGTGGAGCATGTGCTTGTGATACCTGAGTATTCTTTCCTATTTATTTTTTTGTTCTGATCATTTAAAAACTATTATGAAATATCTTATGATGTGCTATGAGACAGGTATGCTAAAGTGTCCATTTGCAGTATGATAAATTTAATCTCAAGAAATCTATATCACCAGCCTTCCACAGGCAAAGCTCAATGGTCAGTGCTGTTCTATATAGAGAATACTATTTAGCATTCTATACTATTTAAAAAGAGGCCACAGAAGCCATGACACTGGGCAATATTTTTCTTGTTTCCAGATCTTGGTTGTTGACCTATGCAGTGGATATAGGAGAAAGTGGAGAAATTCCACACACACCCCCTAAAGAAATATTCTATTTCTACACTCTATGTGCATTTACAGATGTATGGCTATAAGCATAAATGAGACTAGTTTGCAGACTGTAATTTAACAATAATTCACCTTTACTATAGTTAAACCAGAAGAAAACGAGTGCACTGATAGGCATAATTGCTGGTTAAGTCTTCCAGAATAAATCAGTTTTAAATTTGCTGCACCAGAAAAATCCACCAGATGCTGAGCAATGCTGAATATAATGCATTAATATAAGAAGAAAGACTACCAACTCACTTCCTTTTCACATAAAAAAATTGCTAGTAAAGATTTCCTGATCAACTACAATTTGATAGTCCCTGATAGCTTAAAGTTTTAAACCTCCCTTCACATCCTTCTGACACATATTGGTAGCTCAGAATATTACTGTAATATAAAAAGACACATGATATCACAGGCACTGAAAGACTTTATTTTCCAAATTAGCAAAATTATGCTGAAGAATCGACAAAGAAGGAATGCATGGTACCCATGTGAGAAATTATCTGCATTAGCAGAGGAAACCCCATTGTTAGACCTGCTGTTCTAGGAGACCAGTATTTTGAACAACAGTTAGGAAGGAAAGGAGAGTAAGTACCCTAACTACATCTCACCTTAACAGCTTGCCCGTCACACCAGCGGAACCATGGAAAATGAAACTAATGACAGGATATGCTCAGTTGTATTAAATCTGAGAGGACTGGGTAATGTGTCTATTTTCCCTTCAAATATAGCATCTTTGTTTACTTAAAAATTATTATTTAAATACAGGAAATCTCAAAGTTGCTTTATTTAATAGCAAAGTAAGTGAAAGGGGAAAATGGTCTATCAGAAAAAGATCAAATCAATAATGGAACTAACACACAGAATATGACAAATGTATTATTACATCTGTGTATTCCATTGCAGGTGTGGTAATCAGAGACAGAAATAATTCATCACCACAACATAAAACAATGTCTGTAACCTAATTTCACTTGCTACATCTAGTAGGATGTATACAAGTATCAGGTGAAGATCAACATCTGTGATGCTGAAGCTTTGTAATAGTCAAATATTAGGATGGGTTTTCTATCAAACTATAAAGGGTTCAAGAACCGAAAGGGTAATTTAAACCCACAGAACAAGCACACAGCAGTGTTGTGTGTCATACTTAGTCTCACATGGTGTCACTTCTTTAGCCTCTGAGTCACTTTGAACAAGTAGAAGGTTTTTCAAGTCAGACTTTGTGTCAGAAGACAAAGAAGAAATATGTCCTTTTATCTCAGAATTCACCTCTGACTGGGAAGAAAGACTCACTGCTTACTACAGGTTATTTTTCTTATCTTTCTGAATATAAAAATACTCTACTAGTCTGGTAACACAAGGCTGCTATCTGCTCCAAAAAGACCTTGAAAAAGGAATTATGCCTTTTGCCAAAGAGCATGATGCAATACAGAAGATGAGAACAAATGTGCTGGTCACATATGGAGAAAAAGAGATTTGGGTTTTCAAGCAAACCAGAATATACACAGTCATGAGCTAGTAATCAAAATAGAAATGTAACAGAAATCTATAGAGAGAGTAGAGAATATTGACAAACGTGCTTTTCATTAGAAAAGACATTTCGTAATGATTTTTGGATTAATAAAATCAATCAGAAGTGAAGATATCCTGAGAATAGAACCAGGAAGCAGCAAAAATTCATAAGAGAGAAGCTGTGCAATCAACTTGACCTTTTGTCAGATACTTTACCAACTCTGGAGAAATGGGATATTAAGCTATTAGCCATAAAATGGGTCAAATTATTTAGCAATTGTACAACTTCTACATCATCCTAGGCTATGACCAACCTGTGTCAGTGACTCCAGCTGCAATGGAAAGCACTTTCCCAGGATGCAGCCACAGTTTGATGGGAAGACAAGAGTAAGAAGGAGCCCATCAGGAAAGCCAGTCTGTGTTCAGTTCAACTAGCAAGCAGATATAACTAAAATGTTAGAGGGAAAGTAGAAGTGTTTTTAAAATCAAAGACATGGGAGGAAAAACTGGGATGGCCTGAGGAAGTAAAAAAAGAATGTTTTAGGTTTCTCTTATGATAGTTTCAAAGCTCCAATGTTTGAAAGTGGTCACATGCTGCAGATTTCTTTTTACCATGTATACTGAAAATTGACATTATTAAACCATTGGACACAGGTGTAATGTTAACAACTTCTCTTTTTATCATGCAAAATTTCTTTGATAGTTTGGTGCACAGTTAATCACCTTTTTTAACTGAATGCACCTCAACAATTAAATTCAACAAGGACGAGGCAAGAATAACCCCATGTACCAGTACAGGTTAGAGGTTGATCTGCTGGAAAGCAGCTGCACAAAGTTCTGGTGGACAGTACATTGACCATGAGAGAGCAATGCGCTCTTGTGGCCAAGAGGGCCAATGGTATCTTGGGGTGCATTAAGAAGAGTGTGGCCATCAGGTCGATGGAGGTTCTGCTGCCCTTTTACTCTAGCCTAGTGAGGCCTCATCTGGAGTATTTTACCCAGTTCTGAGCCCCCCAGTTCAAGAGAGAGAGGAAACTACTGAAGAGTGTCCAATGGAGGGCTATGGGGGTGATTGAGGTAATATAACATCCTTCTTATGAGGAAATGCTGAGAGACCTGGGGCTTTTTAGCCTGGAGAAGGATGAGAGGGGATCTTATTAACATTTGCAAGTACCTTAAGGGTGGGTGTCAAGAGGATGGGGCCAGGTTCTTTTCACTCGTGCCCAGTGATAGGCCAAGGGGCAATGGATACAAACTGGAACTCAGGAGGTTTCACCCCAAAATGAGGAAGGGTATACAGAGCACTGGAATAGGCAGCCCAGAGAGTTGTGGTGTCTCCTTCTCTGGAGACTTTCAAAACCAGTCTGCACATGTTCGCCTGCCCCAGACGAAACTGTTTGGCAAGGAGGTTGGAGCATATGACCTCCAGAGGCTCCTTCCAACCCCTACCATTCTGTGATTCTGTAATACTGTGAATGCAACAGACCTAATTTTTCGATCTGTCAGTCCTATAGCATCTTTTATTTTTGAAAAGTAACAATACATATCACTGCCTACACCCCAGTTTTACCTGCCCAGTCAGCCATGAGTAACTCTGACTGAGCGGATAATTGTTTTTCCGTGCACAGAGTGGTCCACTCCTCTATTTTCTTCTCCTCTTCATGGATTTCAAGAAATTTGTGTCATTGCCTGTTCTCATGCAGAGATGCAAATTTATTGTCGTCTTTCTTTATTTGGCAACACATTTTGCAAGAGTTTCTGTTTGTGCCCTGACCCACGCTGAGCTGTCTGTCAGGCTTTACACCTTGCCTGTGGTGTTAAATTCAAAATCTGTTCCCAAGCTTTCTAAGCAGCAGGACTCATGTGATATGTTTATAGCTACCATGAAACCAACTTGATATACTATATAGAAAACATTAGTGGAAACTACCTAATGATAACTAAGAGACTGTTCAGTTTAAGAACTTACTTTGTTATTTGATACCACATTATGCCTATAAACTGGAAGATGTAAAATTGCATTGTGTTGATCCACATAAGAGCTCAAACTGACCTGCGTTCAGGGCAAGGGATTGGAGAAGGAAAGGTAGCAATGCATTTCTCAAGATGTATTACTAGAGTAGGAAAGCTAATCCTCTTAATGAGAACATTTTCAACATGCATTTGGGGAAATGACTTTTTAAATTGCTTTCATGATAAGGAAGGAGATGACTATTGCCCATTTCTAAACATAAAAAACCTCTTCCACATATGGACTAGGCTGCATTCACAGGGATATGCAGGCATATCCCATGTATGTCAGCTGGAGCTGTTTTGCAGAACAGAGGGACTGATTCTAATAGACCTACATGGCTTAGGCAGCATACAACTCGGCCTTTATTTATTTTAACATTAAAAATCAATGAAAATATACATTTAAACTCAGAGTAAGTCATCATGGAAAGAAGACAGATTTGCATATTTTGAAAGGTCTGAAACAATACTGATATCCTCTTTGGGGGTCCATCATAGACTTTGAAACATTTTGAGACCATGAAACATGATGGAGAAGAAGGTGAGTAAATCTCTGTGATTCAGAAGGGTCAAGGCCTATTCTGGTTTGGTTTTGTTGTCTTGTTGTTGTTTTGTTTTTTTTTTTTCATGCCTTGCTGAGAGCTGGTGCTGTTTAAGAACCAGAGAGGTAGATAAAGAGGTAGGCAGTGTCTAGCACTGAACATGAGGCTAGCATTTGCTGACTTTGTTTTTCATGAGTCTCTGCAGCCTAACATTTTGAAGCAGTTTTTCTTATTCTGCCTTCCCTAGACTGTGTTTTCAACTTCACTGAAGTCTATCGATACTATTACGGTACAGTTTATTTATTTTTTTCAAAATGGCTGAGATGAAAAGAATAGTACTATGAGAATATGACACATGCCATGCCAGTCTGTGTCTGTTCAGAGATAAAACATTTAATTTTTAAAAGTTAGGTGGCTTTAGCACTGTAATAGCCTTATGTATCATAGAGTTTGCATCAGCAGTCACCCAAAATGGCACTGCCATACACTGCTTTTAAAATTTATTTTATGGAAAGCTTTTTAACCCAACAAACCAGAAAATGTGCTGCTTGATAAAGGAACAAAGTTTTCGTAGAGTATTCAAGTCCCTGATGGCAACTATTTGATAGAAGGATGGCAAACAATTAAAAATTACTCATGTGTCTATCTCATGTACAGAAATTTAGTTGCTTAACATCCAAGCATATAAAATAAATAGTAAGAAAGGAAGGTTTATCTATGTGATGAAAACAGCATTCAAGCAAACATCAAAAGAGAAATCTACACTGAAGGTAACATTTCCTGGAAAAAAAAAAAAGGTTTTCCTTTCTTCCCTCCTTTCCCACTCATTGCCTGACCTCAATGACTGTGAACATTTTCTCTCAAAACCAAATACTAAAACACAGTTTTTCCATATTTACAGGATCAGTACTGTCAGAAGAGATGAAGTGCTTCAAAAAACCACAGTAGATGTGCAATGTCAAAAATTAACCACGTGCAAAATACACTTAAATGTTTGGACCTCAGCCTTGCCTTCTCTATTTCAGAGGCTCTTTGAACCTCTGGTGTACAATCCATACACACAAATCTGTCTGTCTGAGAAGGTGAGTTCCAGGTACACAGGCTTTGGCATGTGGCCATCCACCATGTTATGTGTTTTATGCAATGTTTTCTGCTCCAGTGGGTTAAGCAATACACATGGGTTAGCAATAGAGGCATTTGCAATGGAAAACCAGCTTCAGTCACACCCTTTAGAAGAAGGATCTGAAAGATTACTTCCAGAATATACTTGTAACTTGCAGATCAAGCAGATTTTTCTCATTTTTATGAAGGCTTCCAACAGCATTGTGTGAAGTTCTTTAGTCTTTTAACTTTTTTCATCCTTTCATTTTTGTTGTCATACTGTGCATATTATTTTGCAACTCAACATTTAAAGATACATTTTAAAATGAAAGTAGTTACCAGTTACCTTGCAAAATTTTAGTTCTTTTTACTTCAAAGTACTGCCTTCATACTGTTGTTTTTCACCTTGCCCAAGATATAACCAAAAAACTTGCAATGTGTGCTTTCCATCTCTGCAGTAATCTCCAGAGCACTGCTCTAGCCTCAGTCTGACTTCTCTTTACATTGAATGTAATGTCATGTTACTTTGACTTATGAAGGTGAATGCTGGGACAGACTCCTTTGTGCAGTTTCTATTGACAGTTTCTGCTTGGTTATTGTATATTGAGTTGAAGATGGAAAGTAATGTAACATTATTAATGATGCTGATGCTTCCACTTGGCATTGTAAGCTTTATGACCAGAGATGCTGAGCCAATTTGGACAAAAAGACTGACAGCAAAAACATAGTGATACACAGACACTCTGGGCCATGCTGCCTCAAAGGCTTATGCTGCTTCTCAGCGTCTTACAGCATTGCATTGCACAGAGAGGGGCTAAGAAAGCCATAAAAAAACTTTACAGTGCTAGGATCATCCCTGACTTAACTCAGTACCTCTTTGTTTTCCCCCAGAAAGGTATTGCTATCATACCAGAAGAAGCAGGATGCAGCTGAGGATGAGGATAAGGAAAACCATCTTGGACAATGTTACAGGCCTGCATCTTCTGCAGCTACATACATAGGAGTTGAGAGCCTTGAGATGCTATTGCTTGCGTCTGGGAGAATTTATTTTCTCCATAATTATCAAAAGACCAACAGGCTAGAAATTAAAAAGTTAAGCCAAAGGCCATTTAGGCTGTATATATCCTGAGTGCAGTACCCCATTGCTACATTCAGCTAAGGTGAGATGAAGGACTTCAATTATTTCCCATAAGAATTAACAAAAATAATGTAACAATGTAAAAATATTCAGGAAGTCATTGAGTGCCACTCCTATACAATCACAAATATGCTGCATTCTAAAGCTATGACTTTAAAGCTTGAGAAAGTTCTTCACAGAAAGAGTAATTGGCCAGTGGAATGGGCTGCCCAGGGAGGTGGTGGAGTCACCATCCCTGGAGGTGTTCAAAAAAAGATTGGATGTGGCACTTGCAGCCACGGTTTCGTTGTCAGGTGGTGTTAGGTACCAGGTAATAGGTTGGACTTGATGATCTCTCAGATCTTTCCCAACCTGGTTGATGCCTGTGCAGTTCACATCATATTTACTCTTGGTGCCATCTATAGGTAGGCCTTACTGTAAAATGTTAGCCCAGTATGACAGTGAGAAGTGTTAGGATCACCAATACAATTTTTCTACTACAGGCGCTGTTGCACTGTGATTAAACAGAATTAAAATCGCAGTTGTTTTTAATTTACATCTAAGGGAGATTCACCTAGACTCAGAACTCCAACTCACTCATCTTCAGTTCTTCCCATTTTCGTAACTCACTCACATAGCCACAGAATGTGTTAAAATTGAAACTAAACCAAGCAGTAAGTCAAGACACAAGCTATGAATTTGAAAAGCAATTTCTTCAGTCTTCATACTGTAAAGATGCAGCATTTTGTGCAGGCATTGTTAGGCTGATATGAAGAAATACATATTTTGAAGTTGCACCTGGAAGAATAGCAAAACAAAACCTTCTAATGCCCCTTTCCAGAGCTCCTACAGAGGGAAAAAAAAAATCATCCTTCTCTGTCCCACCAAAATGAAAAAAGAAATGCTTTATTAATAAGCTATGAAGAAAGAAGCACAGTAAAATAACTGTAATATATGCACTTATTTATAATGTAGTACATCTTCTGTCTTGCATACATGCACCATCATGATAACTTAGCTGTTTATGATCAAGCAGAGAAAAAAACTTATTCTTGACATCTAAACGCAAACCCTTTATTTACTGCAACATAAACAGAAAAAAACCCAAACAAACAAAACCAAAACCAGCCAAACCAATCCTTGGAATATATTTACATACACCAGATTTCAATTTGATTTATTAAATCTGAAAGTCTTAAAGGTAAAATTAATAACCAGATCAGTGTCACTTCCCCATATTCAGAGTTCAGAATCATCTTGTGTGTAGTCTTTCAGCTAAACAATGACTAGCCTTTCCTAAAAAATTCTTTTCAGTTATAACCTTTAGAAAATATCTATTTTTTAATTATTACTTGGAAGAAACAGTATGTAAGTACTTCAGCTGTGATATATAAATAGGGTCTATATGAGAAGGAAAAGCTCTTGAGAGTTCATCTAGGCTCAGCTGAAAGAAAGCAAAACAAATTGAGAAGTAAGATGTAAGCCTTCCCAGTCATGGTACTAGATTATACATCACTTCCTGTTTTCAGACTGACTTTTTCAAAAATACATCCACCTGGAGTACTGTGTCCAGTTCTGGTGTCCCCACCATAAGAGGCACATTGAACTGCTGGAGTAGGTTCATGAAGATGATCAGAGGGCTGCAACACCTTCCCTATGCGGACAGGTTGCAAGAGCTGGTGTTGTTCAGCCTAGAGCGAAGAAGGCTTTGGGGACACCTTATAGCAGCCTTCCAGTACCCAAAAGGGGCCTACAAGAAAGCTGGGAAGGGACTTTTGACAAAGTCTTGTAGTGATAGGATGAGAGGGAATGCACTGAAGCTTGAGGAGGGGAGGTTTAGACTGGGTATTAGGAAGAAATTCTTTAAAGTGAGGGTGGTAAGATACTGGAACAGGTTGCCCAGGGAGGCCATGGATGCCTTGAGCAACCTGGTTTAGTGGAAGGCATCCCTGCCAATGGTGGACAGGGATGGCGGAGGGGGATTGAAAACTTGATCGTTAAGGGTCCTTCCAATCAAAACTATTCTATGAATCTATAAAACTATGATTACATCAGCCTCAGCTTTTCAGACAAATACTGGGATTGTTGGCTGAAATCTAATGGCTCCCAAAATGCATCATGAATTACCAGAACAGACTGCTTTATCCTTACAATCCATTCAAGCAAAATCTGAATAGATGACAACAGAGACATCATATTAAGCCAGTTGTTTATAATCACCAATAAAAGTGGGTAGGAGGACTTAGCAGATAGAAACACTCTTTTTACCTCACTATAAACCTTTAGTAGGTGTAAAGTATCCCCATCCCTGGAGGTATTCAAGGTCAGGCTCAACACAGCTGTAAGCAACCTATCTAGTGGAGGATGTCCCTGCTCACTGCAGGGGATTTGGACTAAACAACCTTTGGAGGTCCCTTCCAACCCAAACCATTCTATGATTCTATGTACCACCCTTAGGATGTAAATATAACCAATTACTGCAACATGTTCTGATAGGTACTGGTGTAAACTGTAGGTTTTTCATGGAAATGCATAATCAATTTCTTTCAACCAGGAATCATTTAAGGTGTTATAGAACTAAAAAGAGAAAGCAAACTAGAGAAAAAAAAATAAAAAAAGGGGGGGAAGGATTTTAGTATTACCACGAAAAGAAAGTCTTAACTGATGTATTCTTTTATATCACAGTCAACAATAAATACCTCAAATGTCTCATCGTAAGGGATGTAGGCAAAGGTGTAAGACATTGTTTCCAAATGTTGTATAGTTTACACAGTGAATTGTATGACAAGTCTCTACCAACACTTTCATAACTTCATTAAGCACTGTCAAGTACCCTGCTTGAGCATCCTTTCTACCTACCTTCTCTGGTTTATATGCACCCTGGAGTCCAGATTATTTCATTAGCCAGGCACAAATACAGGCCAGGTGCAGAGTGGGTTGAGAGTAGCCCTGAAGGAAAAGACTAAGGGGTGTTGATTGATGAGCTCAACATGAGCCAGCAGTGGGTGCATGCAGCCCAGAAGACAAACTGTATACTGTGCTGCATCAAGAGGAGTGTGTCCAGCAGGTCAAGAGAGATGATTCTTCCACTTTACTTTGCTCTTTTGAGACCACACTTTGAACACTGCCATCCCATTCTGGTGTCCCCATCGTAAGAAGGATAGAACTGCTGGGAGTGAGTCCAGAGGAGGGGACCAAAGATGATCTAAGGGCTGGAGCACTTCTGCTCTGAGAACAGGCTGAGGGAGCTGGCATTGTTCAGCCTGGAGAAGACTCCAGGGAGACCTTATACCTGTCTTCCAATACCTGAAGGGAACTTACAGGAAGGATGGAGAGGGATTTTTCATAAGGGTGTCTAGTGATAGGACAAGGGAGAACAGTTTTAAGCTGTGGGAGAGCAGGTTTATACCAACTCTTAGGAAGAGGTTCTTCAGTATGAGGGTGGCAAGACTCTGGAAAAGATTGTCCTGGGAGACTGTGGATGACCCTCTCCCTGGGGGTGTTCAAGGCCAGGTTGGATGAGGTCTTGAGCAACCAAATCTAGTTGAGAGGCATCTCTGCCCATGGCAGGGTGGTTAGAATAGATGATCTCTAAGGTCCCTTCCAACCTGAGCCATCCTATGATGCTTTGATTCTATGAAACACTAATGGAGAAAGGCTTGACTGTTGCTCCCTTTGACTGTTCAACTGCATGTTATACACTGATTACTTGTTGCCCAGTGATGCAAATTGATTACCTGATTGAAAGCCCTTAATTAAATAGCCATTCATTAAATCCATGTAGAACATGTGATATTTGGTAATTCAAACAAATTGCTGTACACAATATATTTTAATTCAATACCATTATATGACCTGATAACAATATATTAAGCTTCCATACAAAAGAAGCCCTGTGACTGAATTTTTGAATGGGAAATAACCATATAGCAATCAAAAGCAAGTTATTATGTATACTAGTTATTATAATTTTTTATCACTTTTAAACTAGCTCATAATTATCTCAATCACTGGGTCCAGGTTTTAGTACCTGTGCATATAGCATGTGTTTTCCGTAAGGTGATTGCTGCCTTCTAAATAGAATATTTGACTAGGGCTGCCATCCACTATTATTAAACAATTCAGGTTCTCCTTTTCAGAATATAAATAAGCACAAAATCATTCCAATTCAGCACTGAAGTATTTGAAGTTGTTTCCCTTCCAGGGTAAATCAGTTTCCTTCCTGGTCTTTTTCCCATGCCATCATTTGATTTTTTTTAGCTCCAGTGCTTCTTCCATTCTCTCCCCTCCTGACAACAAGCACAGAGCTTTCTAATTTCAGCCTTTTCACTCAGCCACTGCAATTCGCCTTGCTGAACTACTCCATTCCCTTATCCCTAGCCATCTGAGGCTAGCCAGGTCACACTCCTTTTTTTCAGAAAGGAAGCTATTTCTTTTTCATCCTTCAGGGCAGTACATGGACTGCTGGGACTAGACATAAGATGAGAGATGGAAAGGGGGTGATTGTTATCACATCAGGGTAAAAGTTAAGATAAAAATAGCTTACACAGCTCAGTACAACAGAAGGAATATCAGTATTCAGTACCTCATTACCTTTGTCTAGAATATGCTGAAAGAACAATGGCCTTTTTTCAAGGAAAATAAATAAAAGTCTTTAATGTACAAGGCTTTTGCTAGTTTATTCAGTAGTGCCTTCACTGACCTGTTGCACATCGGTAGATTTTGTACTCTGTTATAAAATACAACCAAATCAGCAGTGTGAACTCTGCCAGTTTTCACAGATGAAACAGGAAAGAAAAGGAAGACAAGAGAACACTTTTCCTCTTCACGTTCAAAATCCTCGTACTGTAGAGAATATGGCACAAGAAATTAAAGTATGTTTCAGGTGACCTTTTTATTAGACATGCCAAAAAAATTAGTTTTTCAAGCATTTTCTTTGTATAATACAGAATATTTTGGGTTTTATGTTTAAAGTAGACAAACATTTTCCTGGTTGGAAACTTCTGACTAATGCTGCTTTCTCCTATTTTGCATTCCTCTATTTTTTAAAATGTTGTCAATTAAAAATAATTTCATAAAAATAACTTTATAAATAATAGCTTCATAAAACGCTCAATAGTTTAATCCTTAATGAGAATTATCACAGAGTAGAAATTCTATTCAAGCACATTTAAAAATGTTACCTGCTTGCTGACAAAAAATGAGTCAAGTCAGTGTCAAATTAAATCTTACTTTTATCTTGCAACAGAAGGCTCAGGAAGATCTGAAGAGCTGCAAGATTAAGGCAGCACAACTAATAACTGATACAAAAGAAAAATCATGATTTTTTTTTTTGGGGGGGGGGGCGGTACAGCACTCTATGTACACCTCAGAATTAGAGTGACATCTTGAGTAGAAATTTCAAGCTCCATTAGCACAGCTGCCCAATCCAGGGCTAGAGTGATGATCATGAAATACAACAGATTTCAGTAAAGATGCAACCCATACATGGCAGTGCAGATGAAATATTTTTCCTCAGTTCCATAAATACCAAAGGCAATTCTCAGACAAATGGTGATAAAGGAATTACAGTCAAGGGCATGGTCTTTTAAAGTAATATTAATAAAATATACTATTCACAATCCATCTTGACTACCTGATAACTGCATAGTGTAACTCCAAACTTAATCAGTCATCATGAAACCTACTCTCTTCCTACCTTTAACTAGAGACATTAGCTGAAAGGTCTTAATACATGCCCTTTATTTACAATATTCCTAAATGGTATTTCAACCCTTCTTCAATACTTATCAAGGAGATACAAGCCTACAGAGATGACAAACTCCTCTGTCTAGGCATCAGACTCGATGTGAAGTGAGATTTGCACTAATTCAAGGAGTCTGTGTATCTGATTTTAAGCTACAATATTATTTCCCCAAAAGAAGTAGTTCTGAGAATATCCTGATTCTGCTAGTAATGGCACACATTAATACTCCTGAAACTGCGGCCTGTACTAAAACAAATAGATTCCGTTTCTCAAATTAATTTATTCCTATGTAAGTACTGTTAAAAAATTAGTATTTTCCATTAGATAAAAATATAGTCCAGTTACAATCACTACAGTTCTTGTAACTCCCTCCCCTCTTTTTCTCCAGGGAAAATGGCAGTAGTAGCCAGACCAGATTCCCTGTTCCTTCGCTGTACTCCATACTTTCATCACTCTGTGGGTTTTTTTAATTTCTAGCATCAACTCTCTCCCCTTCTCAGTGCTTCTCTCCATCCAACTACTTCCCCACTTAAACAAAATAGGATCACAGACATTCCATAGTATTTCTTCTATTACTCTTGTTTGGTGCACCCCTCATGCTGCCATTCACTTTAACTGTGGGCTAGTAAACTGTTCAGGATAGGACAGGAACTCTCTGTGACTTTCTGTCTGCCTAGTACCTAGCACGACAATGTTCATCCTTTACTGCCAAATTAATATAATAGGGAAGTTTAGGATTATGATTTATGTGGGGTTTAATATATGATTTAATCGCATATTAAATGATCTCTGCTACAATAATATCTGAGCATCTAACTATTTTTTATGTATTACTCCTTATGTACCCCATTAAGTAAGGAAGTATGGAGAAATGAGGAAAAGAGAATGTAAGTGCCCTAATAGCAGGAACAAAAAGTAATAAAAATCGCACATGCATCTAGTACCTACTGCCTCTCAATTTTGTCTCAGCACCAAAATCCATCAGAATCATTATCTCTTCTCTCAGGATTAATTTCAACCTCTGTATCACCCATAGCCTATTAAGTATTCCCACTGGCCTTTCATTTGATGCCACAGCATCTAAAACTCTAAATACAGCACAGTGTATCAGTTACCACTCCACCACCAGCTCTTTCAGTAGCTGTCACAATGAATATGGAGAGTGGCTGAATTGACCTACATCACTATTCACTCATATTGATATTTATTTTTACAACACTGGCACAATGGGTTTCCTTGCTATGTTTTAAACCTTTGTTGTTGTTGTTGTTGAAATATTGTATTTTCATTTATAGGCAGGCAAAAAAACCAAAGGCCTTTGTTATCAACAAATGTTTTTAAAAATCTGCAGTGCTTTCAGTTTCTATTCTTCTCAGTGTCTCAAATGCAAGTTGCTATTCATATCTGAAACACCTCTTTCATTGGCTGCAAGTTAAAAACCACTAATATTTCAGTGTATTAATATAGTGGATTCAATTATTCATTAGGAAAATGTAGTAACTAATTAAAAATAACTTCAGTTGACATGAAGTATTTTCACATTATAATAACAAAAAAATTGCCTAGAGCATAAAAAAAAAAAATCATGGATGTGTCTTTAATGGCAACATTGATCTGTTTTCTTCTGGGCACCTGATTTTCAAGGCTGAAAGGCCAAGAGTACAAGCTAGAACAGGGCTTCTTGATAAGACAAAAAAATGAAATAGTAAAAAATGATGCAATGTATTTTTAGAAAATAATGCATAATAAAACCACGGATTTTGCTTTCCAGAATATGACTTTTCAGAATCCAATATGGACCAGAAACAGGACAGCAATGGAGTTTATTAGATACTTCTTTCAGAGATGATAAACTGGATTTAAGTGTCAGCTACATTCTATCTGTATTACGTTGTTACCATTTGAAGAGGGAACTTTAGCCTAGTCCCTGACTGCAAAGACTGAAAATAAATTACCATTGGATATAAAAGAAAAATAATTACAAGGTCTAGATAATTCACTGGATGGCTAATGGGAACATAGAGCAGAGGCATAAACAGTTCTCTCTCTTTTCTTCTCCTGTCACTTCTGCTTGCAACTTTCCTCTCTCTCTCTCTCCTGTAGCTTTGCAGGGGGTATCTGTTTTGACTACCGTGTGAGCTTAATGGGAAGGAGGGAGGGAGTGGGGGTGGAGGGGAAGAGGTCCCTTGGATCCATCCAGGGGGTTATGACGAGTTCCTGTGTGGTTTACAAGTTGTGTATATATAGATATACATATACATATAGATATAGTATATATATTGTATATTTTGTACATATTAATTGCATTTCATATTTCTAGATTGTAGCTTGCTTGTAAATACAGCTTCATTTGCTTCCAAAACCTTCTGAGCTAGTCTGGCAATTTTATTTTGGGGGGTAATTCTCTCAAATTAGTTGGGGGGTAATTTCAACCCACCACATACATATATTTATAGTATATTTAGTACAGTATATAGTATAGTACATTTATATGACATGAACATTGACAGAATTTTTTCATGGTCTAAAAAATGCGAGGTCCTGTAAAGGGAAGTCCTTGCTGCTCAAGGAGTGCCACCATCTTCCTCACTATATGAACTTGCAGCAGAAAGCCGGTGACATACACAAGAGAAGTAAAGAATGACTTAAAAACTACTCCCTTCATCTGCACATAGATCCTCAGAAAATGCTTTCTTTGCACATCAAAACCCTAAACTGTTCAAAGCTTTTAAGTAATATAACTCAATGACAAACCATTTGGATCTTTTTGTTTGCCCTCATTCCCCAAATCAGAGGAAACCTTCTTAAATGTACTGCTGAACCCTGGTAACCCATCCTTTGCAAAAAAAAAAAAAAAAAAAAAAAAAGATTTGCTTTTGTGAAGTAAGTAAAATGCATATTTGTGTCCTAGAATAGCTGAATCTCTTGCATCATGCGATTACAGCGGGCCACAAAGGAGTAAAAAATGTATCTTGATTAAGTAGACCATCTGCTGACCATCACCTCAGCTTGTTGTATCATTTGGGGATTTCTTAGACAACACAGTCTGAAAGATTAGTAATTGGCAAGAACTGACAGGAGTCAACTTAGCAAACAATTTTTTTAATGCTGCCAATAACATTCATTTATTGTCCTGTGTGATTCTCATCTACAGCAAAAACTATAGAACTACAACGGAGATGTTGATATTAAAAGTATGAGGACAGCCTAGCAGCAAGTAACTGCCCAAGCCAGCACATTCAAGCATAGCTGCAAAGGATGACAACAATTAGAGGGATCACTCTGCACTCTATTAGATAATTATCCAGATAAGGTCAAGGCTCACATTCTCCTCGAGTGCTTTGATAATGGTTTATTACAGCAGCCCATTTCAAGTTACATTAGGCTGACAGCTGTTGTGTGGAATACATTTCAGCACAGCTGCAACAAAACAGTCTGGAGGTTAATGGGGCGGCCCAGCAATGAGAAAGACAGGCTTCTCCTCCTCTCCCCACTGCCTCCACCAAGGGCTGGGAAAGTGGCACATAAGGCTTCACCTTCTGTGCAACCCCAAGAGGGTAATAGATACCCCAGTGTGCATTACTTGCAGTCACAGAAGACCTGGGCATTGAACAGATAGCTTCTGCATCCATGGGATTCTTACTATGCGTGCAAGTCCGGCTTAGGTACCATAGTCAAGTCTTACACACACACACACACATAAAAAAGCCATTTAATTGTTAGAATGAAGTAATCTTTTCATCTATAATTATAAACCTGACTTTTCGTAAGTATATTGTAATGATTAAAAAGTACATTAACATCATTACATAATCGATTTAAAAATTTATAAATGTATATAGGTACTGGTGAAACTCTTGCTAAAATGTAGAACTTAAAAATAAACACTTTTTTCTTCCACTGACTTCATTTCAGTGAACCTTGAATTATGCTTATTGGTGCAACTCTTTGCTTTTTGAACTCCTGCTGTAGCTGAATATTCATTTGATATTAAATCCTGCTTACAAGAGTTTATTTATGGATACAGTCTTCAGAGAAGGTACATTATGACTTCCCCATGTAATGAAAGTTCTTCTCAACTGTTTTAATGTTTTGTGATGTCAAGATAGCTGGCTAGCTTCTTAGATCCATACCAGTTTAAGCAATTTCATTCATAACAAACTAAACCAACAAAAAAACCTCAAACCCCAACAAATAATAAAACAAACAACAAACCAAAACAAACAAAACTGAAAAACTGAAACATCCCCAAACAACAACAAACAAAACAGACCAAACCACAACAAAGTTTGTACATTTCTTTTTGAATTTAGTACGAGCAGCTAGTATTCAGAATAGAAAATCAAGTCAAATACCCATTTGCCTTACTTTGATTTAATTCATCATGGTTCAGAAATCATGGTAAAAAAAAAATTAAATTAAATTTTCAAAAGCAAGCAGCAGAGGTTTTTCACCTTCCAGGATTCCTCTTACTGGATTAGAAAAAGAATTTGGCTCTGACATCAGAGAGATTGCTCAGATAAAAAAAAAAAACATAGATTGCACTCTCTCATGTCTTAGATTTAACACTGTCCTCTTTGAAACTTTTTCTGAATGTCAATTTTTTGATCCTTACAACATGACGGAAATACTCCATTTTACAACTGGAAGAAGAGAAGGCACACTTGTAAAAAGAAGCGTGTGACAGCAGGCATGAAATCTCTGTTCTGTCCTCAATCCACATTGCTAGATCTGGGCTTCCTGCTGCACTGTGCACACTGGCCCTGCTCAATCGTTTATCTAGAGCATAAAGTAAATGGTGGCAGGGCACATGCATCAACAGCATTGCTGTTACTGCATAATCTTTTGATTACACCACTCTGTCAAGTGACCAAAATAGCTGTCTTGAGACAGCATGCTATCTTGCAGTACATCTTTTGAGGTCTCAGTAATTCCCCTTGCAACAAGAAAATTGCTGTCTACTTCCAATCAAAGGACACCATTAGAACGGGTAGGCCAATGAAAGGGCTGGCTTCAAATAGTTTCATTAGTCAGCCTTTTTTCCTGTCGGGAATTCATGGCAGATCATGACTGTTTGTTAGCTTACAGTCTGCTTTAACATTTTGTTCATGTGCCTAAATTGTCAACTGTCTAAACTGTGCTGATGACAAAAAGGAGTGAATACTTCTCGCAGGCAAGAAGGTCAGATGCTTGGACACACCACACATAGGCCCTAACCATGCATGGCAGCACTTTTCACAGGATTGTAGAACGATTGATATTGGAAGGGGCCTCTGGAGGTCATCTGGTCCATCTCTTCTGCTTAAGCAGGGTCATTCAAAGCAGACTGCCCAGGACTGTATCCAGATGAACACCTCCAAGGATGGGTATTTCACACTTTCCCTGGGCAACTTGTGCCAGTGCTTAGTCACCCTACAACTACAAAGTGTTTCCTGATGTTCAGGGCGGAATCTCCTATGTTTCAGTTCGTGCCTGTTGCCTCTGATCCTGTCGCAGGCACCACTGCAAAAAGCCTGACTCCATCTTCTTTGCAACCTCCTTTCTGGTATTTGTGTACATGGATGAGATCCTCCTGAGCTTCTCCTCTCCAGGCTGAACACACCCAGCTCTCCCAACCTCTACTCCTATGAGATGCTCCACTTCCTTAACTGCATTGGTTGCACTTCTCTGGACTCTCTTGAGCATGTCCTCGTCTGTCTTGTACTAGGGAGCTCAGAACTGGACCCAGTAGTTCAAGTGTGGTCTCAGCAGTGCTGAGCAGAGGGGAACGATCGCTTCTCTTGATCTGAAGACAACACTTTGCTTAATACCGCCCTGGACACGGTTTGCCTTCTTTGCTACAAAGGCGTGTTACTGGCTCATGGTCAACTTGGTGTCCACCAGGACCTCCAGATCCTTCATTTGGCATAATACTAGTGCACTTGAAGAAATAACAGTGTTACACTAGAGTATATCCAGTATATGACTATAATGGTCATGGATATTCAGAAAAACAGGTGAAAAAGCTCTCACAAGATAAGCCAAAATGCAGAAAGTGCTTGTTGAGGCTTATCTACATTAAGAGACATTTCAATGGCTTAATTTTTTCTTAATGACCTGTTTCCTCCAAACTGTCTATCCGTAGAACGTATTTTCCAGTATTGTTTTTTTCAGTTAAGTGAAATTTGAGTTAATTTGTGAGCGTAGAAAGCATCACTGACATTTAGATCTAGTAAAGACATAGCATTTGTTCCATCCTGTCATATTTCAACAAGAACCTGTACACAAAAGCAGAGTTTTGAAGTATATACATCAAATGAATACAGCAGAAAGAGAGGTTACTACATGTATACAAGTAGAAACATTAGAAACGTTTTTTCTTGAAACTTAGACACCTCACCTATAGCAGGTTTGGGTTTTTTTTCACTAGTCTCTCCCTTTACATTTGTGATTGTTGAGCATTAATTTAAGAGCAGCTTAATTCTGAATTTGAAAGCAAGAATACAAAGCTAAGTTACTTCAAGTGCTGAGTAATAAACCCAGCAGATGTGCCCCTGAGGACAATTATGAAGATCTGACTACTGAGAGACTGAAGTATATTGTCTCTGAATTAAACTTCTTGAAAATATTTAGATAAATTCTATCCGGGATTTTACATGTGACATATTTGTCCTTAAAATGGTGAGAGAGCAAAAGACAGTGTTTAGAATAATCCAAATCAAAACTTACAAAGTACCTTTTAGGCTGAAGTACTTTTCAGTGTCTCCCTTCTCACTCTTCTCAGCATTGTCAAGCCTGATGTATTCACATTACAGACATTCTCTCTATAAATCATGTCTGCTCACCTCCCAAATATGCATAGGATGAAAGCAGGGAGGTGCTTACTACAGTTGCTTCCTACTACAACAAAGACCCTTTAAAAACAATGGTGTGCAACAAGTCAGCTTGCCTTTTAGACTTCTTTTATCTTCCTCCATATCTCACTCTTAAAACTTAGCCTATTTCTACAAAGATTTCTTACAAACATACTCTTATTCAGCTTCCTTCCACTTCTTTGGGGGAAAGCAGTACAATTTTGTTGTTGTTTGTTTCTTTCTCATATTAAATTAGCTTAACAGACAGACCTTCATCCTTATTTAGCGTATTACACAGTGTTGGAAATTATCCAAGTTTTGATCTGTAAAACATTCACAGTAATGATCAACAGCATACATATAAGAAATACTAGAGAGAAACAAATTCACATTTATTTTAGACAACAAAGGTAGAGTTGAAAATCTTGTTGAAAAATGTTGGTATTTCACTGTTAAAGTAAAAATCACAGTAAAATATATCACCTAGAATATACAAACCAGCATAATTATTTGTCACTCATAAATCTCAATCTAAATCTTTTACAAAGCATAAATTCATCAGTTAGACACAGTCACATAATGGTATCTGCTGAAATTGTCAACAAATCAATTAAAATAAACGAATGGAAGAACAGAATTGAATTAGTCTAGGACAAGAGTGAAGTTTAGCTTAGTCTCTTTAGTTGGACAAAATGTAGCTTGAAGACACTGCTGCTAGGAAATAGAAGGATGAAAGGGTAATGTCTCTTATTTTTATCCTGGCAATGACCAATTGTTTATCTGTTTGCATTTTAGCAGATACAATTTCAGAAGTTTAGTGTGAAGCAGACAGAAGAGGAGAACAGAGTCAAGTTGTTTCTAATTGTTAACAGAACAAATGCATTTCATATTGAAATAAATTATCTAATATTACAGAAAACATTATGTTCAATATTGCCACTGATTATCATATTCCTGTACCATGTGGACATATTGTCAACACCATAGTTTACATATCTCTCCTTATTTCCTGTTCCTTGGCTGAAATAGTCACTATTACAGCACACAGTAAACATACCTGTCTTGGGTAGATTTTACATGCAACAAATTCCCTATTTACATCACCAAAATGGTCAATGTGTGTCTTTACAACAGTGAAACAATGCAGGATAAATAAAATCTGGTTATAAAGCTAGGCTGTAAAGATGATTTTCAGACAGCAATCCTACATGACTGCAGAGAGAAAGTCAACATAACAACAAATATCTGTCAATACCCGAGGCAGTTAATCTGGCTGCTAAAACAATCAAACAAGAACAACAAAGATCAACCAACAAAAAAACCCCAAACACACTAAGTGTCAGAAAAGACTGTTCTCCCTTCTGACTATTCTGCAAAAGTGAAGCCCTCACCAGGACTGGAAGAGCCTGGGAATTGGAGGAACACATCAACAAGAAATAGCAGAGACTACCCCTACAGAAGTTTTGATCCTACTTCAAAAAGGAGGGAAATCCATTGAAGTCAATTAATTTTTGGACAATTAAAAGAGTAAAACATACATTAATTACTTAAAAGGATGTTTGATACAAAAATACTGTGAATTGTTTCTGTCATACTAGAATACAAGAAGTATGTTCTATTTATCAGGTACATTTTAATTCAAAGAAAAATGTTGCATCCGAGTACATGACCCTAGGCTAAACTGCTCTAACAATTTTATATCGATATAGTTGCTTACAGTTCAAAAATCATACAATCAGAGAATGGTTTAGGTTGGAAGGGACCTCCAAAGGCCACCTAGTCCAAACCTCCTGCAGTGAGCAGGGACATCCTCCACTTGATCTCTGGTTGCCCAGAGCCCTGTCAAGCCTGACAAAATGCCGTAAGGGTTAACACTGTGATCAGTATGTGTGGCATTGCTCATTGTAAATGCATGAAATAGAGAATATTGGTTGAAGTGGTGATAATTATAAATTTGAATGAACTTCTAAATTGGATCCATTGCATAGATTGTTGAAATGTTAAAGCAATTAGAACAGCTTTTTGCAATAGATTAATTCAGGAAAAATTCCAACCGACAGTGAAGTAGCTCTTGGGAAATAATTACCAAAATAGTAAATGGAGTTCATAATCAACAAAGATGGTAACTTAATGAAGCACAATTTCCTCCTGAGTAGATGATATGTCATGTCACCCTAACCAACCTATGATACAGGTCACTCAAAATCATATTTTGAGAAAGCAAACATCTTTGGGAACACTGCTATGGGCATACATCTTGCATTCCTGCTGGAACTGATTTAATTTAACGAAGATGCAGCTACTCATCACTGCAATCTATCCTCAAGACAGCAAAGGATGTAGAGGTAAGAAGACAGAAGGGGAGGAAGAGTTCTAATCATGATAGTATTATGACAGATATGAGAGAAAAGACTTCAATAACTAGTTGCATCAATTTTAGAAAGCTCAAATGTTCTTCTAAATAGACGTTCAGGCAAACTTTAAACAGCAAAAATTTGGGTCTATTGTGCATACTAAAGCAAGGGGAAGAAATACACACTAGATCACATTTGCTATCTGTCAGAAAAAACAAAACTTTTGGATCCATTTTCCAGTATATTTAAAACCTTCATTTCTTACAAATCAACAGATTGCCATATTCTTTAAAATCTGTAGTACATTTTTTTTTTGCTACTATTCAAATGCAGCTTGGGTGCTGCCATTCAGCATATTGCAGAGAGTATTGAATCTCTCAATGTATCCAAGAAAGGGGAACTCAAAGTGCTGAGGCAAAAATACCACACCTGAAAGCTAGTTTGCATTATCTGATTAGTTACAAGTGGGAAGACTGGAAGAGTGTGGACCAGGCAGAAAGTTAATCCCTCTCCAGCTGAGAGGGATTCTTAAGGTAGAACCAGATTGCATTAAGAATCTGATGTACTGCCAGTCATTCTCAACTCAGCTGCTCCCCAGCTGCTGCAGCTGGACGTAAAATAGCAGAAGAGTCACACTCAAAATGGTTGCTAGACCATTTAATGTTTTAACAGTCTAAAGAAAACTTACTGCTTTTCTCTGGGGCTGTGCTTGCCCTTTCAATGTTCCTCTGTGTCCTAAGTTTGCTAGTTTCAGTCTTATTCAAGTTGAAAGGGGGAGAGACGCGTTATGGCATCCTGAGGTACATGCTGAGAGCAGTACAATCTTCACAGTAGGGGTGTTTTTTCAAAAGTCTTGGGATCTGTTAGGGGCTATTATAATTTTTCTTTCTCCCTGCTTCCCAGGCAAATTTCACAGAATTAGAGAATCATAAAATGTTAGGAGTTGGAAGAGACCTCAAAAGATCATCTATAGTCCAACCCTGCTGCCAGAGCAGGACCACCTATAACAGATCACATGGGAATGCATCCAGGTGGGTTTTGAATATCTCCAGAGAAGGAAACTCCACAACACCCTGGGCAGCCTGCTCCAGTGTTCCATCACAGTGAAAAAAATTTTCCTCGTGTTTCCATGGAACTTCCTATCCTTCAACTTCCACCCATTGCCCCTTGTCCTGTCATTGGGCATCACCCAGAAGACCCTGACTCCATCCTCTTGGTGCTCACCCTTTACATATTTATAAACATTCATGAGGACACCCCTTAGTCTCCTCCTCTCCAAACTAAAGAGCCCCAGCTCCCTCAGTCTCTCCTCATAAGGTAGATGTTCCACTCCCTTCATCATTTTTGTGGCTCTGTGATGGACTCTTTTAAGGCACATTTATTTCTTCATGGGCACTTATTCAGTGGCAGCTCTGGCAACATCCCTTCTCAGCAGAGTAAATAACAGATGCTCACATGGAGATTAGAGCTGTTACAGGGGATGCTCCAACATGTGGAGGCCACCTAGGCCCTGGTAGATGACTCTCAAGACAAGAGTCACAAGCAACATGCTTTATTATACCACACAGTACAGTGGTTGTCCAACAGTGACAGATTCTGGACACTCATTCTGTGGTTTGCAGGGGCTGCACCCACATCTTGCAGCATACTTGCTGAGATGGTCACAAACAGTTACACACTGAAAGCAAAAATATAACAAAAAAAAAATACTGAGCCCAAGGTTGCTGATAAACACAGGGTAACCAGAGCAAGTACAGGGGCTGGGTGGAGACCTGGTGGTCTGTGTTGCCATGGCACTGGGCAGAATGGAAGGGGCAAGGCAGAGGCTCATCACTCCATTCTTCCACTTACTACCTGCAACACTTCTGAACAGAGGAGTCACAGTAAAAAAACCCAAGAAATGTATTAACAAACAAAGAAGGTCTGGTCAGGGACATTAAGGTAGGAGGCAGCCTTGGCATATTCTTGGCAGCGAGGAGCTGCTGGAAAAACTCACATGGAAGAGGGAAGTCTACGATAAGTGGAAAAAGGTCTGGGCAGTTGGGAGGATTATAGAAATACTGTCAAAGCATGTCAAGATGCAACAAGGAAGGTCAAAGCTCTCTTGAAACTAAACCTGGCAGGTGAAGTGAAAGATAACAAGAAGGTCTTCTTTAAATACATCAATAGTAAAAGAAGAACAGGGAAAACTTGGGTCCATTCTTAAATGGGTGGGAGACATGGTTACAGATGATGCAGAGATGGCAGAATTACTGAATGCCTTCTTTGCTTCAAACTTTACTGCTAAGACCAGCTCTCAGGAATCTCAGACATTGGAGGTAAGGGAGCAAACCTGGAAGGAGGAAGACTCTCCAGTGGTCAGTGTAGATTGGATTAGAGATGGCTTGGATGGAATAAAAACACACAGATTCATAGGCCCTGATAGGGTGCATCCACAAGTTTTGAGGGAGGTGGCTGATGTTGCTGCTGCTCCACCATTTTTGAAAGATTGTGGAGAACAGGGGAGGTGCCTGAGGACTGGAAGAGGGCTAATGTCACTCCAGTCTTCAAAAATGGGAAACATCCAGGCAACTACAAACCAGTCAGCCTCACCTCCATCCCTGGAAAGGTGATGGAGCAGCTCATTCTGGAGGCCATCTCCAACCACATGAAAGAAAAAAGAGGCATCGAGAGTAGCCAGCCTGGATTCATTAAGGGGAAATCTTGGTTGACTAATCTGATAGCCTTCTATGAAGTCATGACCAAATGGATAGATGAAGGGAGAGCAGTGGATATCATCTATATTGACTTCAGCAAGGCTTTTGATACCATCTCCCATAAGATGCTTGGAGGTAAACTCAAGAAAAGTGGGTTAGATGATTGGACCGTGACATGGATTAGTAACTGGCTCAACAACAAAGTTCATAGTTGTGATCAGCGAGTGATGCAGAATCCACTTGGAAGCCTGTGGCCAGTGTGTCCCCAGGAGGTCATTACTGGGTCCAGTTTTGTTCAACATCTTCATTAATGACCTGGATGAGGGAACTGAGTGTACCCTCAGCAGGTTCACTGATGATACAAAACGGGGAGGGCTGGTTGACACCCCCTTAGGCTGTGCTGCCTTCCAATGAGATCTTGACACGCTGCAGAGTTGGGTGCAGGCAAACCTCATGAAGTTCAATGAGGATAAGTGCAGAGTCCTGCATCTGGGGAGGAATAACACCAGGCACCAGTACAGACTAGAGGTTGTCCTGCTGAAAAAGCAGCTCCATGAAGAATGACTTTAAAGTCCTAGTGGACAGCAAGTTCTCCATGGGACAGCAATGTGCTCTTGTGGCCAAGAGAGCCAATGGCATCCTAGGGTGCATCAAGAAAAGTGTGTCCAGCAGGTTTAGGGAGGCTCTCCTGCCCTCTGCTCTGCCCTGGTGAGACCACACTTGAAATAGTGTATCCAGTTTGGGGCTCCCCAATTCAAGACAGACAGGGACTGGCTGGAGAGAGTCCAACTGAGAGCTATGAAGATGACTGCAAGACTTGAACATCTCTCCAGTGAAGAAAGACTGAGAGAACTGGGACTGTTTCATCTTGAGATCTTATCAACATCTACAAATATCTGAGGGGTGAGTGTCGAAATGAAGCTGATAGTCTCTTTTCAGTGATGGCCAGTGATAGGAAAAGGAACAATGGGTACAAGCTAGAACACAGGAAGTTCCATTTCAACATGAGAAGACACTTCTTCACAGTGAGGGTGATGGAGCACTGGAACAGGCTGCCCAGACAAGTTGTGAAGTATCCTTTTCTGAAGGCTTTAAAAACCATATTCCAATATGGCCTGCCCTGGGTGATCCTGCTTTATCAGGGGGACTGGACTTGATGCATCATTTCTAGAAGTCCCTTCCAACCACTAATATTCTGTGATTCTATGGTTCTGTAATTAACCTTGGCCCATTGATCTCACCTCTTTAGATCCCCCTGTAAAGCTTCCAAACCATCTAGCAGATCAAGACACCCACTCAGCTTGGTGTCATCTGCAAACTTACTGAGGGTGCATTCAATCCTCTCATCCAGAACATTACTAAAGATATCAAAGAGAATAGTATCCTCTCAGTACTGGGCTCAGGCACCATGGGGTTGCACACTGGGTGGGGGCACTGCTCATGCAGTGTTGCAGTCACGCTTGGCTTGCTAACCTTTGGGGAGCAGCTCTGCTCCTGCTGCTCCCCGACACCAGAGCTGAGCCATGACAGCCTTAGGACATGTAATGGGCTGCCACTCTGGACTTGGTGCTGAGATAAATTTTCAGGTTTTTCTTGTGATCAGAAATAGGCCACAGCTTTTGGATGCTTCTGTGGCTAATGAATTGAAGCCTACCTCAGGCAAAGAATTGCGGTAAGAGCCATACCTTCAGGGATGTTCCAATGAAATACAATGGCTTAAAAACAATATAGCAGCTGATGTTGGAAATGGATGCATTTTCCCTTTGAATGAGTACAGAAACAGGAAAAGAAAAGAAAAGATGAAGTGCAAGCAGTATGTGACAGCGCAGTCTTTACAGACACCACTGTGGGTCTTTGTAACTGGGTCACTGCCTTCCTCATCTGTTCCCTTAGGTAACTCACCAAGCTACTCAAGCTATCCAGTTCATGTTTAGGAACTATTAAGATGTTTTTTAAACTCTTTCAAACATAGAGCTTGATTAAGATATGACTGAAAACCTTGACCTACTGACCTGGGAGGCAGGAGTTCTTCCACTCAAAACTAAATTTGACTGATGTGATGTCTCCATTTTTCTGATTCCTTATTTACTGATCCTAATCCAAACTCCTTGCAATGAGGAGTGTAGGGCAGCACATTCAAAGGCTAGTATCTACAGTTGTGATTTTAATTAAAGTATTTTCATATGTTTTCTGAGTTTTTAAATTGCTGTATAGGATGTTGAGGTCCTCATGCAATCCCCCTTTATATCTAAAGGGATAAAAGACAGTGTGAGAGCATTATTGTCTCAGATGGTGTAACAATGGAAAGAGGTAAGTTCTTCATAGATGAAATTCTGTCTTCTCTTTCAGATGATCTCTCTAAACCACTGCAACTACACCACAGAAAGGCCTATGTTGACCATTACACTGGAAAGGCCCCATGGAAATCATCATGGTCTCCCCTGTGTGAATTGAGAAGGCCACTCCACACACAAAATGTATAAAGGGGCAGCATTGTTTTGAGTTCAAGGGTTGCATCTACCACAGATGCCCTTGCTGCATGTATACCCACCACCAAAGAACTAGGACTAATCCTGTGAGATGTCACTGGATCCACGGGTGCTGATATCTTTCTTTCTTACTTCTTATGTCACTCTCTCTTTTCTCTTTTTTTTTTTTTTTGTTTTTCCTATTTTCCTCTCCTCTTATCCAACCAAGTGTCCTTAAGGTGCAAGAGAGCTTTCATTTAATGCTCCTTGGATCAAATAAACTTAACTCATCAGCTGTTTGGTGTCAGTTCACCTTAATTTACTCCGAGGGACTTTTTGAATCCAGCACAACCTCCCCACAGCCTGGGGCTGGTTTGGGAATCAGGTCTGACAGGCGGACAGAACAAGATGAGAGTGAAGCAGTTCAAATATGGGATTCAGGTGATAAAGCAGGATGGGATGGCAAGCATAAAGCTCCAGTACCAAGGAAGAAGATCTTCTGAAGTTTTACACTGAAGAAATGCATATTACAAAAAATTTCAGATACACATACCCATAATTTTTCTTATGTTTAAAGATTGGGTATCAGCTTTCCTACAAACTTGAAGTCTGGTAAGGAAATTTAAGACCTGAGTTCATAAAAATGAAGTGAAAAGATTTTAGATTTTTTTTTTTTTTTTTAAGATTTAGCTATTTAGAACTCCACAAAGTTTTTAGCCCATCCTGGTCTTGCCTCTGTGACTTGGACTGATGACAACAGACCTGCTGTTTATAATCCAAGCAGGATCAACCCAGGTGGCTATGGCAGGTTGCCCACTAGTTTGTGTTGTTGTCATCTTTCTGGGCATGGCCAACTTTGCAGAAGTGCTCAGTGCGGATCGTACAGCCAAAGCACAGTCAATGCCTAGCAGTGAATTTTGGATTTGTACCTGGCACATCTTAAGCCTGATGGGAAACAGGTTAAAGTCTTAGGAAACCTGGCAAAACTTTTTCTCTTTCCCCAGCAAGGTTTCTAATGAAGTTGGGGAATGATATTTCCTAACCATGGCAGGAAATTCAGTAATTATGACTGCATTTTTTATATTGTAACCTGTACCTTATATGTTGCTTTCTTTTGTTCATGACATCCTCTTGCAGAACCTTCAGATCTCTATAGGTCAGCCACATTTTCGATTAACAATAATGGTGGGGGGTTTTAATTATTGTATTTAGAAATTGCTCCAGTATGAATTTAGCAAACTGAATTCTAGCAAGACAATCCTGAGATAAAGGAAGAATACATTAGTTTGTGAAACTCGGAACTCTGGCTCATGTCTTCTTTGGCATAGTGCAGAATTACAGAATTATGAGGGGTTAAGACTTGCCATTTAATCCTTCTCTTTAAAAGAAAACCTGACATGAAAATATACAGTTAGAAGATGGAGTGTTTTGCTTTGGATTCTCCTCTTCATCCTGGGAAAATCTTCATTTATAGTTAAATCAAGAGATGAATCAATGAAAGAGAATGAAAATAACCCTATTAGTGAAATATGACAGTCTGACAGATTAGGCCAAACCAGAAACTGGATAGACATAAAGTACCACTTCACCTAGAAAGTAACCTATTGTGAGTTTATCTAGTGAAAGAAATTTCCCTGTTTCAAATATGGATATTATTTTTAGTTGGAATAAAATATCTGCACTGCAAAGTATCCAAAGAAGTCCTGCTGATTTCATAAAACTTTAATTGCAACAGTAATTGCAAAGGCTTATCTTATTTGAAAAGACTATTTTACTGATCCATTCATGCAAAAAATTAAAAAGTTCATCCTAAACTGTTGTAATACCTATTACTTACCTATTAACTAAATCCAGGAATAAAAAGCAAGAAATATGAAAATAGCTGTAGCTTAATCCAGCCCTAAGAAATGGTGAATGGAAGGGTTTTTTTTTAGCAAACTAATGCCAGGATAAGATGGCACCTGTACGTTGAGCTTTCTGAACCAGTGGAAGGATTATTTGTGGGGTTATTTTAAGAATAGACTCTGTCATCTTCATTTGTAAAGGTAATTCCTTTTCTAGGCAAGTAGTTCAAGTCTCGCTGCTAAAGCTTTAATATGGAATAAGGTATAAGACACTGTGAATAAAAATGGTAGGAAGTCAGCAGTTTCACTTCCTTTTGTGAGGATCCAAACTTCATTTACCATATAAATTACCAACCACCTTTTTAACTCGGTTGTAAATTTGTCATAGTTTTTTTCTTTCTTTAAAAAGCAATTGCTGCTTAAAACTAACAATTGCAATGAAGCTAATTTTAATTTAAGCAGAAAGGAACTTTGTTGACACTTCCCAGTAAATCCTTTACAACAACACAGTTCTATGGCAGAATATGTGCTCTATGACCTTCTAATATAATAAGAAACAAACTTAAAATGCATAAATTTGGGACGATGTTTCAGCCTGGCAAAAAAAGCATCGCTGCAAATAATTACTATCTTTTAGCATTATCTTCAAGGCTGAGAGGGAAAAGTAGGAATCTTACTTCAGTTTCAACACTGACAAAATATTTTTCACTCAAATGTCTTCTACCTCATTCTCTTTCCCAACGATGGTTTGTATAATCAATCATATACAAGGGATTCTGTTAAAAAGGCTTACAATTCAGTGTTAGGTTGCAGTGTTGGATATTGAAACTCTCAACTCATGGAAATACTCCACCACATATTAGATGAGAAAGCATTACTTCTGTCATTTTCCTGTGAAGTAATAAGACTTGAGTAACTCATGAAATGCTGAATCCTAGACTGGTGCATTAGCTTCCTATGTTATCTGTTAGCTTCTGTATTATTTCATTCTTTCCACCAAAAGAAAGAGGCAAAAGTATGTTTACACATGTACAAAAATGAATTTACTATGTCAGCTTCCTCAACTGAAGCACTGCAATATTTGAAAATCTGAAATAGGAATTCCCCTACCTAGATGCTCTTCCCCTTAGCTGTGATCAGTTTACTTAGCTAGTGCACATACACTGCAACACAAAATACCAAAAAGACAACAGAATGTGCAGATGCATTACCACTGAGCAGAAAAACTTGCCCAGACCAGCAACACTTTGATCATTTCTTGCACCAGAGAAGTTATCGCTTATTCTTGATAGAAGGTGCCAAAAAGTGCAGTATGCATTTATTAGAACAAAAACACACGCTGCTAGCTAGGAAACCAGCCTCCATGTTCTACACTAACAGAGAAATAAAGAGAAAGAAATGCTTGTCACTTTTGAACTGGGGCTTATATTGATGGACTACATAGTGGCACTAAAAATAAGGGAAGGATTTGTTGCTTTTGCAGTGCTTGGTTCTGATCAGACAAACTTTATAAGCATTCAGACAGTCTGTGTCTTTATTCCTTTAGTCTTCATGCAGCAAATCATTTAAACACATAGTTAGTTTTAATTGGATTTATTGGGATTTAAGGGTATGTTAAAGTACTTTTAATTGTACTCTGAATTGGCATTTCAATAATTAACAGAGCAAGAATATTGTCTTGCCATTACTGGGAACCCAAAGGATTTCAGACAACAGAGTGGCCTGTCACAAGGTGAGAAACTGCTTCACAACAGACTGTAAGACATTTCAAGCATGACATTTTTAACTCCATAGCTTTAAAAGTGGATTGTACGTACTAGGAAATCAACACACATGGCAGTGCTTCCACAGGCTTGTAAAATATCTTTTCCAGTATATTTTTTTTTAAATCAAATTAGGAAAAGTGTTATTGAAAACAGTATTCACTAATTTTCTCCCCCTCCAAGTTAATTACTGCCATGCTTCTACAATTTACAAGATCCTGTGTAACAGAAAAATCACTAGATTTGTGTTTGAAAAACATAGATTTATATAATTACAACAGTAGCAGCTGAGATAACTCTAACTGAAACAGATCTGTGAAATACATCATACGTGAAGATACGAAGGGACTTTACTCTTGCACCTTTTGCTTTCATGGAAAGAAACAATCCTCTCACCCCATAGTGGAACCATTTTAGGGCAACAGGAAAAAAATACAAGTTATCTGATTTTATTTTTTTTACTATGTATTTTTATTATTATTATTTTAAATTTAAAGAAATTAAAATATAACCATGAGATAATACTGTTTTAAGTTAAGGACTAGTCAGGTCTATGGCCATCCAACAGTATTTATCACAAAATTGCTATTAGGTTTAAAAATGAATTTAAGGAAGAAATTCCTTATTCCAAGTTTACAAGTCACTCCAATTAAAAATTTCTCCAGGAAAAGAAACACTATTACATAATGTTTAAGTGAATTCTTACTGACCAGTAAAAAAAAAATCCTCTGTGAATTACAAGTAATAGATGCAATAAAGAAGTAGTCAGGTTGTTGTGATAAGAGCCATAGAAACATGATATGACAGCCTGAGACTACTACATTTTAAGATCCTTGCAGTGACTTTTCACATAAGATAGCTAGTATTGGATGGATAGCAGTGGATGGTGTGTCTTATTTAGAGCATTAACTTATTTTTAAATATCATTGAAACCTCCACCTGCAAGATTAGGTTTTGCAGCTGTAAAATTAGAACCCGTATTTCTAGGATCAGCATGTAAGGCTCAGATTCAAGAAAGCATGTAGGTAAGCATTTTACTTCTAGCATGAGCTCAGAAGCTTTCCTGCAATTCTTAAAGGGCACTGGAGCAGATTTTAGAAATATCTTCTTTACCAAATGAAAAAAAGCCCTCCATGTGGACATTAGCTAGCAGAAAATGAAGTGTCCCTGTGGAGTGAGAACTGCTCTGATACTAAGATCAGCAGGAAAACTCTCAAGTTCCCTGGCTTGCTGGTACATTTCTCATGTGTTGCAAATGAACTCCATACATTTGAAAAACCTGATAAAAGAAAAGATCACCAATTACTGCAGTAAACCATGTTAAACTGATTGCCATCACACAAGCCCTATGACCAGTCAAACAATTACATAAATTTTGACAAAATTTGGGAATACTGGCCTTGGGTGCAAGAACAAGTCTTTCCATGAAAAATTACTGCAACAAACTATTCTTCCTCACTAGTGAAAAAAAAAATCACTGATTCCAGTCATCTTCACATTTAACAGGTGGCAAAGGTTTGCCATATAGATAAAACACAGATATTTAAATATTTACACATCTTGAAGTAAACAGAAGTTTCCCTTATTTAAACGTTGGCAGTGTTCTTGCACAACACGCTTGCCCAAAAAAGTGAGTTTTGTACAGAAGGTTACACGGATATAGTTTTATTGAATGTACTTCTCTTCCATGCTCAAATAACAATGGATTGCAATGACATGGAACTAAACACAGCTTATTTGTTGGAAAAGCTGACCAGGACCTCTACTAGGGCACTGGTGTGAGATTTCAAGTTGGAGTCTTTAGTTGTGGTAAAGCAGTAACAAAAAAAAAGGTGAAATATATACACTGTTTAGGGGTTTATCTTCATTCACAATTACAACTTTCATTCAGTTGAGAGGGGCTACTCGCATTCATGATTTTTCCACTCTTTCAAGCCACTGTCATCCTATTGTTTCCTACTTAACTCAGAGGTCCACTTCCACTTCAATATATAAAGGAAGCTTTTAAGAAAGACTTTTTACTGAGGCCTATAGTGACTGGATAAGGGGTAACAGTTTTAAATTGAAAGAGAGTGGATTTAGATCAGATATAAGGAAGAAATTATTTACAATGAGGATGGTGAGATACTGCAACAGGTTGCCCAGAGAAGCTGAGGATGTCCTATGGTGGAAGTGTTCAAGGTCAGGCTGGATGGGCAACCTGATCTAGCGAAAGATGTCCATAATTGCAAGGGGGTTGGACCACATGATCTTTAGACTCCATTTCTGTCTTCAAGGTATGTGACTATGAGTTCTATTATAATGAAGGATTTGACAGTCAATTCATTTCCTGAGGAAGCATAGATATTTAGGCCTTGAAAGGTTTTGTTTTCTATTAATGGAAAAAAATAAAATTAGGTTAATTACTGCTGTGGTAGTTTTTTCATTAACTTGTAGATCTGTTTATTCTTTCCCATTTCTCCAGGTATCATCAAATGATGCTGAAATCAACTGAGTATTGTCTAATCATCATTTTTTAAAGTATGGAGTCAGTATCAGTTCTACCTGTTCATACCAACCTTAGTTTTGATTCTCCCTTTGCAGTGAAAGTAATAAAATTTGATCAAATTGTTTCCTAACAAACAAATTGGGGAATCAATATTGTATTTACACTGTTCTAGAATAAAGCAAAATAATGTGTGTTCCTGCCTCAGACAGTTATTATTTTCTAAAGTCAAAAAACTGGGACACCTGAAAACGTTGGCTTCCTTTCTAATATTCCTAAAGACTTTCTCTTATTTTTCCTATATTGCCCTAGAGGCAAATAGTCTTCTATACTTCAAGGAGAGTTTCTTTTATAATGCAAAGATGGCATACTCAATAAAATCTTCTTTCTACACTCTCAAGTTCTATTTCAACAGATATATTCCATCAAGCAGCCTCTAAAAATTGACCGGGGAAGGCTCTCCCACCTGACTGAATTTTTCCAGCTCACCAATTTCATTGCTTAAACTCATCAAGTCTAACTATTTTCCTTATTTATAAAGAAAGAAAAAATCACCTCAATTTTTACTGCTTCATCCTTGAAAAGGGCTTTACTGTTTAAGCTTTAGTATCTCTGCCCATGGTCTGCCATCATCAGCTCATGTAGAAAACAACAATAAAATGAAATCACCCATGGAGGTCATTCCTTTTGTCCTGTGATAATATGAAGAACCAGAGGATTTAGCAATGAATTCCAGAATTTTAATAACCTGAATAAATTGTTAAGCACAAGCCAAAATGAATATAGAATGTGACATTCATTTCACATGAATCAATGCACAGAGGTGCAGCCTGAAATCTCCAAAGATATCTTCCTGTTTTTACTGAGGAAAAATGATGAAGAAAGGGGAAGGTTTTTTTACATACATTCTTTTCAATAAGGCAAAAAGCATTTTTTTTAAGATCCAAAAACAGTGTGAAAGAGTAAATTAAATACCATCCTAATGAAAGTACTCCAAAATTGTAGCTGAAAACCACTGACTGGCCCAAGGCTTCTGATTGGTCCAGTTCCTACCTCCCTCCCTTCCTACCTCTTTCTTTTCCTTCCTTTCCCTCTCTCCTTCCCTAGTTCCCTTCTTTCCATTTCCCTGCCTTGTCTGTTTTTTGTTGTGAAAAACAAAACCAAGCCAAACCAAATCTTCAAACTCATACCCTAAAACTTGTTAGACCTCTAATTCTTGAAATAGACTTGTAGTGACTCAAGACAGATGATTACTACACAAATCTAATTTAACAGCACTATCTTTTGATTGAAAAATTGTCTAATTAAAACTTTGATGTGACTGACAATTTTCATTCATAAAATTCATAATTCATAAAGTTTAGCACTATAACTTAAGATAAATACTATCATTGCTTATGTGACACCACAGATCTCAAATTAAAAAATCATACAAATGGACAAATTGTCCAAGCCCTCAAGATGATATCTTAATGACTCAACTTCATGGTCCCAGGCATGACTGTGACTTTAAGATTTTTAGTTGAATATAAAGAAGTAAACACAACAGAGGATGTATATTCAGTAACTACAGCATCTTTGAGGCTTTCAAGTTGATAACACTTCCTCACATGACCCCACATCTGTTTTATTTGTTGTTTTTTTCCAAACACCTACAGTTGATGCCTTTGATTCATGTCTGTTGTAGAAATGCACACTGTCTGCCTTTGCACTCTGTTGACAATTTGTAATTTTAAGAATCTTAAATCTGAGCTGCCTCAGAAAAAAAATCTGTTAGAAATGTGCCTTGAAGCAAGGCAACAAAGTATATAAACAGTCATAATGCTAACATATTTCTGCATAGTTCTGTGTTTTGTATAAAATCTTTCCTTTCCACCCTCCCCCCCACACTTCCCACCCCCGAAAATAACGTTTTATGGCTTTCAATTCCTGGAGATACATTATGCCATATAAGTGTAAAAAACATCCCCTTTTCAGCCTGTGATATATTGCACTAAATAGTCCTTCACCGGGAATAATCTCTGTTCTGGCAGAACGCATTGCAAAGACAGAAATACAATTGAAGTTGGACAGATAAAGATTTTGCAATAAACTATATGAACTAGATGATAGACAAGGAATGGGTATCCATGGCTTTATATATGAAGCTTGAAGGAGAAGTGATCTCTTTATTTATACTGCTAAACCAAATGCTAGCCAAAACCAACAATTAGATGAAATCAAGCTTCTGAAAATTAAAAACCCCTGAACATACATATTATGTATTTGTACTTCCAGCTCATTCTGTGCTGACATAATCAGGTCAGTGTAATGCACCGTTTTCATAGTATCATACAATCATTATGGTTGGAAAAGGCCTTTCAGATCAGCAAGTCCAACCATAACACAACTACAACACAACACAACAACATAAACTGTATCCTAAACTACACACTTCTGGAACACCTTCAGGGATGGCAACTCCACCTCCTCCCTGGGCAGCCTGTTCCAAAACCTCACTACTCCTTCCATATAGAAGTTTTTCCTAATATCCAATCTAAACCTCCCTGGCACAACTTAAGCCCATTTTCTCTCATCCTATCACTAGTTACTCAGAAGTAGAGACCAACTACCTCAGAAGTAGAGACCTTCTTTCAGGCAGTTGTAGCAAGCAGTAAGATCTCTCCTTAGCTTTCTCTTCTCCAGACTAAACCACCCCAGTTCCCTCAGCCTTTCCTTGTAAGACATGCCCTCCAAACCCCTCACCAGCTTTGCTGCTCTTCTCTGGACACCCTCCAGCGCCTTAATGACTTTCTTATGCTGTGGTGCCCAAAACTGAACACAGTACTCAAGCTGTGGACTCACCAGGGCTGAGTACAGGGGCAGAACCACTTCCCTACTTCTTCTGGAAACACTGGTTTTGATACAGGTCAGAATTCCATCGGCCTTCTTGGCCACCTGGGCACACTGCTGGCTCATGTTCTGTCAGCCGTTCACCAGCACCCCCAGATTCTTTTCATCTATGCTGCTTTCCAGCCACTCTTCCCCAAGCCTGTAGTGTTGCTTGGGGTTGCTGTGACTAAAGCACAGGAGTTCCGAGGGGCTTCAATTAAAATCAGAGACTGAGTTTGACAGATTCAACTTAAAGATATGAAAAAGAGTCTGTTTCCTGCAGATGTTTCAAGAAGTCTACAGACTTATTGCAGAGGATGACAAGGAAAGTACAGCACTACAATAGAGATAAGCAAAATGGTTATTATATTAACCAGCATAAAGCTAAAAATACGGATTTCTTCCAGCCAGGCTGGGACTTCAGAGCAGAAGATGATGATGATGCAATATCCAACAGTTTCTCTTTGGAAATAAGAAACAGTAGCAATTTTCTTATTGTAGAAACTGAAAGTGGTTACTTGGCATTACCACGGGGCCACTTATGTGAAATATGCAGGAATAATGAGAAAGGGTAATCAGAAATGGTGGGAATTGAAGAAAACGAATAAATCACTTTTCAGTCTGAAAAACAGCTTTCTGACAAAGAAACAGACATGCTCATTGAAACCAAACCTTGGGAGGTGGTAAGGTGGATAGCAGACAAGATAAAGGACATCTGTTGTTGACCTCTGGAGTGCAAATGTTTGAAATGCTTAACCAATGACCATTCAGGTAAGTTTTGTGTGGCTAAGAGTGGAAAATCACTGCCAGAAACAGGCTTGCTTTCAACTGCTGCTAAAGGTATATAAGCTTTGTGTGTTCTCGCAATAAATGATTCATTCCTGTGCTATCTACAGGTGTCATCAAGGAGCCTTCCTGGATATCTCAGAGGGGGATCTGTGCCCTTACTTAATGCGCCAAAAGAAATATGTTGCTGACTTTGTGAAAGAAAAAATTACAATTTTCTCTCTCCTAGACACAGAAAAAAACATGTTCTCTGCAGTAACTGTATATATACATTAGTTTTTAATGCTATGCACTCAAAAAAGTGTACCAAATTCTCTCTTGAAACACAAGTATCACATCCCCTTTCAGAAATCAACAGTAGCCGAACTGATTTTCATTTCCAAAAATTATGGAAAGATTGAAGTTGGCAGGGATCTCTAGAGATCATCTGTTCCAAGATCCTGCTCAAGCTGGGTCACCTAGAGCTGGTTGCCCAGGACTATGACATTTTAATATCTCCACAGTGGGAGACTCCACAACCTCTCTGAACCACTGTTTGATCACTCTCATAACACAGAAGTGTTCTCTCTCATGTGCAATAATAGCGTTAGATACGAATTAAGCATGGTAGGTATCATATTCAAGAAAGATTTATAAAAGAAGTCTTACAGGAGAAAAAGTCAGGAAATACTGCAGACCAGCTTCAGCATCTACTACTGTTATAGTTAACATAATGCTACGTTGAAGGGTATTTTTTAAGAAAGAAAGAAATTTTATGCTTTTCACCCAATTTTCTGTCTCTACAGTAAACCTGAATGTATCAATCAAGATTTCTGAGAAAAGTTTTACATGTCTCTTTATCGGTTGCATTTGAGATTGAATCAAAATTATCAAAGAAAACTCTGAAGTGCTTAGAACAGAGTGGTGTTCTTCATCTTCTCCACCTGAAAGCCTTTCTCACTCAAGTGGACCATACTGACACTGCGAACAAACAGCAAGACTCTTCCACACTAGTTATTCCCCTTTCTGGCAGCAGGAAAAACAGAAGAATACTTGCTGTCTCTCCTAATTCTACCTTCCTGTCTTGTTTAAGCTTCCCTTGGGCCATTTTGATTAAGAAAATCTCTTACACTCTCTCACAAATGAGGTAGATATGCATAGGAAAGTGAAGGAGAAAGACCCCAAAGCCCATCTCCCCATTCCAAACAACTAGATGACTTAAGGAAAAACGCAATTTCATTAAGTCGTATAAAGGAAAGATACCACACACTACAAAAAATAAAAAAACATTTCTGAAGGAAACAAAATGGCTCCTTTATGTCTGTCAGCTCTAAGTACTGCAATTCCTCTAATAATCTGTACAGGTTTGGGGTTTTTTCTTCAAACTTCCATTTAAGAAAAACAGGAAGCTTGAAAAGTGTTTTAACAAGAATGCTACTACAAAAATGACAGTACTCAAAATTGCAGTAGTAGAAGCTTTATTCCCAGCACTTCAAGTGGCAACTCAAATAAGCTCTATTAATTGGAATATCTAATGAAAAAGATGATGATTGATAGTAGGAAGGAGAAACTCATCAGCAAGACATATCAGCAAAGACCTAATACATCACCCCGTATTCTGTCTTGTATAAGCTCTATTACACACAGAAACCAAACTTTTGAAGAAAGCAGTGGCAGGAGCAGTAATGGAATAAAGTAGTGATGGCAAGCCACAAGGTTCTGCAAAGAGAAAAGATGCTGCATCTCATTCATCAGCTCAGACTGGGAAAGAGGCATCTTATCCAGCTTAAGACTAGCCCTGCCTAGTACCAGAAGATAATGATTCTCTGGCACAGCAAAACACGTTTATGTGGTTTGTGCTTGTGCAGACTAATCAAATAATCCCATATAGGTCTTGGAAGACTCTATACATTCCTGAAGAGCATCAGTATTTCAACCTATGTTCTCAGTGCTGATCTATGCAGAGAGCTGCAATTCCTGTCAGCTACCTCTTTAGCTTTGGTAGGAGAAACCTGGGCAGGAGATGTGACTGCTCCAGCTCTAGTATGTTGCCACATACTGAAAGGTACTTTATCATTTACCTTTGGAAAACTTTCTCATCTAGTAATAGAGGAAAGGTACATCAAAATGGTATTATGAAGACTGCAAGGCAACTCATTCAAAATTAGGAATTATTACCAAACAATATTTTGGTGATACAAGTTAAAAAAGGAACTATAGTAGTTCTTTTTTTAACAAGACAAATCTACCTACTTCACAGCATGGGTTGGGCATACCCTGGGGATATGTAAACTCTGCAGTCAATGAGACTATTTTCTTCCTTATTTGTAGAGGAAGTTATAATTTACAGTCCTTTAGATTAAATGCTATCTAGTTCAGGCAGTCAAATGCCATATTAGACTAATTTAAATTTAAATAAATTTAAAGCTTTGCAGAGGGAATCATCACAAATTATGTGTTCCTCACTCACTGCTTCCTCCTGAGTAGACAGAAGTTGTGCTCTGAACATATAAAATGCTGTATAAATTAAGAACAAAGGGTCATGTTCTAGAAACCTCTGATAGCAAAAAATAAGCAGCCAATTTCAACTTTAATTGCTCAGCGTCTCAGTTCCCTATCACTGAATGATGGAACTTGTATTCTCCCATTGTGTGTGTGCTATGGAAAAGCCAATGAGGAAATCAAAAAATATACTTCAAACCACAAGTCAAGTAGTAAAAATTAATAGGGTCTGAGACTGAATGAAAGTGAAGCAAATTACTGAATAGTCAAATGAATACTAAACACTTTATAACTTAAAGAAGGCAAATACCTTCTTCATACTTAGTCCTATTGTCCATGTTTCCTAAAACAGAACATCATTCAGCTTCTCTGAAATGCACAAATATCCTATTTCCTTGTTTTCAAGTAATTTCAGAACCATAGAACAGTTTGGGTTGGAAAGGACCTTGAAGATAATCTAGTTCCAAGCCTCCCCTGCTATGGGCAGAGACACCTTCCACTAGACCAAGCTGCTCAAAGCCATGTCCAACCTGACCTTGAACACCTCCAGGGAGGGGGTGTCCACAACCTCCCTGGGCAACCTCCTAATCCAGAGTTCTCTCCATAGGCATTTATCTCTGATGTGAAAGCTTGTCAAACTCTTTTTGAAATGTAAGGATGCAACAACCTCTAAATTTTTATCTTTCCTACCACTAATATCTTCAAAGAACTCAAACAGATTAGTTCAGCATGACCTCTTCTGCCTGCATTCTTGCTGGATATAATTTATCAAAATGTTTTACTAGGTGTTATTCTGCCACATCTTTAAAACAGTTTTGCAAAGATTTTGTCAAAATAGAGGCTTCAGGATACTGTTTTTTCATTTTCCTCTCACTTCAGAGAACCACTGTGCCATCTAAGAAACCTGCAGCATTTTATCAAATATTTAATTCATCTTCCAAAAACCAAGTGAGAGTTGAGTGGGGAGGGTGTTCAACAATAGATACTTTGCAGATTATGCATATATTTACTCAAGCCTACATATGTTCTCACTGTACTGCATCTCAGTTCTCTGCATTAGATTTCTGTACTTGCTTCTTCCACCTTTTGCTGGCGCTGCAGAGTTCAGGTACTGCGTTGGTCCATATCCTCCACAGATATCCAAGCGTTCTGGCACATTTTCTCCACACGCTCTTTTTAAACAGCCAAGGCTAAGTCTTGAGTTATTGTTAAAACAGAAAACAAAATGAGAAGGACCCATGCTCAGATCACCTTCCTCCATATCTGCAACTTTTCTCCTGAACTGCATTTTACTACAATTATACGGGGCTCCCAAACAATTTTTAGATATTACTACCAATAATTACATGGCAAGAAATCTACTTGGACACACATCCTGATGGATGGAGGAGCACATTAACATTAAATTATACAAAAGGAGAGAAGGTAGGTTAAAAGTAGGAGCACATACAGGTGACATGAGCAAGACTACTGATCTTACAGAGAGAACTTGTACAGAAAGTGAAATCACAGCAACAGATTTGATCACTATTATGAACTATTACTGTTTTTCTCTTAGGTTGTGTGACTGGCTCTTACATGATTTTTAGTCCCTCACCTCTAAAAACCAACACATACTTGCAATAAATCTGTATTTATTCTCTATTAACCACCTTACACCACATCTTAAGCCTTAATGATACACATTTAGGCCTCTTTATGGGGTGACTAGCTTCTCTTCTTCTCAGCCTCTCCTTACAATTAGAAAATCTACCTTTCATGATTGCTGTCATCTATTTAGTGTTCTCTATTTCATTCTTTATTCTTATTCTACAACATTAATACTAAATAATAGCATTCAGCCACTTTCCCTGGTTCTTTGGATTTTAATGTTCTCAGTGCGTTCTTAGTTCTGCTAAGGCAATTACTTCTGTTCCTTTCTCAGACATTTTGATTTTTCAATGTGACTTCCGCGTATGGGTCTTTCAGACGTTACTGATTTTTCCTCACCTCATTCCATATTCTTTTAGAGTCTCTTTTTCTGAGATCAGGTGCTTACAGAATTCTAGTTGCTCTCCCTGATGAACTGTATGTATCATACAGGACTCATAGCCAGTACTTTTTTAAGTCCAGTGAACCTCTGACTTTATTGATCGCTCAGCATTGTGTGTTAGAGACTGAAATTGCATTTGTAGGTTATTACTGTAATGATGTCTGATTCACAGTACTGAAAAGGAATTTCCCTGCATAAGAGGAAGTCACTTTTGGCCTTTTGTGTTGTGCTGTATCTGCCTCTGCCAGAGAACTCTGCCAGCTTCGATTAGCATGGAGTAAGGACAGGACATTTATGGGCATCACTGGAGGCTATTCCCAGACCAAATGGCAAAGCTTGCTTATTCTCCCTTCATACGTTATTCTCCTCTCTATACTCTCACTTGCTTTTCACTGCACTGTTCCCTTTTCACACTCCTGCCTCTTAATTTTCTAATTCCTTCTTATCTATTTAAAAAACCCATAACATTTTTTCCAGCTCTGCCAGCATGCTCAAAAGGACGTTTTCCAGCATCCAACACTGCAGTACACTAACTCAGAATGCTGCTCTGGGGTTCACTCAGGACATCTTTCAGTGAAGTAAAAGAGGCTGTAAAAGAGATTATGAACCATTTGCGGGAACACAGTGAACAAGAATTCCTTATCTTTGTCCTTATTCTGTGTTTATCTGTCAAAAATATTTCATTTCTGCCAACTGTTTAGTGGTTGAAACCACTGTTCTTTTCTCCGCTTTTGCTTCTTGCCAGATTTTTCTATTGCTTTTTTAATTATATACTTGAATTAATATTTTACTATCAAGGTATAATGGACTGGTTTAAATGAGTAAGTCATCACACAATCCAAAGATGGAATGAGTTATAGCTTGTTTCCATAATACCTACAGTTAAAATTGTTTATGATTATACTTGGATTTTGTAATATGAAAAAATAACTACAAGAACCACTTAATAGTATCTAATCCTTAAGAATAGAAGAATTATATTATTTTCTGATCATCTTTAAAGGAAGAATAGGCCTGTTGGTATTATTCTTTATCCCCCTGTTTGGAAAGCAACTATAATAGCAATATATTCTTTGGATTGCTTGTCTGTCTTCATTGATAAAACTCACATGTGTGTGCATCTAGTGTCACTTTCCCTCCCTCCACCCCACAGATATACCTTCTTTACCAATTGTATATGATGCCACAGGTTCAGTGTCATGATTATAATGTTTTCTTCAAACATCTGAGCTCACCAACCCCAAAATCACATCCCCCACCAGGGACAGACTGATGAAAGGAACAGACTTGTACTTTGATTTCAATCATGGAATCACAGAATCATAGAGTGGTTTGGCTGGAAGGGACTTCCTAAGGTCATCTAGTCCAATCTAGTCCTGCAGTGAGCATGGACATCATCAACTAGATCAGGCTACTCAGAGCCTCGTTAAGCCTGACCATGAGGCTCTCCAGCGATGGGGTCTCAACCACCTCCCCAGGCAACCTGTTTCAACATTCTACTACCATCACAGTAAAGAACTTGTTCCTAACAACCAATCTAAATCTACTGTCCTCTAATTTAAAACCATTGCCCCTCATACCTTTCACTAGAAGCCTTTGTAAACAGTCCTCCTCCACCCTTCTTGTAGGCCCCATTTGTACTGGTAGACCACTGTTAGGTCCCTCCAGAGCCTTCTCTTCTCCAGACTGAACAACCCCAGCTCTTCAACCTGCCCTTGTAGGAGAGGTGGTCCAGCCCCCTGATAATTTTTGTGGCCTTCCTCTGGATGGCAAAACAACAGTTCTCAGTTCAGTAGAAATGTCAAAAGTGTTAAAAACTAGCCTCCTGTGATGGTTTGAAACTGTCTTTTTAATTTTTCCTTGCAAAGTTCAGAACAGAGAAAGTGAAAGAATGTAAATAAGTCACTATTGGGTGTAAGAAATCAAAATACTGATTGTTCTAAACACTTCCATTGGATAGATAGAAATGTTTAAGAACTATTACCCAAAACAAAGTAGGCACTCTGCACATTCTGCGTTCGGCAGTGGGGGCAGTTGCTGGGCTGTCTGGCTGCTGTTTCTTCTTCTCTTCTGGCTGAAGATAACACACACTGACCTTGGCAGCTAAGTTAACAACTTTCTGCTTAACTAACTGTGCTTCTCTGTCCAGGGGGGTCTGGGGGGAAGCTCCTGGGAGAGGGAGGCCCCTTTGGGAGGGTCCCCTTGGGGGGAAGCAAAGGGAGATCGGTTGTGCTTTTCTGTTGATTGTATATATTTGTGAATGTCGTGAATTTTGTATATTTGTATATATTCATTGCATTTCATTGTAGATTTTAGACTCTGCTTGTAAATATAGCTCTTCATTTGCTTCCAGACTGAGCTAGCCTGGTTATTGTCGGTGGGGGGGGAATTTCAGCTCACACCGACACACCTCCCTATCTGAAGTGTAGATTATGTTCCCTTTCTTGTTATACTTTTTTGCTTTTATTAAATAATTTTAAATTTCCACTCCACTTGAGGGGAAAAAAAAAAAGGAAAGAAAGAAGCCACAATAAAATATATCAATAAAGGTGAACAAAGCTTGTCCATAGTCTACTAAATTTTTGGATTTGGTAATCATGGGAGGGCTAAGTTTATAAAACGTTAGCAAATCTTTTTAGAAAGTGAAAAAAATACATCCCTGATTTACCTTCTTTTTAAAGCTTCACAATCTTTTTGTATGGACAGAAACATCTGGCAATCAAATATCTTTGCGTAAAAATCAGTTAAATTGTCATTCTTAGGAAGATTTACTGTTCTTCTTGTAACTGATCACATTAAAAATGTAATTTTCCTAATGTACTCACTGTCTCAAAACCAAACAGTGTTTGTTTAATTATTTCTCTTGCACAGGGAAGTTTGGATTTGGCTAAATCTCCACAGAAGTTTGTGAATTATGCATGTAGAACGTAAAATATCCCTGTACCAATTATCCACACATATACATACAGAACCAAAGCAAAACCCAAATAAATCAGCCTTATCACTTCTCTACCATTTGGTGTGGAATAAAAAGATAAAGTTTTCACTTCTGTGTTAGCCAAGATTGTCAATTCAGCTTCTAAAAACTGAAAACAAGTTCATATTTATTTGAAGTTCCAAAAAATTCCTTAAATTGTGCTTTCCTTTTTATAGTTCCCTCTTAGGCATTCTACATCTTTCAAAACATCTTTCTGCATAAGTATTGATTGTGGTAAACAAAGGATGCTCTTACCTCTTCTTCACGATTCTTTGATTTAAATCAAAATGAAAGTAAGTCACTAAGTTTTAAAACTCTTTATCTATGCTTTCTTTATCTATGGGTTTCTTTTGTTGTTGTTGTTCATTTGTGGGTTTGGGGTTTTTTATATCCTTCAAAAGAGCTTACTTCCTTTGGTCAGCAACCATTTTCACTTTAAAATAGCTAAATGCAGATATGTGTACTAAATAAAGGAACGAATAAAGAAGGGAGAAAACTAAAGGCAATCAATATATAGCTTAAAAACTAAATGAATAATTCACTCCATTTTTAGTAAGCACAAATGTTTAGGAAGGAATGAAAGAATGTCAACAAGGATATGGAAATACCCATATCAACAAGGATATGGAAATAAATAGAAAATGGAGAAAAAATATATTAAGGAAAAAATCATGAAGCTTATCAGGCAAAAGAGATGTTGTAATGTAGAACAAAAATGTAGAACTACTATTTTAAGAGCAAGACAGAAAAATACAATGTTTAAAAAGGAAATGTGACTAAATAAAAGTAAATAAAGAATTTGTCTTCCAGTACAAGACCAAACAATCATCAAATGAAGATTTGTGGCTGATTCAAAATAATGAATGGTTCTTCTGACAAAACATAGTGAAGCTGCTGAAGGCCTTAGGATATGGTAGCTGATAAAAATGTGCATGACTTTAGGGAGAGAAAAATTCAAAATGCATCACCTCTGATTCAGGAAGCAAAAAGCATTATGGGGAAATATCAATACATATTTACTCTCTGGTATTCTGTTTTCTAGACACATGCTTATGACTGTTTTTTGAAGACAGGATACTGATGTAAGGCGGATCTTTGCACTAACTTGGAGTAACACTGTTCACATTAAGGACAAACTCCACTGCTGAAAATCAGTGAACCTGATTTGCATTATGAAGGATTACTATGTAATAAAAAATATTTTGAACAGTGACATTTGAGATTTTACTAATATTACTTCTGAAGTTTGCTGGACTGGAGAAAATATTTTGCAATATTTTACTGAAATGCCACAATATGGTCCCCCTGAAGCCTTCTCTTCTCCAGGCTGAACAACCCCATCTCTCTCAGCCTGTATTTGTAAGAGAGGTGCTCCAGCCATCAGACTATTTTTGTGGCCGTCCTCTGGACCTGCTCCAAGATGTCAAAGTCTTCTCGTTCCCCAAAGCCCACTTTCTTGTTGCATTAACTTAGTTAGTTACACTTGTGTTTATAGTTCTTACCACTTACTAAGTTTTTGAAATTTCTCAGATTCCTTTTGCTTGCACTTAGTTTGCACTTCCAATCTGTTTGGATGTGCAAGCATACAAATGCAAATACAATATGCAATTGATACTCTTTTCTATCCGAATTTATTTCTAACCAGAAGTACTTTCAGTGTATCTTGAAAACTAATTGCTTCCCAAATACTGTTTCCATTTCTTGTTTAAATACTTTCTTCCTAATAATGGTTCTTACTGCTATGAAATCATCTATGTAGAATCAGCACCTATCATTCCCACTGACTTAGACTTCAATCCATTTCAACATAATAATTAATATACGGATCACTTAACCTTTATTTAACAGGTCAGGAGCAGAAAGGATGAATCATTAACTTAAGCTTAAAATGTAACTTCTCCACACCTAATGATCTGAGAGCTCTGGGCATACTTTCACTCTTTTTGACAGTCAGTATTTGCTGTGGTTTTTTTCATCTGCCATTTTCTGAACTACTTGCAACTCTGGAAGGTAATCCCAGATGAAAGACATCTTAAAACTTTACTTCAAATCGCTGCAATTCTCTTGTGTTTCTCATTACTCTTGATAAGCCTTTCTCATTTTTGCTGTGTTTGTGCCACAGAATTCTGATGTAGATAAGCAGGTGTTACTGTTCCCTTTTGTTAATAAGCATTTTATTAATGCTTATTAACAAAAATAAGTATCAGAAAAAGAATAGTGTAACTGAGACTTTCCATTTTAATAAACATAGATGACTCAAAACTTAGCCCTATTCCAAGGGGAATCTAACATTAAAAATAAAACTAATAAAGCTTCATGTTAATTATTTTGACAAGTAATATCTGGGGCCACACATACCAAATGCAGAACAGATCTTGGAAAATGAGTTGTCTAACTCATCAATATGGAATATATATGACAGGGAGGAGATTTTTAGATATGGTACACTCAATGGTGAATCACCTGCAGAACTCTATGTAAAAGAACCCCACAAAACTCACTTTAAATATATATATATATATTTCTTTTTAAAGAAGGCATTAAACAAGGTTATAGTCTTGCTAAGTACGCCACAAAAATAAATTATGACAGAAAAGATTAAAATATTTCTTAGGAATTTATTTCTGCTGCAGGATGTTGTGCTAAAATACACAATCAATAAGCTGTTCCCAGTGCAATGAACGAAAATTATTAGGCTTATTTAACTTCACTTTTATCACTGAAGAGAACAGAACAACAGAGGTAGGTTTTGTGCTCTTGGCAAACATACTGATAAGTGCCACAGTTCTGGAGTATTTCACTTCAATTCATTAGGGACATCACAGATTAAGATGTACAGCCCTGTAATAACTGTTAATATTCTTAATGTCTATAGGTGAAATATTGTAATAATCTTCCAATTATGTGTCTGTCTTGAGAAAAGGAGGGGCAAGCTAAAGCATTTTCGGTTTAGTTCTATCTTCTGAAGGGATCTGAGATAAAAAACAGAAAACAGTGTGGGATGAAGGAAGATAAATGAAGGCTGAAAAAGAATTTAATTGATTGTCATTATGAGCTATAGTAAAAAAGGTCAATTAAATGAGTGAACTGCAAGTAAATATGATAAAAAGCATTGATTGAACACTTATCTGGAAAGTATTTCACAAACTATTAATTAGCCTCTACAAAGAAAAATTATCAAACAAATTACACTGAGAGCAAAGTTATGAAGGCTAGAAAGTTGTTTTAATTGCCTTTTTAATCAGTTTTTATTTTAAAGCACTAGTCTGTCTCTTGTAATTAAAAATTACCCACTTTAGAGTAGGAAATCAAGAAGACAAGGAATGAGAAATGACCATGGATCAAGATGTTTGAACCACTATTTCATTTTAAAACACATTTTGTCTAGCTTATGCACAGCTGACACTGTTTTCTAACAAATGAAGAAATTAAAATGTCAGAACAAAGATATCAGATAGAAATAAAGTAACCTTTTAATCTTGCAAAGAAATAGTTCATGTTTGTACAGCAAACTGTAAAGAAAAAAGAGAGGAATTTATGTAAATGCAGATTTTTAGTTATGCATATTATGATCTGAGCCTGTGATTCTAATGCAATTTAAAGCTGTTTAAAACCATTAAACAGCCAGGATTTCTGGAAACAATACAGTGAATGCAAGAGTAAAGGAAATAAAAGTAAAGTAAGGGTGCTGGAAGTCAAATACTTGAATGTGTATTAAAGAAAAATACTATCTGGAAAACTTGATTAAACAGAACTACTTTGTGGGTTTTGCATGGTTTGGTTTTTTAAAAATTACAACAAACAGCAATTTCTCTGTTCAGTTGGTAGAGTAAAAGTCTCGTTTTTGTTTTTGTTTTTTTTTTTTTTTGGCTGTTTTCAGAGAGGCTATGAATATATCAAAAATCCCATTTGGACAAACAGTATCATCTCAACCCAAATCCTCTGATTTGCTTCACTGCATTTCCTATGTGCTTGCTTAGTTCTCAGAGCGGTTTTGTGAACAAACTAGATTTTAGAAAACTAAACTGGAAGTACTGCACCAAAGTGTTCTGCCACTTTAATTGGGATCATTATGTCCAAACTCACACAGAGATGACACCACCACATGTGATTTCAGCACCACTCAAAGTTCTCACACTGTAACAACCATGAGGAGGCTCCTCTAGCACATAAAGAGACTGCCTAGAGGATTGCAAGCGTTTGGTAATAACTCAGCTTGGTGACAGCACCAGCCAAGTTTCTAACTCATGACTGCAGTCTAGTTGAGAGGAATGCTTCATTTAACCAAAAGAGATGATGTCACATTTCTTAAAAACCACGAACGCAGTCTATGATTCTATTGTGTACTTTGAGATCACTGAAATAGACTTTAATCTGTTTTTAAAAGGGCTTCCCAATGGGAGTACATCACTGAACCCTACAGCTTATTTAGAGCACAACCCTGAACTCTGTAAGTTGTTTGAACTAAAACTGCCAGGCTTGATATGTGGGAGAACTTGAACAGCCTACACCATCCACCACTGAAGTATTACACCTACATGCTTTCCTTACATGTGCTTGGCAGGGTGGGGAACAACGCGGGGCATGTGGCTGACAAAGTATGGACAAAATACATCATCATGAGCTGGAAGGTCATGGTCACTCCATGGGTATCTCCCTTTAGTCTCTGCATTACGCACCAGGGCACTTGGCCACTAAGAGTGTGCAGAAATGCCGTCTAGAACAGAAGTTGTTTCTTTGAGGACTCTTCAGACCACAAGTATGACCCTTTGCACACTGATGATCCATCATAAGGTGTGAGAAGCATAGTCATAGAAGATAGAGGCTGAGAGTTTAGCCACAGTACAGGAAAGAGGAGGCTCTTCTGTCGTGAGGAAGAGGGGGAGAAAAACACCTCCTTGTAGAGAAGGCTCTTTTCCACGGGCCTGATTAGCTTATTCTTCCTTTGCTTTAACACTTATCAAGAAGCTAGGGCCACTTCTTCCACATCATTTTCCCAGTCTCCTCCTCCCCATTCTCCCTCCTAGCCCCTGAGGTGCCTTCCAACCTCACCATTATCTAGAAAAGTTAGAGACATGTCATCAATAGTGTTTTCTATATAGGAAAGAAAAGAGATATAGAAGCAACTGTGAAGGTAGTATGGCAAAGAGTAACTTTACAGAAAAATCTACACATTGAAGACAGACAACATGCACTAAAGACTATAATTTATAAAAGAAAGCCAGGAGTAATCTCATTTTCTGCAATTTTACTAGCAATCTGAATACATTGCTAATGAGAAACAGCACTGTGTCAGAAGAAGCACTGCACATCTCTGTGTATAATACCAGCAGGTGATATGCATGTACTGAAAACAAAGATTATACAAAGAGACCCCCGACAAACTTATGAGTTTCCTTATTCTTACAAGTATTACAAATATCAGATATCATTCCTCATAAAGAAATGTTTTCAATTTGATTGTGCCAGTATTCATTACCCCTGTACAGAAAAAAAGCTGGACTTGAACATACAAGAAAAGCAGCTCCTCTGGGCAAAGCATGAGAATGAATCAAGCTTATCACAGGAACAAGAGGAAGAGCAAGAAGTGATAACTCAATCTTTATCTCTGGTCTTGGCCAAGGACAAATAGTGGATGAAATGTCGAGCAGGCTCCAGCAATATAGGCCTGTGTTTGAGCTGTGAAGGAACTGTTGTGAGAGGCCCATCAACTCAGAAAGAACAGCTGTATGGCCCCATGTTTCAGCTACAAAGAACAGGCACTTGCCTGTTGAAGAGACAAAAGCTGGGAGGCACACAACACAGTGTACCTTGTGGTTTTACTTACGTGACCATCAGGAGAACATGAGGAAGTGGAAAGGAAAGCCAAGCCCACTTCAGTCCTAGCTGCATGAGTCTGAATTACAAGGAAATTCTCCCTGGAAGAACACTCCCCCCTAGCTTCCAGTGAACAACCTCACAAAAAAAGCAGATAAACTAAGAGGGCTTCTGATGCTCCTGAAGAGACTTCCAAAGCATCTTCACAAGATACAAGTGATTCCAGTCAGAATTAGAGGGGTCCTGCCTCCAACCCAATGGAGGACAGGGATAATTTGGTTTGGTGGACTGTAAGGCCTGGCAAGTTAAACCCATGAGAGTAGAAAGCTTTAGTAGATAGAGGCACACAGTGTGCTCTGATGCCATCAGACTATAAGGGGTGGAACTCATCTGTATTTCTGGTGTGACAGGGGGATCCCAACAGCTGGATGTGTACAGTGTATGACCTCATCAAACTCCTCATCTCAACCTAGAGGTTTTTTGCGTTACTTTCCTGCCTGTATGCATGTGGGGCAGGGGACCTGCTTGTTAGAGCCAGCTGTGTTAACCCAGGACAGCAGCTTTATGTACTAATAACAATGTTTCTGACTACATGAACGCTTCAAGGCAGCAAAACAAGCTTGCTTCTACCTGTCTTCTCTCATCTGATCTGGCATTCTCCTGGCCATACCTTTTTCTACTACTAAACTTACTATTTTCCCTCCTCTTTATTGGAATTTTTTTTGGGGGAGGGCAGTGCGTACTGGTTTAGACTTTTTGTATCTATTATCATGCCTCTCATTCTGTTTTTATGAAAGCATTAGGTGTTTGGTTTTTTTTTTAATCAATTACCTTTAAAATATAGCCTTTTTCTCCCTGGCAATCTCTCCTTGTTTTTCTTTTCTTCATTTGCTTAATTCAGAATTCTCTATTTGCCTAAGTTAAAATTTGGGGGGTGAGTAAGGTATGTGGCTTTTTTAGGATTCTGTGGAGGGCTGGGAACAGAGTGACACTGAAACAATGGTTATTATATGCCATTATGACTACTTACTATTAAAATCGCAGAATTGAAAGACTTGACTAAGTATTAAAAGCATGAATGCTGATGCAAATTCAGTGTAACCCTACAAATTTACTGAAAGACTGAAAGTGATAGGATATAATGCTCTATTGCTCACTATATTAGTTGGAAAATAGTTGAGACAACTTAAAACTGCAGTACTGTTGATACTGTTACATATGAGAAAGAATACGACAATTGGTCATGATCAAGTTAAACATTTGTGGCAGGGAAAGTTTTAATTGAGAAGTGACATTTTACTTAATGATAATAATTCTGTTGTATAAATACTTTTGTCTTTGAACTCTAAGGACGAACAAAAAGATCTCACAAGTCTCCTTTAGCTCAACTTTTTATTCTCCCACAGACATTTCTAAAACAGGCAGTCAGACTGCTGAAAAAACAACTTTTTGTAATTCATTTCTACTTAAACTTGGGAGATAAAAAAGGAATTAAAATTAAGACACAATCATTTAAAATTATGACAGACCATCTTCCTAGCAAACTGCCTAGATGTTATCTTTTGTCAAAAATAGTTCTTTACCTACACAAAATTAAACTGGGTATACATAATTATACTTTCTGTTGTAATACCTAAACATTGCTATCATACCCATTTCATCCTTTTGCTGAAGGTGTTTGTGAAGTGCTTATCTACACTACAGTTACATTGGGAATATAAAAGCACAGTAGATGAAAACATGAAAAACGGGTTTGGTCTGTTAAGATACTGAGCTAAACTACGCCAAAGCATGTGTTTCAAATTTTTTCACACATGACATTGCTCACATCCTATGCTGAGATGCTACATGCATGCAATCATCTTTTGTGCATAATGTTAGCTTCTACTGTTACTATCTATATACTGCCTGAAATCCTTGATATAAAAGTAGAAATTTGCAGAATGCCTTTAATGGGCTCTTAGTCTATGCTTATCCACCCTGAAAAGGGTTTCTTTTTTTTTTTTTTCTCCAGTTGCCTCCTTATTCCTAGTAAGTGAACAAACAAAATAACATTTAGTGTGTAAAACAGTAAGGCTGACACACATGCAACCAGCTCTGAGCTACCTGAGCAGGTAAATACCATAATTATTGTCCCTGCCTTCACACTGTTTAGTAATTCAATAACAGACCATCTGTAGTTCACTGCTAGTGAATCATCTCACATCTTAATATGTTTGAATTACATTCATACTATGTAGTAAACATGATGTAAACTACAACCAAAATATTTAAGAAGCTAGCTGGGTATCTGAGTAGCTGCTCCTTAAATGCTCCTAAAGAGAGGTTTATAAAGTAATCTGAACCAATCCCTTTTAGTAGCAATATAGTTTACCACAGAGTGCTTCTACATAGCCATACAAACTATTTGCTATTAATAAATTTATATCAGTGGGATAATATTGTGCTTTCCCTGTATCACCAAGAATTTAAGAGACGCCCTTGCAAGAGAAATACAAATAGCTGTAACAGAGACAAAGCTGAAAATATCCAGTTAAAAATACCAAAACAGTGTACTGTTTCTGTAGATATCATCCCTGGGGAGAGGAAAAAAAAGTATGGTGTAAAAAAATCACAACAAGAAATACAGTACAACATAGAAAATCTGCTTTCACAAATCTAAGCTATTAGAAATAATTTTTTTAATTTACTTCTGCCATTTCTGAATCTTAAGAGAACGTAAATGCACTATGAAAAAAATGAATGTCTGAGCTTGCACATTCTTCTCAAAAGCTGCTTGTGATTTTGATCTAGACTCTTATTTCATCCTTGTTTTATACCCATATTTTCCACTCACTTCAGCTAACCCCCTCCCCGCCCCAATATGCATCAGTGCAAAATGGCAATCTTGCCCTCTGTCTTTCATTTCAGGCACTTCTTTCAGAGAATTAAAATTAATCAGACTTCCATCCTAACAAAAGTTGTGTGCGCAATGTTGCACAATTAAAATACAGGCTTTCAAATTTACTGCTCATTCTCAGTATGAAATTGGGAAAAAAACCCCACTCCCCTACTGACCTTTTATTGCATTGAGTTGTGAAAGCAAAAGAAGCTTTGTCATTTTTGTGAAGTTTTTTTTTTAAGTGGTATTTTTAACACAAAAAGACCCTCCATCAGGAGTTACTACTGTGTAGAATACAACCATACATTTTTTGCTTTTAATTTGGAATACTGAATATACAAACCAGCTACTCTCAGCTTGTGTCAACTCTTCACTTAAGCAAGGCTTCTAGAAACTCCTACCAGTCGAGTTCTATAGTTAAGATGACAAAAAAATGACAGTTCTTTTAATTCAGAGTTTCTGAAAGCTTTAATACATTTTACCACATCTTAGCCACTTTATGACTACACATATGGCACTTGAAATGGTTCTTTTTTTGTTACTTTATTAAGTCCTTCTCTTCTAAAGCTGAAATTTAAGCCATCTATACAGTTACTCACTACATCTTTTTATATTTAAAGAATTAGATTTTCTAAAATTACCTAAGTAGATTTTAACAAATCTGTGATCCCAAGATATTTTGCCTCCCACTTTGATTTGACATCTTCCTTAGAAGTGATCTCAAAAGCTATGATTTTCTCTCTTCTGAAGCACTTTGATTGCCTTGTTCTATCAGTCTGCATTATCATTTGCAATTGGATTCTGTTCTCTCCTGAATATGTTAACATTCTTAGATAACACACATTCCTTGTATCTTTATTAAAATCAACACACTCCATTTCTCCCCTTGCTTCTGCATCAATTTGTACAATAATCTTTCCACATAAAAGTCTTTCTTAACTTCTCACAATGTTCCTACTTATCATGCCCCTTACAGTTTAGAGGCCAAATGTGAATAGATTCATTTCCATGTGTATAATCTGCATTTGATTTGAAGCATACATACCTGCAAGAGGCAACTATATATTAAATGATATGTAAGTGATGCAAAAATAATATCTGAGACCATTACTTCATACAAACTACATAAGCCTAATAACAAGAACAGGAATCACACCACCTTCAACAACCGTGTCAACTGATGCTCAGAAAAATTAAGGGTAATATTTAAGTTTGATAGACTGAGATTTGGGAAGATACATGTTTTGCATACCTCAAACCCAGTGTAAAAAAAAAAAATGTGTAAAACACAAAGCTTATGTAAGCCAAGTTTGGAGAGTGTTAACTCACTTGATTAGAAGTAATGCTGTTGGAAGATGAAAGAAAACAATGACCAGCAAACCATGATTTGAAAATCAAACATCTACCAAACAACTTCAAGACCTAAACTGCCTGATACATATAAAAGACCAGTAGAGAACCAAAGGCTATGAAAAACAGAATGAAAACCCAAGAGTACTACAGCAGGCTACCTAAAGAAAAGCGAGATAAACACCCTCAAAACAAAAGATTTCCTATTTTTAATAAATCTGAGTAAACACTACCTATGTAAGGCCTGAGGAAAAAGAACAACATGAATCTTACACTACCTGAAAACATAGTACTTGATATTTCTGAGAACAGAATGCTAAGATCTAAGATGAAAATGTTTTAAGGATTGAGTGTCAGAATTACAGCAGATCTTTCAAAATAAGAGGCAAAAACAACAGTCCCTGAAAACTTCACTTAACTGTTTCTTCATACTAAATGCTTTAATTTCAATGGAAAAGAAGCAGCAGACTTCTAAAGTTATTTGGGTTTTTGGTCCTACAATTATGTAAAATCTATTACAGAATAAAAATAAGTTTAAAGGAGGTATAAATATTGCATTCTTGATCATTTTTTGCAATGAACTCCAAACTCTGTGTGTTAATGTTGGCCCTTAGGTTTCTATCTCCACTAGCTCCATGTTACAAACAAACTCAGTGTTTCATAACACTTCTGCACAATGTCATTTATACATGCTACAAAATAGCAGGACTGCAACAACCTGCTCTGTTAGAAGATTTTATGTGTCCAACAGACGACTTCATTATAGGGGCTAAGCAAAGCTTTGACATTCATTGAACTACTACTGGGCAATAACAGAGACAATATATAGAGCTGCAGACAATCAACAGTTCTGTTCACACACTGGTTATCTAGTGCAAGGTTTGTTTTGTTTTTCATTTGATGGTCTTTAAGGGATAGAATGGGCAAGAATGATCCCTTCTTCTGACAGAAGGAATGCCACATGGTTATGCTGAGCATGTGCACCTACAACCACAATGAAGTGTCCCACTCCCTAGAAGCTTCCTCTGAACTTCATTTTAATTTTGTTAGCTCCCTTACAGTATGGTCAGATGAAAGAAGTTCATTTGTGAGAAGCGGCTACGGAGTAAGAATGGGAGATTCCCTTCTAACTAGTTCTGGAAATAAAAATTAAAAGTTATTTGGATTATTACTATATAAGTCATGACAAAGAGAGCTCACAAAGATTTAGTTGAAATCAGTCTTAAGCAAGATGCAGAGGGCAAAGGGGAAACATCACCAAGCATGAAAATAACAGGGAAAAACCTCAGTTTATTTTCCTGGTGTTCTTTAATTACTTAACTTTATCTCCCTCTGAAACAGAATACCATCTTCATTCTAGCTAAGAAATCTTAGCTAAGGTTTGTGCAGACAAGCATAAAAGAATCTGTTCCTTTTTGTCTGTGTGATCTTAGACATGCAATTTTAGAAGGTTGTTTCCCAACCCCTAATAAACCCTGAGCAGTTCAATTTCCTTCATACTACTACTTACATATGGACAAAAATTTCTACAATAAGGTCTAGCTATAAATAGAAAAATAAATACAGGAGTAGCTTCAGTTATGTGAGGGAGCATAAAGTATTGTTTCAAGAAATTCACTAAATCTGCAACTTGAAAAAATTGCCTCTGATGGTGACTTGTTCTTGTGAGAAGTTGAAACATTAAGTAAAGAAGGAGGAGGGATTTCTTTTGGAATAAATGCACATTCTCCTATACAATCCTGAAAATGTAAAAAGTACTTCAGATTTTCCTGAAGTATGTACAATACATAGTGAATCCCTGAAAGTCAATCAAAACCAAGCATGACTCCTGCAGATTGTAGGCACTGGGTGTTTTTCCGGATCCCTCTTTCTTCATGAATTTAGTATCATCAAGTGAGAATAAAAGTGATGGTTTCTTAAGCATAAATTTTGATACTTAGAATTCACATGTTGCTTACCCTGGTTCATTAGTTTACTAGGTACACAAAGTATGAGGATGTACATCACATGTCTTTGCTCTTCAAGTAGAAAGAAATCGTATTTCCTTCCTGATACAGGTTTCAAAGATTATTTATTATACTGTGCCTTATGATATTGGCCTTTTAAATTCACAACTGGTTTAACAAGGGCAAAGTTCAAGTGATAATTAGATTCTCTTTTATTGATTTTTTTGCTGGTAGGTAACCAAGCTAATCTTGTTACACTCTGATCTAACTTTGAGCCCTTTCATGATTAACTACTCTGGACACATACTTGAATTGCATAGTGGCAGAAGTAAATATGATTTATATTCTGGTATGCAGATTAGTACAACAATTTAATCAGTGCAATAAGTATACTGAAACAGCTGCTTTTAGTATGCATACTCTCTGAATGCTCTACGGAAGAGCATTCAAGAAGCTTTTGAGATGACTATTTTTTCCTCTCAAATGCCCGTTAGTACATTGTATTTAAGAGAAGATTCAGAATGCACAGAAACTGTTTTGGATACACACATACTCCAAAAACAGAAAGAAAAAACTTGTCTGGGTTATTTACTGAAATATTTGGTAACACACACATTGCTGTCTTCGCACTTCAGATGTGTAACTGTACTCTGTAAATGTTGGGAGGAAAGACAGAAAGGCCACTAAGAGCTATTAAACTCTGCTCCATGGAATTCAAAGTGGAAGATTAAAGGAACAAAAGTTTTCTGTAATAGCATCCCACATGGAAGGATGAAGCTTCAGTTTCATTCCTAGGCAATAAATTAAAACATAAATGTTCAGTTACAATAAACCTTATGCAGTCAGACACTTGGAGACCACAGCATGATACAGTGTCAACTCCAGTGTGGTCCAGCATTGCTGACACTATTCAATAAAATCTGTAGAATATTGAGTCAGTATTAAATGTAGCTCAGAAAACAAAACAAACCCCCCCAAAAAAACCCAACCAACAAAACCACCAAACAAATCCACCTCAAAACAACAACAAAAAATTACAAAGATTACAAGACCAAACAAATAAAAAGAAGATAATATAGGCAATGTGTTTTCCTTTGCAGAGTTAACTAAGCACGTCTTTTATAAATAAAAGACCCTAAAATAGGCCAGTGTTTTCATTACAGCCAAGAGGCATCCAAAAACTTCTGGAAATAAGAGGATATGAAACTATTTTAAATCTTTAACAGAAAGATGGGTGAGACAACTCTCTTAAAAATACTCCCTACAGAAATACTCAGCATTATCATTACTGGATATACTATTGTATCTTCACACATATTATAGCCACCATTTACTTCATATAACCTCCATTTTGAAGCTCATTATACAAAGGAAATCTATCTCACACAAAGGAAGATAATGAGCATTCTGCCTCTCAGCATCTTTAGGTATTGATGTCTCAGGCTTTAAAGAAAGTATGTTTTCAGGGTAACAAATACAAGGGTCATTTAAACTTTTCATCTGAGAATACGGGTCTCTTTTTGGCTACAAAACCTAAAATCCACTTTGGTGGAAGGAGTTAAGTAATGAGTTAAATTAATTCATATTAAAATAAAAAAAAATCAAATGTCTTAACCATTGAGGAAAAAACCAATATAGTAGAATAACACTTTCTCTTCTATACCCCTTATCTTGTTTCACCACACTATGAAGTCTGTCAGTGTCAGAGATATCATTTACTCTAAGTCCATTTTACTCTAAACAATTACTCAATGACACTCTGTGATACACATTTTATATCCTCTCCTCCCACAGCAGGTTGAAACAGTAGCTAAAATGCTAGATCAAGCTATCACCCAAAATAAGGCAGCAGAAGCATTTACTTAGTACACAACAGGAATAACTCTATAACATCTTTCAGAGGGGGGGAAAAGCAGTGCTGTTTGCCTGATTTAAATGACTGGATCAAGACAAAATTTAACATGTTCCACACAATTTTACATTATATCTTTTTAACAACAAATTTAACTCCTTTATGAATACTTTAAAGAAATATTTGCTGGCTTTATGTAGTTTAATCCGGGTCTAATTTGCAATGTATTGCAATCATGATATTTTGGTAACTGGAATCTCTAAGCAATTACTGTAGAAATAACAATTTGTATGGGTGGGTTTAAAAAAAAAAAAATCAATCACAAGATTTTGTTAAGTTTTTACCACTCTTCAATATGTAAATTTTAAAATTATAAAATATAGTTGTAGCCTCTTTCAGCAACAGTCGATTACCTTTACTGGATGACTCAACAACAGTACAGAGAATCAGAAACTGGAAGAGGAGATAGGAAACATCTTGCAAGAAGTATTCATTTAAGTAGTAAACGTGAAAGTAACAGAGGTGAGTGTGGGATTTGAGAAGTATGTTTTACCAGAACATGCCTGTAGCCAGACAACAAGCACAACATACGAAATGAATCACTAAATTCATCCAGAATTTTCAGAACTTGATGCCTTCATTTAGGCTTATAAATCCTTACTCATTCAACAAATATGTAGGTTGATTTTTAAATATGGAGCACTCACCATACCCACTGATACTATCAGAGGATTCACTAAAGAAAACCAGTACCCACCTCATGATGCAAATATTTCCATGCCTACACAGAACCTCAGGGTTTAGAAACTAATTTGAAAATTGGATGTTTTCCTTCAGTTATTAAAAAACAGGATATTACCAGCTACATTTATATTTCTTTTTGCTTTCATTCACAGTTACATTATTTTGATTTTGCAAGCTATTTCTAACTACTACAGATAACAGTTGTGTTCTATTATGAATAACAGCTCCATTTCCTCATTGGCAAAGCACATGAAGTTACAAAACAAAAGCAAATAACCCTTCATCCAAGCCTTATCTATATGTAGACTAGCAAGTTTCAGCAGAAATATGCAAAACTAAATCTGACTGTGGATGTGCTAAGAGAGAAATGCCAGATTTAAAAGTCAGTATTATACTTCATGTATTGGGAAGTTAAATGAAAATGTTGTCAGGCCAGACCTGCACTCAGCAATCGCACAATCTAACAGTTACCAATAGCCATGAATAAACTGTAAAATCCATCAGGAAAATATATCTGGCAATTTTTTTTTAACTTCAGAAATAGAAATCATTTCCACAGCCTTTTTAATGCCACAGAGCAGAACTGAAGGAGTCTATTTTCTCCACAATTTGACAAAGTTCAGATGAATCAATCATCAACTGAATTTAAGGTATTATATGGCTGACATATTGCTGATACTTGCACTTCAAGAATATTGGCATATGCACTGCAGCTCTAATATTAGCACATGTAAATCCTAAGGGAATATCAATATCCAAGATTTACCTGCACATTTCCTTGCTTTTAAGCCCATTTCATCAAGTCACCTCCATATAAAACACTTACTGTGTTTTTACATCTCCTCACCCATACAGGTTTATGGATGACATTACCAATTTTTATAAATAAAACCAGACTTGGCTGCTCAGCAGCATAGCTGTTCATGGGTATCAGCAGTGACACTACAGATTTTGGAACCATTAGGTACCATACTGTTGCTCTTCAGATCTTCCTTTTCCTGCATTAACACCTGTGTGACATTTAAGAGACACACCTGGAAGAGCTCTTTGCCTTTCATTTCACAGTGTCTACTTTATTGTTGCAGTACACCGGTCTTATGTCCCAAACAGTGCTGGAAGCTGTCACTCCATCACACTGTTGTCTGGACAGAAGGGCAGCATCAGAATGTCAACACAAATGTGCCTTTAATGCTTCAAGCTTTTTCATTAATTTCCTCAGAGCTAAGCTTGATTTAGCATGTAGAGATGATGCTTCACTATCCAGTTACTAGTAACTACAAGTACCTGCCTGCTTTGAAAACCACAGTCAAGCTTCAAAATCTGCCCTGAAAAAAATTCAGCAACATGGAAATTTCCATTCAGAAAGCAGCTGTTATAAAGCATTTAAGGTTGTGTGGGCATTGGCAATTGGACTTGTAAGGTTACATGAGTGCCCTGAGTGCATGTTTTGACATCATAATATGGCTGACCTTTTTCTAGAACAGGCAGAAATAGGGGAAACCTCCTGTATCTAAATAAGGCATGTATCATGCCATATCTAATGGGCTTGACTTGATTAATGGAAAAACTTCATCTAAATTACTATGTTCATACTTAAATTGCCTGAAATTATGAATTCGGTAATATTTACTATCTCTTCTTGTTACCTGCTTCATAACAAGCAAACAACATACTGGCTCTGTTGTGAGTGGGTAGTTACTATTAAAAGGAAACATTTGATCATCATGCAGATTATAATTATAATCTTATTGAATGCCACAAGAAAGCAAATGAACATCACTTAAATTATATTAAATATTTGGAGCCTAATAATTGGTGAGCTTTTTAAGATAATTGTGCCATGACAATATTAGGTACACAGTAGATAAGTTACTACCTTTTGCTGTCCACATAGTATACTGTTGTGATCTACACACAGCAGCATAGAGGCACAAAAGAGAAAAATGACAATGTTTCAACTCTTATCAACTTCTGAAAGGACTTTAAAATGTTGTGTGTGAGGGAGAAGTTAAAATTGATGTCTCGTATGCTGAAGAGCGAAAGAGAGATTAGGGAGTAAAGCAGCGTAGTTAGTCAGCCAAAATTTAAGAGTTGTGTGCTTAAAATTACTTTCCTGCCCATGATGCCTAAGCTGTTAAGGCTGAAACCAAAATTGTGATTTTATTCACCACTCTCATTAAGCAGGCTGAGAAATTCCAGCTTCAGCTACTCCTACAGCAGCACAGGCAAGCAGGGAGAAGCCCTTTGTAATCATGTATTATCCTTGATTAAATCATACTGAGAATATCACCACAAACATTGGCTGCAATCCTTGTATATGCCCTGTGTGCTTATGGCCTCCTGAAGGAAATACTTTCATTAATATAAACTGTAAAGAAGACAAACTGATACAGCACATGCAATTTCGTTTGCAAAGACAGTAGATATCATTGATCAAATTTACATTACTTGCATACCCAGAAATTTGGCATTCAAATTACATGTCTGATAACCAACATGGCTTCCCTTCTCTGAAGACTGCTTCCAAACCTACATATTTTTACTAGAAAGCAGCACTGAATTAATGACTGAAGCGTCCAGCTTGCCTTATAAAAAGAGAACTATCTGCTTACACTTCAACTGTTTTCAGCCTACGCAATTCCTGCCATCATATGCATGATGCTATATAGCCAACACAGACTTTGTACTTACCTAGCATTACATTTAAGCACCTCATAGAAGTTTCACCTCACTGATAAAAATGTGAGGAAAAGGCAACCTGTGTCTGAACTGTGAACTTCTGTGTGCACTTATTTGTTGTGGTTTCACTTTATTCTGACTTTCGCAAAAATAGAGGTCCTATTTGTATAGCATTCACTTGGCAGAAACAAACAACAAAAAGAGTAAAGAAATATTGTTTAAAATTAAGTAAACCCAAGGAAGGGAAAGATACCAACTTTTCTATATTTAAAATTAGAATATGCTTTAATTTTAACAAAGAGGTTAAGTAGTGACATGACTATTTAATTCAGAAAACCTTCTGATATTATATAATTATGATGGAACACCTTTATATAGCAAACTTTTAACAGCCTAGAAGAAAACTCTGCTAATATTCCATGCATATTATTTTACTAATAATCCTAACTTTTGCCTTTCTTGCTTTTCTAGAAAACTGAGTATCAATTAGTAAATTAAATTTGTATCCATTACTCCAGTGTACTTTCCCATAAAGTACCTATAAATGGAACTACAACTCCTAGTTTAATTTTGTAGTGGTAATTTTGGTTCACCTCCCTTCCACAGGTAATATGAACATGCAGATAGAAATACGTTTTCTTAAAACTGCAAAGAGAGGAAACAAGTAATTTCAGTTGTCAACTTTCTTGAGGGATAGTTACAAATAAAGAGGGATATGGAGGGGAATTAACAAAAATAAATTATTTATTAATTTGGCTCTGCCTCCCACCTACCTATATAAAAAAGTTACTAAAGATTATAAAGGTTCTGTATTCTGTTGAGAAGGGTTATAAGTAGTTTGAGAAACAGTATTTGGAAAACAGATTCAAAAGCAGTAAATTGTCCTATTACCAAAGGGCAGGAATTTCCTGGAGACTTTAGGAATGCATCAATTACTCAGAATGCTGGTGGCTGACTGTGAGAAGTCCTATTTTTTCTCATTTTATCACAAAATCCTCCTGAAACTGCTCTGCTGCTTATAATCCATGTGTGTGGTGGGCAAAAACCCAAAGAGAAGAACCTCATACTTTTTGCAGCTCACGTGTTTTAATATAGCCACCTAACTTATGTCAGAATTGTCACCAAACAAAGGCTAGAATGAGTAACAACCAGTTCTCTGCTTCAACATGCTCAAACATGCACAAGACATGCCCAAATTTGATCCTTGCTTGGCATCTATACCTGGCAAAACATGTGGCTTGGGAGAAGGGCACATGAGAAATCCACCAATTCACAGGCCTGGGAGGTTCCTCTCCTCTGGCTCCCTTCATATCAGCCTCTCTGCTTCCCCCTCTTCCCATCTTTGCAGGGGAAGTGGGGGTTGGAAGATGGCAGGGGTAGAGAGGTTTTGGGTGCACTGCCACAGGGCTCTACAATGCCTGGTTCTGCTCCAGTATGGTCAACACTGACACAGCCAACAAGGTGGCTTCTAGCCAAGCTAAGTGTTAATTAGTAAGGTAGATATTTGAATCACAAACCCAAATTGCTGTGTCCATGGATATTTATCAAAATAGTCATATTGTGTTCATAGGCAACCAATTACATTGAAAAGCCATGTGTGGGTGAATAAAATTTTCTGGTTGCCAAAGAACTTAACACACAAGTTTCAGAGTCACCTCAGAATTAGCCAATCAATTTATGCTGTCTTGTTCACCATAGACCATGCTGCCCTGGGCTATCCTACTCTTGTGCAGTCACCAGGGTGTCTCTATATGCTCAAGTTGGGGAATAAAAGCAGAAAAAGCCCCAGAGAACACACCTAGGTACATACATAGAGTTCTTCAATCTGATGGTAAAGACCTTTCTTCCCCCCCCCCATGAGTTATAGTAACAGAACAAAATTACAGGTGTTGGAAGACACTAATTTGTCTTTTCTACTTGCAAATGGTTATTTCCTTGAGTTAATAGGGTCATGACTGAAAACAATTCTCACAAATAAGAGCATTTGAAAAAAGATAAAGCCTGCCCATGTAGTAAGTAGACTACACAATGAGGATCCATGTTAGTTGATACATAGTACTAAAACCATTTTCAGACAGGAATCAAGTAGAAAACTGCATTAAACATCTGTAGTGAACTTTCAGTATCTTCTCTACAGGGCTTACTACACACAGTATCAGCATATTAAGAATGAAGTGATAGTATTTCATATACATCTGAGCCCCAGTTACCTGCAGAAATGGCTGTGGAAACCAAAATTGAAATAATCCAGCAAATCAAAATACCAACTTGCTTGTATCAACTTACATGGTATTACAAGAAAACTAGTGCACATAATCACTTTAATTATGACAGACTATGGACTTGAGCTGGAAGCAAGTCTTCACTTTACTCCTTATTCTGTTATCACAAATAGTATGTGGCAATATCACAACATCAAATTGCTCATTCTAGTACACTCAGCTTTTTCACCAGATATGGTTAGGTAATTAAAGAAACTTAAGACTGAGTCCTATACAACCTGATGCATTTTTCTAACTCTCAGAAGGAGCTAAACAGTAAACCTCAGAATTTCAGGAACACAGGACAGGCAATAAAAAAGCCCCAAACAAAAACTGTAATAATCCACAAAAAAAACCACCAAAACACACAAACCAAATGAACAACAAAACCAAAAAACAACAAAACTTTTAAGAGAGTACATCTTATCTCTCTTGATGTAAATTAACAAAGATAAAATCACCTTTGCTCCCAGACAACAGAAATGCATAATGGGAAGATGCCACTGGATAATGACTCTCTGGAATGTGCACAGACAAGATCATCTCTACCCTGGAAAGGGAGGATAGTGGAAAGAACAATGGATTCACCACCTGGCATGCCCCTGATGTGTATTGTGTGTATGGACAGATAAAAGGCAAAGGAGGAGGTGGAGGACTCCCCTCCACCAGACCCCTGTAAGCACACAAGGAATACACAGGAAGCCCTGGGGACAATACCTGGACACATACCTAAAAAACTGTATAAAAGACCTAAGTGATGCCTGCTCAGGAGGAGAAAAAAAAAAAAAAACAGAGAAGACAATGCAGCCTGGAAGCAGTCCAGGAGCCCTCTCTTCACTGCCACCAGCAAAGCTGTGCCCTAAGTTTTGCCTGCTGTAACTCATGGAGAAGAGAAAAGACATCTTTACTGAAGACACCACATGTTGGAGGCTGCTCAAAGGAGGACTTGGAGATCTCTCCCTCCCCTCCTCTAGGGCAGGCAGCACAAGCCAACAAGGATGAAATATCCAAGCCAAAGCTGTAGCACCCTTCCTCAGACCCAAATCATCTTGGTGGGTGGGGGGTATGGCAATATGATTCCTTTCCTGCTCTCTCTCTCTCCCCCTTCTTCTGCTCCATCCACTTTATTCTGCTAGTAAACAGCCTTGCTGTAGCAGCACCCTTCCACAGACCCAAATCATCTTGGGGGGAAGGTGAGAGGAGAAGGGTGGTAATATAATTCCTTTCCTCTTCTCTTTCCATTTTTTCCCCTGTCCCCTCTTCTGTTCTATCTACTTTATTCTGTTAACAAATAGCCTCGCTGTTGATATTTTGGCCTTGTTTGTGCCTCTAATTTCATAACACCGGAACATTCAAAAAGAATCAAATCTCTTTCCTCCTCCAGATGGAGGCAAAACTCTAGCATATTTTACAATGAGAAAGACATTTTTCATCCCTGTTTTCACAAATTTATTTCTCCTCTCTCAGAAATTTTTTATATAGTTATATTTGTAATTACTTCCTAAAGCAAAGTAAGTCTTACATGCCTCAATATAAGTTTTAGTCCTACTAACCATGATGACATGATGGATCAAATCCTGAACCATTCTATTGCATTATCAAGGTTCCTTGATACTTTCACACACATTTTTATAATTATCTAAGGAGCTTTCACTAACCTAATACTGTACTAGGGTCTCAAAGTTATTTGTTTATGTCCTTTTATTATATATTTCAGTAGTAAAGGAGTAGTGCACCACAGATTGCATTTCTGATGATAGCCCTTTTATTCATTTACTAGAGCAGAGCTAGTATATGTTTAAAAATAGATGGAGTATTCAGTACCACTTGGACATTCCCCTGCCTCAGCAAGAATCCTATGCTATTTGCTATTATTACCAAGCACAACCCTTGCAGGTGTGTGAATCACTGGGATAGACCATCTAACACAGCACAAACCACTTTTAGGCTGAATCAAGTCGACTTTAATTTTAACAAGAATTAAAAAATAACTTCATTTTAGTAAAATGTAAGAAGCCTCCCCTCTTTATAGTGTTTTTAAAGTTGGGCAGCTTTGAGGTCTATCATTTCCCCATAAAACATCAGCTAAAAGGCACTGGCAAAAACTACTGGCATCCATTTTCAGCTTGATTAATTATTTTCTAGCCTGTGCTGAAGAATGCCATTTTCATTTTCTGCCCAGGAAAAATTTTGCCATTTGTACCACTACATTCAGGTTTCGAAATTTCTGCTCAAGCAAAGAAGAATCCAGAAAAGTAGATAAAAAATTGTAAGTGTGCTAGCCTGTCAGGATTTCTAATAAGACTGTTATTTAATTTTATCTTTGACAGCAAGTTAAATATTAGTTTTATTGCAAATTACACTCTAAATCAAATTTTCTAGTAAGGACAATGAATGTTTGCTATTGAGTGATGTTTTAATTTATTTCTAACAGAGTCTTAAAAGACTTCCCTTGCAATTTTAACTTGAAACAAAGTGTAACAGAATGAATAAAAAATAACTCCTTTTTAGACAGTAAATTTAAAGATAATTTGGGGCATTATAAAAGCATGAAATTAGAATCTTAGAGACACATAGGTTATAAAATGCAAAGACCAGAAGTACCTTTTGAACTTAGAAAACCACTAAAGGAAACAAAGTGATTGAGCAGAAACAACATTTTAGAGACTACCTTTATTTTTTAAGTAGCTTCCTGAATATTTTTAATGATTGAAATCAGAACAAAATGGGGCAAACTGAACCAGTGGGTTAACTTGTCTATTGTTCCAAAACAGAGTAAGGGAAAAGGAACACAAAAAAAAAGTGAAATAAGAATAGATATACTGAGCAAAAATCACAGTATCACAGTATGTTAGAGCTTGCAAGGGACCTCAAGAGATCATTGAGTCCAACACTCCTGCCCAAGCAGGATCACTTAGGGTAGTCCACACAGGAATGCATCCAGGTGGGTTTTCAAAGTCTCCTGAGAAGGAGACTGCACAACCTCTCTGGGGAGTCTGTTCTACTGCTCTGTGATCCTTAAAGTAAAGAAGTTCCTCCTCATGCTGAGATGGAGCTTCCTGTGCTGTAGTTCATAATTCAAACTATTCTGTCCCAAATAATCAATCTCTAAGCTGTGTAGGAAGCATCGATAAAATGTTTGAAATAAAAAGAGAGCAGCTTGGGCTTTACAAGGAGACTTGTGATTGAAAACCTCAGCTGTCACTTGAAAGAGATGCTAGGATACAAACCCCAACCCTTCCACATGTGTACAAACTCTCCACTGCAGCTGCAGAAAGGCTTGAAACACAAATTTGCAGTCATAAAATATTTCTCATTATAATCACAATGCATGTTTCATTTTGACCTCACTGAGAAGAGCTACTAAAACATATTTACCTTTATTTCTTACAGAGGCACAGCAGAATTCCAACAAGTTGCTCCTTTACTGAGGCAGTTACCATTTTCTAGCTCAGAAGCCAAACTTGATTTTTGAGGTACTGTGAAGGCTTGTAAAGGAAATCTGTTTCAATAGAAGACTCAGAAAATTTTCAGGTTAGTTGATTAAATAATCACCTTTAAATTGACATATTTCTGGAAAAAAATTACATCAGTAGACATAAGAGTATTTATTTCCGTGTATTTTAGTATATTTGGAAGCAAAGCTAGCTATTAACAAATGCCTCTCACAGAATCGGGGTGTGGTGGGGGTTGGAAAGGACATCTGAAGACCATCTAACTCAACTCTCCTTGAGTATCCTTCCTACCCTTTTTCTGAATCAACATCGAGTCAAGAGGCAAAATTAAGCATGGATTATGGAATACTTGTCTTTATGAATTTACTTTAGTGTTTCCACTACCTACGCTTCAGACAAAGACTAACTTTTGCTGAGCAATTAGTACTGCAATAGCCAAACCCTTTCCGCAAATTCAGAGGAATTTTAAACAGTTCTTATGCCAATAATTTTTATTTACTCTTGAATTTCATGCAATCATTTAATTTCTTATATTAATATATAAAAGACCTTATTTTCAAAATAAGGTAGCTTCAACTCCAAAATCCATCGGTTCATCATAGCTCCCATACTACGTTTTGATTTCTATGTACAGTAAAAACAAAAAATAATATGCTCTTAAAGATGATGACTTGGTCTAGTGGAAAGTGTCCCTGCCCATGGCAAGGAGTTTGGAACTAGATCATAGAGTCTTAGAATCATAGAGTCACCATACTTGGAAGGGGCCTCTAAAGGTTATCTAGTTTAACACCACCACCCCCATCTTCCCAAAGCAGCCCCTGCCCCCTCTACACCATCCCCCACCCTGCCTAAATAGCTTCTGGTCCACCACCACCATTTTTGTACCCATGCCAGAGCTGGGGGCAAGACCCTCAACCAGCCAAAATACCAAACAGAGGAGCTCAGCCCCACCAAGGAGGCTCAGCCAGCACTCATGGATGATATTAGAGTAGCCATCAACCCTATCCCTACCTAGCCGGGGGGGCCACCAGGCCCCCCGGCCTTTGTTCCCCCCACCCCCATTCACATGGTGTGCACCATGGGGACTCACCAGTGATGAAAGGAAGAGGATTCCTCAGCCCAGATGGGCTCAGCTTGGGACTTCTGCCTTTCCCGAGGGGGATTAAAAAGGGGAGTGGGTGGGGAGGCAAAGTGGCCACACCTGGGGTGGGAGGAGACTCCATCAGAGCCCAGGTGCTCTGGGATTTGAGGGGAAAAAGGGGGGGGGGGGAATAGAGTGGGTGAGGTGGAAAAGGGGCAGACTGTGAAACCAGTGTTATTGAGAAGGAATGGATACTAGAATCTAATATTCAAATATGAATTATTGACTTTCAGTGATTGCTAGATGCTTAATATGGATAGTTTCATGATATTCCACTCCTCTTGGATATTAGATAATTTATTGACAAACCCAAGCATGATATTGATAGGCCAATAAACAAAAAAACTCCACACCTTCTGCTAATGTAATTGTATAGCTTATCATCTCAGTAAACTCTTTATCTCAAGCCAAAGTGGTTTTTAGTGTTGTTTTCCTGTGTGTGGGGGAGGGGGCTTGCTTCTGAGAGCAGGCTGTGTGAAGCCAGGACACTGCTATGCTGAAGGTGAGACCATGGGTTTATCTAACAGCGTTGAACTCTCCTACAGATAAACAGGAACACTACATGCCACAATGAACCCTGTGGCCTCTCCTGTGTCAGTATGGAGACAATATGAGTATGGGATGGTAACCCTTTGTTCTACATGCACAAGTGCATGAGTTACAAAGAAAAGTAAAGAGAAGAGAGAGTTCTTCCAGGAGAGCTGCACTAGTCTGCCATGAGCAGTTCTCTGGTCCTAGTACATGGGCATCAGATCCAAATTTGAGGAGGGGAAGATCTCAAGAACTGACTGCATTGGAGGCTGAAGTAAGCACCCCTGTAGAATCATAGCATCATTAAGGTTGGAAAAGACCTCTAATACCATCGAGTCCAATCACAACCCAACTACCATGACCACTAAACTGTGTCCTGAAGTGTCACATCTACATGCTTCTTGAATAACTCCAGGGTTGGTGACTCCACCACCTCCCTGGGCAGCCTGTTCCAACACTTCACCACTCTTTTCATATAGAAGTTTTTTTCTAATATCCAATGTAAACCTCCTCTGGCACAACTTAGGCCCATTTCCTCTTGTCCTATCGCTAGGAGAAGAGACAAACATTGGCCTCACTACAACCTCCTTTCAGGTAGCTGTAGAGAGCAGTAAGATCTCCCTTTAGCCTTCTCTCCTCCAGACTGAACAATCTCAGTTCTCTCAGCCACTCCTTACAAGACGTGTCCTCCAAACCCCTCACCAGCCTTGCTGCTCACTTCAGGACCTCAGTGTCCTTCTTACTCTGTGATGCCCAGAATTCAACACAGTACTCAAGCTGTGGCCTCAGCAGGGCTAAGCACAGAGGCATTAGCACTTCCCTACTCATGCTGGACACACTATTCCTGATACTGGCCAGGATGCTGTTGGCCTTGTTGGCCACCTGAACACACTGCTGGCTTGTATTCAGCCAGACATCCACCAGCATCCCCGGATCCTTTTCCACCAGGCTGCTTTCCAGCCACTCTTCCCCAAGCTGGTAGTGTTGCTTGGGGTTCTTGTGACCAAAGCGCAGGACCTAGCACTTGGTCTTGTTAAACCTCATCCCATTGGCCTTAGCCCATTGATTTAACCTGTCCAGATCTCTCTGCAGTGCCTTCCAGATCAACACTCCCACTCAGTTTAGTCTGGTCTGCAAACATGCTGTGGTGGGTTGAAATTCCCCCCTCACATTAACCACACCAGACTAGCTCAGTTCAGAAGCAAATGAAGCTATATTTACAAGCAAAATTGTTTACATTCTTACTACTTTCTGCTCAAGATCTGTGAAAAATTTTAAAGGCATAGCCCTAAAACCATCATGTGCAGAGCATGCACTTGATCCCCTCACCCGAGTCAGTAGTAAAGATATTAAACAGAACTGGCCCCAATACCGCTTGTGACCAGCTGCCAGCTGGATTTAACTCTGTTTACCACAACACTTTGGGTCTGGTCATCCAGACCACATTTTTAATCCAGTGAAGAATAAACCTGTCTATGTTATGGTCTGCAAGTTTCTCAAGGGGAATGCTGTCGAAGATGGTGTCAAAGGCTTTACTAATGTCTGTGTAGACAATGTCCACAGCCTTTCCCTATCCACCTCGTCATAGGAGATCAGGTTGGCCAAGCTGGCTGGGCCTGATCCCACCATTATTCTGCACTTGCCACATGAGGGCACCTAAGATGAACCACTCCATAATCTTCCCTGGCACCTAAGTCAGGCTGACAGGCCTGTAGTTTTCCACATCCTCCTTTCGGCTCTGAGCTAAGACCTTTGCCTAATTAATTGCAATTGGTATGCTAATGAGCCAAACTGAGTATATGCTGAACATATATGACTATGTTACTCAACTCTCCTCCCAAATCATGCTACATATCACCTATAAGGCAGGGATATCCTGAGCTAAGCTATAAAATCCAAGAGAGGGACATCTCTCAGTGTGCAGAGGCACTGCCACCAGCACCAGCATCAAGAAGTGCAGCAGCAGCTGGGAGGGAAAGACAGAGACCAGGATGGTCTACTAGCTGTGCTTCTTTTCCTCTACCCAAGACAGGGATGATCTTTTTGGTAAGAATTAGACATTTAATATATGGCTGCCTTTTGCTGCATTTCTATTACTGGAGGTATTGCAAGGCTTTGCACGTCCGACTTTGTCAAACGTTACCTAGGATTTATTAATCCTGAAATCATCTTGAAGTCACTGCATTTATCACCAGCAATCCAAAATCTGCTGTATCTGTAACGCTAATATTAAACAATTTCATTGTTTTGACTTTGTAACCCCTGTCAGAGCAAGTTCTTATTGGGGCACTGAAAAAGAGAGGCAAATGTTAATTTTGCCAAATAGTTCTAGTAAGAGGCCTGGACTCTGAGACAGGCAGACACCAGGATCTTACCCATAATGGGACACTGCACTTCCTGACATTAATGTCACATTTTCACAGACACTGTCTGCTTCTAGCAGTGATAATGCTTGATATTTCTACTTAGTGCCAAAGACTGGTAAGGAGAACAAGGCCACTGCTAAATCTTATGTGCTATGTTGGGGATGCAGAGTAAAAGGCCACACACAGAGGGAAGAGTGGACAGTACAGATAAGCCTGAACTGACCAATACAGTGTTTTATTCCATATATGTCATATTTTGTATAAATCTGAGGGATCCAAGGGTCAAGCTTTTCTTTTTTTTTTTTCTTTTTTTTCTTTTTCTTTTTCTTCAATGGCTGGCATCTGAGGTGGACTCTCTGCATTCTGCCTTCAATCCTAACCCATGAGCTCCTGAATCTAGCTACTGCTGCTGAGTCCACTCTGGAACCTCTTGTCCTGAAGGGACAAACCCCAAAACACGCCGTAACACAGACAATGGGTTAAGCACCTGTGAATGTGCAAACCTGGACACTATCTGGGGTCCAGATGGTCCAGGTAAACATGTAGCACATGTAATTAATCTTGTAAAACACCTGTGAACTGTGTGTGAGCCTGGCCATGTTTGGATATGCCCCATTCTATAGGTTCAGCGATCAGGTTTTTCTGCTACCAAAGGGCATTAAATTGTCTTGGGACAGTATTTAAACCAGAGGAGATGGTAGGCAATTTGCCTTGTTCTCACCGAGAAAGCAACAAGAGCCACGTGCTGCTGGATTGCAGCTGAAGAGCTTGTCCGAGCACGACAACCACACCTGGGTCATGCACCTGGACCAAGGCAACCAACACTCTGAGAGCCCTGCGCTGGAGGCAGAAAGGGGAAAAGTGCCAAGAGAACTGAACCCCAGATGAGCTGCACTGCTACAGTCCGTGAGCCGCACACGAGAGGAGCGAGGTCCCTTAGCACCCTCTGAGCCGAGGAAAGGCTCTCGCCCAGTGACGAACTGCGCAAGAGGAGCGAGGCCCCTTAGCCTCTGAGCCACAGAAAGGCTACAGCCCAGTGACAGAGTACATGAGGAGAGAGGTGTCTTAGCACTCTCCGAGCCAAAAGCTGCTTAGATTATAGTCACAGCGTGTGGGAAGATACTGGACAAAGAAGCAAGCCATGAGTACACAGCTAATTTGCTACAAAATCCCCCTTGTGGGAAACTGCAGATCACGGCACCTTTATTTCCGATTTAAATCGCCATATTGGAAATTCTTAGATTTGTGATTAAATCATTTAACCGTCTTCATATGTGGAATATGTTACCCACAACCAAATAGCAGAACCTGTAAATATACTTTGCAAATAAGTTATGGTAGTGTTTGAAGATACCACTGCCAGAAATACGAAATATGAAATATAAAAATATATTTTATTACACTTCTGCTACATCATCAGTGGTGACAGTGACTAAGTGCCATCAGGATAGTCAGATTTGCTTTTGGATTTGTATACATTAAATTATTTTCATTAAAGTAGTTTTAGTTTTCTTTTCCAGTTCGTAAGACTCTCTCATTTATTCTTTCTCTGCCTTTGGGAAGTTAGAGGGACTGGTATCACTTTTTTAAGTGGCCAGCCCAACAGTCTATATTTGGTATAGACTGTACCAAATATTCACACAGGAATCAAAGCATCAGCCACATTTTACTCAATGACTTGAAACAATAAGGAAAATTAAAAAAATAAAAAAGGCACTGCAATTTATTTTCCTTTCTTGAGACAAAAGCCCATTATCTCTGTAAACTTCCATTTATCCAGGTAGGAACAAATTTACTCTCCAAGCAAGTGAATACAATAACCTTCTCCCACAGTGCAATGATGTCTTATTCTAACAAAACAAACAAACAAGGATTGATTTTAGCAACTGAAAGGTTTCACCATATTAAAATTTGACAGGAGGAAAGCATTTTTTAAAAACTGTTGACAGGTTTACTCAGGATACACAGACACATCAGGGAAGAACAAAAATTTACAATCAAAATAGGAAAATACAAGTTGAATTCTCATGTTTCAAAAACTGCCATTAACAGAAGCAAGAGAAGTAAAGAATAAACAGATATTCAGTTTGTGGATTGAGTGTTAAGTAATCAAGTAACAAAATATTAATTTCAGTAGCTTGGGAATTAAAGACCAAAAAGCAAATAATAAGTTGTTACAGATTTTCATCCCAAATAAATTCATAAACAGTCATGTCAGATTTGATCTTTAGCAGTGTTCTGAGGAATCAAAAGAGAAAAAGCCCAATGTATGTTCAAAAAACTGTATTATAGTTCTGCTTTGTCCAAAACCTACAGAAACAGTGCTGAAAGACTGAGGTCACAGGGACAGAATTCAAGCCTTTCACTTGCTAAAGTCTGTTCCTTGTACCATAGCTTACAAAACAACCTCATGTGTATGCTCATAACATTTTTTCCTGATTTTTACTTTTCTCAGATTAGAACAAGTATATTTGTTTTAATGATCATAAGAATGTAAAAGAGGGCTATTATTTTACTGTCCTTAAAGCTGAGTTATGCTGATGTAGCCCAACAACAGTCGTTTGAAGATTTGTATTTTTGCAGTACAAGAAAAAACACAGCTAAGGAAAAAAAAACAACATTTATAAAAACAATTGAAATATTTTTACAATTAAATATTGTTTAACGTTTTATAGACATAACAACCCAGGAAACATGTAAAGTATGAATTCTATCTTTTAAAGACTTTATAATGTCTTTCTGACAGACAAAATCTGTTTACAAAGCTTTTGGGGAATGACGGTGTAATGGGAGGTATGGTTTTGAATAGCACATCCCTCCAGCTATTCTACTGCTAAATAGTCTTTTGTTACCTTCAACACAGGATGACTCTGCACTTAAAAGTATTTGATATCCTTTTATGTCTACACAGACTACAGTCCTTCCTGGTTAAGTTGAAGGTAACTGCACTTAATGGCAGATACCCAGTTCCATGATTCCATTTATATACTTGCTGGTGTATGTCTCTACCAGCTATTCGCAAAGTATAAGCTACACTGTGATTTTGTGACACCATTGGAGTAACAGGTCTGGTACACAAGTCCATAGAGACATGCTCCACATGTGAAAGCATACATTGCTTTTTGAGGTGTTCCAAATAACTGCATTCTCAAAAGACATACTCCGGTCACCAATGTAGAATAATACCTTCATCTGTGCTGCTTAAGTCAGCCTGCACTACTGCTAAAATCTCAGAACAAATAAGCTTGAAATCTTTAGGTGTAGTTTTTGTGAACCTATGAAAGAGAAACCCCAGAAAGAGTATGTACTAAACAGACAGAAAAGTCTCAGATGAGGTTTATTTTCTAGAAGGAAACATTAGTAGCTGCCTGCACTTAAACACGAATTACAATCAGCAGTTGAACAGGTACAGCCTGACTGGAGAGATGTTCCTTCACTTTATGCTTGCTGTAATATTGTGGAATTACTTAACTGCAGAGCTAAAAAAGGCACAGTCTGGAGGCTTAAAATGTATGCTTCCATGTACAGAAAAATAAATGGGTTTATTGTGATACTCAATATCAATTTTCAGCCGCAGCTATTTCTGTCACAATTACACAAGCTCAACTGAAGTGCTTACAGATACACTTCTGTTACAGTAAGATAACTTAAATATCAACAAAGCTCTCTGCATATTAGTCCAAAAGGGCATGTGTGAAAAAATTACTAAGAATTCTAGTACAAAATGGTTCTGTTTTGAGGAAACCACTTGATATTGGTTGTAGTTAAATTCCTGAAATCTACAACCAAACCTTTTTTTCCCTATTTTCATATTACTGCAAGTAAGGATGATGATGCATTTCAGACTCATACCACAGCAGCTGTGCAACTCTCTACAACCTCCTTTCAGAGCTGCTCTCCAACAAGTCAGTCCCCAACCTATACTGATACATGGCGTTGTTCTTTCCCAGATGCAAGACTCTACTCTTGTCCATGTTGAATTTCATTAAATTTCTCCCTGCCCAACTCCCCAGCCTGTCTGTCTTGCTGAAAGGCAGCACAGGCTTCTGGTGTGTCAGCCACGCCTTCCAGTTTTGTGTCATCAGCAAATTTGCTACCAGCATACTCTTTTTCCTCATTGTATTAGGACAGGTTAACATGGCATGTATTAGAATGGGTTAATTGGGAAATGGTCCGTTGCTGGCCCACGAATATTCTCCACTGTATAGGCAAAATATGCTGCTCCGAGATAAGGAACTGGCAGGTGGGAGTCTTGAAAGCAAGGCTGATTAGGAAAGCACATAAGGATAATTGGGAAATGCCAGCTGGGACTTTAGTAACAACGCCACCAGTGCCTGTGGCCTCCCCAAACCTAGTGTATGCATGCACAGGAACCTTCACTCCTATGTATGCGGAAGCAGAATTTGGCACCTCTCCCTGCATGTTCTGGCCAAACGAGCAGGGACAAGGGGCTGGATCACAATAAAAGGGGACACTTCCTCCAGGATCTCGAGCAGCTGTGACAGAGGGACACGTTTCCTCCAGGAGGACACCTGTAAAGAATCCTCCCTACCCACCTCCGACCAGTGCAGCTGCAATGGGGAAAAGCAGTAGCCTCTGGTGGACACTCGCTTCTAAGATTACCTTTGGGTTGTTAGGTACTTGTGTGTGTGTGATTGTCTTTGTCTTTGGACTTTGGAATCTAGCTAGAGCATTCATCCAGGTCATTGATAAATATACTGAATAGTACTGGTCCCAGTATTGACCTCTGACAGACCCCGCTAGATACAGGCTTCCAACTAGACTCTGTCCCATTGACCACAATTCTCTGACCTCTTTCCTTCAACCAATTCTCGATTCACCTCACTACCCAATTGTCCCAGGTCATGTAAATGGTGTATAACTGCTTTTGCAAAGTGATTAGGTAACATTAAAATCATAGCTGCATTCATCATTAGACTTACCTTAAAATATTCCATTGAAACATTTTCTTGTTTGGAAATGATGATTAGAAAGGAGCAAGGTGCTACCTTGAAAGACATGGGTTGGGGCAGGGGGCAAAGGAAGAAGGGAGGAGTATTTCAAGAAAGCCAAAACATTTACTTTCCAAAAAAAACCCAACAAAAGCAAACAAACAACAAAACAATTGGGGTTTTGTATAATTCTGTTTGGAACCTCACAATATAGAGCACAAGATCATTCATTTCAATTCTGTTTTGCTGTAGCATAAAACAGGAAAACTAGCCTTGTTACTCAGTGACATGCAATCCTTAAAACACTGAGCCTACATAACATCTAATTTTCTCTAATTCACCAATTGTACACCATCTAACTTTCTGTTGATACAGAGATATATTTAAATAATAGCCTCTTAAACTACAACACATTTATAATGTATTTCCTTTTAAAAATTATTCTGGATGCTTAACTAAACATTTACTTTCAGATACTTATCTCTAGCTTGCAAATACTTTATAGCCATTAAAAAAAACCACAAAATCCACACTTTAAAAAAAAGCCAGCAAAAACACTCCAAACAAGCGAAAAACTCAAACCCTGAAAAACACAAAAACAAAAGTACTTTTACCAAGAGAAAAATAAGCCCTTACCCCTAAACACCTCTTTTTTGTCTTCCCCCACTAAAGACCAGCCTTTTCACATTCTACTAGATTTTTAGCCTTTTAAAATTTATAAAGAATACTTCCAAATTCTCTGCAAGCCCAACAGATACATCTTAAGTATGAAATATGTGACAAAGCCCCTCTGAAAGCCAAACAATATAGAAAATATTTAAATCTATGTAATGTGCTATCAGTATAAAGTATTTTAAAACAGACTATCTGTTCTCTTTCAAACTATGTAAATACAGTAGCCTATTTCCTTTTCATACAGGAAAGTAAGTTCCAGCAGCAGAGGGAAAAAAAGAAAGATGAGGTAAAAAAAGCAATAGGATTTGAATATTACATCATTTACATTTGAAAATGTATATGATAAAATTGCTTTTTAGCAATTTTAAATTAAAATCAGGATTTATCCCAAATCTCCAAGCCCTCCAACTTGCAAATAACTCATATGAATAATTTCATTAGATGTTTTATGATACTCAGGTAAGTCTAGATAGTCATGCTTAAGGATCTGAAGGATTAGACATCTTTTCCAATTATATTTACACAGGAATGGGGTGAAAATTACACACCTAGCTTATTCAAATGAATGAAGCTGTTTATTCAACAGCAACAGTTAGTGCGTTCTCCACACCTTCTGTGGTAAGAAGTGCATGAGAAAGGATTTGCTAGATACACAAGTATAGCAAGATTAAGACAGGGAGGCTGGATGAAAAAGGAAATAACTCTTCCCTGACCAAGAGGGAAGATGACTTCATATTTGCCATAGCCAGACAACTAGCCATGCTTTATGATCTCCTTTTGTATAATTTCTTTTTGTCCCATTTAATTTTCTAAAATCCATGTATCTGGACCTTCAGTATCTTTCAAGGCTCAGAAGGATGAATACAGCTCCACCAACAAAGGCACCACAGCAACTCTGGAGCATGTAGAAAAGGCAGCTTTTAAGGTACTGAATCCTAGGAAAAAGGAAATACAAAAAGGCAAAGTTTTGAACCTGAGGAACTGTGGAAAAATGAGAGGTCAAGAAGACATAGTCCAAACAGATGTATTTTATTCATGCAGGCAAACCACCAAGATTCAGTAAGCCATTCAACACTTACTAGGATCTAGAAGCAATTAATTAATTTTGTTTCATTACTTTAGAAACTGCGAGTGCTTAAAAACACGGTGAATTCATCTGATCACATGAAGCCAGATCAGGTCTTACTTGGCACAAGCTTACTTACACAAGCTGAGTATTATCATTTCCAGACACTTGACTGGCTGCCAAGTCACTGAGAGAGTGCTACAACTCTATTATCTATGTTGTTCTATTACACAGGGTATACAGATAGGGAGCTCTTGTTTAGAATAACTTCCCTCTAGAGATTGTATTAACTTACTATGAAAGTGTCAAAGATACTAAAGATTAAGTTATTCTAATTCAAAAATTGTCTCACAGCATCCAGGGCTCTCAGTAATAACGGTTTTACTGTGTGGGCCAAAAAAATGCTAAAGGAGAAAACTGAACTGTTTATACAATACACATTTCTTCTACAATAAAATAAATTTCACTTATGAAATAAAATTAAGACGGGTACGGCAACTGGGTGGCAATTCTTGCCTTGCAGAACTACAGTTTCATTAGGGCCAAAGTTAACAAGAGCAGCAGTAACTTATATGTTGTAACTAACCAGCAATAAAATCCTAACCCTGGTAAGAAATCTCTCCTTTAACAAGTTCCAAGTCTTCATTCAACTATTTTAAACGAAGTTCAGAATAGGACAATCTTCTGACAAAATAACACAACACTTTTGGAATCTCTAATCCAAATGCAGGCAGAATCTAAGCATAATCATTCTAAAAAAATTATTGTGAAACAACCATAAATAAAAAATTAAATTCCTTCACTAAAGACAATAAGGCTTTACTAGCATGTGAAAATACAGAACATACTTCAGTTTTACTGACAATGATGAAACAGAAAGAATTGAAGAAAGTAACTGTAAATAGACTGTTGTAGAGAATGCTGCTATATGGTAGAATAGACAATACAAGCTGCAGCAGGTTTTGCTGAAAACCTCATTATTATTACATCTCCTTTCTAATCTGCTGAAACAGATTAGAGCCAATAGTGTACAGCACAGCATTGAAAGAGGATATCCATTAAAAGTAGCACAAAAGCTAAAACAGTAGTGATGAGTAACAGTATCTGGCTCTCTTTAGCTTGGAGAAAAGGAGACTAAGGGATGACCTCATTAATGTTTATAAATACGTAAAGGGTGAGTGCCAAGAGGATGGAGTCAGGCTCTTCTTGGTGATGCCCAATGACAGGACAAAGGGCAGTGATGGAAGTTGAGGCATAGAAAGTTATATGGAAACATGAGGAAAATTTTTTTCACTGTGAGGGTGACAGAAACACTGGAACAGGCTGCCCAGGGGGGTTCTTTACTGTGAGAGTGGTGGAACACTGAAACAGGTTGCCTGGGGAGGTGGTGGAAGACCAACCCTGAAGACATTCAAGATCAGGCTTAATGGGGCTCCAAGAAACCTGATCTAATTGGGGATGTCTCTTCTTACTGCAGTGGGAGTAGACTAGATGACCTCTTGAGGTCCTTTGCATTCTATGATTCTATCCTTCCAATGAAATCTTTAAAAAGAAGAAAAAAACCACTTTGGTCTCAGGACTTGGATTTGTTGTTTTCATAGAACAGGGAAGCCCATGTAGTACCTCCTATCAAATCAAAGTGTGTGATGTTCTATCATACACGCAATGTTAACCTTGAGGGAAAGAATTATGAGTTAAGCAAAGAGCAGACAATCTCAGAAGTCCTCCCAGAAGTCCTTTATTGCTGCATTGTAGAATCCCCAGCATTACAGAGTCTTAGAGTGCCACTTACAGAAGAAGTCCTGAAAGCCCTTAACAGACGAAGCAGCTAGCAGAAGCCCTGAGCATATCCCTTGCATCATCCCTACACCAAAGCCCTAGCCAGAAGTAGCTAACAGAAGCAGAAGTTCCTAGACAAAGCCATAACTGAAGATAACTACTGCTCAGAGTGGCTGTTTATATATTCTTTGTTATCAGTCATTCAACCAGTAAAACCAAACCACATACATAAGCTAAAATCTTTTCCCAATAGAAGGTGCTAGCATGTCAAGGAGGTGGCTTGTGCAGCATGTTCCAATCAAAGGGTGCCAACATGAGCATGTTGTTCTTGGCACACATGGAATGTTATTGTTTTGCTCTACATGGCTTGCTAAGGAATCAGTCAGCTAAGGAATCATGCACTCTGCACGTGTCCAGCAGCTGCCTTCAGAACAGTGACTGCAACTTATGTGGCATAATTCAGAAAGTCCAACATAGCATCCTTATTTAAATATACAGGAGAGCAGAGGGTTTTGGGTGTGTCTCATTCAGGTCTGCCCACTTTCTTGACTAAAAGGAAGTCACATTTATGTTTCTGTATATTTTATGCTCCTGAGACTTAATTATCTTACCTGTTTCCAGTATTTTTCTCTTTTTATGCTTGAATTAAGCAATATCCTTGAATAGTAATTTTAATTTGCATAGAAAATATACAAGGCTGCAAGCCTGGGCTTGCAGCTTTCAAAACCAGCAAATCGATCCAACCACCCTTCACCAAAAAAGAAGACAACACATTCAACCTTGCTGTCTTCAAAGTTTGTTTGCTTGTCAACGAAGCTGTCTTATTTTTTGGATGGTGATTTTCAACTTATCTCCTCAGGAGTATTCCTGACATTACTTCCCAAGTCCACATTTCTCAGTGCAACAGAGAGAACTACATCACTACAGGAAAAAGTACAATTTGACTAGCCATCTCTAAATATTTTAAGTTCATTTAGATTTCCTTCTGAAATGATAGAGATGAGACTGAGAATCTATTCCATTATGCCAGCTAAAAGATTTGGGTTTAAGTATGAAAATATTTTGCACTTTATAAAGCCCTTATAAGTAGTACTACAGAAAAAGAAATAATGTTCAAAAGTTACAAATGTAATATGCTAAAATGCTAGAAATGTAGTAATAAAATTTAAATTATATGGAAATTGAGATCAATATTATTACTTTTCTGGAGTATCTCTATTCCAAATTTGAAATTCTTCCACTACTGACGAAAAAGGGGAAAGTTAAGGCAGAAATGCTTCTGGATCATAAAAAAGTGTGTACGTATACTGGCTTCACGATAAGAAAGAAAATTGTGCCTTTGTGATGGCCTTTAATAGTGCTTTAAATTAACATCAGACTGAGCTGTCACCAAGTGGCATTCTACTCAGCTTCTCTGAAATTCGTAGTTTCGAACTACTAGTTTTTAAACTTTAAAATAGCATCATATTTAACTCTAATTTTATTCCGATAATTGGCTTTTTTTTCCATCTCTTCAAAGATGATTTTGCTGGGAGGATATATTTCCTCTTCTATCAGACTAAATCTTCACAGAAACCTTTGCACTCACAGTTAATTTCAAACAATTATAAAAAATATGTATTTTGGATTATCACCACATTCTTTTATAAGCAAATTTATTTATTTGGTTGTTTGCTTGTTTAATGGGTACTGCATCTACTGTGGCTACTGTACCTAAGGTATGACTGACAGGACATGGGTGTGCTGAATAGGAATTACTTGTCTAGGTCCATTGTTGTAAACTACTGTTTCCTGAGAAGCACAACATGAACATGCTTACGGCTGCTTCAAAGAGCTATGTAAAATCAGTTTCAGACTAAATCAAGAATTTAAGGATCCCATATACCAGGGCATATTGTAAGCAAATTCAGTTCTTTCTTCACCAGCTGCTGTGATGTCACCTTTCAAAACTTTTCCACTCAGCTCCCCATTTACAGCAGTAATCATAGATTTCAAAAGCAACCTGAGGATGTACCTGAGAAGCACTAGATATACTTACTAAGCTTTGTATTTCAGTAATACATTGGCCCATCCAGCAGCACAGTAGTATGGCATCCACTGTACAGACTTCTGCTCCTGAAAACATCATATAGCCAAGTCTAGTTCTTATCTAAAATTAACAGAGTAATGAAAATAAAAGTTGGCTAAAATAAAAGAGGAATGTCTCTCTGGAATATTTTAAAACCCCATTAGAAACAAGGGAGTTCTTTAAGGAAGTGAAGATATTGATGTTCTACTTAGATGATGAAAGAAATCTATTGACTGAACGTAATTTGCACGGGGCTGAAACAGCGCTCCTAAAACTTTTAAAGGCAGAGACAGAGCCTGATGCTTGAGGGGGAGCAAGACATGAATGTATAATTGAACCTATTAAGAAAAGCTACAGAACACTTAAGGTTACTAGAGTAATTACTGCTTCCTCTATAAAAAGAATGAGATTTTTTTTTGAGTGACTATCATGTATTACAATATGGCATGCATTGTATGAGAGAAAATGACTGCAAAAGTCATTCTATGATCAGACTTGGAAGCCCAGTACTTGGACGACTGTACGAAACATGACCTGTTAGAATTAAAACATCCATTTAGATACATGATTTTGTTCTAAACTTCAGTCATGATATAAAGACATGTGAAGGACAATTTGACAGAGCCGAGAAGAAATTAAATCTTACAACTTCTACAGCTACTTCTATTTACAGTTTTTAACTATACACACACATATAAGATATGTATGACATTTGTAACTGTTTCCAAAAAGAGTACTAACACCCAATGTACAAGTTCACTTAAGTAACATTACCTTTATTTAATACTGACATGCATTAAAAGGCTTAATTGTTACTACCCTGCTAGTCTTTACTAGCTAGTACTACCCTACTAGTACATGGGTCTTAGTCTGTTTTTACCACAATTTCTCATCAAATATGTTTTCTAACAGGAAAATTGGTAACTGAGTTACTTTAGGAACAATAGAAGTCTTACAAAGTCAGGGGTTTTTTTTAACCCTAAATTGATACTCCTCTTCTTGTTTTAACAAAACAAAAAATCAAAAGCTAACAACAACCATCTCAAAGCTAAAGACTTCTGTATTCTCTGAAATCAGCATCATGTTTCACATAAAAAATGTAAGTAGAGCAAATACTTCTAACTATGACTTTTTCTCTGTTCCTTCTTTAATGTGTCTTGCCCTCTTCAAAGACTGCAAACATCTATTACAGTCAGTATTATCACAAATCCTGCAGTTTACTCTGTTGTAGTCATGTAAACACACTGTTGCAGCTATTTCATTGGTAATAGTAAAATGAAACTGCCACAAGTGTCTCAAGGTAATTTTAAAAGGGAAACTTTTCAAAGCATTAGCACAAATGATGAAAATATCGACATATTTGATTCACTGAAACACATCTTCATTGTGAACTCAATCATCCATTTTTTTCCTAGCAGTACTTCCAATTAATAATCTGTGTCAATATTTCTAAAACTTTGGGTATATTTTCAGCTATAGTCAAAGGGTACATGAAGTAAAATTGCATGTCAGGCAGCAAAGTAATGAAATCCTTCTTTTAAAAAGCAGAGGACTTGCCATCTGAACAATCAGTTAGATATTCACTTCATTTACACCCCTAATGCAGAATCAATGCAATGTATTTCATCTGCCTGAAGCCCAAGATGGTATCCTTACCTAGAATTCTTCCAACAAGTATTAAATAAAGAAAGTCTGTCAAAGTACACAATATTGTGGGAAATAGAAAAACTGATCTACAGGAGTGGGAGATTCAGTTGCAAAATACATGAACAGTTATAAACCAGCAAAAGCCAACAATAGAGAACTTCTCAATATTCAATACTGCGTACCACATTCTGACACACTGATGCCACATATCTTCTACCTATGTAACTTCCCTGTACATTTTTCAAGACCAGAGAGTCAAAATCTAAGGCAGGTGTTTTTCTTCAAAATAATACAGTAACACAGGCTGACACACTGGTACATGTCCAAGTTATACCATTGTCATGGAAGAGATTATCCATACAAACGTCTAAACCACAGGTATCTCCAACACAACAACATGCCATAAATCTTAAAGACAAAACTCCACATTACAAGCCTTATTTTTTTGCATTCCTCTCAGCAGAACTAGAAAATATAACACCCAAAAGAGAGAACTGGTATACATGCAAGCGAGAAATGACAAGCAAAGTCTCAATTTTCATGAAAGCCCAGAGACTCAACAGCTTTTATTGCAATGGTGTTACGTACTGCAAGCAGAATTTGTGCACTAAATTCACTAAAGAAGCAGTGAACATCTTAGGGAAAGATCACTATTTTATAATTGGTGAAACAATTCAGACACCTCCAGCAAGGAGAAAGCTCACTAAAAGCAGCTATCTTTTAATGTCACTCTTTAGCATATATATTGCTGCAGTTGAGCCAAATGAGACAGAGGTGGAGACAAGTTGTTTATATGAATTGGAATCCTGATCATCTCCCAAAATAAAAAGAAGCACTATGTAAAAACTCACTCAGCCCACAAAAATTTACATTGAAGTGTCCAAACCTGTCTTACTGGAATTGAGTAGAGAATCACACTAAAGATCTCTCTTTCAAAAACTACTCATACTTTCAAGTTCAGTCATCCAAGGCTAAAAGCCTGTCCCTACACCAAATTTTGCCTTAAAACAATCTCACAGGATCACAGTATCACAGGATATTAGGGGCTGGAAGGGACCTCAGGAGATCATCGAGTCCAACCCCCCTGCCAGAGCAGGACCATATAACCATATAATCTAGTGCAGGTCACGCAGGAACACATCCAGACAGATCTTGAAAGTCTCCAAAGAGGGAGAGTCCACAAACTCTCTGGGGAGCTCACATCAAGTTTTGCACAAAAAAACCCACAACAAATAAAAAAACAAAATAAAAAAACGACAACAAAAAATCCCCACCAAAAGGTGTATATATCACATTTTCAAATCCTAGAATTCTTATAAATCCTTTTAACTAAAAAGTCTAGGACAACACATCTCCATAACTAATTTGTCTACACTACAGCTCTTGTATGCCACACTTATATGCCGTAAATCCACACACAGACATGCAAGAACAGGAGAGATCTCTAAAAATCTTCAACCACAGTAAAGAGTTGAAGTGGAGAAGAAAATGAATAATTCGATTACAGTAGGACAGCATATAGAAGTGTGCTAAGAAACAAATTCAATTCTTTGCAATATGCATTTGTGAATGAAATGGTCCAGGCACTGCACATGAATCCTCTGTAAAACACAAACCCCCCAAAATCAAAACACTAAATCGTACTGTTGTTTCCTAGCCTACAGATGCAGCACTTGCATACCTGTTCTTTAACTGAAGCTAGAATGGCAGAGGTTGTCTCAGTTTCAGATCCATCGCCATTGGATGTGTTCAACACAGGACTAAGGGAACTTGTCTTGTCAGAAGACGAGGGTTGGTCTGGAACAGGCATAGTTTCTGTAGTTAATGGAAAAACAAAGCAATGATTTTATTATTAGAAACCAAATACATATCACAAATCCTACGCATGTAACAATAATAATACTAATCTAAGGAAAAAATTGTAGAACATGCTCCTCTTCTATAATATAGAATGCATCACTTATTCAAAACTAAAACTAGTTCTAAAATAATTATAAAACAAAATATTAAATGATTTCCCAGTCTTATTCCAATAATTCACAGCACACTTGGAGAGGGTTCAAATCACTTACTGCTGTGATTTTTGTATAGTATTGCAGTGGCAGCATCCAACACGAAATTACAACATGATGAAAGCAATGAAACATGGAATGCTTTTCAAACAGAAAACCAATAAATGAAAAAAGGGCACAAATATTAAACAAGTAGAGTTGACTTTTTAACATGCATCATTATTCAATATGTATTATATTTTAAGCCTAGGTAACTAATTTGGCCTTTCTTCTAGTCTAAAGGATAATTTTGACAATGTTTTATCAGAGCAGTTTTGAGAAACAGTATACCAGCTGTTAAGCACTATTTTTGAGACCTGTGTTAAAAAAAAAAAAAAAAAAAGGAAAGATTCTTAGCACTTCAAGGAATTTCTAGTATTCTTTCTGTGGAAGGATTTGTCTTTCTTATGGCAAAACTGTTGTGTAGTATCTCTGCTTAAAATTTCTAGTATTCTAGTACTCTTGCTGTGGAAGGACTTATCTTTCTTATGGCAAAACTGTTGTGTAGTATCTCTCCTTAAATGTTCCCGTAGGCACATCTCTGCAGGCAAGTTGTACCAGATTCCAGAAGTAAAGGAGCAGAGAGGCAGTTTGTATGGTCATGCACAAGCAAGTTAAAATAGTGTCACATTTATGAGGGAGCTGGCCAGATTTGTTTTGTGGAAGGGAATTTATTCACGGAAACATAGAATCAACCAAGTTGGAAGAGACCTCCAAGATCATCCAGTCCAACCGATCACCCAGCCCTAAGCAATCAACTAGCCCATGACATCAAGTGCCTCATCCAGTCTTCTCTTGAACATCTCCAGGGACGGCGACTCCCCTATATCCCTGGGCAGCACATTCCAATGGGCAATCACTCTCTCTGTGAAGAACTTCCTCCTAATATCCAGCCTATACTTCCCCTGGCACAACTTGAGACTGTGTCCTCTTGTTCTGCTGCTGGTTGCCTGGGAGAAGAGACCAACCCCCACCTGGTTACAACCTCTGTTCAGGTAGTTGTAGACAGCAATGAGGTCACCCCTGAGCCTCCTTTTCTCCAGGCTAAACAACCCCAGCTCCCTCAGCCTCTCCTCATAGGGTTTGTGTTCCAGGCCCCTCACCAGCTTCGTCACCCTTCTCTGGACACGTTCCAGCATCTCAACGTCTTTCTTGAATTGAGGGGCCCAGAACTGGACACAGGACTCAAGGTGTGGCCTGACCAGTGCTGAGTACAGGGGGAGAATAGCCTTCTTTATCCTGCTGGCTATACTATTCCTGATACAGAATAGGATGCCACTGGCTCTCCTGGCCACCTGGGCACATTGATGGCTCATGTTCAGCCTACTATCAACCAGCACCCCCAGGTCCCTTTCTGTCTGGCCACTCTCCAGCCACTCTGTCCCCAGCCTGTAGCGCTGCTTGGGATAGTCGTGGCCAAAGTGTAGAACCCTGCACTTAGCCTTGCTATATCTCATCCCATTGGCCTCTGCCCACCCATCCAGCCTGTCAAGGTCACTCTGTGGAAGACAGCTGGCTCACAGGCTGCCAGATGGTTCAGCCCCCAGAAGGGCAGTGGGCATATTCCTTGGGATGTCATCAGAGGGGTCATATGTGTACAGAACTCATATGAACAGCAAAAATCCTGCTTGGCTCCCTTCTACTTTTAAAGGCCCACATTTTTATAAAATATAATTTCTTCTGGAAGAAATATAAAGTCTGAAAAGGGTAGTTGGCAAAGCCAAATGTAAAATTCAATATCCAGAGAAAGCATCCTCACACTAGTTTGCCATGGAAATTAGGGCTCTAAAAGATGAGGAGATTACATTCTATAAAGCTTTGGCTCTGAAGCCACAGTGCTGCCCAAGGACACTCATTCAGCCCAGGTGGGTAGCCTTTTCCAATAGCTTTCTGAAGCTCAGGACACTGGCATACACATGTTAAGACAAACCCATGGAAACAGATTATTCACAAAAAAGTCAGTTATTTCTCTTAAGAGAGACCGCCCTCTATCTCAGGCTAGATTAGTTTATATACTGAAGCATGAGATTATATGTAATTTAAATTAAAGCAGCTACGTATTTTCATATGGTTTACTTTTTGTAGGCAAACCACTGAAGTTTGTAAATATTGAATTTTTGATCCTGGTAATGTTCTTTCTCAGGATACATACACTACTGGAAGTTAAAAACCGAGATACAACTATCCCCTTCTATCATAAGTACTGAACAAAACTTCCATAATTTCAACATATCAATCTAGCATCAATGGAACTGTTTTCAGTTCTAATGAGTTTGTGGCATATAACTGAAGTTGCCACTCTCTCATAAAGTACCAAAGAAAAGAAATTCATACACATACATGTACGTACTTATTCTATTACCTTACTTTCAAACAATCTAATTATTTTCTTGTTTTGCTAAATCATTAACTGTAGTACCACATTTGCAATTTTCTGTAATTTTCAGTATTGCAATTTATCTCAAAAACCCACAAATGGCCTAAAATCGTCCATTTTGTAGAGCTGTATCTGCAAAAAGACACTGGAGCATAACATTCCTTTTCTATGAACCCCATATCCTGCAGTAAAGTCCAGCTGAAACCTCTGCACAGGAATGAGGCCATGCAATTCAGGAACCCAAGTGAAGTGAACATGTGAAGTGGTCCTACTGCCTTTGTGGACACTCACTCTGGGTGACAGAGAGCCATGTTTCCTGGTTGGGAAAGCTCACAAGGAATAAGAACAGTATGAAGCACAAAGAGCTGCCTCCTCAAGACTGTACTAGGGTGGGAAAAAAAGGCAGAGCTGTGAATGAGGTGCCTGCTGAATAATTTCAGTAGCTCCCCTGCTGCAGGATTTCTTTCTCTGTGGTTATGAAGAAGCTTCCTGAAAATCACCCCTTTGTGTACTTAGCTCCTTCTCATGCTCCTCCAGGGCTGCCTGACCCCCAGCAGGGAGGCTTCACTGAACTGACTGTTTCATAAACACTAGCCAGAGGAGGTAAAACACAGCAAACTACACTAGACTAAGAGTCAGGAAGCCCTTGGTACTTGCTCCTACTCTCTGCAAGTAACTGTCATTTGGGATCCATTAAAATTCTCCTCTTCACCTGACAAATTAAGAAGACTCACTTGTTAACCCCAAACCCAGCTCCCGATCACACCACATGGTTATTGGGCCTGAGTGGAAACACACAAATATAACCCAGAAGCCTCTGGATGCAGGCAAGGACACTCATTTCCACATCAGGTAAAATTGTATTAGCAGGGTTCTGGTTAAATGTGAATGTTTGGAGGTGACGTTGCTGCAGGGCTGACCTGTATTGGAGAACCTCATTCACCACCTCACCAAAGGGACCAAGTCTAACATGTAGCATGGGGATTGGACACTGGGGTAGGTAGGTCAAGATGTCTTCTCTCTATGTTCATTTAATTGGGTCTCTTACTTTTTTCTCAACACCAAAACCAGTAATTTAAAGCTTACATTAATTTGAAACATATCTAATTAAGTGAAATTCCTTGACTGAAAGACTAGTGAAAATCCCCAAGGGCAAATCCAAACAAGGCTCACTGGGGCATGGTGGTTTTCTGTTGCTGTTAGGTTTTCAGGAAGATGTGGGGGAAAAAAGTGTGTCTGAGTTGCTGGAAAACAATTATGTGCTATACAAAATTCTTGCCATAGCACAAACATTCCCAAACATTTAAAGTGTCTTTGAAAGGGACAGCAAGGCCACAATGGTCAATTGGGAAGCTGCTCTCTGACTTGAAGAGATGCTACTGATAAGATGACACCATTTTCTGCATGTTCAAAACAATTACATCCTGGCAATGCAGGCAGCAACTGCCTGCTGCTGTTCTTCTGAACTTGTTCTAGGACTGTATTCAACTTCAGTATATTTTAATTTTCAGGCTTTAAGTTAAATACTTTGTTTTCACCAAAGAACACTTCAAAACCAGCTTTAATAATCTACAATTTTGCTAGTATCAGTTTACATAGGAAAGAACCCACAAACCTCTGATTACACAACTGTCCTGAAAGATCAAACCCCAAAACATGCCCTAACCCAGACAATGGGTTAAGCACCTGTGAATGTGCAAACCTGGACACTTCCTGGGGTCCAGGTGGTCCAGAGAAACACGTGGCACGTGTAATTAACTTTGTAACACAGCTGTGAACTGTGTGTGCCCCTGGCCATGTTTGGATATGCTCCTTCCTATCGGTTCAATTACCAGGTTTCTCTGCTACCAAAGGGCATTAATTGTCTTGGGACAGTATTTAAACCAGGTGAGAAGGTAGGCAATTTGCCTTATTCTTACCACAAAAAAGACAAGAGCCAAATGCTGCTGAATGACTTCTTTACTGCAGTCTTCACTGCAAAGGCCTTCAGCCACACTCCTGGAATAGTCATGGAAGATAATGGCAGGGACCAGAAGGAAGAACTGCCCATCGTAAGTGAAGATCAGGTTTGTGAAGAACCTGAAAGTGTTCAAGTCCATGAGACCTGATGGGATACACCCACAGGTACTGAGAGAACGGGCAGATGAGGTTGCTAAACCCCTCTCTATTATATTCCAAAAGTCATGGCAGTCTGGGGAAGTCCCCACTGACTGGAAAAGGGGAAACATAACTCCCATTTTCAAAAAGGGTAAGAAGGAAGAACTAGGGAACTACAGGCCAGGCAGTCTCACCTCTGTGCCTGGTAAGATCATGGAGCAGATCCTCCTGGAGGCACTACTGAGACAGAAGAATAGTGAAGAGGTGATTTGGGTACAGTCAGCATGGGTTTACCAAGGGCAAATCCTGCCTGGCAAACCTGGTGGCCTTCTATGACAAGGTCACAACATTAATAGATGAGGGATGAGCAACTGATGTCATTTACTTGGACCTGGGCAAAGCCTTCGACACTGTCCCACACCACATCCTGGTCTCCAAACTGGTGACACATGGGTTTGATGGGTGGACCACGAGATGGATAAAGAACTGGCTTGATGGCCACACCCAAAGAGTGGCTGTCAATGGCTCCATGTCCCAGTGGAGGCCAGTGACAAGCGGAGTCCCTAAGGGCTCAGTCCTGGGACCAGTCTTGTTCAACATCTTTGTCGATGACATGGACAGAGGCATTGAGTGCACCCTCAGCAAGTTTGCTGATGACACCAAGCTGTGTGGTGCAGCAGACACGCTGGAGGGAAGGGATGGCATCCAGAGGGACCTTGACAGGCTGGAGAGGGACTTTTTAGGATATCAGGTAGTGATAGGACTAGGGGGAATGGAATAAAGCTGGAAGTGGGGAGATTCAGGCTGGATGTGAGGAAGAAGTTCTTCACCATGAGAGTGGTGAGAGCCTGGAATGGGTTGTCCAGGGAGGTGGTTGAGACCCCATCCCTGGAGGTGTTTAAGGCCAGGCTGGATGAGGCTCTGGCCAGCCTGATCTAGTGTGAGGTGTCCCTGCCTATGGCAGGGGGGGTTGGAACGAGATGATCCTTGAGGTCCCTTCCAACCCTGACTAATTCTATGATTCTTTTCTATGATTTCAAGTTGCAGCTGAAGGGCCTGCCCTAGCAGGAAAACTACACCCGGGCTTTATTCTCACCAAGGAAGCAACAAGAGCCAGATGCTGCCAGATAGCAGCTGAAGAGCCCGTCCTAACAGGCAACAACTACACTCAGGCCTTGCACCTGGACTGAGGCAGAAAGAGGAAAAGCTCCAAGAGGACTGAATCCCAGAATAGCCACGGAAAGGCTACAGCCTGCTGATGGAACACATGAGAGAGAGGTCCCTAGCCCTCTCTGAGCCAAGGGCCACTTGAATTATAGTCACAGCATCTGGGAAGATACCAGATAGAGGAGCAAGCCATGAGTCCCTGGCTGAGCTGCTACAGAACCCCATTTGTGGGAAACTGCAGATCGCAGCACATGCATTTCCAATTTGAATTGCTGTACTGGAAATTCTTAGATCTGTGCTTAAATCATTTAACTTCTTTATATGTGGAATGTAATACCCACAACCGAATAATAGAACCTGTAAATATACTGTGTGAATAAGTTATGGCGGTGTTTAAAGATACCACCGCCAGGAAATATTAAATATAAAATATATAAAAACATACATTTTATTACAACAGCCAATTGCTGCAACAAACTGTATTTGTTTTAAATAGGCTCAAAATCTGGACAGAACAATAGCAAATATTCTACAACCACAGCCTGTTTCCAGGATTTGGGGATTTTGAAAATATAGGTCTTAGAAAAAACAGAGAGGGGGGAAAAACTCTGACTTTAAAAGTAATATTTTCTGCACCTATTACAACGGTTCCTCTGGACAGAGAATACAGTTTCTAAAATCTGATTAGTTCAGATTATTATTACAGTTGTTCAAGGGGGAAAACTGCAGCCAACTGTATTAGCAAGCAAGTATCATTGAATCTACAGCACAATATTATTCGGCTGAGCTGTTAACATTAGGTATTTTAGTACTTTTTCACAAATTAGTTTGAGTAATATCAAATATAAAGGAAACATAGAATGAGTTTTCAAAAGCAACAGAGCAGCTACGGTTCCAAAGGCAGTTACATTTAAAAAAAAAAAATCATACATGAATCAGCAACAGCGAACACTAAAGGCCTGCATTTGCACTAGTCCATCTGCTCAGAGATGGACTTTTAATTTAGCTTGGACACCAGTATAAGAAATTGAACGTTAAATGGGACTTAAATCTGCCGGTACTGTAGTATTACAGAAAACAAGGCTGAAATGGACCTCCAAGCCCCCAGAACACTACCAAATCTCTAGACAAGGCAGATTTATTTTTTTCTAAGACATTCTGGATACTTAACATATATATCACCAGCCCTTCATGGCTTCCCTTGCTGCAGTCGCCACTGGCCATCTCCCCCTGTTAAAGGCTCCATCAGCCTTAGCCGAAGAAAACTTACTTTAGTCCTATTCAGAGTGGAGACAAAACACTAATTTTTCCTTCAGTCCTCTGCAAAAACAAAACCAAACCCAACATTGTCCCACATTATGATGATTCCTGTAACTTTCCTACTCCTCTTTCTTCTCTGTAAAACCTACTCTGTTTCTTTTCATTTTTCCTCATAAAATAAGCTGTCTGATAGCCTCTTAACCCACACTCCTGGGAGCTTAGCACTGAAAACAAAGGAAAATTTGAGAAATTAAGCAGCTCAACTGAGTACACCACAGCTGAGAAGCACAACACAAATCGGCTGCATTTAATTTCCACAACAGCAGCACTATTTTCTATTGTCATAAAAATACAAATGAGATTCTGTAAGTCAGAGAACATACATGCTCCTGAGGAAAATCAAATTAAAATCTTAGATTATCATAGATAAGATGAAAAACAACAAAAAAGTACTACCAGCCTTTGGGGAACATACTGGGAAGTCAGATATAGCTAATTCATGGGTTCCCATACTACACAGCACTGGCAAAACTCTATCATAATTTTGTAGTCCCAAAAAAGGGTCTTTTACCTGATGTGAAAAGCCAATTGACAGAGTCAAGATATTTGTTTTATTTTGGTTCTGCAGAACTTGTTGCTAAACCATAAACTCCAAATCCAGCACACTGTTAGCTCAAAGAGTTGTCTAGTACAAACAAAAAAGAAATTGTGTATGATTGGTTACATGAATTATACATCATGCAAATCTTTGTTTGCATGAACCATCCGTAACTATTTCATTATACTAAGGTGGTTCTACGTTTAAATTCTCCTCCAAAAGGTAAGTTTTTTAGTATTTAAATCACCACAGGCTATGTAGAGGGTACCTCATTATTTTCTTCTTTCTCCAAATCTGTCTCTGGTTTATGTAACAAAGTCATAATGAGCCCTTATCCACTAAAGTTGACAGAATTTTACTGGTTTCTAGATACAGCTCTCAATTACTATCTCTTGTTTATGATTATTTTAATCTTCAAGGTCATTCTGTCCTTTAGTCCTCTAGGGTCTTCCACTCTTGTTATCCTGGTTTCAGAGCAGTTCAGCCTACAAGTTTTTAACTCCATCCTTCCAACATCAGTTTGACCCTTTTCTCTGTTGTCTTTCTAAGAGCATCTATAACTGTGTTCAGGCTGAACTCCAGCACAGAGGTACATATACAATACATGGAGGTATGTTCTATACCATAAATAAATCCTTAGGTAAAATAAAATATTTTGGTGATTCACAAATTCACATGAAAATGGCAGTATCAGATGCTATGGTTTTACTTTAAGGTTACACATTGCAGGCGCTTTTTATATTGATCTTAATCACACTGGGCAGGGATTTACTAATAGAAAACTCATGAGGTAAAGCTATGAAGACAGTACTAGTAAAAGGATTTTGGTGGCAATACTCAGCAAGAAGATGTCACTCTTTCTTGGATAGGGTGGCTGCATCTGCCTTTCAATGATCCTACTCTCCTCCTCTACATCAGAAACACTACTGCATCCATGTAGTACAACAAATAAAAAAACCCAGCAACCTGGAACTGAAAAACCAGCAGCATCAACAGTAAAATGAGCATTTAATTACTTTTCAAATTTAAACTGCATTATTTTAATAAGTTCTTCATAACCTACACTTAAAGAAAATGGGAATATTACTTAAAGAGCCAGACTTTTATTTTAAATATTAGACTGATATTCCTTTAAAAGTCACTTAATTAATGTTGTTTACATAGTGTAATGTTACATCACCCTTTCAAGGGTAGTAAGTGTAGATAGGCTAAAAAAGATACAACCAAAACCCACCAAACCCACAGCTTCACAGTATCTAGAAATCTATGGTAAAAGAGAAGGTATCTTCTGCTCTGGCAACTGCATCAAATAAACGGAATCAGAAAATCCCAATATGTTTCCTTAATAAAAAGATATCATGGTAAGTAGTACATACTCCCCAGCGGGTTTTCCCTGTACAATGAATCAGTGAGAGAATTTATTACAGAGGTGTAAATCACACTGTCTTACTGGACAACAATCAAATTTGGCTTGTTAGGGAGTTAGTCTGGAGAACCATGAATGATGGTGAAGTAACCTTGGATAAGAACCAATCACATAAAATAATCCCATAGGCATTTATGCATCTAAGAAATACTTTTTGCTTCCTTTCCTCTACCTTGGATATGCTGTATAGAGATTACAGTATGGTTGCCTTCTTATAATATGTATTTCTATTTTTCCTATTTATTCCTTTTTTTTTTTTTGTTATTGTTTCAAAATGATGAGGACTTATTGTAAAATAAAAATATGTGGGTTTTTTATTTTCTTTTTTTTTTTTTTTTACTTAAAACTGCATGCTTACAGCTACACTTTCACAGAACGTTAGGGGCTGGAAGGCTCAAGAGATCATCTAGTCCAAGTCCTCTGCCAGAGCAGGATCACCTACACCAGATCACAAAGAAACTCATCCAGGCAGGTCTTAAACACCTCCAGAGAGGGAGATTTCACAACGCCACTAAAAAATACATATATTAAATATTCCAAAATTCTTTGTTATATTGCCAAAGAAAAGCTCTATTTCTCTTTGAATATATGAACAACATATACGAATATATGAAAGCCTACGATAGTGAACAGCTCCAACACACTATTTTCTCACAGTTCTGGTAGGCAAGAAAAAGAAATAGGTTTGGCATTGTATCTATGGACATGAAAACCACCTCCTTTCATGATGTTAACCGAATCATTCTGATAAGCACAGAATTCAGTCTGTGTTAAGTCAAGGGTCAGAATAATATAGAATACAATAGCCCTTGCTATTCTTGAAAATCATTGTCTATACTGCAAGTCATATTGGGTGTAGGGGAAAAATAGCCAAAGTAACAGTTGTCATTATTACATACTGTAAAGCCCATTCAAATGTTATCACATACATATGGTTATTAGACTAACCAGGACATTTACAGTATGTTTTTGGAACACAATCTCAACTGGAAGAAATGGAAATTGATACTGCTTCAGAACTTACACATGCAAGGAATCAGCTAATCCCTCAGAAATGCCAAACTGTACTGAGGTGACTGAAGGCCACAACAGCATTTGTTATAGGCAGCAGGTACATATCTACCAATGCTGCAATGAAGCTGAATCCTTCATCTGTGAGACACTGAAACAAGGTAGAAAGATGGGCCTTCCCTCCACCCACATCATTGAGATAGCAGATTTCCTTTACTGTCCTGTCTTTGCTAATAATATGATACAATCTGTGGCTGGGTAAATATTTATAAAAATAGGCTGATAATCTCGAGTCATCAGAAAAACAGGAAAATTTGCCAGACCCTGCACATTTAGCTTAAATAGGAAAATGTCTTCTGATTTACTAGTTATCACAACACCCTAGAGCATGTATCTTCTATGTTGAAATTACTAGAAAACAGATTAATTAAAGGACACATGATATCTTAAAGATCTTTGCAAAGGCTTAAGCTCAGTTAGGGATCAGGGATACAAGGGATCAAGACAACAGCCTTCTTATTCTAGCTAACCCATCCAAAGAGCAATGGCTCTGTTTTCTTTCTGGGATTCTTCTTCGTCATAGACTCGTCTAGCTCCTCATTCATTAAGATACTCAAGCTTGTCTCTTGTCTTCTTTTGTGGCTTCAACTGTTGCATACAGGCATCCAATACATACGAAACTTTATATTCCCTTCTCTTCCTGACTGAAAAGGGCATTTTGTGAAAAATCAAAGACTACAGCTCAACAGGAAAAAACTTCCTTCCTCAGAGGCTCTCTACTCCTACCCTGAGTCTGATTAAAACATCTATTTTCCTACTCTCCAAAAAGAAAGCAAAACTAAGGATCTTATGCAGACATGTTCCAGTATGAGGTCTCTGCAAGCTGCATCAAATATTTTCCTACCACTATCTACAGTAACCAGTGTCTGAATGATGGAAGCTTGCCTAGAACTTAATCCCTTTGCAACACTTGCAAACTTATTATTTGCTCAAGTCACATGTCACAAAACATGACAGTTTTGCTTTTCCTACAGTATTGAAAATTTCAAGAACTCTGAATTACTATACAGCCTTTCTCCTTAAAATCAAACAAAAAAAACCTTCCTAAAACATTCCCAATGATTTTAGCAGAACACAGAAGTGCTTGAGAGAAAAGCTGTATCGTTTGACTCAGAGAGCTTTGAAAAAAAAAGAGAAAAGAAAGATGGCCCAATTTTACATTCCTGATTTTTTTTCTCTCAAACTTGAGTTAGCACCACTTCTAGGTATATGAAGTTTTAAAGATCAGAGCCAAACCGTGAAGACAGCAGTATGTCAGTTAACTGCTCCCAGCTCCCTTCTCGGTCAATATATAAATAGCAACTGAATAAGTGACTAATCAGAACAGATAAACCACGTGCTGACTTGAAACACATTCCTGCTTTATTGGTACTGAAACCACCAACCTAATCTGCAAGAATTTACCCTAACCAGCTAGCATGCACCATCTGAGAACTAAGCAATCACCTAAATTTCTCAAGAAAATATTTCACAGTTAAGAGTCAGCAACATGATCACAAAGAGAAATCAGCATGAAAATTCATATTCTTGTCAATATTTTAGAGATCTCAGCATGAGGATTTACAACAATTTTGGTTTTGATGAAAAGTCTATTCATAAATGAAAATTGTTCCACTCATGGACTCCAATAAGAGAATATCATTTGCTGGTGTTACCAGGGGAACGGGAGTTCTTATTTCAGTGATAATGCAAATATCCATAAGCATACAGAGCAAAATGTACATCTGCAAACAACAGCTAGAAACACTCTACAGAAAATTCTTAAAATCTTCTATGGCCTAGATACCATAGAACTAGGTGATACTTATATAATATGGAGTGTTCCTTCGTGTTGTGGTTTTGCTTGGTTTAGTTTTTTTGTTTGTTTGGGTTTGCTGGGGTATTTTTGTTTTGTTCTGTTTGACTGGGTGTGACTCAAAAATTTAAGTGATGTCTGGTTGGGATGATGTTACTTTTCTTCACAGAAGCTAATATGGTGGTGCTGTGGTTTAGATTTGTGATGAATACAGTGTTTCAGCTAATGCTGAACAATGCTTGCCCAATATCAAGACCTTTGTTTCGCACTCTGCCCCTTAGTGAGGTTGGGAGAGAACACAGCTGGGACAGTGACCCCAGCTGACCAAGGGAATACTCCATACCTTATAATATCACACTTAGTAATACAATTGGGAAGCAGTTTGTCCAAAGTAGCTGGTTTTTGGGACGTGCTAGCCATCAGTCTGCTGGTGGTAAGTGCTCTTGCATCATTTGTTTTTTGGGAGGTTTTGCTTTATTTTGGTTTTGTTTGGTTGGTTGGTTGGGTTGGTTTGTTCGTTTTTCACTTTTACTTACTAAATTGTCTTTATCTTGACTCATTAGAGTCCAATTTTTTTGCAGGTCCAGTTCTCTCCCCCATTCTGCAAGTAGGCTTAGCTGGTAGCCAGAGTTAAACCCACCACACACCATGACAAATTTGTTTCCCCTCAACACCACCAAAAATGAGAGGAAAGAAAAAAAATATAATGAAAGAGATGGGGTCAATAGTAGCCACCCCTGAGGACATCCATTCATTACAACAAATAGAAATAGTGATGCAAAAGCACAGCTCTTTGAATCTAAGACAAGTAATCCTCCATGAAGGTGCTGTTCAAAATACTCTGTGTATTACTACTACTTTATATAGCAGACTGATTCATGCTGAATATTCAATGTCTCCCATGGCTCTGAACCTGAAGGAGGATAGGCAGTTCTGGTATTGCTGTAATCTTAGGGACTAATCTACTTCGTCACTAATTCCCTCCAGTTAAGGAGCTTACTTACATATATCATACTGAATTGCACAGATCCTCTTTGCATCACATCTCACTCTTACTAGAGCCAGATGGCAGAATGCCTACTTCCAAGCCCAGGACAAATCTCTTCAATACACCTCCAGACTAACCTTCAGAGACACAATGTCTGGCAGTTAGGGCTGCACCAGGGAACCAAGAGAGCAATCACTCTTGCAATCCTTTCCCAGCTGTATCTCTGAGGAGAGCTGGTAGAAGAAGTCTCCTTGTTTATTTACTATATGCTGAAGTAGGGACCTGCAGGGGTAAGGATGTCTTCTCTTTTAAACGGCTAGATCCACTTCCCCCAGCCTGAGATGAGCATGACCATCAAACGTTTCTTTAGCATATTCCTGAAAAGCCAAGATGTGTCTGCAGATAGTGACTGCCATGATTTTCTCTCTTTCCACATACAGTATCCTGCTGGTGTGATATTGGCAGAGCTGGCTGTGAGACAAGCAGAGTACTGAGCAGTACTCCTAATGAGAACTGTGGCTACTCGTCTCCCCACTCCTTTTGATATGGGCTCATGAATACAGGCGAAGCCCCACAAAAAGTACTAAATCTCATGTCAGATTCTTGAAATCTCCTCCATAAGTGCACCATTTTGCATTTATCCACATGGATTTGTATCATCCATCCATCATTTCTTGGATTCATAAACTCTTTGCAATATTTGGAGGCCCTAAAGCATCCCTACAGAGAATGTTGCAATATGGAAAGCTCCCTGAACACACTTCATGGCCAAGAACAATGAAAAAAATACCTTAGCTTTTCTTCACTCTCTATAGCAGTTAGCACAAGTTATGTCTAGACAGGATAGCTGTTAACATAAGCCAGTAAATGTTAACCAGTTCTTTACTGTGGCAGTTGAAATAAAGTCAACAACCTCTCCTGAAGAATGGAATAGTTTACGTGTGCTGAAGAAAATAGGCAAACTATATAAATAGCTTGGTGATCAAAAAATTCCAATATTACCAAAAATATTGGCTTCAAATAATTTTAAATAGGTAACAAATCAGTAATTGTTTTATAATCTGCAAACATCTGCAAGACTTAACAAATGAAAATATTAGACACAAAGTCTGTATTAGGCTAGAAATAGTTATGTCCATTTGCTGTATTTATGATTATCCCTTTCCTTTAGTAATGGTGTTAGAATTTGCAGGAGATGTTTGAATATACAATCCCAAAAGTAGAGACTCTAATGAATACTTCTGATTTAAGTTATTACACTATTGTCCATCAAGGATAAATCTTAATAATACATGGCTGTTTCCTGTCTTATTTGTTAAATTATCAGATAAATTCTCTGTGTTGAATTGATCTAGAATTGCTTTCATTGTTCAGTTGCAAGCTGTCTTTGAACACAAAGCATTATTACTATCACCTTTAGCCCATAAGTTCAAGCTGGGCTTTTAGAGGTACTTATGAATTACAAGAGTTTTCCATGAAAGAAAGAAGAAAGAACTTGCTTTCAATTACTTCCTGAAAGAAAAGAAAGAAGTAATACCTCAGATTTCATCTGATCTGAAGAGAATACAAACTCATATATCTGACCTGATCTAAAGAGGACTCACATAGTACCGAGGGAGAAGAAAAGAGGTTGTTGGATACAACATCAATCTGTTGGGTCTAGATAGTGATCAACAAAAAGAAGAAAAATAAATTCCAAAACACATCACTTCCACATATTTCAGAGTCTCACAATGTTACCTACCCTGCTTAAATGTGTCTCTGGGCCATTAAATAGAGATATTGCATGCAGATAGATAGAAGTAAGCTTATAATAGAAGCACAAGAACAGCCTGCATTAATTTAGCTCTTAGTATATTGGAAGAATCCTGTGGCCCAAGATTAAATGCTACTTTACTGTCTTTTGTTGATGACTCTGAGGTTGCCAAAAGACTCCAATACTGAAAGTAAGAAAAGAAGTAATGTATCCTAAGAGATATCCAGGGAAAGGGAAAATTAAAACCCCACCCATAGACATAAAAAACCCCACAACCCAAGAACCAAGCACCACCACTCCACTGCCCCCCACAGGGAGATCACATGTAGAGATTTACAAAATAAGCAAATAAAATTAGTTCAGTAACAGCCAGCTGCCTGTAGTCTACAGAGTTAGTTAACAGAACAAAATGGGTACTTCTGCAAAGTGATTAATTCTATCAGAAGACATGCCTTTAAGGCAGACAGGATGACTCATGTTTGGGGAGAGAAGGAATCATCTCTATTACCTGTAGCGGGTGCATAGACAAATATTTTAGACTCAATGACTACCTTTTCAGGTAGCTAAAATTAGGTAAGATAAATTGCATCTGAGATGTAGAATAAATATACCCACAAACAAGCTCATCAGGAAAATGCTATATAATCAAATGGTTATTCAAAACTTCTGGAAAGATGAGTATAAATATCCAGCACTAGAAATTGCCCCTGACATAAAAACATTATAGCTTTTCCTATACCTTTTCTGCTTCATACATAAAATTAAGTATCATCAGCTATCTTTTCATACATCATTTTCAAAAGAAATATATGTACATGCAAATTCATTGGAAAAATAATGTAAAATATGCAACATTTATGAGAGAGTTGATTGTTTTTTCCCTTTTGAAAATGAGATAATACTCCTCCAGTGCCGAGAATCTATTCCAAACTAGAATCCTTAACAAGAATTACATTGTTTCTACCTGTTCTTTAGTTATGCCTGTGTATTAAAAGCTGAGAACTCAATCGACAATATAAACAAGTATATTTGCCATAATACAATTAGTTAAAAAAATATTACTTAGTTTTTAGCTAGGAAGTTGGATATTAATGAACATGAAGGTAAGGAGGTGGATGTTAATAAATATGCAAAAATAAAAAGGAACAGTGATCATACAGAATTAATTACTCAGGTCAGAAGGGACCTCATCACGTTGTGTTACTTAACATCCTGATCAAAGCAGATCAAGATGATCTGCTTCAGCCAGATATGAACCTTCAACACCAGATTGGCTGTTGAAACATCCTAGAATGAACATCCTACAGTGTCTCCAGACAGTATTTTCAACTGCTTAATTACACTTACTTTTTTTTTTAACCCCTTTAGGTCAGGTCAGAGTATCTCCTCTCAGTTAATGAGTCAACTTCCAGCCATACACCTCAGCAAAAGAGCCTGCCTTGGTCTTCTTGGTTAACTTCCTAACAGATACAAGGTGGTAGCTTCCAGGTCCCCCCAAGCCGTCTCTTTTCCATTTTTCAGCCTCTTCTCATGAAGCACGTGCTCCTGCCACTGACCAGCCTGAAGGCCCTCTGCTGAATTTGCTACAGTTAATCAGTGTCTTTCCTGTACTGAGACATCCCCCAAACCCGTTCAAGTTGGTCTAGGCGCAGTCTAATGAATACTGAGGAAAAATGAAGAAAGTTTTCCCTCAACCTACTGGCTCCGCTCCTATTAATGGAGCCAAGGATGCTGTTGACTTCCAAGGTGTCGTGGTTGTGCCAAACAACCCCAGCACAAACCCAGACAGGTCCTGATGTAGCTAGACATGGTCCCCCTCTCCCATCCTCCCTCCTGTAGGAGTTGGGGTAATGCGGGAAAAGGGACAAAAGAATAGGTCACAAAATGTCTAGTCTGCTTGGATACTGTGTGTTTAATACACCATTTACTGAAGTAAATGCAGCACTTATTACTGCTCTGAGGTGACTTGCACTTAGTATGGTAAACAAATTGTCACAAGACTGAGAGAAATAATGAAATTACTAGTGACAACAGTCATTTTGAAGGCTGCTAACGAGACCAGGCAGAAAGCAGGACTGATTAGACGAATAAACGATACAAGATTTCCTCCAAAGCTGACAAAGTTGCCCAGAAAAGTGACTTTCTACTGAAGACAGATCTGAAGCAGGATGCCGCTGAGAAATACAGCATCTGAAGACACTTTGTAAATTGTTCATGAGGAGACTGAAAGACAAATCAGAGAAAGAATGGATCATAGAAGATAACCCTGGCACATTTGCTTTCACTGCAAAGGATCCACAGACATTAAAGTCGGAGAAAAAGAACAGGGATTTCTCTCTGTCCCTGCAACGGTGAATAAGATCTGCTTTCACAAAGTCTTTGGGATGTACTTTGATTCAGACATGTTCATTGTGCTGAGTATTTTCTGAGGTAAATGTTGGCATGTTGGGTAGACATCCACCATTACCATTTACCATGCAGTGAGAACCTCATCTAACTTTACCAAAAGCATGCTGGTTTTCATGGGTTTATCTTCAAGGAACACCTAATCTCTAAGTATCTTCTCAATTAAAATAATCAACAGCTGCAAAGTCTAGTGCTTTTTGACCTTTTTGAAATATTTAGCACTTGCACATAGTTTTGAGCAAGATCTACTAAAATACAGTATCCAATAATGCTATTTCAGCTACCTAAAAGAAATGGCTTTTCTGGCTTGTTTAATTATATGCCAGTATTTCCTTCTATCACTAAGACTGATACCAAGAAATAATTTTTGTTTCTCAACCCTCTTTCACACCCTGAGGATATACATGACTCACCTAATTTGTGCAAAAAATCCATTTTCAAAGGTAATTGTGTATACACCTTATTACTAAAGAAGATTGTCAGGGAATGAAGTATTTTCTGCTTTTTGGGGTTTTAATTACCAAGAAATTCTACTTCTGTCCTATGGCTGGAAAAAAATAAGATTAAGTGACTATTTATTTTACACTTTACAAAAAAGAATACCCTCTTTTAAAAATGCTTCTTTATTGTTACTTCATGGTTTGTATTTATAGAGCTTGTTTGTTTGTTTTGCTCTTTTTTCCCTCCTTTTCTTCACAAACATGCAACCCTTTCTGATTTTGACCTTTAATTGGCAAATCCTTATATGTGATCCCAAGTTCTGTCTGTTACAAACCTATGTTTGTGAACTGCAGCCATATTTTTGCTCTCATTATTTTGCTATACTGATGTCAACAGGTAATTTGCTTCACAAAGAAATCTTTTATGACCTTGTATGCTAATAGACCATAAATAGTTGCATGATGTCCCTTTATGATCTCCTTTTTCAGCTTATAAAATATGATAAATTTCCCTCCTTAGCAAAGATTACACAAACATTTTAAGTACAGAGTTGTCAACCTAAAGAGTAAATTTTATTTTTTAAAAATAGTCATTTATCACATGTTTCACAATCATCTCAAACCCAATCCAGAGAACAAGAAGTATTTTCAATGGCTTTCAGTTAAGAGTTCGTTTTAAGTTTTTCACAGATGGGGATGTCTGAGCCTATTTACACGTTCCACACAGCACGTCCAAACACACTGTCCCAAGTCCCTAAAAGGATAGGATGTTGGGGCTGCCTTTTAGATCTGCTTCACAGAATTATCACAAACTGTCATTTGCTATTTATTTCAACAGGAGAGCTTAAACACAGATCCTCCTATTGTATCTCCCTTTTCTCATCTTTCTATATTTATTTCAGAATAAATCTTTAATATTGAAGATGTGCAACCCTTTCCTAAATGCCTTAAGTTACTTCATTATGCCTCTCTCAAATTCATAATTTGATTATCTTATTCAAAGGCCTATATACATTTGTGCTTCCCACAGACCCTATACTTAAGCAACTAATGCCACTTCTACCTTTGTACCTTCGTCTACATCATCTCTTTATTCATAAACTCACGTAACATCTTGTGATGGTTTGAAACTGTCTTTTTAATTTTTCTTTGCAAAGTTCAAGCAGAGAAAGTGAAAGAATGTAAATAAGTCACCATTGGGTGTAAGAAAGCAAAATAATGATTGTTCCAAACACTTCCATTGGATAGATAGAAATGTTTAAGAACCACTACTCAAAACAAAGTTGGGACAGTCAGAGTGGGGAATTCGCTTCCTTGCTGGGCTGTCTGGCTGCTGCTGCTTCTTCTCTTCTGGCTGAAGATAACACACTGACCTTGGCGAGCTAAGTTAACAGCCTCTTTGCTTTTAGATAACTCTGCTTCTTGCCAGGGAGGTCTCGGGGGGAGACCCCTTGGGAAAGGTCCCCTTTGGGGGGAAGCAAAGGGAGCTTAGTTGTGCTTTTCTGTTGATTGTATATATTTGTAAATGTTGTGAATTTTGTATATTTGTACATAGTCATTGCATTTCATCATAGATTGCAGATTTTGCTTGCAAATACAGCTTTCATTCACTTCCAGACTGAGCTAGGCTGGTTATTGTTGGTGTGGGGTGAATTTCAGCTCACACTGATACACATCTGTAGGATTATCTGACATCCATAAGCAAAGCCACATACAGTGACAGCAACAGATAAAAATTACTTGTAAACCCAGGAATATTCACACATTTTGATCTTATCCCAAGAAATAAGTTTGAGCATGACTCAAATTATTTCAGAGACCCTGTCTCGTTTTTCTCCTATGAAACTCAAAGGCAATTACCATACTGCTCATTTGGTTAGGAACAGCACAACCAAGGTTACAAAGTCATTTCCAGTTTAATTTTAATGTTTTTTTCAAAAATATTTCATTGGTGTTATATGTAATACTATGATGATTTCTTGCCTATGGGGGGTTTTAAAGCTTCTTTGGCTGTATTCTCTTACCCTTTGTATATAGCTGTTTAAGAGAATCTATATTATGCATGTTATCTAGACATTTTTATAGGCTAATAGCTTTCCTCCTTCCTGCAGCATTTTATCCATGAGCTATGTTTCAAGAAAAATAGAGATGGAGTTCTACTTAACTTAAAATGCACCTCAGCATTAATTATAGGTATAAACAAAGATTATAGGAAGGCAAAAATGCATTAAAACCAGAGACTTTGGCTTAATTTTCTACTCTGACTCCACATCTCTTTCACGCCCTTGTCCAAACTCCAATGATCATTGTTTTGATTTCTTCATTATTTCATATTTCTATGTAAATTCTTGAATAATCAGACATGTATTTTGCTTCTCTGATGTATAAGATGTTCTACTTCCAGCAAAACCCCAAAATTTGCTTCACTAAGCTAGTTTGAATAAGTTTGTACTTTAGCTTTTACAAAACTGTCTATGAACTTATTCCATGAGATTAGAAATTCTGGACTCAGTCCATAGCAGCCTATACCAGTTCTCCTAGATGATAAAAATCTCAAGAAATTACAGGTGAAAGATAAAAATGTTAGCAGATGATAATGCCACTTAGATAATTACTTTCTTAATAATGCTGAATTTAAGACCCTGATCAAATGATCTGAACTTCATGAAGAAAACATACACTTCCAATTTCACCACCACCAGCCTCTCAAAGATGGTTAATTTGAATAAGAGCCAAGATTTTGGTTTTTCACCTAGCATATATTTAAAGAACATAAAAAAAACCTGGGCAGATGCAGTTCCTTTGTCTCCTGTTAGACCACATACAGTGGCCTAAAGCAGTGAAAAAAAAAATACTGTTCCACTGGGATTGCCATCTAAGCTTACATTGACAGTATGCATATGCAATACTAATAAGAGAATCACCCATGCATCATTGATTCATAAAAGCATCACTGTAAAAGAAAAATGGAAAAAGGAGGAAGAATGTTTCAAAGCAGTTTATGATTCCAGTCTGATTAGAATTTGGCAGTGACACTCGCCCCCCACTAATTCTACTTCAGTTATACAGTGTATCTGCACTACAGTATTTCAACCGTGTCAGTCTGAAAAGTTATACAGTGTATCTGCACTACAGTATTTCAACCGTGTCAGTCTGAAAAGGAATAGATTCCCCTCTCTGTAATTACTTCCTCAGAGTCTGAGTAACTGAGAAAAAAAAAAAAAAAGTTTTGCAAGTTGAGGTATCTACTGTTAACAACTGTTTGAAGAGAAAAAGATAATCTCAAGCACCTTCCCCTGTTTTGACCAGTGGGAAAAGTTCTCACCTATATAAATGATGGTACAGCAGAAGTCTCATGCAAAACCCAGGATGGCCAACATCCACAATATGCAACAGGATTCACTTTATGTTCACAGACTTCGCTTGGCTTTCCATCACTTTCTTGTATTTACTCTCCCTGCTAACATACCAAACTCCAAGGCTACACTGAGCAGTATCATCAGGGTAGCTTGGTAAAAGGAAGAGAGTTTATTATGACTATAAAATATATTTATTATAAAGAACATTATAATGTTTTGACCTCTCTTCACTTTTCCACCAGCAATAAAAATTCATATAATGAAATTTCATTCTGATCACGGTCATATCTACTATGCTTAATATCATCAATGAACTACAGGCAAGTCATTGACATAATTTATAGTATACTATTATTTGTTTTCCCCTTCTAGGTTTTTAACAATATAAAAGTTAAATTAGCTCTGAAGTTCTTTACTAATATATACTTACTTCAAATAAGTATTTAAAAACAAAAAGTCCCACTGGTATTATGCCAATTCATAATAGGCAAATGCATTTTTGTTTTACAATATATAAATGAGTTAAGGAATGTATCTTTAAATTATGTGTGATTGTAATTTTTAGTAACTGCAATTATTTTACAGAGGAAATTATACAGTTGTTCAGTGTATTGAATTCACTAGTTGAGGAAAAAACAAAACAAAACATTCTCCAAAATCATTGCACATAAAAGATTTGTCAAACGTTGTTATGATGAACACCTCACCTATGAAGAAAGGCTGAGTGAGTCGCTATGGTTCAGTCAGAAGAGAAGGCTCCAGGAAAACCTTCCTGCATCTTGTCAGTGTATATAGATGGCTTATAAAGAAAGAGGGAGAGAAACTTTCTACCAGATGAAGGAATTGATTTAGGGACCAGAACCCCAGACACTGTCTTACTGATAGAAGGAGATGCTTTAACCCTGATGGGCAGCAAACCCTGGGAACAGAGCGCAGCTAGAAGGAAAACACAGACAGGTCGGCTCCCTAGAGGCCACTGTGACCTAAGGGAGTTATGCAGGGACCTGATAACAAGAACAAAGCAAAACTTAGGACAGAATTATGGAATCCCTTTATCTCTTGCTTGATGTATGCTTAAGCCTTCTGAAAAATACATGTGTTCGTGTGATACTTTCTCTCTGTAGCCAATCATGAATTTACAACTGTAGTATGTACATACCAATGACCAATTACAAGCTGCCTTCTGATGTTATGTTAACCTATATAAAGAAAAAGCTTTGTACAATAAATCGACACTTGGCTTGCATCAGGCCTCGTCCCGTCTCTCGCATCGCAGCAACCAAATCCTATAGTAACAGGACAGGGAGCAACAGTTTTAATCAGAAAGAGGGCAGCTTTAAACTGGACAGGAGAAAGAGATTCTTTACAATAAGGGTAGTAAGACACTGGAACACATTGCCCAAAGAAGATGTAGATGTTCAAGGAGGGCTTTGAGCAACCTGGTCTAGTAAAAGGTGTCCTTGCTTATGGCAGAGGCATTGGAGTAGATGATCTTTAAAGGTCAAGTCCAACCCAAAATTCTCTGTAATTCTATGACAGCATGACACTGCTCCTTCTCCAAGTTGTGAGCTTGGCAATACATAAACTAGCCCAAATTATGGGCTAGTGTTCTTCCTAGTCATGTATGAATGCATGAATGAATGAATAGATGTATGAATAAATGAATGAATAAGATTTTTATGATCTTACAAAAGTAATGATTGCCAGTGATGTCTCTCTGCTACCTCCCATTATTTGGTCTTCCTGGTACTCCAATGGAAGTGCTTTATACTCTGAACAAACTCAATCTAGAATGAAGTCTTTTAGGAATGGCTGTAACTATCTCTATGCAAAATGAAGGCCATATGGCCACAGAGTGGTAGTACTAAGAAAGCCTCAACACAGGAATCCAGTTGGGGTTTTTTTATGCATATTAAAGTCCTTGAATTACCAAGGAAAAACAAAAAAACAACAAACACACAAAAAACCCACCCTGAAAATATAAATAAATAGGTAGTAAAAGAACAGGAAACAAGAAGAAAAATATATTGCATTCCAAAAAACAAAGGAGACAAAACAATGCAGAGACAGAGAGACAACATAAGGTCTGAGGGCTTCTTATGATCCTGGTACTAAGTGTAGGGTCATGTGAAGGAAGCCTGCTTCAGATATTTCAGATACTGGGGGTGGGGGCAGCATGTTCAGCCTTTTTGTTTTTTTAAAGCCAAACAAACAACAAACACTTCCTCCTTCCCATTTATTTACTGGGATAAAAGAGAGTAAATGGAAAGGGCAGTGGCTGAAGAACTGTGCTCTCCAAACCTAATGGGAGTTGTGAGTTTTATTTATTTGGAAACAGACACCATTGTCTGATGGATAATCTAAAATGCAGTCGTCTTAGTGACATGGGATTCTACACAGGTGTGGCAATACATCCAAGCTGCTTCCCCCCACCCGCATGGAGTCGAGATGGGTGTGGAGATCAGAAATGTGAAAAAAGGGGTAAGGGAGAAGGCACCTCCCCACTTTTAAGGCCATGTCAACTGCCACCTGGGCCCCTTCCCCCAAGCCACATGCCAGGGGTAGGCTCTCCAGGCGAGTGCAAGACTGGACATGCAGAAACTGATGCAGAACAGTTTTCTGCCCTGTTCTGCCATGATTGGAATGTTCTGTGGCATCGACAACATAGGACATTGGGCCATGAGCTGATATCGAATGTCTGAAAGAGAGCACAATGGCTCTTCCTGGGGTTTTCTCTCCCCCCACATATGGATTACCAAATCGTTTTTCCAGGAAGATTTCCTGAGAAAAAGAGACACCAAGAGGACTTCTCACAACTGGGACCAGCATTGCATTTTTGGAATTTGCCTAAGTCTCCAGGGAATACCTTCTCTTGTTAGTGGGGGCAAGACACTACTGGGGGATTCAATCATTTTCCAAATACAGATCTTTAAACTATTTATACCCGCTCTGGTATCCTGGAAGATAACATGCAATCAAGCAACAAACCTGTAAATAATATTTTACTAATTTTATACATAAGTTACATAGGTGGCAGGATTTTTTAAATTAATAAATATTTTATATTTGTGTTAATTTCCCACCTACATTCACTTTATTTATAAAAACAGGGCAATGTACAGATGATGACATCAACAGAACTTCATCTCATCACCAGGAATGCAACAGCAATGCAAAAGTAACCATCAAGTATGAGATAACTACTGAAGAGAGGAAGATAAACAAAAAAAACCTTTGACAACAGACTTTATCAGCCCAGCACACACTTCACGATCTGCCACCTGTAGAATGCTGCCATCTGCAGCACAAGAGTTTTTTGAGACATCAGTGACAGAAAAGGTAAGCAAAGAAAATTGGGGGAGGGGGGATTTTGTTTGTTTGTTCTTTTAAATAAGAATAAATCAATCTACAACAGCAAGCCACATATTATGTAAGTTGCTTCAAAGAACTCTCTGGACAGAGAGGGCAAGGAGAGAAAAAGGAGTTTGCAATATTACTTCTAAGAAATTCCAGATGGCAAGAATGGTTTTCCTCTGAGATTCCTTACATAAGAGTGACGCAAATGAAATCACAGAGAGAAGCAGGAAGAAGTGTTAGCAGTAGCTCACCAAGTATCACTTCTCAACAAAGCTATGATTGAAAAACACACTGTAGTACATCTTTTCAGCCTATCTGGAAAGGAAGGTATTCAGAGCTGAATCACATGCAGAGGAACACTAATTTTGCCAATTCTTTTCAAGACAGACAATTAAAAGAACAGAAAGATGAATTTTTTCCCCCACAGGAAACACATCAGTCTTTTCCCAGTCTGTAAACAAGCAGTTGTCCATAAATGACACTGCTCAATACTTTAGCTGCACATTATATGTGCATTAAATGAATGGCTAAAATGCAGGACGCTGGTTGATGATGCTCAATAATATTTTGCTATCTTACCAAAGAAGAAAGGTCTCACAAGTAGTTTTGTTAGTGGTGCTCCAAGTTATGCTGGAAATGGATACATATGAAGCACTCCATTGCGAACTCCTCCCAGCACACACTAATCACATGTGAAGGCAAAGACTGTTTATACATATTCTTTGATCAGTGACTACCCTTGGCCCAAAAGTGAATGATCAATAAAAACGTTAGTACCTTGGCCATAAAATATCCACTTCATAGTGCTAAATTAACAGTCACTCAACCCACCTTGCACATGTTCACTTATTCAGAATTATGCCTGCTAACTTTATAACTTTACATTTTTGGTTTCTTCCTCTAGGCTACATGCTGCAAAGCATCTTCCTAGTTTCTGTGGGACCTAATCTTTAGGCTCAGAATAAGGAAAAACTAACTTTCTCTCAACAGCACTAGCATCTTCTGCTGAAGATGGAACTCTTCTATTTAGATAAGACCTACCCAGCTCCACACAGAATTGCTCATCATCAGAGGAAAGTTTTAAGTTCTTCCAAGAAAAAGGTAGGGCAGTGTATACCAACCAAAAAAATGTAGAAGTCAATCTAAGGTGAACACAGGATGAAGTTTAGATTACCAATTCAAACGTCTGCTGTATCTGAAAGAGCATAACACTGATAATGATCTTCACTTTTTTTTTTTTTATCCTAATGTCAAGGAATTTAAGTTCCATTTATCATGCGCCGTTCACATCCACAAGAGTGCCAGATACATTGTTTTTCAATATAAATGGTATCTGCCCCTCAATAAATAACTCAGGTGCTATTCTGGAAGATGACATTTCCACAAGAAATGAAGAAATAATAACACTTTTTAAAGTTAACTTAGCAAAGCAGTTATTACTGTCAAATAGACTACCAGTTTTGTTACTACAGTGGGTTTTTAAGGAAAAGTAGTTCAAACTCATATCCAGATACTAATTTCTAAATGTTTACATTTAGAACTATTTTATAAAGCATTTTAGAATATTGATAAAATACATCCAAATTTAAAATAAAAAGCATTGCTCAAATATAACAGAAGCTTAGGAAATATCATGATATTGATCCACAGCTTTTCAAATCTTCCATGTACTGCTTTTACACCTGACATTTTTTGCTCTGCTTGCTTAAGCCAAATTTCTCTCCTCTACTTTGGGAAAGAAGACAGTCGATCAAAAATCAAGTATCATTGCATCCTTGATGAGCACTCTTTGATGGCACTGAACTTCATATCATTCATGATTGGTAAGAATGTTTGACAGAGGTTTGTGTTTCTGGAGTGATAAAATGTTGACAGAAAAATGAGTATGTTCAGACTAGGTCTATAGAGATTTATTTTTCAAAATGACAAAGTGTGAAAGAATGCAAGATATCTGTAAGTTGGGCATGGGGGTTTTTGTTTGTTGACAGTTGTTTTTTTAAAGTACACAGAAAAGTCACTGAAACGTTGAGTTCTGATGTACTAGCCTAGGACTTTGCTGTAAAAAATCTTATGCAATCTCTAACACAGTATGCATGGGAGGTAAAACTGTAAGTGTTTTTATACTCTACTGCTGCCCTGTGACACCTGGCAATACATATTTTATGTGAAATACACAATGCTGGGCAGTCAATACAATTGCAAATCACTTGGATGCAATGTCTTTTTGAAGACCAACTGTCTTTCCCTTCTCTACCCTAGCCACATAAAGCATTTAACAGGTTCCAAGCATTGCATTTTTCACAGCCAGCAGGGAATTCTTGGCAGATGATACATATCTCTGGGATCTGCTACAGGCAGAAATGAATTCCAGAGAGAGCTTAGCTATAATTGGAATGAATTGCATGAATTAACTGGGTTTCCTTCCAACTATAGGCTATGACATCTTGCAGCTATGTTCACTGGCAAGATAACAATTCATGTCCCAGTCTTTCAAGCTGTAGGTAACGTGGGCAGCATCTTAACTTTCATTTTTAACAGGAAGCATTAACACCTGAAATTTATACTACTGAGAGGTATACACAAATAGTGTGATGACTGCAATTTTCTAAACATATCCAATACAAATCACTAAACAAAACTGTTGAGGGTTAGGGCTCAGCCAGCCACTAGACAGCTACTTCTGCTCTAGCCAAAACCAAGACACAAACAAAGAAACCCCTTTGTCAGACACTCCCCAATCCCCTCTAAAAACCACAAAGACAAAAATAGCTAAGATGGATGTAAACAACTTCTTTTTCTTGTTCCAAATAAGCCAAGATGATTAAAGCAGCTACTTGTGACTTTTGTTTAAAAAGAAGACAAAGAGATTTTAAAAATTAGCCCATAGTACCCTTCAAAACTTAATTTTATATAGCAGTTTCATCCACCAAAACCTTATGGAAATCAAATACCTAATGTACTTTATCAATCATAATTGTTTTGAAACAGATCAATGACACTGCAAACTAGAGTTCTGTAAAAGACTTTGTACATTCATCATTCTTACATAGTGGCAGAAAAGCTGCATGAAGGTATTTCCATAGTGAACTAAAAGGAAATAAAGCTGTTTTGCTAGGAAGACAATCTTTGCATAAAAATGTTTTATTTATTAACACAGTTAAAGGTTTTTAAGTCATTTTAAAAAGAAAGCATTTTCCCTCCCTTAATCCAAATTTAGCAGATCATGAAATTGCCAGAATTAAACCAATGATTTTTTTCAAGCAACACTGTCAGTTCTGTACCACTGTTATTTCAAACAGTACACTGTCATGGATATTAATAAGGAAATACCATCACAGAGCTATATAAACCTGAAGCTATCAGCTTTTAATCAGACGTCTGACCATCATGAAAACTGCCAATCCTACATTACCATTTTGTTTTCCTCCCCACTCGGCTACCAGCAGAGGATGTCATTTCTTATGGAAGACACATACTTTTATGATAGGTAAGCCTTTTGCTAAATTTACACTGCATTTTGAGCATGACTTTGACCCTAAATCCATATCCAAACTTTCCCACCATGCAGGTATTAGCAACACAAGGTTGTACTGCACAGAGATACAAATGGAGACTCCTAGGGGTGGCAACCACACAACCTTAGCCCTTGCTCTTTAATCATGAAAGCAGAAAGAGAAATTAACTTTCTTAAATAACCATCACCTGAATATGCTTACACTTACTGCAAAAATAAGCATCTCCAAGACTCATAAAGATGTAATTTATTGTATCAGTATGCACATCAGCTGAGACCTGACATTTGTTTGTGAAAAATATGTCATATTCTAATTACATTTATCTGTCAGCATCATTGTCTGTACTAGCATCTTTATCAAGCAGAAGTTGTTATGTTGCTGCAACTTTTTATTTCACTGGTCAGCATTTTAATGAAAGAAAACTAGCAGTCACAGATTACATCTTACTTATTTTATATCCTCGGAATGTAAGTGTTTATTAAGGAGTTGTTTTAATTTATATAGACCTAAGACTGAAATAGTTTAAACAACAGCAGGACTTAGCTGAGGCCACCCTCAAAGGAAAAAGAAGGGGGAAGAAGATGTAACATCAGCCCAAACCAGATTTTTCTGTTTTTACAGGACTCTGATTTACAGGACTATGAAAATGTCATTACAAGGACAATTCTGTCCAAAGATGACAGAGGTAGAACCCATAAAGAATGTTACACCAAACTGGTATAATTTATTTATTTTTAACCAGGGATTACCATCTGTATTATACCAGTTCTGCTTCACAATACCTAAGTGTGCATTTCTTTGCTATTCCTAATGGAAGAAAATGGGAAAAGGACAAGAAGCTATCCATAAGCTGCCAATAATTGTCTGCTTCATGCTTTGTAAAAAACAAAATGAAAGCAGATTTAAGTACAGTGCTTCAAGATAACCATCTTAAAACATCTAACCACTCCAGTAAGCAGAATATTTTTAATTTAGCAAAGAACTTTAAATGTCAGGAATGTTTTACCTAGTTTCCTCTAAATCCATTACAACCAGTGCAACAAACATTAAGCACAGATTGGGAATTTATTACTAAACCCACTGCAAAGTTTAACTTTTTGCAGAGTCTTCCCTTAGACACATGATGATGATATTGATGATTATCAATGCCTCCTCCTCAGTTTCACACCCATTAATAAAATATGAATCTAGTTCAAACAGTAACAGAGACTGAATTAATCTAAATTGACTTATTTTTCTATTCTTGGAAAACTGTTTTGTGCTTCCATTCCTGGTATTAGTAGTCACTCAACCCCAAACATAAAAGCTATTAAAAGCTCTATGGAAGTAACATCTTGCCTGGCCAAAGTACAAATGAGCATGTTCACCACATCATCTAGCACAACACACTATTCAGAAAACATTTTCATTTATCCTTGTAATAAGCTGCAGGACTCCACAAGACTTCATATTTAGTTAGCTATACACTTAACTGGAATTTCTGAATATGGAAAGTGCTTTCTCATAACACAGCTTTGAAGAAACCACCACCACCACCAAAATTTAAAAAAAAAAAAATAGGAGATGAAATTTTTTCCCCCTTCTACTTCATAGAAGCCAATCTCTCATGCAAGCCTCTAAGTACTGCCTACTTGACATGCACGGCAGTATCAGAAGCTCAAAAAATGCCCAATAAGAAGATAAAAGGAATGAAAGAAAAATCACAGTAAACCCATCATTATTTCTATAAAGAGAAGCTCTACTATGAAAACAACAAATATTTTATATTATTTCTGCTAGTTTCAGAGCAAATGCAGCTTATGTATTAAACACACTACTGTGGAAGGTAACAACAGACTTCAAAATCTTATTTTCCTCATTTAATCACATAACAATAAGGTGTTATATCCCAAGATTTACTGATCACAAATTTGCTAAAAAGCTGCAATTACTGTTTTTCAGTATTGTGACACACACAAACATCTGCAATAAGATGCCACTGTAGTACAAATAAAATTGTAGAATTTACCTGAAGAAACCTGAAGAAGGTTCACGTATCAAGAAACAGAGAAAGACTCAGCAACCTAAGAGTGTCTTTCAGTGATCAGCCTTTGAATTAAGTATCAAATTATCATGAAGTGACTTTTTTTCTGGGGGGCCTGCTTCAAACCACATTAGTTTATACTCATTCCATTTTTTACACAGATCAAATGTACTACAGGAACAAAACAAAACAAAAAAATTAAGTGCTGTTGAAAAAAAAAAACAACAATAAAAATGGAAAAGCTTCTGAAATCAAAGGTAACTGCTGCCAGATCAAATGAGCATTTTTAGAAAGTCTGGGCAGAGGGGAAGAGCTTGGCAGGTAGCAAGATTATTTTTCTCTCCAGCTTTCAAATGAGCAATAAACTAAAGGCTATGCACTTCCATCTCTCATTTAACATAGCCGCAGTCAAAGCAATGATTTCTTTGCTCAGATGAAGTGCCCCTTAAGCATGCCCTAGATTTGCAATGAATGCAGTGTGATTTTAGCTATACAACTTCTACTGACTTAAATGGAAAATGCATGACAAGCAGACCAAGCAATTTTTATAGAACTTCTTGAAATGATCGTTTCACTCATAATTCAGGTTTTGGAAACCTTAATGCATCCTTTTTTTCCAGTTCATACCACCAGCAAATTACAATGCATGGCATTTTAAGTACATGCATATACAGAATTACAGTAACTGTACTTCTACTACAATAAAATACACCTACAGATGATTAAATATGATGGGATACTTCCATTCACTAGCCAGTTAGTTTGCTCAACTTATTACATCATATTAGACCTGGAACAAAATCAATATCCCCTTTTATATTTAATTATAAGAAAATATATAATAAAAATAAAGTCTACATAACATGACAGCTCTTTCTAGCATAGATCCCAAGAGAGCAGCTTGAAATTCAGCTTGAACAGCTAACACCATCTTGAAATGCTTCTGTATTAGTTTTTTTATTGGTTCTGCTTCTCAGAAAAAAAAAGGATTGTGATAACTTCAGTGAATATACAAACATTTTAAGTAAAGAAAAAAAAGTGAGTTTTGGTCTCTTTATTTACTTAATACACATAGGCAAAAGATTTGAAATAATACCAGTTTGATACTGTTAGCTAAAATTGCAGAGGACTTAGATGAGAAGCACCAACTGCATGCATGAATGAAGGCAATATAAGCAGCAAGCTGAGGTATGTAATTTATTATAATTTTTATACTTTTGCATAAGGTCAAATACTAACTCAGAATATTTACTATTTGAAGAAATATTGACATTAATACTAAATTAGTTTCCAAAGCTATTGTGTCAGTGGAAGACAGTTGATAACAACTGTCGTTCACTGCTGAAGCATTAAGAAATCTTAAACTTCTCCTAAGTTGCTTATCTTCCACAAAATTTCCCATTAGAAATGGAAATACTTCAAGACAGAGAGCAGCAGATTAATCAGAGATTTAAAATAATTTTCCAAGCAGCAGCTTAACCAGAGACTTAAAATAATAACTGCTACATATACTTATGCATCCAATATAATTTTGTCCAGCTTTTATTAAGAGAGTTAAACTTAAAATAACTACAGGGAAAATTAAAGGAAGACTAAACAATTGAAAACTAAGATGCCACACATCTGCAGGTCAACAGTCTTGCTCCTCTTACCTTTGAATTTCAAATGGTAGAAAAGCCTAATGGAACTATATGTGCAATGTATAAGAAGGAAGCAATGGAAATATTACTTTCATCTGCTAGAAGATGGAACATAACAAGAAATATTCCATCTTCTTCACTGCTTCAGTTTTGTAGTTAGAATATATAAACTTGTTGCTAGAAATACTGCCACATCTAAAAATGTGATCACTAAGGTGGAAAATGGATGACTAAAGAAGGGGAAGCATATGTATTCCCCATGCAAGAGAGTTTTAACTGCACATATATATGTAAACATTCCTCACATATTACACACACATTTACATGCATATATATTCACATGCACATATTTACTCTAAAACACACATTTCATAGTAATCTAAATTTGTGACCCTTACTTGACAGACTCATGGGAGTCCTTTGTTGCAGACTGGTTTGAATAAATCCAGATATATATTAATAAGTGTAAAGACCTCTGAATTTCACTATTCCACAGCAAGAAGGAGACTGCAAGAAAGGATTGCAAGGGGTCTTCCTAACTCACACTTCAGTGAGCCATCTCATCTGAGCAACTACAGGTTAAGAAGACAGAGGTTTGGGAAAGTGCAGTACTGCCATCCAAGATCTCACAGGTGCTTTGACAGGTAGCAGGTTGAACCTGAGAAGCTGAAGGACCACACTTCATTTCCTCAGCAAGAAAAGCAGATCCCCAGCTAGGAGAGAATGATTTTTGGAGGTTTTATATCTCTCTTTAAACCAACACTCTAGCAGGTTTACTTCCCTCTTGCATATGCATTCAGGATCAAAACACTATGAAAACTTTAGAGATACTGGCACCAAGGGGCAGGGCTTCTGCTAGAACCAAAAAGATGGGGAAAACATGGCAAGTGTTCTTCTCTCAACACAGTAATTGAAAATAAATTTCTTTTTGTAGCAAAGTACCAGTGAATTAGAGAGTTAAGTCTTCTGTGGCTTGCCTCTTCTCTGGATGCAAAACCCATTTGGATGAATAAATTGCATGTTCTTTGGAAGAAACTTTTCAGGCAAAATAGAACTGGCATCCCATGCTTTGATATGATGAAAATCCTAAGGTAGACTGGGTGACTGTAAGTTTCCACCTCGTTCTCTAATCATACCGCAGCCTAGTTTACAGCCTACAAATAGGACTTCATGTATCTTCCTAGAGAGCAGCAAGGCTAATGAATCTATTCCTAAAGGGATCAGCTCAAGTGAAACTAAATAGAAGCCTAAATAACAGCTCACCCTTCACCTGCACTTATATCTCCCTAGAGTCAGTTAATGGGAATCCACTTCATGTAGAATACTGAATTCAAATGAGCAAAAATTCTGAAAGATGAGGAGAGAGTCTAAAATAATTTTTGCACCTTTTAGACTTACAGATTTCTAACTTTTGCACATTTTCTGACTGGAACAAGAAAGCCCTGTGGCTCCATTCAGGAACCACAGTGCAGCTCATATTTTAAACACAGATTAAATCTACTCAAACCATGGCTGATGCTTGCAAGGCAGACAGCACATTTTTCATGCAAATGTCATTGTTGGGGATGCTTAAATGTTTGCATTTAGTGTAACAAATGCATATCCTATCCTTAGAGTTAATAAGACATTAGAAGGGCAACATCCTGCTTAAATACAGCCAATTTGAAATTCAGAAAGCAGAGAGAGAAAATGTCAGGACAACAAAGAAAAGTGAAGGGGATGAAAAGAAGATGCAGTTCCTTGAATCATGTCTTCCTAAAGCACAGTGCTAAGGCAAGTGTTAGAAAAAGTGTTTTTGTTGCTGGTTGCTTTTTTCCTTGTTTTTAAATGATGTATGGTTTATCAGAGCCATGCTTGGACTTGAACTGCTAGTCTTTCCTTAGTCCCTGGCTCAATTTAGTGGGATGGAAACAAAGCCAATCGCTTAGAACCCAGATTATAAAAGACATAAAAGAAATGCCTCAGAACAAGAGCTCTGCAGATAGTGCAAGTAGTGAGCAGACGCAGATGAAAGCAGTTTTATCCCCTGTAGGAACAGTGAAGGAATAAGGCATGTTGATGGCTGTCTAACAAAGATAACACTGGCTATGCTCTGTCTTCGGAAAGAAACCAACCAACCAACCAAACCAATGCACTTCCAAGACACATCCTCTGTCCCCTACCTCTCAGACGATTAAAGCCATCTGGAAAAATAATTTCAAAAGAAATCAATGAAACTGCTTTAACTTTAGTTTTCTCAGGCAAGCTGAAAAAATGAACTCTAGGACAAAATGCCTGCTTAGTGCCCACCTTGTCATTACCTCTTAGTGCTTGTAGTTTTACATTACTATTACCTAAAAAAAAAAAAAGCCATAATGTTGGAATACAGCTTCTGCTTCTGTGAGTGTTGTGAAAACCTAGTGGACATCAATTAGTCATCCCAGCAAACAAGCATATGCTGCAAATTTTAAAACACTGTGTAATTAAAAAGACTATTTAAAAATGCTCACATATGGTGCTGCAGATTCACTCCTCAGAAAATGTCAACAGTTTTAACTACTTGGTTTTAAACGGCCTCTAAAAATTACATTTTCTTTTCCTCTTCCTTTAAAAGACACACCCCCACAGAAGTCATACATTTCTCTGAACTATCTTTACACCTCTGCTTTTGGATGAAAGACTGAAATTACAAACTTCATTATGTTGAAATTATAAACAAATGGAAAAAAAAAAGAACCCAAACCAAAGCATACAATTATATAAAGCCAAATCTATTACTTCAGTATTTTAGCAGAAAGAGAAAGCATATGAAAACATAGTAATTTCCAATTGTCCTAAATGCTACCTTCCATCTAGGTACATTTCAGTTACAACACACATGATTTTTCAAGCTATCAAGTGCTGTGTTTAACCTATTCCCCCACACACACACAATTAAAACCCTTTTCAGACCTCAATAATGTTTAAGGGTAAATGAGTCATTTAAGTGATTTTATGCATTTCATTTTTTAAAAAATTTGAAAAGCTCCTTTAGAAGACAACTAGCATCTTTATGTTCCATAAGGATTCAATAGAAATCAAGGTCCTTAACAATTAAATTGGGATGTATTAAGTACATTATGGCTTATAAAGAGAATTTAAGGTTCTGATGAAGAACTTCACATCCTTCTTTCATCTCTCTAGTTTCTTAATAACACCTTAATGAAGCTTAAAGACAGGATACTTAATTAAAACTAACATTGCTTGAAAGGGACTTTGATTGAGAGTAAGGAAGGTCATATGACTGGGACTACAGAGACCTGGGTCTTATCACTGCCATTCTTAATTCACCTTGGGTGAGTAATTTTTTCTCTTCTCCTCTCGATTTCCCTATTTGTAAACCTCAAAAATAAAGAGAATTAATTAAAAAAGATGCTGACCTCTGTCATAGTGTCTGAATGCTAAAAATACGTTTTAAAAATAAATTGTAAAGCCACAGACATTTCAGATAATGGGTCACAATGGATTGTTAGATACATTGATTTCTTACATATGCATTAACATATAAGCATTTACATCAATGTTAGCAACAAGTATAGTGTAAGGCTGAATTCACTTCAGAGGACGTCTGAAGTTTTCTAACAACAAGGAGCTCCCCTAATTTCTAGCAGAGATCATGTTCTGCTCCAGGACAAGAGGAAATGGCTTGAAATTGTGCCAGGAGAGGTTTACACTGAATATTAGAAACAATTTCTCTATGGAAAGAGTGGTCTGGCAGTGGAATAGGTTACCCAGGTAACCAACCACTTGGTTGAGTCACCACACCTAGAGGTGTTCAAGACACCTGTGGGCATGCCCCTTCAGGACGTGGCTTAGTGGTTGTGTTAGGCTGAGGTTTAGACTTGATGATCGTAGAGGTCTTTTCCAATTAAAGTCATTCTGTGATTCTCTGATGCTATATCTATCTGTATTTTCTTATTGAAGTAGGCAAAATAGCACTACAGTGCAGAAAAATTATCATCCTCCAGACAATGCTTTCTGCTGTCCTTGCTGAATACAACAATCACAAATATTGATTCAGATGTGAAAATGGTACTTTCGGCAGAAACTTAAGCTTTGCACTACATGAAATCTGACAATCAAAGTTTGGTTTTAAGCTCTGGAAATCATCAGCTGTTTAACCATACTAATTTGAATATCATACTTTAAAATGACATTTCAATGACAGTAAGCACTGAGATCCTTACAGTACTTTATGATGGTCTGGGCAAGATACTTATACTAGCAAGCCCTATAAATTATATAACTTCATTATATTTATTCACTCATTCAAACCCCATGTATGCTTGTACACAATGCATCTTTGCCATTCAGATGCAAATGTCCTTTTAATAGACATTACACAGCCAAACCTGAGCTTCATGTCATAAGAATTACAGCAGAAGAGTAATGAAATGTTAAACTTAAAAGTCTATACACCTACTCTCTAAGGTCACCTTCACAAAAATAGCACAATGGATTTGGTTCAATCTGTATCATCTTTCTGTTAAGATTCTGAATTGATTCTATAACTACATAAAAACAAGCTCAATACACAAGTAGAACTAAGTATTGTCCTTGCCACATTACCACAAAGCAATCTGCAAAGAAAAAAAGAAATCACTCTTTTCTGAGTTTCAGTGCTTAAAAAGGTATTTTCCACAGTAAGTGACATTTCTCCGCATAATTCTGAGAACTAATCAGATCAGTTTCAAGAAAATGTCAAGCTATTGCCCCAGGCAATGTTCTGAAAATTAAACTTACATTGCATTCAATTTGAGAGAAATTGTGTTTTTTTTCCTAATGACTGCTTCTCTGTATAATAAAATTAGCATATTTGCCATTTACTATAAATATGGTTTCAGTTACAATAAAGTTCACTGTTTTGAATATCTTCAATATGATAATCAGTAACTTCAGCTCTAATATTCCACATACCAGGCAAGCAATAAACATATTTCTGATATTGTTGCCTTAAAACAAACAAACGAACAACACCCCCACACCTCCCCCCCAAAGAAAGGCAAGCAACCAACCAAACACCAAAAAAGCCCAACTCATCTTTTACTTGACAGACAGTGTGCCAGAAGTCATTCTCATATGAATGTATACCTTTTCTGCAAAATCTGCAGTGCACTTCTGAAGAACAGGTTTAGAGACAAAACCATGTATTTTTTTTGACCTGATTAAATAAGCTACAGACCTCAAGTGGCAATATTCTGGAGCAGGGAAGATACTGCAACTACGGCCTTATCCTTAAAAATCAACATGACTGAAATTCCAGTGAAAGAGGCCCCTGCATTATCTGAACAGAATCAAGTGATTCCTTTACCATCTCACATCACCATAAAATCAGCTAGAAAAAGATCACAGTATCACAGCATATCAGAGGTTGGAAGGGACCTCAAGAGATCATCGGGTCCAACCCCCCTGCCAGAGCAGGATCACTTAAGGGTAGTCCACACAGGAATGCATCCAGGTGGGTTTTGAAAGTCTCCAGATGAGACTCCAAAACCCCCCTGGGCAGCCTGTTTCAGTGCTCCATCACCCTCACGGTAAAGAAGTTTCTCCTCACGTTGAGGTGAAATCTTCTATGTTCTAGTTTGAACCGATTGTTCCTTGTCTTATCACTGTGAACCACCAAAAAGAGCCTGGCCCCCTCCACTTGACACCCACCCCTCAGATATCTACACACATTTATGAGATCCCCTCTCAGTCTTCTCCAGTGGTCAAGATAAATTTTTAAAAATAAATATAAAATGGTTCAATAAACACATGGTGGGTTGAAAATTCCCCCCAAACATTAAGTTTTTCAGCCCAGCTCACTTGGAAGCAAATGAAGCTGTATTTACAAGCAAAACTACAATCTAAAATGAAATGCAGTGAATATGTACAAAATATACAGTATTTACAATATTTACAGGTATTTATAATTTATAAACAGCACAAGAACCCCCCTGGACAAACCAGGGGACCTAGTAACAGCTTCCCCCTCCCTGCTCCCTACCCTCTTGTACACAATAGAGGAGAGAAAGAGCAGAGAGTTGTTTTGGAGCCAAAACAAAGCAATGCAGCCAAGGTCAGCAAAGAGACAGCAGAAGCACCAGCCAGAGCGAGGAAGCCGAAAAGAGAGAGAGTTAGACTATACAGACCAACTTTATTGATAGTCTATCCAATGGGATTATTTAGAACTTATTATTTTTATTTTTACATCCAATGGTAATTTATTTACATTCTACTACTTTCTGTTCGATATCCGTGGGAAATTTTCTAGGCTCAGCCTGAAACTACCACAAAACAATACTGAGAATAGTTGTCAATGGTAGCTATCATAAGAGAAGGGCATTTTGAGTGCAATAGCCATCAATCGGACATGTTATTACTCCCTACACCTACATGACCAACTTGTGCTTATTAAAGCTGTAGCTTGTGTGAGTGCAAGTACCATGAAAATGGAGACAGAATTAAACACGGTGTAGGGAAAGGAAAAAAAAAATAAAAAGGCAGCAAAAAAAAGAAAAAGAGATGGGACCAGATCTCATACAAAGAACTGCCACATTCCAGATTGAGAGAGAACTAATTACACCATAATGAACAAGCAGCAGCAGAGGAGAAAAGGAGTCCTGTAGAGAAAGTTCAAGTAGCCATCAAGTGAACCTGTGAAAGAATCTTTCCTAATATATAATCTAAACCTCCTCTGGCACATCTTGAAGGGACATCCTTTTGTCCTATTGATTGTTACTTAGGAGAAAAGGTTGACTCCCATCTTGACACTACCTACATTCAGGTATCTGTAGATAGCAATGAGGTCCCCCCTCAGCCTCCTTTTCTCCAGGCTAATCAACACCTGTAAGACTTACTGTCCAAACCCTTAACAAGCTTCATTGCTCATTCAATGTGTTCAAGCACCAAAATGTCCTTCTTATAGTGAGGGGACCAAAACTGAACACAGTGTTCAAGATGCGGCCTCACCAGTGCCAAGTAGAGAAGTACAATCACTTCCCTGGTCCTGCTGGTCACACTGTTCCTGATACAGGCCAGGATGCTGTTGGCTTCTTGAACATCTTAGCCCCTTGCTGAGTCATGTTCAGATGGCTGCCAACCAGCACCCCCAGGTCCTTTTCTGTCTGACAACTTTCCAGACACTCTGACCCAAGCTGGTAGCATTGCATGGGGTTGTGATGACCCGAGTACAGGACCTGGCACTTGGCCTTGTTAAACCTCATAAACCGACCTCAGCCCATCAATCCAGCCCATCCAGATCCCTCTGCAGAGCCTTACCACCTTCGAGCTGATCAATACTCCCTTCCAGTGTCATCTGCAAACTTGATGAGGCTGTGCTCAATTCCCTCATTGCGGTCATCAATAAAAATGTAAAATAGCACTGGCCCCAAAACCGATCCCTGAAGAACACCACAAGTAGATTTAACTCCATTCACCACCACTCTTTGGGCCAGGCCGGCCAGCCAGCTCTCAACCCAGACAAGCAATCCACCCATCCAAGCCATGAGCAGCCAATTTCTCCAGGAAGGTGCTATGGGAGATGATAGAATCAAAGGCTTTAATACAGCCCAGGTAACAATATCCACAGGTTTTCCCTCATCCACTAAGCAGGTCACCATGACGCTGAAACAGATCAGGTTCATCAAACAGGACCTGCCATTCATGAACCCACGTTGACTGGGTTTGATCATATGGTTGCCCTGCACATCCTCCATAATGACACTCAAGATGACTCTGGTGATTCAAGTCATTAGATTAAAAAAGTGTAAACAACGCATTTGAAAAAGTGAATCTTGGAATAACAAAGAAATAACCTTAAAACACTGCAATAAGTAACATAAATCATTCAGTTAGAAACATGAGTATAGCAAGCATTTAGTGACAAAACCTATTCTCATACTTTGAAAGGCATTTTGAAGTCTTGTAATGCACTCGTATGAAGTAGTCAATATTTACAATCAAGCAGGTGGTAAAAATAAGCAATTGCACTTTATTGTGTATTTAAGAGTTACAAATACCTAATCCATTGTTTCTTCCAGCAAGTCAGTCTATTAATCTAGGACCAAAATGTTGGTTTCAGATTTACCAGGTACCAAAGGGGTTTCCTTCCCTCTCAGTTCCAAGTCCATCACATTCTAGACTAAGATATTGGCTGCTCCCAAGTACTTGTTTTCTGCCTAAGCTTTTTGCACAATCTTTTGGTTTTCTTCTTGTTATTTTTCAGAGAGGAGGACCAATAAAAGAGCAGAGAGAGACAAAACTGCCCAAAGGCATGTGTGTTATTCCAGCAGTATCTTGACTTGCTCACTTTTCAGGGGCTTTAAAGCATGGGTCCATAGTATTTTCAAAGTCAAGTCAGAACAGAGAAAACGACAAACTCCTCTGTAGCTTCCCACCTTTGCATACCAGGGCCATATTCGCTACCCACAAGGAATGTTGCAATGGAATTAAGAAGATTGCAGATATTTTTATGCTACTATCCAGCACTTACCTGCAGAGCTAACAATTTCCAGACTTCACCCATTCACCCTCCCTACGTACCTAGACTCAAGGATGCTGCCCATTCAGCTTTAAACATCTGAAGTATAAAAAAAGTTAAAATACCTCTCTCAACTCAAACATAATGCTTATAACATGACTTAAAATTTCATCAACTGAAAGTCAATCTCTTACATTAATGTGCTCTAAAAAAAAATATTTAAAAATCATTGTCTTGTTTTGCAAGAAACTTGAAAGTCTTCTCCCACAACTCCTAGGGAATACCAGCAAAAGCTTCTAAGAAGCATGGTACTCTACCGAAAGATCCCGCTTTTAGAACAGAAGTATCATTTTCCTTTTTTTCAAACCAGTGGCATTTTAAGTCTTTTTAATATTCAACAGAAATGTCAAGTATTTCCTCATCTGATCAATGAAAACACTTTATTCAAATTGCAAATTTTAAGACGTTGTTTTCTTTTTTCTTGTAAAGGACAGCATGATAAGACATCATACCAGACATTTCTAACAATTATACAAAACAGTTCACAACCTTGAGAAGCTAAATATAACACACTAACCTGTGTTAGCCTACTTGATAGATCTCACTTTTTCAGGTAGCAAAATATTCTGAAAAGCCTCTAGCAGGTATACATCATGCTAAAAATACTAAGGCCCTTAAAAAATATAGACACAGATCAATAGTAAGTGACAAAACTGAAGCCTGAGTGAAGACTTAAGACAAAATGTCAAGATATCTATAACCATATTTTATTTACCCTATGGTAACCAAGAGCTTCTGTGGCAGTTTCATCTAATCAGAAACACAAAGCAGTCCATCAGCAAACACAGAAGTACCTTTAAATTCACAATTCTAAAATTGGCTATTCTAAATATTCTGTAGACGGGCTCCAGCTGCTCCCATGTTTGCAACAGAAAGGCTTACTGATAGATGGGGTGAATAATAAAAGTAAACTGTGAACACTGCACATGAGCAAAATGAAATCCTAAAACTGGTATTTAAAAATCTCAGAAAGTAACTCAATGCATATCAAGTAAAGAGTGACTATTAATTTTCCAGGTCTTTTCTCCCCTTGGTTTTCTGGACAGCACTCTGCATCAAGCTCTTTCAGCTCAGTACATCTATTCTTAATATCTAGAAATCTATCACCTTTCTCCCAATAAATCTCAATTCCTCTTTCTCTTGAGTACAGGACACACATTTTCACCAGATCACTGCAAAGATGCATCTTGACTTATGACCAGCTAACCTACCCTTTCACAAGCTGCAAATCAATAAACTCTTCTATTTGACTGTTGAACAGCAAAATTTTGGGGCCACCAAACTTTCTAAACATTTGGGAATAGAAGTTCTCCTACACTAAGCACTACATCTTGTTTCTTTCACATGTTCCTCTTTTTTTGTGTCCCACTCTCCAATCTGCTTCGTAGAAGGCATACCTGATTAAAAGAGAGCTGCATGTGCTACAACACAATTATTTCATTTCCAGTGGCAGCAGGTGACCTGTCTGAATTTCACAGCTTTGAAAGGCTAAGTGAGATTGGAAGTAGCCTCAGGAAGGCAGTTATGCCAACCTCCTGCTCAAAGCAGAGTCAGCTATGAAATCAGACCAGGTTGCTCAGGGGTTTATCCATCTGAGTCTTGAAACTCCCAAGGTAGAGAGACTCTGGGTAACACAGTTCACTGCCTGCCTCTTCTCGGAGTAAATTTCTTTTTCACCAGAAACAAAATTTTCCTGAACTGTGTAACTGACACTGGACTCATTATTTGTGGTGATGGTTGTTATTTTTCTCAGACAAGAAAGTGAATCTATAAATGTTATATAGAAAACTTATTTAGAATGATTAATTTTAGTTGGTTTCAACAGTATTTGTTTTAACCTTTGGTATTTAAGCCACTCATGTTTCAGTGGCCAAAAATAATCCCATCTTTAGAAGCTCTTGTAGAAAAAAGAAATAATCAGGATGATTTTATGGAAAGCCTTAAAAATGTCAAATACAAGGGAAGTTGGAAGACAGAATTACATTTTTAAAATGCTTTACTACTTTGATTCCACTGTGCCAGCAACCATCATACAAATGAGCCTGGAAAACAGTATTTAACATATAGCTTGCCAAGAAGCTCCAACAGCAGCCTAAACCAAGAGCTGGCAAGTAATGAGGTACAGCTGAAATTGCTACAGCTGTAGAGACAGGAAAAACACTTGGAAAATAACAGTTTAAAAAGTTATGTCTCACACTTGGAACCATCTGGGCTGATAATATCCAACAGCAAAAACCTCTTACAAGAGAAAAGAAACATGGCAAAATTATTCACGTAGTTTGAAGACAGCCCTTTAAGCAACACAGGCCTGTTATTTCAATGACTCATTCAGTGTTTCATTGTTGCCAGCCATACCTGAAAACAAAATCACCTGTCTCAAACAGGATCTGAATAATCCAAAATATTCTAGCCCATACACTTTGCTAAAAATACATCACTTCAGTTGCTGTCTAGTAAACTGTGCGCCTAAATGAAAAATGAAGTAAACGACCTTGTGAACACACAGGAAGAGCTAAATTCTTATTTTGTTTTTTATTTTTTAAAAAGGTTTTCATTGGGTTTTTTGTTGCAACTAGCAAAGAATGTAAATCTAAATGTATTGGATCATTTATTTGGGGTAACTTATTCACACAGATATCAAAAGTCTACAAAAAGACTAGAATAAACATGTTTTAAAGTCTCATCAGTATGAAAACTGCATTTATTACTCTCCTCTTATTTCTTTCTAGCATAGTCATATGTCACTGCCAAGCTATGGTAGTGATCTCACATTAACTGAGTGCTGAGAATGTTTCTACTGCCATTACAAAAAAAAAAAGCAGCAAATGATCAACACCTAAATAAACTTACAAATTCATTAGGAAAAAGAATAGTGAAGGAAAAAGCACTCCTGGATTGTTTGGGAGAGTCAGAGTAGGTGCAGACTACAAATTAGCAATGGCATGATAAAGTTATCTCTCATTTCAAACACAAAATTTAAGGAACTAGGGTCAGGGAACATGGTGATTTGGCACTGGCTGGGAGCCAAATGCCCACCAAAGCCACCCTATCACTCCCCTTCTTAGGACAGGGGAGAGGCAAAATATAACCAAAGGCCTGTGAGTCAAGATACAAGTAGTTTACTAGGGCAAAACCAAAAGCTGTGCAGGGAAGTAGGAGCAAAGATACTATTCTCTACTTCCCATGGCAGATGATACTCGGTCACTTCCCGGGAAGCAGGACTTCCATATGCTTAGCAGTTGCTCCAGAGGACAGACACCATCAACGAAAGCCCCCCACACTTCCTTCTTTCACTTAGCTTTTATATCTGAACTGACATCACATGGTATGAAATACCTCTCTGGTCGGTTTGGGTCAGCTGTCCCAGCTGTGTCCCCTCCCAAGATCTTGCCCATCCCTCAGCCTGCTGTTGGGTGGGAAATGTTGGCAAGGCACAGCATTGGTGCTTGGCTCAGCAGTACCTGAAACACTGCTCTGTTATCAACACCCAGCTACATCACTTCAAAACACAGCACGACAAAAGATGCTCTAGGGAGAATTATCTCCAGCTCAGGCAAACCCAATACAGGGAAATACATACTGTCACCATTTTCTCCATGAAATGCATAGGAAAATATCCACTAATACACACCATAGCTTTGGCTAGCTGTTAAAATGGAATATGCAGTAAAATTCTCTTAGATCTTAATACCACCTCTTTCTGCAGTGAACATTTGTCAAATTGAGGGCTCCTTTGATTTAAAAAAGATGATCAAGAAAGCTAAGATACATCCAGAAAGATGATAACTTGGAATGAGAATGTACATATCTGACAGTCTACAAATGCTCTGAATAAAAAAAAAAAAAAAACGGAAATTTTGTATTACACATCCAGTTACGAATAGGAATAAGCCTGTGGAATAGGAATAGGAATAGGAATAGGAATAGGAATAGGAATAGGAATAGGAATCTGCAGAAACTGAATAATGACTGTGTTATCTGACTCATTTACAACTACACGAAATGAAAATACAGCCCTAGAAGGCTTTTCTGTTGTTGGTTTTACACAGCAATTCGGGTATAGACTGGAGCCCAAGTTTGGAACTGTCAGTTTAAATTACTGCCTTAAGGTCTACACTCACAATTTGATTTCAGTGACTCTACTGTCATCTAGTATTTGAATGTCCTCTAGAGTACTGACACAGGGACTTTTAAAAACAATTATTAAACTTAGACCTAAACCTCTTACAAAGAGAGAATTACTTTTCCTACTTACAGAATGTAAATAGCAATAGCTGCCTTGATACTGAGCATGGTTTGGGATACACCTGTGAGCCAACTCGAGTAAGGTGTCCTGGCTGACTTGAAACTGCTAATGGTCTGCAGCCCATGTCCAGCCTAGGATTCTATACCAGCAAAACCAGGACAGAGACTTAGTAAAATAAAGAAGAATAAAGAAGGGGGGAGTGGGTGGGTGGGAGGTGGAAATCTAGGCTACACAATGTCCCAGACTTTCTGCTTCATTATAGATTTTTAGAGTAATTGATATTCTGGGAAAACACAAATGTAAGTTAGGCTATGCCTAGAGCTGTAAGGGTTTGGGTGGTTGCGGTGCCCTTGGAGAAATTAGAATATAGTTATCCAACTCTTACTGAGCAGGACTCTCAATTCTTGGTCAAAATAAATTCATCTTAGTAAAGAGGGATATATTACCGAAGCTCAGGTTACTTCTTCCCCAAGACATATCAATTAATGTTTGGTTTAATGAAAAGCATAGTAAACAAAGTTACCTTCTTTGTAGTGAGCATTAATACCAGAATTATACGATTTCAGATTATTTTGGCTATGGTTTAGCAATAAAGGTGAAAATATCATTTCATATAGCCTTAAAAAAAAAAAAGTCAAATACAGTTAAATGATTACATTTAAATCTATTTTATTCAGTCTCTACATGTGCAATCTGCTGTGCAGTCCCATGAATGTACAGTCTTGGGAGATCATAACTGCTGCTCAAATGAGATTATGGATAAACGAGAGGCTAAAATGTAGGCGACTCTTCACTGAGTGAACATTGACATACATTTATTTTCTGTTCACAATCTTTATTTTTTTTTCCCTACAGATGCCAGTTAATTGCAACTGTGAGGTTTTCATATTGTGTTAAGTTTCAGATAGGAAAAATAAATTTCCATACACCTTGTTCTGATGCTTACTGAGGTTTGTATGATGCTTTCACTGCTAGTGTTACACATTCATTGTGTCCTGTCTTATAAAAGAAAACAAAAACCCCACACCCCTGGTATTTGGAATAATTCTATAGATCATTATGCTGCTGACACAGTGAAACTACAGATAGTCCCTAAAATACGTATCCAACATCTGTGTATACATACTTATAACAATGAGAACGAGGAAAAAAGTTTTGAAAACAAAGTCCATAGTGTAACAGAGAAAGAAATAAGAAGGGAAAAAATCGTGCAAGATTATGTTCACTATATCATCAACCTACACTTTGAATTTGAATCTTCCTCACATAAAAGCAAAGTCTGTAAAGTTTTATCTTTAATACAGATTCACTCCTGTCATCTTGTAATTATCTTTCAAACTGCCTTTATGCTTCCAAGTTCCTCGAATTTACATTAGAAAGAAAGAAAAGAAGAAAGAAATTATCTCCATCATCCCAATCCACAATTCTTTTAACATCCTTAGCTCCCTCTTTCAGTCAAAGTTCTTAAAACACTGAAGCATTGTCCTAAAAACAATCATAAGGAAACATGTGCAAAATCAGCCTTCTAAAAATGGAGTCCCTATTCTTTTTTTCAGAGCTAGAAAGCCTTCAACATTGTATTGTCTAACACTCTCTTTTTTGCCTTTTGTTACTCATTACTGATTTTGCTATTGCAACATCTTGTCCCCTTTGCTTTTGATTTGTTTGGTCTGGCCCCATATTTTCATACAGGCACCATGGCAATGCTGCAGTAGAACACAAATTAATTCTGGTACTGTGATGTGATAATTTAATTTCTTTTGTTACCATACTAAAGTTCTGAAATTATAAATTTAAATAAAATTAACAAAGAAGTAGTTGTGCCACAAATTCAGTCAGCTTTTCTCAAAAAAAAAAAAACAAACCCCAACAAACAAACTAAAGTAATGTTCAGCTGAACTTTTATCTACTCAGAAGCATGATGAGCAGGGACACATTAACAGGTTGGGAGCGACTCGGAGGTCATCTGGTTCCATCCCTTCTGCTCAATGCAGAGCCGCCTAGAGCAGGTTTTGGAGTATCTCCACAGATGGAAACTCCACAACCTCTCTGGGTAACCTGTGCCAGTGCATGGTTACCCCCATGGTAGAATGACAGATTGCTTTGGGTTGGAAGGGACCTTTAAAGGTCATCCAGTCCAACCGCACTGCAGTGAGCTGAGACATCTTTAACTAGATGAGGCTGCGCAGACCCCCATCCAACCTTACCTTGAATGATGCAAGGGATGCGGCTTGTATAAAATCGTCTGACAGTATTCAGAGGGAACCTCCTGTGTTTCACTCTCTGCCCATTGCCTCTGGTCCCATTACTGGGCGCAACTTGCAAGGAGTCTGGTTCCATCTTATTTGTACCCTCCTTTGAGGTGTTAATATACATTGATAAGATACTCTGAGCCTTCTCTTCTCTAGGCTGGAGAGTCTCAGCTCTTTCAGCTTTTCGTTATAGGAGAGGTGTTTCAGTTCTTTTGTCATCTTTGTGGCCCTTTGCTGAACTCTCTCCAGTGTGTCTTTGTACCTCATGTACTGGGTGCCCAGAAGTGCACTAAGCACTTCTAGTGTTGCCTCACCTGTTGATCCTCTCCCATGAACTGCTGGCAACACAGCTCCTAATGCAGCCCAGGATACTATTCACTGCCTTTGCATCACAGGCATATTGCTGGTACATATTCAACTTGGTGTCCATCAGATCCTCTGGTCCTTTTCAGCAAAGCTGTTTTCCAGCTGGGTAGCCCAAAGCATGTTCTGGCACCTAGGACTGCCTTTCCCAGTTGTGGGTTATGTAGCCAGGAGACATCTTTAATGTCACACAACAGTCAAGACAAGTTAACTGGAGTGGTTTTCAGGCAGTAACTGCAAAGTAGTCAAGCAGAGCTTCATTGTACTTTGCTTAGCTTCTCAGCTCTTGTTACAGTTCAGCAAGTTCTGCTTCATTTTCACCTCTAATAAATAGGCTGCCTGTAGATATGCAAACTTGGTAGCCCTGCCTATGCATTCTTCATTGGTTTGTATCTCTGATTCTCCTTGCCCTTGCTGTTTTCCTTCGAAGTACCTACATCCTTCTAACTGCATTCATGCTGATATGTAAGGTAGCATAAAACTGGAAGAATTATCCTAGACCAGCAGTTGGAGAGGGAAACGTTACTACTATGAAGCAGGATGAAGAAAAATAGACATGTCACTAAACATACAAACACAATCTATGGAGAATGCATCTCTGTTCAAAGCAGAACAGTTTCCACTTTCCCAAAAGAACTTGAAGGATTTGTCATAGCAGATCACATTGCCACTCTGTGAAATCTTGCATTCAGCCTCCAGCACCAGCCAATACCTGATGCCACACAGAAAAGTGAGCAGCAGCATATTGTACCTGGCTAATTTTGAGAAATTTGCTCTTCAACTGCTGAGCAGCGCACAAAAGAAAAGCCCTGAAGTTCCTCTTGGCCTATGCAAGTCATTTTGCTTATGTTTAGCTTTAGCAATATAGACACCTTCAGGTGACACTGCATTAAACACAGTCAATTAGAACTGGCTTCTTGCATTTCGTTGATAGAGCCAATTTAGATAAATGTTCCAGCAGCTACAAATAACATTGCCATGTCTTTCATAAAACCTAACAGTTACTGATGTGACATCCCTAGTCACTACATAACCATAGAATAGAATCATAGAATCAGTCAGGGTTGGAAGGCACCACAAGGATCATCTCGTTCCAAACCCCTGCCAAGGGCAGGGACACCTCACACTAGATCAGGCTGGCCAGAGCCTCATCCAGCCTGGCCTTAAACACCTCCAGGGATGGGGTCTCAACCACCTCCCTGGACAACCCATTCCAGGCTCTCACCACTCTCATGGTGAAGAAATTCTACCTCACATCCAGCCTGAATCTCCCCACTTCCAGCTTTATTCCATTCCCCCTAGTCCTATCACTACCTGATATCCTAAAAAGTCCCTCCCCAGCTTTCTTGTAGGCCCCCTTCAGACACTGGAAAGCCACAATAAGGTCACCTCAGAGCCTTCTCTTCTCCAGACTGAACAGCCCCAACTCTTTCAGCCTCTCCTCATAGGAGAGGTGCTCCAGCCCTCTGATCATCCTGGTGGCCCTTCTCTGGACACGTTCCAGCATGTCCATATCCCTCTTGTAATAGGGGCTCCAGAACTGGACGCAGTACTCCAGGTGGGGTCTCACCAGAGCTGAGTAGAGCGGGAGAATCACCTCCCTTGACCTGCTGGCCACAGGATCTGGTTGCAGCCACAGGATCTTGATGCAGCCCAGGATCTGGTTGGCTTTCTGGGCTGCAAGTGCACATTGACAGCTCATGTTGAGCTTCTTGTCCACCAGCACCCCCAAGTCCCTCTCCTCAGGGCTGCTTTCCAGCCAGTCACTGCCCAGCCTGTATTTGTGCTTGGGATTGCCTCGACCCAGATGCAGGACCCTGCACTTGGTCTTGTTGAACCTCATGAGGTTGGCTTGTCCCCACCTCTCCAGCCTGTCAAGGTCCCTCTGGATGCCATCCCTTCCCTCCAGCATGTCTGCTGCACCACACAGCTTGGTGTCATCAGCAAACTTGCTGAGGGTGCACTCAATGCCTCTGTCCATGTCACCGACAAAGATGTTGAACAAGCCTGGTCCCAGGACTGATCCCTGAGGGACTCCGCTTGTCACTGGCCTCCACTGGGACATGGAGCCATTGACAGCCACTCTTTGGGTGTGGCCATCAAGCCAGTTCTTTATCCATCTCGTGGTCCACCCATCAAACCCATGTGTCACCAGTTTGGAGACCAGGATGTGGTGTGGGACAGTGTGGAAGGCTTTGCTCAGGTCCTGGTAAATGACATCACTTGCTCACCCCTCATCTATTATATAAAAGGGTAATGCCAGGGGGTTTCTTTTCTTCTTCTTTTTTTTTTTTTTTTCCTAGGCAAGAGGAAGGGTACATTCTGCAGGCATGTGAACTACTGAAGTTGTGATCTGGACTTGTTTGTACTGTCCTATACATTAAGGAGGATAGACTCCTTCCATAAGTCTAGAATATCCCCATGGAACTGAATGTAGCAAACATCAACAAAAAATTCATTAAGGATTATCACATCTGGTTTTGCAAATTTTTCCTCACCTGTTTATTGTTGTCCTTTCCCTCCCACCCCCATCTCCATCTTGCTCTCACATTCCTTTTTATCTCCAGTTTCTGGCTCTCCCAGAGAAAACTCCCAACAGATAAATTCCACATTGTATCCTGAAATAATAGGCAGTCTTAGGATCCACATTTTTGTTGTGAATGGTTGCCACAACTATCTTTGACAACACAATATCAAAGTCATTTATTCAACCCAACACCAACATAATGGTTGGGGGGGGAAGAACCCTTCTTAAATTACTTTTTATGACTAAACTGTGTCACATTCAGCTCACATTTTTCTCAAGTTATCTCATTTGCTTTACAGACTGATGATGATCTTTATGCCCAAACCTCCATATTCTACAAAATAAACACTGACAATCCATTCATCAGTCTGTCACATTTCTCATGTTTAGTCAAACTATTTTTTGTTTGCAGAGCAGGATACAATGCAATTGGATTTCTCACCACATGAGATGAACAAGATGGACTTCAATGTTCCTTTCTCAATCCTTTCAAGCAGTTTTGTACAGATATGATACCATGTATGGTCTTCACAGGCTGAGGGCTTTTTTAATAGGACTCATTTTAGTAATTTTTAGATGGACAAAGATTGTTTGAAACCAGAAAGAATCAATTAACAATTTAACACATTTTCAAGTCACTACCACTAAGTATTTCCTGGTACAATTACACCTTTCACTATAAACAGATCCATCATGGACCACCTCTTCTTACCAATCATGATCCTTGGACTCAGGAAAAGAAAATGCAAAGGTCTTCTAATTCTAGTAACTGACTTTAATTTCTGAAATTGGCATCAGAAGAGGTTGCTAGCAAGAAAAAGAATGAGAATGCTTAGTAACTTAAGGCAGTGTTACCTCCCTATGATTTTCCCTAGCAAGGTAATGGCAAATATTATGTGCCCAAAAAAGGAGAGATTACTATTTAGCATGGTGATTTCAGTCACATTACTGCTAACATTTTCTTAATTGTCAAACTACTGCCTACTTTTTGGACCATACATTTCTTTAAAAGTAATTTATTGTTTGGTGTATTAATCAGGTAAGTAAACACACATTGCCCAACTGTTCAAGATGTTTGCAATCAACAGAGAACTTGAAGCCCAACCTATTACAGAAACAAGAGCTATATCCACTTCAGCACTTCTCAGATCTCATCTCTGCTACCTTGTTAATTTTTTTTATAGTAGCTCTCATTTGTAAATTGTTTTATCTATTTAATGTTGCACTAAGAGATAACAAGCTACTTGACTGCACAGAGAAAAACTGAAAAAGTTGCCAGAAACCTCTCACTCATCCTTTCCAGTACGGGAAGTTTGAAAAGAAGATATGGTCCTTAGGGAAACCTGAAAATTTTCAGTAGTCTCCAACACCTTTAGTTAGGACATGATTATGGCTCTGGTTTCTTTTAACCTTTAAGTATAGAAGCTGGAAAGTTTCATATTCAATACCTTTAGTGAAATATGAATTACACATAAAAATAAAGCCAATCTAAGTTGGTCTCCTAGTTTTGGCTGGGAGGGACCAGTTGGGACAGCCTGCTGAACCAACTGATGAGTATTCAATACTATGCTAACATCATACCTGATGTATAAGGAAAGGATCATGGAGCTTGTAGTTTGGACTGTAACATGAAATGCTTCCTGTTTCCAGGGGTTCCTTCAGCTTCCTGGTTTGAGGTGTTCATCTCTTCTTGCTTGGGGTGCTGTCTTTTACTGCTTACTCACTTGGTTTTGCCCTCTTGGCTTGTTTGCTCATTCTCTTGCTACATCTGGAGTTTTTTTGTATGACTCCATTAAACCTCCCTTATCTCAACCCACAGGTCTTTCTATTATCCTTTTGCTCCCCAACCCTCATTCCTGTCCCTCCCAGCAGCCTCTGGTGAGTGCCACAATGTAGTTCTGTGCACCTCTGGCCCCTGGTGCTCTAGCAGTTAAGATTCCTGGGGGTTCTCACTGCCACGGCTCCGGTTCAATTTGCAGTCTGGGAAGTTCATGAGAGAGAAGGCTGTTGGAATTCCACTGCCGGTTGAGTCAAACCATAACCGCTGGAAAGCACAATGCAATTGGTAAAAGCTAATCTTCACAGTTGTAATGAGTTCTTCACAAAAGTAATACACTCTATATTCTTCACCTTGATAAACTAGTGAGTAGTGATGTCATACCAGCTAAGGTAACCAGCCTCTCCAGGCTATCCAATTTAATTTGAATCTGTTGAAAAATTCAGGACTAGAAACTCAGTAGAACAGCCTAACATCTAAACGTCTAGTTGTTCTTGCAATACCTTTTTTTTCCTTTGGCTGATGCTGATAATAGAATATCTTGACTTGGAAAAGACCAATCACTGAGTCCAACACTTAACTCTTCACAAGACTACCTAAAAGTAAACTGCATGGCTAACAGCATCATCCAGATGCTCCTTGAGCTCTCACAGGATTGGTGTTATGACCACTTCCCAGGGACCAACCACCCTCTCAGTGAAGAATCTTTTCCTACTGCCCAGTATGAACTTTCCATGAGGCACTTATATAGATTATAAGATCATGTGAGTAGACAAATTCTTATGCCTGTATAAAATCCACAAGCCTAGTCTGAAAGCTCAGTTCTACATAGTCATGTGTCATCAGGAAGATATTTACAGACTTTATGTCATGAGTTTATAAAACACATGGTTGCTATACTCTCAATTAAAACTCCAAAACACTAATGTTTCAATACGATTCTCAAGATGGCTCAGTCTGTCTTCAACAGAATCAGGAAAACTGCAGCTGTACAATGCTGCATTCTCCCTTCTCCTGCATTCCTACTGACACCATTTCAACACTTCCTGCAAACTCCACTCACCATCATCATTGTTCTGCTTCCCATTTTCCTTTAAGACCATCCCCATCTCCTTAAACTGCTGTTGTCAGATTTGTTGTCAGTGTTGATCACGCCAGATACCCTATAAATGGGTGCATTCAAAAAGGATGAAAAAAATGTTGGAGTGTGAGATACTAAAGGGACTGTACTATGCTTATCTTTTAGGAAGAGGATAAACACTCAAAAATTTCCTCTGGAGCTGTGGTGACTCAGACCCCAAACAGCTCTTGTTTGGAAGTCGAAGGGAATCAAATTTTGTGTAGCATCACTTGATCTCAAGTACTGACTCTATGGGAAGTGATAGCTATCTTGCCTCTGCACTGGAAAGCCACCAAAGTACAGTACTTCTGAAAAGATGTTCCTTTTTATGATTACAAAATTACTTGAGGGCTAGTTTCTGTGACATTGGGGTGGGAGATGGTGGAGATATTCAAACACAGGCTACGGTGTGCTGCAGTGGCAAAGAAAGCCAACAGGATGAGGAGCTGCATTAATAAGGGTATCACAAGCAGGAATAAAGATGTCATTCTTCCCCCACTCTACTCAGCACTGGTCAGGATGCACCTTGAGTACTGTGTACAGTTTTGGTCTCCACTATACAAGAAGGAAGTGGACAGGCTGGAAAAGGTCCAGAGAATGGCCACAAGAATGATCAGAGGACTGTAAGACCTGTCATATGAAGGAAGACTGAGAGAACTGGGTTTGCTCAGCCTTGAGAAGTCTTAGGGAAGACCTCTTAACCATGTACAAGTACATAAAAGGCATCTATCATAAGGAGGGATACTTCCTTTTTACAAAGAGTCACACGGTAAAGACAAGGGGTGATGAGTAGAAGTTCCTACTGGGGAGATTCAGACTGCATGCCAGAAAAAAAAAAATCACCATTCGGACTATTAAGCATTGGAATAAACTCCCAAGGGAGGTGGTAGATTCCCCTACGTTAGACAGTTTCAAAGCCCAGCTTGACAGGGTGCTGGGCCATCTTGTTTAAGCAATATTCTTACCCTGAAAGATTGGACTAGATGATCCTTGAGGTCCCTTCCAACCTGGTATTCTATGAATCTATGAAAATATTAATTTCTTCATATGTCAGGACAAAGTATGCTGACAGATCCCCCCAAAAATGGTCTCCAACCTAATTGCTCCTGCCATAGTAAGGGATGAGCATGCCATACTTGAGCAACTCTGCAACTGTACAGCAATCAAGGAACTGTCACCACCACATAAATGGCAGCAGCTGCAAGGCCACTCTAGAGTAAGTCAAGGTTTTTGATATAGATGAGTAACAAAATGGCATTGTATTTTCCACATTGATGCTCATCACTCTTCTGGAGTTCTCAACCTTGGAGGCACTCACATTTGGAGTAAGTGACAGCCAGCTTTTCTCTCCTCCTATCAGGCTGAAAACTATGTGTGGGTTTTCAGTAAATGGGACCTGTTGTACAGGCAGTTTCTCAGACAATTGCTTCTTAATCTTGCTACCTAGTTCAAACATTCACTCTTGACCTTTGCCTTTCAATTCCAATCTTGCATCCTGTTTCATTCCTCTTGCATTTTTTTCCACTATAGAAGAATTCATAACGTTTCACTGTGGTGTTATTCAGCAGTTCACCATCTCCTTAAAAAAAAATCTAGAATTAAATACCTGTTTTGTCAAATGCTAAAATTTTTCCTATTTGAAGGCAGTATAAGTGCAAAGTAATTTATCATTTCAGATTATCAACACTTCAAAATAATATAAATTCCATATTCATAAGCTTCCTTGATTTCCTTTATGAACTTGCTACACATAACTAAGGAGTTCTCTGAGTGGTAGTGGAAGAGAATCTGCTTTCCTCATCTTCATCATCCTTATATGCACTGCTTTACGTAACTTTTTAGAGGTGATCCCCACCTCAGTACCTATGGTACCAAAATATTTGAAATGTTACTGTACAGGATCCAACAACAATGCCACTATTTATGGGACAAAGTCCAGTGGCCAAACTGTAACAGTGAAAAAACAACTATTTTCATTATTCTTTCTAGGTAAATAAAATTAAAACTGCTCAAGTAAGATCTCCATGGAAGCATGCATGACTAGGTCTATTGTCTGTCATCAGCTTCCACACAGTAGATTATCTTGCTAAATATACATCATAGTAGCAGATCATATATATCAAGTTCTTTACTCCGAACCAAACCTGTTTCACTACCATGACGTATGCTGACAGATCCAAAAACAAATCAGAGCATGTTCATGCACATCTCATTTACTACCACAGTTATTTCCAGTGGCTGACAGAACCAAAACAACCAACTCCCCCACTGCAGCAGCAGTTACACAGGCAGAGCTGCCCATTTGCCAATATAACTCATTCCACAAAGGAATACAAAATTAAATTTCAGTCTACAATACACTCAACAACAACATTCCATCACTGCCGTCACATCACAAAGCTTCTTCAGTTTAGACATATTCTTAGGAGCCTCTTTAGCTCAAAAGTCACAATGTAAGCATTAGAAATAGGTGTTGATAGTTACACTCAAGCCTCTTAGAAACTCCACACTGAAAACAACCATCTTGTTCAAAAATGTAGTCATGTATGGGTTTTCTTAAATCTCTGTGTAAAAGCCATTTTGTAAGAGCTAGCATGCCGACCTTTGCAATAGAAACATGCAAAGTGATCCATCTACCTGTCCTGAAGGGACAAGCCCCAAATCATGCCCTAACCCAGACAATGGGTTAAGCACCTGTGAATGTGCAAATCTGGACACTTTCCGGGGTCCAGATGGTCCAGGCAAACGTGTAGCACGTGTAATTAACCACCCAGGATTGAGAGGCCCCTGTGTCCTACCCCTGTCAGGTGGAAAACAGAAGCTTAAATGAAGCAGGGGAGTGGTGGCAGGTTCACAGATGTGGCAGGAGGCAAGTGCATATAGCAACCTCTTCCACAAGGAAGAAGAGAAGAGTTGTGGTTGTTGAAGGCTTGCACCTGGCACAAACAAAGCACCTAGTATGCAGGGCTGACCCTCATCACAGGGAAGTCTGCAGTATTCCCAGAGCCCAAATCAAGGATATTATTAGAGAATTCCCCAACATGGTACAGTCACCAGACTACTATTCATTACTGATGTTCCAGACAGGTGGGGAGGAAGCTGCATCCTGTATTCTGAGAGGAATGAAGAGAGATTTCAAGGCCTTGGGACAGTTGGTGAAAGCATCTGGGGCACAAGTAATTTTCTTTTCCCTGCTTCCAGTACCCAGCCATGATATGGAAGGGAGTAGAAGAATTCAGCCCATAAATACCTGGCTCCAAAACTGGTGCTACAGGCAGGGCTTTGGGTTCTATGATACTGGCTGGTTTCATAGGACACCAGGACTGGTGGAAGAGGCTTATCTCACTGAGGGAAAAGGATTCTAGGAAAAGAATGTGCAGGGCTCATTTCATAGAACTTTAAACTAGAATCAAAGGAGGATGGGGTTGTTGGTAGGTTTGCACCAGTGGGGCATTGTTCCAGCATTAATAAAGACCAGAACACACCTTCCACCCCCCAGGGTAGAATTGGCACACTCAGCTCGCTCCCTGAAATGCCTGTACACCAACGCATGCAGCATGGAGAATAAACAGGAGGAGTTAGAAATCCATGTGTGCTGAAAGGGGTTATTTATAATATAATATATTATATTTATAATTATAATATATAAATATATTATATTTATAATTACAGAGACATGGTGGGACAGCTCCCATGACTGGAATGTGATCACAGATGGCTGTGTCCTTTTTAGGAAAGACAGGTCAACAAAGCGAGGTGGTGGAGTTGCTCTTTACGTGAGGGAACAACTAGAATCTGTTGAGTTCTGTCCAGGGGTGGATGAAGGACATGAAGGTGGATGAGAGTTTGTGGGTGCAAATTAAGGGGCAGGCTAGCACGACTGATACTGTTGTGGGTTCATTACAGACCACCTGATCAGGATGAGGAAGTTGAGGCCTTCTACAGGCAGCTGACAGCAGCCTTGCAATCACAGGCCCTGGTTCTCATGGGGCATTTTAACTACCCAGATATTTGTTGGAAGTCCTACTCAGGCAGACATTCACAGTCCAGGAGGTTCCTCCAGTGCATTGACAATACCTTCCTGATGCAAACGGTGGATGAGCCACCTGGGAGAACAGTCCTGCTGGACCTGATACTCATTAACACGGAGGGTCTTGTTGAAATGGAGAATTTTGAGGGCAGCCTCAGCTGTAGCAATCATGAGATGGTGAGTTCAGGATCTCATGTGGTAGGAATGGAGTATCAAGCAGGATCACAACCTTGGACTTCAGCAGGGCCAACCTTGGACTTCTGAAGCAATTGCTAGGGGAAATCTCATGGAACAGGGTACTAGAAGGCAAAGGGGTCCAAGATAGTTGGTTAACATTCTAGGACCACTTCTTCCAAGCTCAAGATCTAACAAGTAGGAAATCAAGAAATATAGCCAGGAGACCCACATGATTAAGCAGGGAATTGCTGAGCAAACTCAAGTGTAAGAAGAGAGTCTACAGATCATGGAGGAGGGTCTGGCCACTTGGCAGGAATATAAAACTGTTGTCAGAGGACGTAGGGAGGCAACTAGGAAGGCTCAGGCCTCCTTGGAATTCAACCTTGCAAGGGACGACAAGGACAATCAAAAGGGTTTCTTCAATACATTGCAGAAAAAAATAACAGCAGATGCAATGTAAGCCCACTGCTGAATGAGGTGGGTGCCTCGCTGACAGAGGATAAAAAGAAAGCAGAGTTACTAAATGCCTTCTTTATCTCCATCTATACTACTGGAGACTGTCTTCAGGAGCCTCAGACCCCTGAGGCCCCAGAGGAAGACATGACAAAGGAGTTTTCCTAGGTTGATGAGGACTAGGTCGATGGGGACTGGGTTAGGGAACAATGAAGTAATCTGGACATGCATAAATCCATGGGTCCTGATGGCATGCATCCACGGGTGATGAAGGAGCTGGTGGAGGTCACTGCCAGACCACTCTCCACCATCTTTGGTAAGTCATGGCAGACAGGAGAGGTGCCTGGGGACAGGAGGAAGGCAAACATCACTCCAACCTTCAAAAAGGGTAAAAAGGATGACCCAGGTAACTATAGACTGGTCAGCCTAACCTCCATCCCTGCAAAGGTAATGAAACACCTTATCCTCGGCACTGTCCTTAGGCACTGGTGAGGCTGCATTTGGACTACTGTGTTCAGTTCTGGGCCCCTCAGTTCAAGGACCGGGAACTGCTTGAAAGAGTCCAGCGCAGACCCAAAAGAATGATTAAGGGAGTGGAACATCTTCCTTACGAGGAGAGACTGAGGGAGCTGGGGCTCTTTAGCTTGGAGGAGACTAAGGGGTGACCTCATTTATGTTTATAAATACGTAAAGTGTGAGCACCAGGAGGATGGAGTCAAGCTCTGCTTGGTGATGTCCAGCGACAGTACAAGGGGCAATGGGTGGAAGTTCAGGCACAGGAAGTTGCATGGAAACATGAGGAAAAGCTTTTTCATTGTGAGGGTGATGGAACACTGGAACAGACTGCCCAGGGGTGTTGTGGAATCTGCTTCTCTAGAGATATTCAAAACCACCCTGATGTGTTCCTGTGTGATCTGGTATAGGTGATTTCACTCTGGCAGGGGAGTTGGACTAGATGATCTTTCGCAGTTTTTTCCAACCCCTAACATTCTGTGATTCTGTGATAAGGCCATTTTTACATACCTAGGGGGTAGGAAGTCGATATAAAGAATTTTGAAGATTTTTGTTAATACCTTGAGATTTTGAGATTTAAAACAGATTTAAGACTTTCTCATTTGGCCTTTTTGGCTTCTTAAAACACATGTATCTAAACTGAAAATCTGCTGAGTGCTAGTTAGCTAAGCTAATTACCCCACCTGTATCAAGTAATGTAAATACTTCTTAGGTATTTAACTTGGAACATAAACTTGAAAGTTACTTCATTTACAAACTTACTGGCTAATTTGTGGTTAAATGGTGAACCAATTAAATAAAGATCTATATCCTCTTTTCAAAGAGCAGTAGTACTTCCAAGTCAGAATGATAAAGCTGTCTGGGATGGGAGCTAATTAGGTTCAGCATCTTAATAATGCTCAAGCTGCTTCTGAAGTAGCAAGTCCAGCTGTTTTCTTTGTCAGAAAATAGGTTGGAAATCTACAGGCCATACGTACTAAATGTCTATTGTAACATGTTTGATATTTTTATCCTTTAATAGCTATAAAGTTGCATGGGAAAACATAGCCAGGTATTGTCTGTCAAACCCTAGTCCAAATAAAGAGCTGAAACAAACCAAACTGCATGCAGGGATTTCTGTATTTAAAGTTAACTACACATAAATCTTTCTAACACACAGAAGACAGCCTGAGCTTGCACAGGTCACTCATGACTAACAACTCCAAGCTGCTGTAACACATCTCTGGAGCATCACATGGTCAAATGAGCAGTCCTCAGGAGATCTTGCTGTTGGTTGATACAGTTTAACTGTCAGTCTAGCTATTATCACACAGGCTTACGTGATCTGCTTCTCTACTTTCTGACTCTGTCAACATGCAGTGACTGTGAGGTCCTGAGATGTACCCTAGCTTGCAGACAAAAAACTACCACTGAACGCCACAGTACTGCTGTGCTCAGGGACTGACATCAGTAGAAGAAACGGCTCATTGTTAATAAAATGATGCATTTCCTTGAGAAATGTCAGCTATACGTCCACCTCTGAATTAAGCATGACTTCCAAATAGATATGTGAAGGCTGCTCAAACAGATTAAGAATGGCAACACCACTTAATAGGCCTCAAGCCTGGAACCAGTAGTCTTAACACAATTCGTAAACCCAAGAGTCCCCAAAATGGAGAGTGGGTTTACAGCTGAGGAGAAAAAGAGAAGAAGGAAAAAAAACCAACCCAAAACAACAAACAAAAAACACCTGCTTGCCCCAAAGAGATAAAATGGTCACTTGAAAACCTTGAAATTAAGAAACAAGATAGTTTTGCAGGGAGGCACAGGACCAACTTCAGCACAACCACGTCAATATATAAAGATTAGAGATTACACAACGTTGACCAGTGCTCACATTAATGAGCTAGAGAATAACTGTATCACACAGCTCTGCAGCAACATATCATGATACCTCTCAATCTCTCATTTTCACAGGCTTGTTGAAAGGGAGAGGGGAAATGTTTTCTACTAGGCCCCTTTCAAATAACATCTGAAAATGTACAGAGTATAGCTGATACAGAGAGACTCAGTCAGCCTTTTTAAAGACAGCTTATATAACAGTTACCAGGTATTTCAATGAGATGTGGAGACTGAAAGATCACTATAGTTTTGGGGGCAAGAAATTAATTTATTTAGAATAACCTTTTTAAGACATGTTTGATTAAGGACATTATCTCATCTTCATACTTTAGCCAAGCAGACTTTTTTTTACCCAGCAGTGGAACTGATGCTGGCCACGGAGGAGAAAAAAGCTTTTGCAGGGTTTTCACAAGGCTTGAAAACTTCTTGTAGTACATTGTTCTAACAATTCAGAGCTCTCAACAGCTGAATCAAGCTTGCTACACAAGGTAATACTGAGAGGCATTTGAAAGAAAAGTAACCTGTTAATGCCTCAACTACACTTGGCTGAGGGAAAAAGCTTAGATGCAGATTTGGTTCTACTTCCTTTCAACAAATCAGAATAAAGTTCTTCATATATTTCTCTCAAAGAAATGTTAGTCAATACTAAGTCACAGAACTAAGAAACCCACAAGATTTTTCCCCTATCACATTTGTACACAGCTGCAATTAAAGACTTATTTAAGCAAAGACATTAATGGGTTCTACTCTCTATAAAGTCTATTTCAATTCAGTAGCCCTGATTAAGTCCCAATTTATAAGACTGGAGAGAGGCCAAAATAGGAAATCAGTATAACTCCTTAACAACATAGATTTTTAATTTCTTTTTAAGAGAGGAGCTCTGAAATAGATTGCAAGGCTTTCCAATGAAAATCAATGGCATTTTAAAGGAAAAGTCTTAAAGCACAATCAAAGGACTTAAAATGCCGAGAAAGGCAATGTGCGCTTCAACCTTTGATTTCCTCTTGTGTGCCCAAATTGGCCTGCTGGGTTCGTAAGGTTAAGGCAAAAAGTGACTTTTTGAATTCCTACTACCTGGCCAAGGCTAATCAACATTTTTCATAAACTCATATATGCAGTGCTAGGTAATGCCTTCTGATAAGATTATCCAATGCTGATGTGAAGTCTTATTTTCTTTGCACCCTCCCTCAGCATCCTTTCCTTGAGCTCCTCTACTCCTCACCTCTCATAGTGCTCATGCCATGTGTTGCCATGCCCTTCCTCCTTGTAGCCCTGGCAATAGCCATCAGCAGAACCATGGGCAGCTTCACAACTCTGGTTCCAGGACTTCACAAGGAATGCTTTAAATGTTAATTGGTCTGCTTCAACTGTAACTGCAAATATTGATAAGGGTCAGCAGAGGGTAAGAAGGATTATTTCCTATAGTTGGACATTGACTCTGCAATGACCGATTTTCTACAGCTTAACTGGAGTTTTCTTGCTGCAGCTTAATGCTCACTCTGCCATGCTATGTTTTAGCCATATTGTAATGATAATCTAAGTGAAATAAGCAGTGCTGTTACCCTATGTGCCATTTAGAAAAGAGAAAGTGGATTAACAGACTGCAAATATCTAAAGCCAGCTCCAAACAGACCTGAGACCAAGGGAATGCTTTTCCTTCATGTAAATAGTATTGCACCACACCCACAGACAAGCCAAGGATGTTGACACTCCCCTGCCCCACTACCCTCCAGGAAGACAAAAGACACTGATCTCAACACCTAGTGGGATGTTTCATGGTTGAGCATGACAGAAAAGGGATCAATGCAAAGACATTTACAAACAATAATAAGAATACACCCAATGAGGATTTTTGAGTCAAAGAAAACTTGGTATTATTACACCAATTAAAATGATACCATTTGATCAGACTGCTGCAACTTCAATTATACTAACAATGAATTCTTGGCTTTGTAGGTAAGATGTGCTTCTTTGACCTACAAATTGTATGAAATGCAGTGCAACACTGTACAGTCCTGATTCCTTAGCTTCTGCTTTTTCTATTCAGGAAGACCACACAGCTCTGTATTTTCTCAAGTGTTCCCCTTTCCTGCTCTCCATTCAAACTAGTAGAGTAATTGACACAGTAGTATCAGTGTCCTCCCTGTGCCTCCTCTCTATCTTTTAGCTAGAATAATGACCACCACTGAAACCAGGAAGCAGATAATACCTCCACCACCACCCATTTTTCCACCCACAGCTCATATGAGCACTGGTCCCAAGGTGTTGCCCAACAACGCTTTACCAGGGAAGGAAAGAATGCACACTGCATTGATGCAGTCAAACGTAATACAGGGGCACATTGTGTGTAAACAATATTGATGCTTTTTTTGTGCATTCACTGCACTGAAAATGTATGTGCTTGTCTGTTCCGGACAAGCATCCTAACTTCATAACAGAAGTTCTCATAATTCTAAATAAACAAAGACTGAAATGAACACCTTACCTCAATATCAGGAACTTTACACAGAGTGCAGTATCTAGCATCCTGTGGAGTTTCCTTTATGTACTTACAGATTTAAGAGATCAGGTAAACTGTTTTAGCTTAGGAACACTATTCCTTCATGTATCATTGGAAATCACTAATGTTAATGCGTCAGCCTAATATGCAAGTAGTTTTGATCTCTATCAAATCTTCTATCTGTAGAAACAACTAACACTTTCTCACCTTTGTATCACAGATTGAACTCATATTAATTCTAATTGATCCTTCTCTGTATGAAGTAATAATTTCCTTTTACTCTTAGCTATTGAATATACAAAAATGGTATTTTATACACAATGTATTCCATTCCCAAACACTGAATCACAGAATCACAGAATCACAGAAACATTCAGGTTGGAAAAGACCCTCAGGATCACCAAGTCCAACCCAGAACCCTACTCTACAAGGTTCACCCCTAAACCATATCCCCAAGCACCACATCCAAACCACCTTTAAACACATTCAGGGTTGGTGACTCAACCACCTTCCTGGGCAGCACATTCCAGTGCCTGACCACTCCTTCCGTGAAAACTTTTTTCCTGATGTCCAGTCTAAACCTACCTAGTCATAGCTTGAGGCCATTCCCTCTTGTTCTATCACTAATTACCTGTGAGAAGAGACCAGCACCAGACTCTCTAAAACATCCTTTCAGGTAGTTGTAGAGAGCAATGAGGTCTCCCCTCAGCCTCCTCTTTTCCAAACTGAACAGTCCCAGCTCCTTCAGTCGCTCTTCGTAAGACATTCTCCAGGTCCTTCACCACCTTTATTGCCCTCCTCCAGCACCTCCACATCTATTCTGTATTGTAGTGCCCAAAACTGGACACAATAGTCGAAGTGTGGCCTCACCAGAGCTGAGTACAAGGGGACAATCACTTTCCTACTCCGGCGGGACACAGCATTTCTAATCCAAGCTAGGATGCCATTGGCTTCCTTAGCCACCTGGGCACACTGCTTGATCACATTCAGCTGCTTGTCGATTAGAACCCCCAGGTCTCTTTCTGCCAGACAGCTTTCCAGCCACACTTCCCCAAGCCTGTAGTGTTGCTTGGGGTTGTCGTGACCCAAGTGCAGGACCTGGCATTTGGCCTTGCTGAAGCTCCTCTCGTTAACACCAGGCCATTGATCCAATCTATCCAAGTCCCTCTGTAGAGCCTCCCTACCTTCATGCAGATCAACACTCCCAGGTACGTTAAATTTAATTCTGATTATTCAACCTATTTATGCACATTACAATCTAAAATCACTCTTGTCGTAACTATAAACAGAAAACAAGAGTGGCAAATACCAACATTTTAGGTCTTCCTTGATCTACTTTATCATCAAATGTAACTACAAAAAGAGGTATTAGTACTTGTTTAGGGAAATATTTGCACAGCATCAAGTAGCAACCCAAAAACTGAGTCACTTTACACAAAATTTTAGAAATAATCTAAATTTTATGTATTTTAACCCATCAGGGAGCAGTCCCCCTGCATACTTGTACTTGTTACTAGCTGCACTCATTGTTTTCACTCCCTGTGACAGAAGGCCCACTCTCAGAATAGAGTTCTTCCAAACTCACTAAAAAGACAGATTTCCCTTTTGGTAGTCGCACCAATACAAAGGAAGTTCATTTGGACAAGGAGATTTTTATTCACAGTAAAACCTTAACTCAAAAGGAAGAGCAGAAGTACTGCAAATTTTAAATGGTATTGAAAATAGTCATACAAAAGTTGAAGAAACTGCAGTCCTGCTTCCCTCCCCTGTAAACTCTTACATAGTACTGTCTAAAACCTATAGTTTCTCTCCATTTAATTTGCAAGCTTTCTCTTTACTGTTGCAATTGATTAAAAAGCCTGCATGACAGAACATGAAAACAATACTAAGATAATTGTATACTATTGCGTATAATGAAAGTAACTGAAGTCCAGGCTTCTTAGACTTCTGCTTAATTTATTTTTCATTAAGGAGCAATGAATAGCCTTTTCCTTAGACACAATTTGAGGCAGACTGGAAGCTTCTTGTTTTATTTCAAGATGACACCCTAAACACAAATTATCATTCCTTAACATAAATCCATCACTACAGTGTGGATCTAGCAGCCTTCTTAATGCCATTGCTGCAAAAAACGCTACAGTAGACAAGCCTCTGCGTCAGCTGTCCCCTAGGCTGCTGTCCCCTAATTGCTAGGGAAGCAATAGTGACAGCCTTCTCCATTGGTACCAGTCTTGGTAAAAAGAGTTGAAGAGAATAACATAAGGAGTGACAATCGTCTTCTGGCCATGATGCTGAATTTCCTAGGGGAAAGGGCAAGCTCTAAAATTTAGGGACTGTTTGCATTCCCAACACTCTTTTATATATTTACTTCCAGCAACAGACATGCATAATACATTAATATATTTAATGAAGGACTAGCATGAAAAACTATATAAAATACTGTGGTGACCTTAAAAGGTTGTGAACCTCAGCAAAGTTTGTTTTTCTCTTCTCATTCCCAGCTCTGCCTGATTCTTAGTCCCAGCTCTAACAAGGCAATAATTTTAACTCTCACATTCAATCAGGCAACAATTAACAGCGATGCCACAGTGAATAACTGAAGGAAGAAAGTCTTTTAAAACAATAAAATAATATATATTTCATAAAACAGAGTATTGAGGAAAAACTCCCTGATCCCACCAGAAATCATCCAGAGGGTATTTAACCATTTAAAACAAGCAGAAAACCTAAGAAGGTCTGCAGCATATTAAAGCTTGGCTTAGGCTACTGCAATACATCTCTTCCCTTAGGGCAAGGAGTTAAGAGGCAGCCAAAATGAGGCACTGGCAGTCCAGTGACATTGTCCAAAACCCCTTGTCTGTTCTGAACCCTGAATCTCTTGATTAACAGGTTTTGCTTATTTGTTTGTTCAAATTTTTCCTCCTTACAATAGGAAAATAAGTGAATACTTAAACAAAATAGCAAAAGACAGACAGAAATTAGGGGGGTCTACCTTGACAATGGAAGTTGTGATAATATAATATGTTCTTGGTCAAAAAAATGAGCAATGTCAGTGTTGTCCATCTGTTTTCTTGTTAATAGATAAATGAGAGAAGTACAACCTGTTTATTTCTCATGACAGATCAAACTAGTTTTTCTTAGTCTTGATATACCTCCATGCATAAAACTAAGATTCACAAAAATTATTCTAAAATCAAATGGTTGCCCCCATAGCTCTCCATTTCTTTCCCCTAACATGCATCAACTCCTACCCTCACATCAAGCACATACTCCCAGCCAGAAGCTGTGAGCCGAAGACCACTCTAAAGGTCCATCATAAAAAGTGCATAGGCATTCCCTGCATGTGCATCTCTTTTGGAGAGGAATATTTCTCAGAACCAAGGGACACGGAAGAATGGGATGCTCCTACAGCACTTTTCCCCCAAAATTTCTCCATGAACTGGAATTACAGAGAGTCATCGTATCTATTTGTATTTTCTCAAAAATGTAATCTGCTTTAGGTTAAAGGAAAACATTCATGAAATTCTGTTTTATCGGACTATTACTATTTTTGTGTTCCTCTATATATATAATTCCTCTATATTTTTCTTGTGTTCCTCTATATCTTGTTCACCAACTATGCTCCTGAATTAAACGGAAATGTCACATAAATGCTCAACCTGCCAGATATACAGCATTGTTTTTTCCCCTGCAGTAACATGTCACAGAGAAAATTATTTGGTTTACTATTTGATTTCTATTATAGTGGCAGTATGGAAATATTAATTATATATTCACACTGCAAGTATGAAACTTAAGGTCTACCATTCTTTCCCAGATAAATGCTTTCTTTTCCAGCTGCAGAAAACATTTCTGAACTGTTTTACAAGCTGATATTACTAGAACAAATGGCTCCACAATGGCTTTGAAAGAAGAAGAGAAACAGTTTCACAGTCATTGTGCAGCTTTCCTTAGGCACTAGGAAGTTTGAGTCAGCCCACCAAAAAAAAAAAAATTACTGGAGGCCTTCTGAAACTAGGTGTTTGCTCAGAAAGGTTTTACTTTTTTGCTAACTATACAATCTCTTCCTATTTAGTGTCTCACCATGCCATCTGTCAAACAGGCTAACAAAACCTGTTAAAATCACAGAACATTTTTTGTCATACCTGTGCAGTAACTGGCAGCTCAGACTAGCAATTTCTGGTTAAGGCAAAAGTCTCAGAGCAGTATCTGTTAGGTATATATAAAAATGAAAAACATAAGGAAATTCATCGTGATCATTATCCAGGTATTAGAAATAAATGAAGAACAGGAATAATTGCTGACAGAAAAAAAACCCAAAAAACACCCAGAGTTGTGCCAAATGTTTAGTGAGAAAAAGCAGACAGCAAGGAGCAGTGAATCAGGTTCTGAATATTAATTTCCAAGATTTTTCTCTGTATGACTATTTAAAGGTCTTTTTCATGCCAGCAACATCACTGACTCTTTTTAATGTCTCAGTTAATAAAACAAATTCTTCAAACTTGGTTTAACAAAGTATGAAACAAAGAAATGTAAAAAAACATCATCAGAAATAAAGACAGGAAAAAAGAAAATCACTGTAGGCAAACTGCAAGCAAGTGAAGAGAAATAATAAAAGTAACACCACATGTAGTGTTCCTAAAAATCAGAAAAAAAATATTCTTGTGCTATATAACTAGAAAGATATGCTGACTTACTAGTGGTTAGTCCTATCAGGATGTATCATATCACTATAACAGAAAAGAGTTACAGAAAAAGATTAATTTCCAGTTCTTCTGTTACAACAAGTTGACAATTATTCAGTCTTGATGTATTCCTTTAATGATGTTTCTGTAATAGCCTCTATAAGTCATTGTTTTCACAGTCATATTTGACATCAAGGAGGGAGCTGAAAATAAATTGAAGCCCTGATATGACAGCAGCCTCTATATGAGGTCAACTGTGAATATTTTCATGTGCACAGCTTTTGAGTGTCAGAAAGTTACAGAATGAGATATGACCATATTTAACACTGAAATATTTTTAATTATTATTTTTCAGCTGATGGTTGCACATATCCTAAATCACATTTTAAGGGGACCTAGGAAGAATGTTCCAACTTCAATCTCTTTCATTGTCAAATCTTTCAGGGCTGTGTTCCTTTTACAAAACACCAGTAAACATCCAGCAAGCAGAAGTTCTGACAGAGACATGCAAATAACACAGAGGATCCTCCTCTCCTTGTTACTGATGTATGCACTAGGTTTCAAAGATCTAACCCCCAACACCAAAGGACTGAAAACATCTAATCTTTGCTTTGTTGTGCAGCCTCAGAGGAACAGTTCTCAGCTTCATATAATTATAAAATGGACACAACTGGTCAGATGTAAGTATTCTGATCAGCTTGCAAATCAGTAAATTATTCCTGAACACAAGCAGATTTTATCAGAGCTCTCTACCACCTAATTTCTAAAGGCAAACAAAGTATTTAATGAGTGCTTCAGTATCTTCTCTTATTAACACCTTTCCAGGAATCATTAGAAAAAAAAACAAAAAAAGTGCTGCAGGACTTCAAACTGAAAATCTTACTCCAGAGTAACTGTGACTTTGGCTAGATTTTTTCACAATCAACATTTTTTTACATACTTTTTTGCAGTCAACACATACAGAATTATTACACTGACTTATTAACTTCCATAAGCCACTGCTTCCCTGTGCCTTTCTCTGCATTCTAGAGCAGCACTTCTGTTATTTAGGGCTACATTAACATAATTTAATAGACAATGACAACACAACCACATTTGCCTCCAGTGGAAGTACAACACAGCAGAAAGGGGGCAGGCCAGGAGGTTCCTAGAATGTATGGATGGCAATTTTGTGTTGCAGCTGGTGAGTGAGCCTACCAGGGGTAGTGCCTCACTAGACCTATTGTTTACAAACAGGGAAGGTGGAAGATGTGGTGGCTGAAGGTCATCTGGGGCACAGCAACCATAATATGGTAGAATTTTCAACATGTGGTGAGGTTAGGAGGGCTGTCAGCAAAATCTCTACCTTGGACTTCCAGAGGGCTGACTTTGATCTATTCAGGATGTTGATTTGGAGAGTCCCTTGGGAAGCATCCCTGAAAAGCAAAGGGGCTGGGAAGACTGGGCCTACTTTAAGAATGAAGACATGAAGGCACAGGAGCAGGCTGTCCCTATGTGCTGCAAAATGAGCCAGCAGGGAAGAAGACCAGCCTGGTTGAGCAGGGAGCTTTTGCAAAAACTCAGGGGGGGAAAAAAGTGTACCAACTTTGGAAAAAGGGGCAGGTGAACCAGGAAGTCCTTAAGAATATTGTAAGGTCATATAGAAAATTAGAGAGATGCAAAAGCTCAGTTAGAACTTAATCTGGCCAATTCTGTCAAGGATAATAAAAAGTACTTTTATAAATGCATTAATAACAAAAGAACAAAAGGAGGGCCAGGGAAAATCTTCATCCCTTATTGGACAAAGGAGGCAACATAGTAACAGAACACAAAGAAAAGGCTGAACACTTTCTTTGCCCTAGTCTTGAACAGAAAGACTGACCATCTCCAGGGCAACTGGGCTGTTGAGCTGGTAGATAGGGATGGGGAGCAGAATATCCCTCCTGTAATCCAGGAGGAAGTAGTTAGTGACCTGCTGTGCCACTTAGATCCTAACACATCTACGGGTCCAGATGGGATTCATCCTAGGGTGCTTAGGGAGCTGGCGCAAGAGCTGGCTAAGCTGCTGTCCATCATTTATCACCAGTCCTGGCTAACTGGGGAGGTCCCAGATGAATGGAGGTTAGCCAATGTGACACCCATCCACAAGAAGGGTTGGCAGGAAGATCCAGAAAACTATAGGCCTGACCTCAGTACCTGGCAAGACAACCAGAGAATCAGGCCCAGCCAACACGGGTTTAGGAAAGGAAGGTCCTGCCTAACCAATCTGATCTCATTCTATGACTGGGTGACCCACCTGGTAGAAGAACGGAAGGCTGCGGATGTGGTCTACCTAGACTTCAGCAAAGCCTTTGACACAGTCTCCCACAGCATCCTCCTGGAAAAGCTGGCAGCCCATGGCTTGAACAGGTTCACTGGGTTAAAAACTGGCTGGATGACCACGCACAGAGAGTGGTTGCGAATGGTGCAGCATCCAGCTGGTGTCCGGTGACCAGTGGTGTCCCTCAGGGGTCAGTATTGGGCCCAGTTCTATTCAACATCTTTACTGATGACTTAGATGAGGGGATTGAATCTACCGTTAGTAAATTTGTGGATGACACCAAGTTGGGGGGGGGGGGGGGGATTGTTGAACTGCTGGAGGGTAGGAGGATGCTGCAGAGGGACCTGGACAGGCTGGGTCGATGGGCTGAGGCCAGTGGTATGAGGTTCAACAAGGCCAAGCGCAGGGTCTTACACTTTGGCCACAACAACCCCATGCAGCACTACAGACTGGGGGATGAGTGGCCAGAGAGCAGCCTGGCAGAGAGGGACCTGGGAGTGCTGGTTAACAACCATCACTCCCAGCAGTGTGCCCAGGGAGCATGGAAGGCCAATGCCATCTTGGCTTGTGTCAGGAATAGTGTGGCCAGCAGGACTAGGGATGTAATTCTGCTCCTGTACACAGCACTGGCGAGGCCTCATCTCGAGTACTGTGCGCAGTGCTGGGCCCCTCACTTCAAGAAAGATATTGAGGTGCTGGAGTGGGTCCAGAGGAGAGTGATGAGACTGGTGAGGGGGCTGGAGGGAAAGTATGAGGAAAGGCTGAGGGAGCTGGGATTGTTCAGCCTGGAGAAGAGGAGACTTAGAAGGGACCTTATTACTCTCTGCAACTACCTAAAAGAAGTTGTAGTCAGGTGGGGGTCAGGCTCTTCTCCTAGGCAACTTGTGACAGGACAAGAGGGCATGGTATGAAGGTGTGCCAGGGGAGGTTTAGGTTAGATATTAGGAAGCAGTTCCTCACAGAAAGGCTGATTAGGCACTGGAATGGACTGCCCAGGGAGGTGGTGGAGTTGCCATCACTGGAGGTCTTTAAGAAAAGATTGGATGTGGCACTTCACCTGGTGGCATGGTTTACCTGATATCGTGGTGTTAGGTCACAGGCTGGACTTGATGATATCAGAGGTCTTTTCCAGCCCCAGTAATTCTGTGATTTTTGATCCTCAATATAAATTATAGTGAAGATATTTTAGTGGCAGATACATTCAAATGTCTCCCACTGTAAATCAATCTGTTAACATACCAGTAGTACTCTAAGATTTGGTAGCTATTTTGCCATTTAGCACATGTACATAATATGAACTAGCTCATAAGAAGTCACTAAGCATATCTTATCTGACATTAGCTGTCTGTCATAAACATCTCATCAACTCCACTGCTGAGACTGTTTCATTATCCACAGAAACATTTCTAAACAAGTATTTGATAACTCAACAGCAACAGACTTCATATGTGAAAGATTATATTGTTCAGAATACTTCATTTTCTTTCTCAAACTGGTTTTAGAGTAGTCCTACAAATTCCCATCATACATTTTCAGGCTAGTGATTAAATTTTTATTTTTGCTGTCTGGTTTATTTTTCTGTGCATGTTGTTTGCCTCTTTTAGTAAAAGTAATTCTACTTAACACTACAAATAAAATAATGACCATCTGAGCTGAACCACATCTTACTATATGTTAATGCTAGGGACCAGCAAGAATGATTTAGTGCATGAGAAGCTGACACTAAAACAAAAGAACTATGTATGGTATGGGCGCCCCCATTACAGAGAGAGGTAAAAGTCATCTGAAGTCTTTGATGCAGCTACACAAAGGATAATAAAATTAGAAATAAGTAGAGTTGATTACCCACAGCTGAAAACAAATCCCTGAGCTTACAGCTTTGGCCAAGAAGTTTATATAATTCTCTTCTTTCTTTTTTTTTTTTTTTTTTTTTAGTAAAAGCTAATATAATGTGCCTTACACATTTCAACCTTTAGTTTCATGACAAGAGTTTGCAAATAGAAAGTATAAAGGAAACACTGTGGAATAACTGTATTTAGGTACTCTTAAGTGTATATAAAAAAATCAATTTTTATTTAGGTATTCTTAAGTGTATATAAAAAATCAATTATTTTTAGTTATGAACCTCTGAGATCCAGAAATATACATAATCTTTGCCATCCCAGAAGCTCTGATAAAACATATTAAGGACAGTGAGGTAATTCAAGACAGCCAGCATGACTTTACTAAGGGCAAGTCCTGCCTGACCAACCTAGTAGCTTTCTACAATGGAGAAACTCCATCAGTGGACAGGGGTATGGCAATGGTTGTCATCTATCTGTACTTCTGCAAAGCCTTTGGCACAGTGCCCCACAACATCCTTCTAAGTTGGAAAGATCTGGATTAAATGGGTGGACAGTTTGGTGGATAAAGAATTGTATGGGTGGTCACTTATAGACAGTAGTGGTCAATGGCTTAATGTCCATATGGAGACAGGTGACAAGTGGTGTCCCTCAGGGGTCTGTATTGGGAGCAGTGCTATTTAGTATCTTCATCAATATAGATGAACAGTGGGATCCAGTGCACCCTCAACAAGTTTGAGGATGACATCAAGCTCAGTAGTGTGGCTGATATACAAGAGAGACAGGATGCCATCCAGAGGGACCTGGACAAGCTGTAGAAGTGAGCCCAGGTGAACATCATGAGGTTCAACAAGTACATGGTCCTGTACCTGGGTAGGGACAATCCTCACTATCAATATAGGCTGGGAGAATGATGTGATAGAGAAAAGCCCTGTGAAAAAGGCCTTCCAGTATCTGAAGAGGGCCTACAAGAAAGCTGGGGAGAGCCTGTTTACAAAAGCATGTAGCAATAAGACAAGGGGCAATGGTTTTAAACTAGAGAAGGGTAGATTTAGATTGGAGATTAAGAAGTTCTTTACTATGAGGGTGGTGGAACACTGGAATGGGTTGCCCAGGGAGGTTGTGGAGGACCCATACCTGGTGACATTCAAATTCAGGCTTCATGGGGCTCTGAGCAACCTGATCTAGTTGGGAATGTCTCTGTTGACGGCAGGGGGGTTGGAAAACTGCTGAATGGTTGGGTCCAAAGAGTGGTGGCAAATGGAGTTAAATCCAGCTGGTGACCAGTTACAAGTGTTGTTCCTCAGGGCTCAGTACTGTGGCCAATTCGGTGTAACACCTTTATCAGTTATGTGAATATGGGGATCAAGTCCACTCTCAGTAAGTCTGCAGACAACACCAAGTTAGGTAGGTGTGCTCAGTAGACCTAGGGATGTGAGTGCCCCCCTGTACTCATCCCTGGTGAGACCACACCTCAAATACATGGTTCAGTTTTGGGCCCTTCACTACAAGAAGGACACTGAGGTGCTGAAGTGCGTCCAAAGAGCAACTAAGCTGGTGAAATGCCTTAAACATAAGTCTTAGGAGGAATGGTTGAGGGAACTGGGGTTATTTAGTCTGGAGAAGAGGAGGCTGAAGGGAGACCTCATCACCCTCTACAATTACCTCAAAGGAAGCTGGAGTGAGGTGAGGTCAGTCTCTTCTCACATGCAACAAGTAACAGGACAAGAGGAAATATTCTCATGTTGTGCCAAGTGAAGTTCAGGTTAGTTAATAAGAAAATTTTATTCATAGAAAGGATTATCAATCATTGAAACAGGCTTCCCAGGGAGGTGGTGGAGTCACAATCCCTGCAGGTATTTAAAATATGTGTGGATGTGGTGTTTATGGACATGGTTTAGTGGTAAAGGCTTAGCAGTAGTAGTGGGATCATGAGCTCTAGGCAAGCAGTTGAATTTGATGATCTCAAAGGCCTCTTTCAACATTAACAGTTCAATGGTTTTATGTAAGACCAAAAACAGTTGAACAAAGTGTATTTGATTAACTGCATCATGTCTTCGGTTTTACAGTACATATACAGAGGCACTTGTTCCTCCTAAGTGTTTTTTGTTTTGCTTAAAATACAATTTAATATTGCTTTTTGTCATACTGCTTAAAAACTGTACTAACAACAGCTGTAAGGGTAATTTAAAACTTCTGTATTCATTCGTTAGCCAATGCCAATGCTGAAATCTGGAAATCCTTTTGATTAAGTATGTTTTCCAGAAATAGCAATCCTGATACACTTCCAAGCTTTCTAAAACACTGTCTCTGATCTTGTGAGTGGACAAAGACCACCACCAAGTGAAGTAAAGCCACCAGTCAATTAGTAGGCGTGTATGCATGTTTTCTGGTTTCTCCGTAGGTCAATACAAAGGATGTAGCATGTGGAAGACAACCATCTTCCAGCCACAGGCATAATATGGTGACTACTAACATTTGTTTCATCATTGAAGGGAAGAGGAGAACTGTGTGTCAAACATCAACAAAGAATACACCAAGCAGTAGCTGCTGTCACTTGGAAAATGTCGTGTGGCATACAGTTTGAAGTTTTCATTTTATATAAAATGGTCCTGACAGATGTAGTCAGGTCCATGCATTCTCTTCACTATTCTCTGCATCCCACCCACACACTTTGCAAAGGCGTGTACTGAATGCTATACTCACACATCAAATCAGAACTGGAAAAAATTACAAAAAATTCTGGAAGTTCATTAGTATTTCTGGAGTTCTGCTCCTACAGCCCAAGCAGTCATCACATATTTGCTATTGACATAAATTTATTCAAATACAAAGCTATTATAGCAGTTCTCTAGCTACATGTTCTTGAAACATGTGATTATTAAAATATTCCACACACACTGAGAAAAAGTTACAGTGAATAAATTTGTTCCAGTACTCTCACACCCTGTGTTCACTTGCAGCATTCAAAGTGCATTATGTTAAATTACATCCCTGTGATTCTGTACCGACCACACTGGACTAGTTTGCCAGTTTAAGAAGCTCATTTTTGGGGCATTTGGACTTCAGTTGCCTACTCAGATTATCCAGTAAGAGACTGGATCTTGAATATTATTCAATGTGATTAAACACTGAATACTTTGTATGCAGAGTTTGACTGGCACTTGTGTTGTCCAATGGATAAAGGTATCCATTTCTTTTCCGTCTGAAAATAAAAAGGTTTCCTTCTGACTTTATTACATCAAAACATCATAAAGTTACAGAGATTAATACTTCTACAGATATGATAGGTCTATTAACATCCTTGAAGGACTTTTTATTTTTTTAATTAACCAGAGAAAAATAACCATACAATAGGATGCAAATTCTGTGGAAAAGATAGAATTACTTTTTTTGTCAGAAGGAACTCTGAACTGCTGTTGATCATTAATAAAACCAGCAGCAAGGTGGAAACTGCCTCTGTGCCTTCTTTCAGTGAAAAATGTCCTTTTGACTTCATGCCTCTATGATTATTCCAGGCTCTTAGATCATCAGTATTAATTAATCATCAATCAGTCGTCAGATTGCAACAGCATGTAATTTTTAAGGTTTTCAAGTATGGCCAAATCTAAGCTGATTCAAATTACATTTAGGTAATGGATTATTTCTTGAACTAGGGTATGGCAGTTCTAATACTCAGGTGCAACATCCACTCTTGTCTTCAGTCCTAGTCATGTGCTCTTCCCAAGTCTATAGTTGAATCCTACTTAAAAGACTTCAACCGACCTGCTTTTTCCATTATTAGTTCCTTTTTTTTTTTAAAACACAGTTATTTTTACACTGACAGCTGCAGCAAGCGTTTCCACCCAACTACCTTTATTAGGGAAGAACCATTTTCATATATTTTTCAACCTGTTTCTTGGTGTAAGGGGTTAATATAATCTTCCCCCTATGTCCCGCTTCCCTCTCTCTTTTCCACCCTGTCCAGGGATAAACAACAAGGGGTGGGAAGTAGAGTTTTACAGATAAATGGCAATTTACTACTCTATTGCAGGAATATCAGATTACACCAAAAGATCACTGCATAATTCTGGTGGTGATAGCAATGAATCTCTTGGAAATATTAAATGCTGCCTCCTGAAAACCATTTGACATCATTTTCTTGATCAGCTACAAGGAAGTAGGCCTGTCTTCTGGAAGATATGATCTCTGACAGTAAACATTCTGCTTCCCAGGACCTTGCTTGTTTCATGGAATCATTGTATAAATAATGCTGGAAGGGCCTTAGGTGGTCATTTTTTCCAGCTTGCAAAAAGCAGTCAACTCTGAATTCAGACCAAGTTACTTAGGACCTTGCCAGGCAGGGCTGAAAAACCTCAAAGACTGAGATTCCACAATCTTGTCAGGCAATCTCTTCCAGAGTTTAATTATCTGTTCGTTTCTCCTTAAGTCTGAGTCTCTTATCTTGATTTAGGCATGCTGTTTCTCATCTTCCCGCCAAGCACCTCAGTGAAGAGATTAGCTTCGTTTTCTTGATTGCATCCTTGTCTATATTGGAAGGCTGCCATTATGTTCTCACCACCTTGAAGCGCCTTGTCCAGGCTGAACAAGCTCCATTCCCTCAGCTTCTCCGGAAAGGACATACACTTCAGCCTTCAACTGTTTTGGTAGCCCTCCACTATTCAGTATTCCAGTCAATCAATGGACTGGGCCAAGGGGAGGATCAGAGGTGGTGTCAAAACCTTGATACAGTATTCCAGATGTGCTCTGACAAGTGCCAACAAACAGGGGAATTAAACACGTTTTTTCTTACCTGTTTGTAACACTGGTCTTGACTAGATTTTCAGTCAATAGCTATTGCAAAAAAAAAAAAAAAGTTTAAATTTTTCCTTCTCTTTATGGATTAACAAAATTTAAATACAGCAGGGAACCACCTAAGTCACTTTCACAGTTCAGCCTACATTACCATACCTGAAGCAGTGGAGAGCAGCTGAACTTGATGATTAGGGACAGAGGAGGAAATCATAGGCATAGAAAAACCCTGCTTCACCACGGGACAGCTGCCCTTGTTTTTCCTGCAGTGACAGAAGAATAATTCTGCTGTTCATGAGACTGAGAAAAATGAGATTGTAGAAATTTGATTCTGGCTCTGACAAGTATTTGATTGGGGAGATTATGGGCTCTAAAATGTTTGGGAAAGAGATTGTACTTGAGCATTGCCTATGTTTAGGGAATACATTTGCCAGCCAGACAGTAAACAGCACAAAAGAAAAAAAATCTCAGCTAAATAGAACAATAATTGAAATAGCAGAGATGCTTGTCTTAAATTTTGTCAAAAATGCAGTTGCTTGCTGTAGTCTGACACATTAGCGGCTAGGGTTTTTTTGCTTGAACTATTCTTGACAGATTTTAATGTTAATTGGTCTGGGGAACATGCCAGACAACCTAAAACATTTACCACAAAACAAATGCGAAGGAAACATGTCTCAGAGTGGGGAGTCTCACAATTCACTTAAAACTGCAGAGAATAAGCAACCATTCTCTACAGGGAATGACAAGGTTAGGTGAAGAAAAAAAAAAAATTAACTGTCAAGTAACAAGGAACTCTGCCCAGGATTTACTTCCTGTACATTAAGTAGCAATAAAACATTAATTTCAATATAGTAAAAATGCTGACTATAAATTCCAGGAAGGTATCAGCAGAAACACAAAGCAGTTGCAGTCAGCAACTGCTAGCCAAAAAAAGTACTCAGGAAGGCAAAACATCCTGTATCTTGACATGTTCAACAGACCTACAGTAACTACAGTATTTTTGACCAGGTCTGGGCAACAATTTCTGAAGGAAAAGGACCTTTGAACTACATGGGCATGCAGCACAGCTTGTGTTGGTTGTGAAGCCAGCAGTACTTCAGGCTACTCAGGGCGGGCTCAACCAACAGCTCCACAATTCTAGTAAAACCTCTTCTCACATGAGACCAGCATGCCTCAGTGAAAGGACTCAGTATCACAATACAAAATGGAGTGTGGGACATTGAATCATCAAGTATTCTGGGTGTCTAATTCTTACTCATTTTCATTAGAACTTCGTGCACTTCTCTATTTTACAGACTCACAAATTAATGGAAAGTTGAAATGCGTGCACAGATTATGGAGGTTAGTCAAGGAGATCTTTCTGTATGGATGGATAGAAACTTGCCTCGTGGACGTATGAGCACAGGCAGTCTTTCTAAAAAGTCTGTACTTCAACCAACAGAATACCAGCACAATGTCAACTGCAATTAATAGTAGACATACTACATCTTTTTACCCTATCCTATATTCTAGTACTCACCAAGAAGTGTATCAGATTTTTAGGAGCTTTAGGAGCCTTGGTGCAGTAACAGCAGGTTCTCTCACTCTTAGCATCCACAAAGATCAAGGAGGTATTTGACTTTAAAACAGAACAGATCCTAGTACATCCCTTCTACAGGGAAAATTTGATGTTTCACCTAGATTTGTTTTTCACTGTGGTTTCTTTGTTGTTATTGTTTTGGAGTGTTGGTGGGTTTCTTGTTTACTGGGGGCTGGGGGGGCTGGGAGGGCGGGGAGCATGGAAACTTAGGAGCGTGTTCTTTTGAAAGCTCTAAGCTATTCACATAAGGACCTAACAGAGTTGTAGCAGCCACTTCTCTATTTCCACTGCTGCTGTCTGGTCCATGGATTTAAATAGTGTTATTTCAGATATGGTCACATCTGCACACATCTGTTGTGCTTTGATGTCCCAGATTCCTTGTCTTGCATAGATGCTCCATAATTGATCAGTGGGGGATTCAAGAATGGAGCAAGTTTCAAACAGTGACCTCACAAGAAATATTGCTGTAATAGGACTACTGTATAGGATAGATTTTTGACAGAGCTCTGAAGTATTGTCCACTCTAAGCAAATACATTATTTAGTGAACCATACTGACAAACATTACATTCAGCATCTCACTAACTAGGACTTCCTGTCCAGTTAAGAACCAGTACAAAGCACCACTGAAGCCAGGCTCAGTGACTCCAATTAGTCAGCAATGCTGAATAGCATGAAAGCTACACTGCTTCAAGTAATATGTATCATTCATACAGCCATGTCTTTCCACTCAAAGATACCACACCATCTTTAAAATATTAAGAAGTTTCTAGAGTTAAGACCTTGATAAATTACATTTCATTGATTATTTCAAAACAGCCATAAGAAGAAATCAGAGTATTGTTGGCATTTGTTGTTTAATATGGACAGTAAAATGAAAAGATAATTGCTCTTTTTTTTGAAAGTACCAACTGTGTTTCAAGCAATTTACAAACATTTGGATTGTTTTAAAATTTGCCAGATTTTCAGTGTCAGAAAAAAAGATTACGTGCAAAAAAGTTTAAGAGATTATTAAAGCCCATGACAGTCATAGGATTAGAAATGCTCAAACAAAGGTCAATGTTTTCCAACACACCTTTAAAAAAAAAAATGGAAAAAATCTGATACCACATAGTAAAAGAGACACATCCACAACTTTCCACCTCTAATAACACATCAGATATACAGAGCTTCTTAACACTGCTTAACAAGTAGTTTACAAGAAAGGTAAAAATATACCTGAAGAGTTTGACATAGACTGTGAGAACAATTCAACTCCCACAGCCACCTTGTAAAGCCAGGGTCAGTAACTAAAAGCCCAGTGGATGAATGAGAGCTCTGGATCTGAAAACATACATCTATTGCTCAATCTTTGGCAGTAATTTCCTAGAGTGTACAAAATAAAGAACATAATGTATGGAAGAATTGCAAGCAAGAGTAAGATTAAGTGCATACATCCAAGTGCAACGAATGGTAGAATTTATACATTCTAAACAGCAAAAAGACAGGATTTATTTTATAGTAGTATTTGACATACAACTCTGCCCCAATTAAAAAGGCCAAAGCTGTTCTTGTCTGTCCAAAGCAAGCCCAAAAAACAGATTCCTGTTTCTGGAGAAATATTCTTCAAAATCCTAAATTACTTCATGATTGTCAACACTTTGATATACTTTGATATACCTAGGCTTAAATGTTACAACTCTAGCAAAAGTAATTACAACAAAGAAAAAAAAAAAACGTTTAATTGAACTAGATTGATTACATTCAAAAGTTAACACACTGTCAGCCACATCAAGTAGAAAGCTGAAGTCTGTCTGCACAGGATGCTTTCCACAAGAAACACAGAAAAATGTGCTTAGAACACATTTTGCATGTAATTTCTTAAGCATCACTATACAGTAAGCCATTTTTCTCATCTTCACATCTTCCTCAGTATCATTCAGTGCAGAGAAACAGACATTTGCTTATGGAAAAGATTCCCCACTCTGTATTGATTACAGCTCCACACTCTTCCTTCAACAACCAAGACCGTTTGTGTTCCCCTCACTTTCTCTCCCTCAGATAAAAATAACGTTATGCTGTCTATAAAGATGGGAAGCTTAAAGCTAGTGAGTGAAGTTTAGTTGCACTAAATGAACAACAGTCTAAAGACATGCACTCTTCTCTTGAAGAGGAGCAAGTAGAATTGTGAAATTCTTCAGTCAGCTACTTTCTAAACTGATTTTTTTCTAAACCTGTAAGAAAGTAAGCCTTTGTCACTGCTAAAATGTGGAAAAAAATAAAAATTTTATCAGTAGCAGTGGGTTATAAAGCATAAATCAATATTGCTTCAATACCATATGCTTTGAAATATTTTTTTCCTGATGACAGTCATATTTTATAATTATTTCATGGCCATATTTTATAATTATTTGTATACTTATTTCAAGACTAGCTTGTAAATTTATAATTTCTGCTATGTAAGCATTTCAGGATTTTGCTCATAAAGCAACACAGGACCCTTTATTCTCTATATTACTATACTAGTCACTAGTTTGAATCTTCATTACCAAATTCATTCATTAAACATTATTTAAAAGAAAAGTCGTGTAGTTCGGGGATAAAAAAAATATGAAAAAGCTAAGCATCTTTGCATCTTTATCCTGTAATAGTCTCCAAGGAAAAAGAGAAACAGGATTTACACACAGCAAAATCCTTATCTTAAATTTGTATGTAAATGTTTTTAGAGTAATTATATTAAAAAGAACGTGCAAAATATTGAGTTGTGCCAAAGAAAGCTCACTTTTCAGAAAGAGATACTAAAGATCCACAAAGTGACACACACACACACACAAAATTTCAATGTTTTCATCATACAAAAATGAGTTAGGAGAGACAGCAGTGTTACTCGACTAAGTTATTACCATGGCCATTAACAAAAGTACTTAGTCAATGGTACTAAGCTCTTCTGGTATATTTTGAGATAAGTTATATCAGCCTTTACAACATCAAAGAAACAGACAAGTAATTCTGTGCTGTCCATGAATGCCACCAGCAGATTGGCCAGTCCCCTAGAAAAGTGTTTGGTGATTAAAGTAAGTCAAAAAACAAAAAAAAAAAAAAAAAAACAAAACAAAAAAAAACCCAGACAAACCAAGAAACAGGTAAATGCAATCAATACAGAGAGTACATGCTCTGTTTCCAGGGTATCATTTTATACATGCTCTCATTTATTGATACTTCTATAGGTATGCCATTCACTTTATGAATTAATTTCTTCAGCTTAACTCTGTAATGTGTATCCTCTTCATACAGGCAGGAAACTAGCTGAACAATAAACCATTCTGTTAAACAAAAAATGATAGATCAGCTGAACACCAGTTCTACTTTGTCTTCCCCATCCACCTTCAGGATCTAACCGAAATAATACAGAGCTTCTTTCAGAATCCTGGTAGAATAATGTATAATTATCCTGATAGACTACCTCTCCTGAATGCTATAGGAACAGTATAAAAGAATTTAAAATAAATATTATACTAATCGGTGAAAAGAATATAGGAATAGCTGAAAGAACAAACAATAAAGTCAGTAAAAACTTTATAGTTTTTAAGGTTGTTAGTGTGGTACTTATTCATTGACCTTTTAAGATTTACATCCTTATAATAAATGCATTATTGGATGGATTATCCGTAATACCTTTTGGACAACTGAATTTAATCAGCTTTGTTAGGATGTACTTCCAATAGAATCATTTAAAAGATCTCTCTCCTACATTAAGAAAACCTCAAGTTCATGCACCTGCAGGTAAAAGAGCAGATGGCTAGACTCACTAATAAATGATCAGTTTGCTGCTGCCTCTTTGCTTCAGTAAATTCTATTCATCCAGACTGATCTATGAGGCCAAAAAATCTGCTGCCTAGGCACAGCAAGACCTAGACAGGCATCCCTAGTGGATCAACTTTCCTGATACTATTGCTGTCTTACATTGTCCAGTCTCTCAGATTTCTTCACTATGACAGCACATATATCCACAGTACACACTTCAGCAGTTTGGGGAACAGGACCACACCTTTCACCCCTGAGCTCCACAACTCTCTTCACGGTAGGGATGCAAACTCCTTACAATCACTAAGGAAAACTCAGGTACAAGCATGATATTGCCAAGAACCTCTGCACATCCTTGCTTAACTTCTGCCACCGTATGCTCATCTTGTTTGAGCAGAACAAAGCATCTCCGTGTGATGGAACATGTAGATGAGAGAACGTGATAAAAGCCCAAGATAAAGAATAACTGAAAATAAATAAATAAATAAATAAAGTAAAAAGACTTCCCAGAACCTGGTTGCAGTTACAGAAGTATGGACTCCTCACACATGAAAAGAAGCTTGCTTTAGAGAGTACTATGTAAGAGGATGTAAGTCAAACCACTGTTTTTTTGTTTTATTAATTCACCCAACCCATAGCAGTAGATGCTAAAAACAGAAGAAAAAAAAAAAAGTTACAAACTCAGCAGACCACTGATTCTTTATCATTTATATTCAGCCTTAATTTTTGAAGAAGCACGTAGCTAGACAAACAAAAAGAATAGTCCTGTAAATGCCTCAAACCACCCAAAGCTTTTCTGCAAAACATACAAGGAAGATACAGCAAAACCATGTACAACTTTTGTCACTAGTTTGACTTGATATCTACTACATTAGGGTCTCCTGTAGGAAGACACACACCAATAGTACTTCCTACATTCTCAGACTCAGCCCAAACCCACCAAGCAACTCCCTAGGGCCAAACCGCTGGAGAAGCATAACAACATCTTAGTGATTGAGTTTCTCACTTTCTGGCTTGTTTTTGTGTGTGTGTTTTTGTTTGGTTGGTTTTGTTTGGGGGTTTGGTTGGTTGGGTTTGAGTTGGGGGTTTTTTGTTGTTGTTGGTTTTTTTTTTTAAATGTTCTTCCAGTACTTCCAGTACTAACTGGTTACAGATGGGATATTTGCCCAGAAAATACGCAGTACCCCACAGAGTAAAACCCCCATAAGCTTTAGTTATGTCGGAAGAAATGTATGAGATGGTTCACTGGTGAGATGATGCTGACTGCTGCCTGTATGTAGTAAATCTTGTGGCATTATCACAGTGTTAATGTATCAAATCTTAGAGAGGAAGGTGACTGTGAAAACAAGATGTCTTCACTCTCACTGCCAAATATTCACCAACACAGAAACCCCCTAGGTCTGAGCAGCCTAGCCAGCAGTGAGGCTGCAGGATCGGTGTGTCATTGGCATCCACCCGGAGCCCCCCATGATGACGAGCCAAGGGGCTCCTGGGATAAAGTCATTCTGGGTAGATTTCTGCAACCTTCAGGAGCAGCCTATAATGATGAGTCTTTCCATCATGAGGGTCATCAGGGCTTAATCAACATCCTTTGCCTCAGGAAAAGTCTGCATGTAGACCTGATCACTCCTACAGCCCCTTTCCTGCAATTTATTCCTCTTTCTGCTTCCACACCCAGAAATTCCTAATCAGATCACCTTTAAGACTGTTACTGAAATCTTCTGTGCATGCAATAGGAGGGAACAGACCTCACTGATTTATTCCATCTGTATCTCAGTCCATGGTAACTACAAGAGACTATGGGAGGATGTCTTTGGAAACATAAAACCTATTCTGGGTGAACATGCAAACAACAATCTTTTACTCCTAAATCCTATGTAATTATCAGACATCCTAAAGTAGAAACATAATTTCTGTTTTAATCCCACCTAAGGAAACATTTTCTTCTACTTAAGAGTTTTTAGGGCCTGGTAATCTTTTTGCCCTCCAAATCTCATTTTTTTAATGCAAGTTTATCACGAGTTATTAATGCCTCATATAAGTAAGTTGATCGGCTTTTTTTAAGAGGATGTAGCAGTTTAAAACATTTTAATGTCCATTATTGTTCCAGAAAGTTATCAGTCAGGTACAAGAGGGTAAAGAGACTTCCACAATCCCATGCACACAAACCTGACTCTACTGCATTCACTGCTTGTAAACTACTTAATTTGCTGCTATTTCTTCTCATCTCATATTAGGGAAGTAGAGGGCCAAATGCAGGACAGCACATTACACTGGAGGAAGCAGCAGCTTTATATTAAGTTTTATCATCATCTGCAAATTTACAATTCCTAGCTATGTAGGTATTTTGGTTTGCTTGATTCTTTTCCAAACACTCCTTGACATAGTTCAGAATCAACCTTCCAGCTGAACTGGTTTCTTGTGCAGCTAGCTGATACATTTATTCATTAGCTTTAGTGAAGCCCTAAGCACAGTGACAGCAGGAATTAATATACAAAGCAAAGCCAATATGCTCAAGAAATACTGTAGTTTATTTTACAAAGTAAGTAAGTTGGGGAGTGAGAAGTAAATAAGTTGGGGGAAGGTTGGGCTTTTTTTTCCCTTTTTCTTTTTTTTTTTTTTTAAACATGTATAATCTTGATAGACAGGATACATAAGCTTCTTATTTTTCCCTAGTTGTGTGCGTATTTGGCTGTATCAGCTACAATATGCATGGCCTGTTCTATTCAAACACTCCCATAAAACTGCATATGCTTCTATTACTTCAGATTTAGAAAAACAGACTACCTGAAATTTGGTTCTAAAGTTTATTCATTATTTGTGATTCTCCAAGAATTTTACTCATAACTCATACACAGAAGATGAGGTCACACAAACCCAGTAAAAGTATAATTGAAAGCAATAGCCTCAATTCGTTAGTTCTACAAAATTTAAATTTAATACTACAAAACAATTTAAGTAGTAACAAGTATTCTTATCAACCTTAAACATCTTTAAATTTTTCAGCCAAATACCTGTCATGTGTAATGTAGCTTTCTCTCTGGCCTAGATAAAAAGAATCTTGACCTGTAATATCTTCTCTACCCCCTTCTCTGCCTCATACAGAAAAGTTTATTTAATATTTTTCCATTACATTCAGGTTTTATGGTCATTCCAGTACTATTCATTCTGTGAATTCAGGGGTAAGGTTTTCTTGGGGAGTAGGAGGAGAGCTTTCTAGTGTACTATAATTTAATACTAATTTAAAGACAAGAAGAAAAAAAACAAAACTGTAAGGCCGTTTCATTTTCTCATTAATGTCTTAGTAATAAAAACCAAAGTCATAATCCTTTATTATAAACTAAAAACTACAGGTGAAAGGTTCTGGAGAGCTATTAGGAAAAAAGAAACTGTATTTCCTTATTTTTAAATTAATAAAGGAGAAAATACTTTGCACAGGTCATGTAACACACTGTAGGAAGACAGCAAACCTTTGAGCAACTTTTGAGAAGTTTTGTCTTTGAGTTGGAAAGAATGTAAACACCTAGTAACTGAAGAGAAAGACTAGGCAGAAGTTGGCTTGATATGTTGAGAAGCTTGTTTGTCAGTATTAACCTACTGTATGCTTTGCTTGGACCCATGTCAGTGAAAGGACAGCCAATTGGGAGTGGCAGCTCTGTATTAGAAAAGTATATATGTTGACTATGTAACAGAGTAGTAGGCTTTGGTTTAGGCTTATGCTTCAGCTTTTGCTTTTGCTTGTGCTTAGTACTTTGCTTAGTTGCTTAGGCAATAAATGCTTTTGCCTTTCACAATAAGAGTCTTCTCGTCATCTTCCCCTGGAAACACCATAACACGCAGCCTATGAGAAGAACACTACTGCTACAATTATAACACACCGAGTAATTCATAGGATGTCATAGTTGCTTTATGGCTTATGTTCATTGTAAAATTATCCTTAAAATACCACAACATAACTGCTGCTAATTACATTGTGATGGTTCTTGAGTCATGATTGTGTAAGTTTTAATCTGTGAAGTGCACAGTGGAGTTAGGTACATAGCAAATGTTAGGAATCTTGATAATTGCCACATATTCCAGTCTTCTACAGGTTTATTTACCATGACATCGCATTGGACATCAAAATCACTGGCAAAGAAAGTAGCATTTTCTCTGAGGTTTACAATTGAAGCAGTATACAAACAATGCACATACTACCTGTTGAAGCTGGTCACTGAATCAGCCATTTCAAAACATATTTTAGTATTTTAATGCTAGTTTTTAGGCATCTAAACACTACATGACTGTCCCAACATGCAGACTGCATTCTCCCCATAATATACTTTTTCTGATTTTTAAAAAAAATGCTTACAGAGTAAAGTGCAACACACAGAGATCATTACTCAGCACACCCACAGTCACTCCTCTGTTAGCTCTCTTTCACTTGAACAACGAAAGATTGCTTACAAATGCTACAGATCAGCAGCAGCCAGTCTTTCCTTACTATAAATTGTTACCATAGAAAGAAACGTACAATTGCAAACAGAAAAAAGGAAGAGGGAAATACAAACAAAGCACTGAAGAAACTGGAAAGAATGAAGCAACCAAAAACCCCACCTCCACCACCCACTCCCTAAAAGAAAAGAAACACAATCAAAACCACAGTCTACTGAAAAATCCCAACCCAAACAAAATGAGAAAAACACACACACGCACAAAACCAAACCAACCAACCAACAACCCCCAACCTAACACCCAAAACCCCAACCAACCAAAACAAAACAAACAAAAAAAAAGACCCAAAAAAACCCCACCGTACCCACATCCCACACAACTAAAATACCATACTAGTTTTGTCTGGGAAACCAATCAAGACAGCCTGCTGAATCAGCTAAGGAGTATTCAATGCCATGTTGGTGCCATGCCAGCTTTATAACAGAAGTGCTTGCAGGAGCCCCAAGATGATGGGGCTTGGACTTCAGACTGCAATCTGTGACACTTTCGGTCCCTGGGGCCTTCCTCCCAGCTTCCTTTTTTTTTCAGGGGGGGACACACAACACCTCACTTCTGCTTTTGCTGGCTGCAGGCTTGGGGGGCCTGCTGACTTGCTTATGCTTTTTGCTGTGCTTTTCTGCAAAATAGAGTGTTTAAGGTGATTTACATTGCACTATTCCATCAAACCCTTCTTATCAAAACCCACAAGACCTTTTGTGTTTCTGTCACTCCTGATCTGTGTGGGGGAGTCTTGGTCTTGTGTGAGTGACTGTTTTTGGAACTCAGCTGCTGGCTGGTTGAAACCAGGCCAAACACTCACTAAGAACAATTAAATATAATGTTTTACAGTAGATTTAAGAGTTTGTTCCTTACTCTGCCCTCTAATATCTTACCTGACCTAATTCAATACTACTAGTAAGTATTTAGCAATGACCTACCAGCCATTACTACCATATACTTCTGACAAACAGTATTTCTTCTAGGATTCAAGTGGATAAAACTTCCCAAAAATCACATGGGACCACAGAGTTTGCTGCCACAGAAGCTAACACCAGCAGCAAGGGCTTTCCCTGCCAGGACACACTTGAACAAAATAGTCACACACAATCTTCTTTTATTCCTGTCTTACACCCACCACTTAGATTGGTTTTGTTTTTTTTTTTAACCCAGGAACTGTCCTTCCTCCTAGTAAAATTTGACACTTCCTGAAGTTCTCTGGGGAGGGAAGAGGGGAAAGTCTAGAGAGTTATATGTCAAAAGCTCTGGTCGCCTCAGAGCTACATATTCAGTGCAGTCATATTCCTTTAACTCCACTTGCTTTCCTTACTACTGTCATCCTACATGTACAAATATTGAAGAAAACACATCTGGGTTCACTGCAGGTAGCAGCACACTCAGAATTCACTTTAGGTGTGCAAGAGTTGCAAGTTTTCACACAGAGACAGCTTCCACCATCACTAAGAACCAGGTATCACCCAGTTAGCTAAATGATTCCATTTTACACTTGAGCACTACTTGCTGTGGAACAGGACATGCAAGAAGAAAGCTGGTCACAGAAGCCAGAGTACCTCCAAAACCTGGCAGTAATACAATATGCCAGATGGGGCATTTGCAGATGAGCCCACTACCTCAGACAAAAAAATCACTTTATCACATTCTGAAGAGAGTGCAGACCACTGGGACTTACCAGGGAGGAAGACAAAAGACACACTCTCTTCAGTGAAAACACATTGCTGTTTTGCTTGCAATGCAATAAAAATAAAAAGAATAGAGTTTATACTGACTATCTACATCCTGCAACATGATATTAAAAATAATTATCAATATGAGGACATCTTTTACACTCTCAGTGAAATATAACATCAGCCTACAGGCCCAGCAGAGAGTCTGCAGTGTTTCATATAAGCCTTTGCAAACCCTTCAAAATATTAGCAAGTTAGGATTCATATGATCCACAGACTTTCTGCTGAACATATGAAAAGGGCACATTTCACAGCTACAGCAGAAACCCAAGCTCCTCACATCAGCAAAAAGCCCAGCAAAACACAGAAACACAGAGCTGGCCTTTGCTTGCTGACTCCAGCTAAGGTGCCTGACTGCACTGATGGACCATGTAATAGGCTTGCTGCTTTGATGAATATTCACCCTTACAGCCCTTTGCTTCACCTTCTCAAAAAGTTTCCAAAAATACTGTAAGAAGTTATTTGCAGAATAGTTTCTCTGCTTGGCTAAACATTTTTTGCTAGATCACTAAAGTGAGATTAATTTTTAGTGGGGGAAAATCTGTATCTCAGGGAAATGTTCACAAGCACAGAATAGAACAACGTTTGAAAGGCATTTTTTTACTCTTTGCTATTTCGATGCATTTGCTATTGAAACAAAATATTTTACTTCTCTATAGTATCAAAATTGCAGAAACTTCGTATCTCAAGAGTCTGTCCCTAAAACAAATTTCCATTACTTTTCAGCACTTGTGGTACTTAATCTTACTAAAATGTAAGCTAGTATCTGGTAAAGATCATTTCAATTTCTGAAAGGTCAAAGGCTGAGAATAAGTGAATTTATTTAAAGGTATACTTGAAAATTTATATTGACATTTGAACACGATTTTACATTGTGCACATAAAAATACCTTGTCTGTGTCATCTAGACACCTGAGAAATCACACTTCTAAGTAACAGAAAGCAAATGGTGTAATTTCTGTTTTCCAAAAATTAGCTCCAGAAACTTATTAAAGCTCTGTTCTTCCTCAAACTTCAAGATAAATATGACATTAAATTAAAGGACACATTTTAATTTAACATTTAGGAACTAATTTTGACTAATTTTAACTGACTTCTGAATGGTGTCTGAACTGGATGCAAATGACTGATAGTTGGCATTTATCTGTAAGTGTTGTTCCTGAATCACAGATACACTCATCTAAGACTGAAATAATACTCCATGTCTTCACAAAGTGGAAGCAGCTGCAATGAAAACTGTTTTTTGGCAACTTCAGTCACTGTCTACTTGTGGGTATCAGAAGCAGCTTCAATCAAAGTTAAAACTAATTAACAAACCCAGCAAACTACACCAGAGCAAATTCAAATGCCGCCATCATCAGCAAGATCAAATACCTAACTCTTACACTGCATTTCCACAGCCATTTTGAAAGTGTGTTAGGGAAGGAGGTAAGCAGGTCTGCCCACACATCCCACACATGGATCTTTTCATCCCATCATGTTCATTTCATTCCAAAAGCAGGTAATCGATATATTGGGTTACTATAACAAAATAGAACAGACCTAATTATTGCAGGAGCACCACAGCGCACCACATCTCATAGTATTGAAAATGAAAGTCCATCTTTAGGCAGTGCCACAGAATGGGAGATTTATGTATTTTCATGATAAGCAAGAGAATTTTCCACTTTCACGACTGGAGAGCATGCTGTCATCTATCTGCCAGAACATGGGCAGAAGAGTGAAGTGCTGTAGTGGCAACATTAGCAGTACAATACAGGCCACAGCAGGAAACAAATCCTTCTCATGTGACTTTCTTGTCCTCTGTTGTTGAAGTACTTGAGAATAGGCTTGAACAGACCCTGCTTCATGAGGGATAAAAAACTAAGTATCTTCTTCAGAGGGTCATAAATAGACCACATCTTGAAATATCTGAAGCTGATGATTTTTGGTGAATCTGCTCCATAGCACTTCAAAAGCATGTTAAAAATGAGAAACCCACTGTACAGTGATCATCCACTAACAGCAGCAAAAAACCTGCTAAGACTTTTTCTATTGTACCCTTCCTTCCACTGAAAAAAAAAAATATGCTGCAACAAAAAGCCATGATATCAGGACACAGATGCAACAAGTCTTGAAATCATAGTGAGTATGGGAAGCTGGAAAATGAAGGCCTTTTCTAAACCATCAATACTGGTGATCCCATCATGGCACCCAGGGCAGAGAAGCAACAGATGAAGTTTCTACAAGGAGTTAAAAAAAAAAAAAAAAAAAAATCAAAGCCTGTACCCATTCTCAGTAATGGACTTGAGAAGGACAACAAGAAGTCCTTTCCTGTGGACCAGTAAAAGCACACATATACTCTCAGTACTTAAAAAAGCAACACTGATAGGAATGTTTAAGCAAATGTTGTAGCACTAGGTTTTTCTTGACTCAATAGCTATTCATTTTGTGATTATCGTTAGCACCACCACCATAAGCAGGCATTCTTCTGGTAGAAATCAGAAAAAACACTTTAAACTGGTCACACTACCCAGCACAAAGAGGTTCCTAAATTTCTATTTTACCTTGCTAACTGTCATGGGGTAGGGGGTCTCAAGGGATGCTAAGCAACCTGACAGCTTTCCTGTGCCAAATTATTACCAGTTGGATTTTTTAGGAAAAATAATAATAGTATGGGTATGAATATGAATAAACCCTACTGCATCATATAATCGTAAACTTACATTTCCTAATGCAAGGTGCTGTAATGCTGTACCAAGTCAGCAGATGGAAAACTGAATTAATCTCCACCGTTACACACAGGCTTGTTAAACCTCAGCAGAGTGAAAACAAAAAGACCGTGTTATCATTCAGCACTGCCACTGAGTGCTTGGTGGGAAGCCTTGACACCTTGCATGAACCACGCTTATTTCACAGTACTGCTGTTGGCAAGGCCCTGTGAAGAGCATCAGAAACAAGTGGTGCAGTTATTCATGAGCTAAATGGATGCCAGAAACACAACACAGACGGTAAAGGGAGAGCAAAAGAAATTGCACCTCTCTTTTCCTCTGACAAGACTGTTAAATTGGGCTTGAAAACAAAGAAGAGCCCCCACACTGCCAGAAGGAAAAGGAAGGGAGCTAAGGACTTCTCTTGCACTTCCATGGATCAATACATATATCCTGTAAACACCAAAAAACAGAACCAGCATAAAAAGGAGCAAAGGTGTTTTACAGGAGATATCCTCATAGCATAAATATAGAGAAGAGACTTTCTGTAACAATGACCTAGACAGATATTAAACTAGCAGGTGTTTAGTGTACATCTGGGAGACAGACAAAGCACTATTAATCTCAAAGAAAAATAATGCAGTGTGATAATGTGACATCTGGCCAGTTTTACAGTAAAAGCACTGTAAAAAAATGTATTCTTCCCTCTTTGCTAAGTAAGCATTGAATCTTTTAATTATCCACATCAGAAGCTGACGATGAAAACATCTGAAACACCTAGGAAAGACTGCATTTTATGCTTAGTGCAAAAGGATGCTAGCACTTGTGAAACTGATTCTGCCCAAGTTTACCCTTGACGTCAATGGGTATCCGCACATGAGAGCATATTTGTATAAGAAAGATTCTAAAGGTGAAAACAAACTTCAAAACATGTTTGAATCTGGCTTTTCTCTTTTGTTCTCCTGTTGAGCATTTCTGTCAGCTTTCTGTGAGCTATTTGCCTGTTCTTGATCCATTCAAAGAAGAGATGGTCTTAGCATGGCTTAAAAAATAATAAAATAAAAGTTGTAAGATGAGATGACTCTGCAACTGCACACAGCAAGTGCCTGTGTGGAATTAGGTGTCTTTGGGCACCAAGACCATAAGCATGAATTATTCAGAAGACAAAAATCAGCTTTTCCTAGAATAAACTAAAAAACACACAACCAAAACCAACAAAAAAAATCCAATCAAATAAACTCCATAAAAAAAAAAATCCCCAAACCTCTACCCTAGTAAAGCTAAAATGCCTTTCTGAACTAGTATGCACTCAACTAATAGCCAAATATGTTCTATTAATGGGTGTTTATTTAGAACTAACAACTGGGTTATTTAAGCATCTTTGAACAGAATCTGAATTACTCTTCATAATGTCTAATGTGCTCCTAACTTTCCACTGTATTTCTGAACACTGACAAAACACAGCTTAATTTCTCCCATAAGTCAATATATTTCACCAGCTAAAAAAAAAAACAAACAAACAAACCAAAAAAAAACCAGCAACAGGAAAAAACACAACTATAACCACAACATAAAACCAACCAAAAACCTCACACCCTCACAAGGGTAATTTTGGAAGATGCGTATTTTATTTGTATGAAACTGTTAGACATACCTATCCGAGGTAAAGCTAGTCTTACCAGTAGTTAAGCACTAAGTCCCCTACCTCCTCTGTTAAAGTCAGAGTGAATTTAAATAGATTTATTACAAGGAAGGATGCAGTAAACAAACTAGACTAAACCTTGTCCCAATTATTTCAGCTTGGGGATGTTTCAAGATCCCTTACATAATGCTCTTTCATTTCACCTGACATTGTAATTGCTCTTTCAAGCATGATTTGTATAAATGGAGAAAGCAACTTCGGTTCCCCTTTCCAAAAGCCTTATCTTCAGCACTGCAGTTTCTCTCTCTTTGTGACAGCTCTAGACCAGCTCTAGACCATGGTGCAAAGCTGCTATGTGCACCTTTCAGAAGACATAACTCTGTCAGTCCACACAGTCCAATGGCAGCATAAAAACCACATCTCTCCTGACAAAGTCCAATAGGCTCAAGGAAAGCTACACACCATTTAAATTACATTATAAATTATCCACTGCTTAAGAGAGAAACTTTGATGCTTTAGCCAAAGTCCCTAGAGAATAGTACAAGAGGCAAAGGATAGAACAAGAGCTTGACTTTCTGACTCAAGGTCCAGCAGCACAGTATACTTCAGAAAGCAGTGGGAAATACTTTAAAACTTTGAGACTTCAGTTCTGCCTGGAGTAAGCAGAATGTCACAGTCATAGCTTTTTCCCAATTCTCTTGAACATATATTTAGGTGCATATATTACTTAAAAAAAAAAATAAAAATCCACAGTTAAAGAGTGTGTTTTAAGAGGCAAACATCTTGATAAACCAAAGAGAGGGATAACAAGACCATGTTAGCATCCTCTGAAAAAAATCCTATGAAGAAAAAGTGTTTGAGTAAGTAAAATACAACTGAAAGCATCTTTCCAGGCAAACATGGAGTACTCGTGCAATTGCAACGGAGGGGGGCAGACACAACACCTGTGTTAGGTGTGAACAGGTGAATGATTGCTCAGCCTAGTGGCTAAGCTGAAGGAATAAGTGATAAAAGAGAATGTGAAAGGGCATTAGACTTGTGGAACCATGCTCTACTTATGTGGCAGTAACAGGAGGCACCCAGCCTAAACTGCCATACACAACAAGTATGGGGCACTGGAATTTGAGAGTGGGGCAAATGAGAATGCAAAAGAGACACCATCTGGGGGGTTGCCTGAAGCAAATGAGTCTCCCACTTGCATTAGGATTCGTACCCTTAAAAAAAGAGGAAGGTAATTGTTATTGGCGATTCCCTTCTGAGGGAAACAGACAGCCCCATATGTTGGCCAGATCTTTCCCACAGGGAAGTCTGCTGCCTCCCCTGGTCAGAGATGTTACCAGAATGCTGCCTAGTCTAGTACAGCCTTCTGATTACTGTCCCTTGCTAGTTATGCAGGTGGAAAGCGGTAAGCTTGAAAACAGAAGTCCAAAAGCAATCAAAAGTCTAAAAGCAATCAAAAGAGACTTCAAGGCACTGGGGAGACTGGTTGAAAGATCAGGGGCACAGGTAATTTTTTCATCAGTATTCTTAGTGGCAGGAAGGAATAATGAAAAGAACAGGAAATCGTGCATGATTAATAATAAGGGGCTCAGAAGCTGGTGCCACCAAGAGAATTTTGGGAGTTTTTGATCATGGGGAACTTTATATGGTACCAGATCTGCTAGCAATAGATGGAGTACTTCTGTCTCAAGGGAGGAAATGATCCTGGCACATGAGTTGACAGGGCTTGTTGAAAGGGCTTTAAACTAGGCTTGAAGAGGGAGGGTGTTAAAACCAGATGCACTAGAGATGAGCCTAAGGACAGCCTTCAGCCTGCCATTTCACTTGAGGTGGGAAATGGTGACAAGTGGCAGGAAGACACAGCAGGGTTGGAAGGGTGGGGTGATAGTAAGGGCCTTCAATCTGTTGCACTGAAGCTGTTGTGGCCATTTAGGCTGGGTGCCTCCAAAAAAGAAGGCACAGAATTGAGACTTGTAGTGTCCAGAGTGTCCAGCCCAGTGGATGGGCACCAGAAACAGTGTTATTTCTACCCATAAATCTTGCACCCTTATAAATCTGGCTGCAAAGTTACTGTCTTTTTCTTTCTTCTCCCTCTGCTCCCATGGGAGAGAGACACTCTCTTATCTGGTAATGATGGGCAGTATTACAGACCTCTTTGACCTGAGTAACTTTCTTTATTTTTCCCTGTGCAATCTTGACCTGCTCAGGCCTAACGCCAGGGTAAAAAGAGGGGGACAGTTCAGGCCTGGCCTGCTTGAAAACAGCCTAGCAATGGGGTGGGAAGAAAGAGCCCTGGGGTTTTTGGAGAACCCCAGGTGGGGTGAAGGGAAGTGCTGAGTTTTTGATCTGATGTAAAGGAACTTGTGTTTGAAGTTTAGACCGGGGATTTCTTTGAACTTTACATGCTTTGCTATGCTTACCACTATGCTTTGTAGTTTTTGCAGTATATGAATTGCTTTGCATTTAAACTTTCCATTACCATCCAACCCATTTGTGTAAGCGTTATTCTTTTGCCTTTTGCAGCAATAGAGCAATCTGCCCTGCTCTAAACTAGGGCAGCTGTGAACACTGCAGCAAAGGCAAGGTCTTACAGAGCTCAGCCAGGAGCCTCTGAGGTAATAGGAAACAGAACAGCAGCTCCCATGAAACGCCTTGGGGAACAATGGGGTGCCCTTCTAAGAAGGTGACATGGCCAGCAGCCCAGTTGAAGTGCCTCTACACCAATGTACACAGCAAGGGCAACAAACAGGAGGAGTTGGAAGCTACCCTGATACAGGAAATCTACAACATAGTGGCAATTACAGAAACGTTGCTGGATGAATCCTATGACTGGAGTGTGGCTATCGGTGGCTACAAGCTGTTCAGAAGGGACAGGTGGAGGTGTTGCCCTCTATGTAAAGAAGTGGATAGAGTGCAAAGAGTTGTCACTAAAGAATAGCCATGAGCAGGTCAAAAGCTTCTGGGTAGGTATTAAGGGATAGGGACAACAAAGGCAGCCTTGTGCTAGGAGTCTACCACAGGCCACCTGACCAAGCAGAGCCCACTGACGATGCCTTCTTACTCCAGCTCAAGGAGACATCACGATCAAAGGCTCTCATGCTTCTAGAGGATTTTAACCACCCTGACATCTGTTGGAAAAGTGGCATGGGACGAGGTCAGGAAGGCCAAGGCATGGCTGGAACTGAACTTGACAAGGATTGTAAGAAAAACAAGAAAGGCTTCTACAGGTACATTAATCAGAAAAGGAAGGTTAAAGAAAGTGTCTCCCCTGTGATGAGCAACAGTGGGGAACTTGTATCAAAGGACAAGGAGAAGGCTGAAATTCTCAACAACTTTTTTGCCTCAGTTTTCACTGGCAACCCCTCTCTTCATGGCTCTTGTGTTGATGGACACAAGTTGGAGACCAGGAAGATGAAGTCCCTCCCAGTGTAAGTGAAAAAAAGGTGTGTGACCATCTGAGAAACCTGAAGATATAGAAGTCAATGGGACCTGATGAAATGCATCACAGAGTCCTGAGGGAATTAGCTGATATAGTTGCCAAGCCACTCTCCATTGCATTTGAAAAGTCCTGGCAGTCAGGTGAAGTCCCTGGGGACTGGAAGAAAGGAAACATCACACCCATTTTTAAAAAGAGTAGAAAGGAGGACCCTGGGAACTACCAACCTGTCAGCCTCACCTCCGTGCCTGGGAAGATCATAGAACAGATCCTCCTAGATGCCATGCTAAGGCACATGGATGACAGGGAGGTGATTCAAGACAGCCAGAACGACTTGGGCAAATCCTGCCTGACTAACCTAGTGGCTTTCTATGGTAGAGTGACTATGGCAGTAGATAAGGGATGACCTATGTATGTGATCTATCTGGACTTCTGCAAGGCCTTTGACACAGTTCCCTACAACATTCTACTCGCCAAGTTGGAGAGATATGGATTTGATGGGCAGACTGTTCAGTGGATAAACAATTGGCTGGATTATCCAGAGGATAATGCCCAATGGCTTGAAGTACAGACAGAAAGCAGTGACAAGTGGTGTCCCTCAGGGGTCTGTAATGGGACCTGTGCTTTTTAGTATTTTTATCAATGCTATAGACAGTGGGATCAAGGTTCTCTACTATGAAGGTGGTGGAACACTGGAACAGGTTGCCCAAGGAGGTGGTTGGGGCCCCATCCCTGGAGCTATTTGAAGTGAGAACTGATCTAGTTGAGCATGCCCCTGCTTACTGCAGAGGGGGTTGGATTATCTAGTTGGACCTTCAGAGGTCCTTTCCAATCCAGACCACTCTATGATTCTGTGAAACACTGTTTGTAACATGGAAGAAGTCCAGAGACTAAAAACCAACTCAGATATTTTTTTTTTTGTGTGTGAATAAAATCTGAAAAGCAGTTTTTGAAATCCTTTAAGCTGGGCTTCTAATTAGCCACACATAATTGAACTGTGAAGCTGTTAAAACACTGACTATAAAAATAAGCACAAGAATCATTTTCGACTTGCACATATACTTCTGTGTTAGTTATGAGATGCTGAAATCCTAGTTCACTAAAGAACCGTCACTACTATGATGGAGGGAAAATGACCAAGGTCTCATTATTGGCTGATGGTGTTTTAATTTACAAAGCCAAAATGTGATAGTTTTGGTCATTATGCTCTTACAAGAATTATATTGTTCTGAACTATGTATCATCATATAACAAATAATTTGTGCATCATTTAAAGGTGCTAAGGTTACATTGCTCATTACTCCTCAGAAAAAACATCAACACAAATTGCCATTATATCTTTGGGGAAATAAAAGAGCAATGTCTTGGAATGAGCTGGACAGAGGACCCATCCATTTTTCTTATTTAGGATGCAGTAAAATGAAACACTGCAAGTTACAAAATTATGTTGTTTGACAAGTTTCCCATTATGTGTACTGCAATTTAAAAGAAAAAAACGTACACACAGTGAAATTTTACTGAATTTCTACAAATGTTTCCTTTGACAAGGTATTTCTGAAATTAAATCACAAGAAGTTATCTTGTCAAAGGAAATATTTGTGTGGAATGTAGCAAAATGAAAATATCTCCACCTTAAGTGTGATAAGACACTATAAACACTGCGTTATGTATTTTACTACACTATAAACATCTTACTATCATGCTATTAATTAAAGAATTACCATAAAATAAAATACTAAAATAATAAATAAACTTAATATAAACTAAGTTCACTTCTACAGTCATAATTCAAGGTGTCTCATTTTAATCCATAATTAAAACCCCTCACAAAAAAAGAAACAAAACAAACAAAAAAAAATCAAATTCCAAAACCACCATGAAAACCTCACAAGTATTTTGCCAAGCACACACACACACCAATGAGAACTTATAATTTCAGTCCCTTCTTCACTCCCTGGAAATTTAGGTAGTTATTCTTTATGTACAGGTAAATGACAATATAGTGCAGTTATCTGATGGTAGGACCAGGTGTTTAAGTAACATCCTCCCTGCCAATAAAAAAAATAAGCAACAAACAAACAAAAAAAAATCACAGCTAGATATAAACACTGGGAAATGGACTAGAAGGTAATTACAAAACATTACCTATTAGCTAGCATTACCAAGAGTAGAACATCAGAATGTAAGAACTTAACACTAGACCGATATGGCAAAAATTCATCATAAAGAAAGAGCTCCATCACTTTTTATTGCCAATAAACCTATCTCTGTGTATCAAAATTAAGACAAATTACCCTAAATAATATCCTTTACCCTCAAGAAACAAAAATCCAGTGAGACACATCAAGGCTGGGAAAAGAGAAACCTTACCACTGAAGAGTGGAAGTTCAACTCTTAGGTGTCTAAGCTGTTAAAAAACGAAGCCTACTCGCTAGTCCGTAAAATCTGGATTTTATAAATGTCATCAGTAGCTTTTACTTCAATCTAAGGCAGTGAACTTTATTTCTTAAATAACAGATTTGTAGAACAAACCAGAAATATTAATCCCTTTCTTTTTTTCCCATTTAAAACATAAATGTTTGCTTGCTCTTCCTAATATCGCTAAGACATTTAAAACTAATAGAGTTTAACTAGCACTCACGAGAAACCTAAATTAAGTTTCAGAAGTACCACACTTACTCTGAAATTGCAAAATCAAGTATCACTACACTTCAAGGCTATTAGAAACCTGTGTCCTACCCAGCTGTCCAAGCCTATACTGTACTGATGAAGGGAAAAACTTAAGTCTCATAACACTAGTTGTTTACATTATTATTAAGAAATTAAGTGGCATGCATCTTTTAAAGTTTTGGTTATTCAGGTATTGACAAGTACCAAAAAACTTACTAAGCAAGCCTGTGCTGATTGTAGAGTTGGGTTTACAAAGTAGTTCTGAGTTATCATCATAGGAAAGCATTACATAGAACAATACACATGATAAGGTGCACCGATATCTGAAGAGAACAGCTTCATTTTAAGGCTTCTTCACAGAAGTAGTTGAATTATTTTAGAAAGTCATCAAGCATTTATTACACAAACCCCACATAATTTGACACCCAGCTCTTTCTATGTTCCTCCACCTTATTTGGTGTGTTCATACACACCTGATGAAGAAATTCATCTCTGTAGCTTTATGAACAACTGTTGCAGAGACAAAACTCCAGCTTCAGCAGATTTTATTACTGGTTAAACTTCTTCAGTTTTCTATTAGCAAAAGTTTGGAACAGACATTTTTGACCATTAGTATTCTAAGATAGATTTCAAAACAAACTGACAAACAAAGGACCAAAACAGGGCATAATCAAAAGCCTATTTCCTGTACCTTTTACTGCAAAGATCCTACTTAAACCAGATTCTCCCTAGTACTCTCAAAAAGTGAATATAAGTGAAAATCTAGAAACAACCAGAAAAAGCATTGAATTGCCTTCTGGTACTACTTTGGAGGAATATTTAGACAGCAACATCAAATTTGAATTGTTTATGAATTTCAGGCAGAGAAAGAAACAGATCCTCAGGGCTGCACATGAGATTTTATTATTCATTTTAAATTTTGTAAGATTCTGATAGTACAGCATCATTAAATGGAAAAAAAACCCCACACACCACCAAAATCCTGTAACTATATGATTCTCTTGGAATCATCCCAAACCCATCAGTAAAATAAGTAATACCATCAGTAATCTAACCAGATGTATTCCCATTAGCTTAGTAAGTAGAAATAAATGAGCTTCAAGGTTTTTTTAAAAAGGATAGAATAAACACCCAGTACACTAAACACTAGTGAGCAACTGAGAACAACTGAAAGGACTGCCTCCAAAATGCATTAATTCAGTAATGAATTCATTAGTAAGCTACAAAATACTATCATCTGATCCAATACCCACAATAGAATAGTTTACCAATCTATTAATGTATTTTAAATATATACAGCCTTCAATGAATATACTAAAACTGTTGTCATTTGGTAGGTTTATTTCCATGATGAACTACAATCAGTATTAGAAATATAAATGCAATTTGTTTAACATTAGCCACCAACCCCAACTCTTCTTGTTTCTTTTGTCACAAAATTAAAAAGCTCTCCAACAGGAATTATTTCCCTGTGAGGCAGAAGCAGACTGCAATCAATTCACTCCTTTCAGCTGGCTAAAGAAGATACCTTAATATTCTATACCATCTTCTGCAGGTGCATATTCTAGATTACGATGCACTTCAGCAGGGCCCTTCTCAATACACATGCAGTGTCTCAGCTGATTGTGCTGAAGGGTAAGTATCTTTAAACATTTGAGATCATTCAACTGATTTTTAATCCAATGTACACCATGTGACTTTGGGACATCCATCCCCCATCCCTTTTTCTTAATCCCCAGGTTTCACTCTTCCCTAGAAATTACATTAGAATTTTATCTGACGAGCTTCATAAATAAAACTATCTTAGCTTCTTGGTAAAACCAATTGATTCTATCAGTTGTATCTACTAGTCTTGCAATTCTAACAAGGCTGTACTTTACTGGGACAACTTTTTTTCTTTAGCTAGTTTTCTCTCACCATTTTCACCATATTTCCCTAGCACCCTATTCAGAATTAGCATCTTCAAGTTAAGAATATATGCTAAGCTTTTTTAAGACATGATTTTTTTTTATGGGCTTAATTTTGTAATGTTCTTAAAAGTCCTCTTTACATAGGTCATGTAATTAATTTATATGCAGCACAGTTTCTGTAGACTAAGTATTGATCACGCTCTGTTAATGCATACAAATTATCAAATTCTTAGAAGATTACATAATTTGAGGCAAATACCACTTTCTTCATTCACGTAAATAGTCTCACTGATGGCAATAGAATTTTGAGAGCAATTGATTTGATTGTGTTGACCAAACTACAAAATTTTCCCATACCTTGAAATGGTGGGAAGTGGGAGAAAAGGGTTCTAGATCTTACACAAAATCCCCAATCATACTGTATAACAGAAGCTCCCAAATACCTACAAGATATTTTTGAAGATACACATAATTACTGTCTACAACCACTTTAAAGTTGTTAAGGCTGTCCACAAGACTGCAGTTGAGAAGAATTCCTAGGAATATTTCTAACTAAAATAGGGGAAGGTATCCAGGTACCTTTGGCACACCTACATGGAGACAAAAAAAAAGGCAAATTCTGTATCTCTGACAAGGTGCACCAGGAGCAGTTACTAGCCTACTGATTTTGATAGTGTCCAATTGCTACAGCTGATTTGCAGTGACACTGCTTGATGTATAGTCCAGCTGGCAATATCTTGTGAGGTTATAGGTGTTTAACTGCCATTAAACAGTGTTTCTTAAAAACAAAAAATCCCATCTAGTTTCTCTTAAAATGTCAAGAAGTCAATTAGAAGTGACTTATTAGGAGCTTCTACCCTGTACCTGTCTTCACTACTGAGAACCTCCCCTTCCTCTTTTTTTTTTCCTTTTCTTTCCCCACCTCTTTTTTATTCCTTTTAAAAGCAGTGCATGCCAGAGCTAGTTATGGCTTTTGAAAATTGGGCAACAGCAAACGACACAATATTGGGCAAGATTAAGACTTACAAAGGAATGGGAAAATATGTAATTTGCAGACATCTAGACCCTGCTATTATAGGAGTCTTGGACAAAGAAACAGTATTAATCTTAGTGTGCCCTGTGTGACATTAGAACAATCATGTATTCTTCCCATTTTGAGGAATATGAATACAGATTTAAGTATGTTTTTAGAAAAATAAAATAGATCCAAAACTAGTTCTGTCAACCATACAGCTAGTACCCACTATAAAAAATATCCTACAAAAAAAAGACTGTCATCACAGAGCAGAAAGACTTCAGAACCAAAACTAAAGCAGCAGGCATTTTAAAGGCACCTGAAATACTGAGAGCAGGAAGAGCTTTCAGGAACTCAACTCTGACCTGAACTTCTGACAGTAATACAGGACTTAAACAGCTTTTTTAACCGAAACCAGTTTCTTGGCACCCCCTAGAGGTTTTCCTCCCATAGAGAAACAACTCCAAAGAATAATAATTATAATTATTGTGAAATACAGGAAAGCCTATGATCCAGAACTCAAGTCTGTAACCAGTGCAGATTGGTACAAAAACGTTTAGGCAAGAATTCAAAATCAGTGCATTAGAGGATCAATTCTGGTGTCATTCTGTGTGATCAGATTGTTCCACTCTATTAGCCCGTGATGTCTGGGTCTGTAGGAACAAAAACTAGAAACACACATCAGTCAGCCACCCTGTTAAAAGAATCTAGTTTTTCATCACATAATTCTGGAGCTTTATAAAATTAAATGCTTCACTTAGTTTATAAGAAAATACCCAAACTCAAAGACAGCTAGTGAAATAAAAGATTATCCATCCATGCAGCACTGTAAGACAATATTCCAAACCTTAAGTGTCACATAGATTATTTTATTCATAAAGTGGAAATTAAATCTTATTTGTGTCTTCTGAATAAAAGCAGATTAGTCATCCAATTTTGTCATAGTTTGCCCAACCTCTTCTCCTTCCCACCAAATCCTGTCCAGGCAAACTATTAAGGAAAAATTACTTGAAAATTACCTTCTGACTTTCTGATCAAGTTGGTGTTAGGATGTAGCTTCCTATACTATATAATGAGGAACCACCTATTCAGATCTCAGTAGATCATGCTCTCGGGGTCCAAGACAAATATGCTCAAACCTTCATTTCCTGTTATCATCACCCTTAAGACTGAATACAGAGATGTTCAAAGCAATTATGCAGTTCTCAGTAACTTCTTCAAAACAAATCAGAGAACAATAGCTCATTTTAGTTACTTCATCATGAAAGATTAAAATGAAAAAAATCTATAATATTAATATTAAAGAGGCACTTTCTATCATCAATGATATCACAGAAAAGCAAATTCTGGCTTTGAAGTGTTTACTTTTAAGATAGTCTGAAATTGCAAGCCATTAATACACAGATTTCCAACTGAGTGACCACTCATCTTTTGCTGCCAACATTTCTCCTTTGTTTTGTTGAGAAAGCAAACAAAAAAACCCCAGGATATCCCAGGAGCAACACAAAACAAGGGAGCACACTACATATACTTTCGCAGTTCTAGTCATTTTGAGACATACACATCATTTTATTCATAGTACACTATCATATACTGATATGAAATGAAATGAAGACCAATTGCTAACAAAATCATACAGTGTCTGCTTTGAGAAAAATATAATGAAACTCTTGAAATATCCTCACGGTGGCTCCTCAGAGATCCAACTCTAGCTACTATGAATTTTGTATTTCAGGAGAGTAGTGTTGAATGTAGAAGAGTTGGTGTCAGATAAGGTTGAATGGTGCTTGCTGCACAGACACCCTTACTGCAGGCATATTGTCCCTACCAGAAACCATGCGAAACTTCTGAGTTCCTTTACATCCTGTTATGTCTAAGTTTCCAGGTAGCATAAAAACATTAATTTGGCATCTGCCTGTCAAGAAACTTCTCCACACCGGACAAGCCACAGTAACTAATGTAGCTGACATCCTTGAGATGATCAGCACATCCAATATTCAATCTGAAGACCATATGCAGTCTCTCATGTCTAGAGAAAGCAGTTTGTCTACTGTATTAAAAGCAAGCGTGACTGGGAATACATCAGGCACATACCCAAGACTCATCCCAAACAGCTTCCGTTCCCAGTTTAAACCCTTGCTCCTCATTCAATGTTAAGCAACAGTTAAAACCGGTACTACAGCTCAGTAATATCTGAATTTGAGACAATGCAGATGCCAAAACAGAACTCAAAGCACAGCTGTGAATTATCTAGAAATACAGAAGAACTGTGCACATCTCTCCAGATGTGGCTTCATCAGTGCTGCATAAAAGAAAACTCACTTCCCTCCACCTCACGGTGCAGCCCAGGAAGCTGTTGGGTCTTCTCTGACCTGCGTGTACACTGATGGTTCATGGTCAACTTGTCCACCAGGAGCCCCAACTCATTCTCTGCAAAACTGCTTTCCTGCCAGTTGACCCCAGCATGTACTGGTGCAAGAGGTTATTCCAACCTCTAATTTAGCATTTTGCCTTCCTTGAACTTCACAAGGTTCCTGTCAGCACCTTCTCCAAACTGTTAACGCATCTCTGAAGAGCAGCACAGTCCTCTGCAAATTTGCTGAGTGTAATTCTGTCCCATCAACCAGATCGCAAATGAAGATGTTAAACAGTATAGGACACAGTACTGATCCCTAGGGTACGCTGCTAGTGCCTGACGTACAGCTGGACTTCATGCTGCTGACCACAACCCTTTGATGGAAGCAGTTCTGCCAGTTTTCAGGACACATCACTATCTATTAATCTAATCAATACTTCCAGAGCTTGTCTGTAAGTACATTATAGAAGACTATCAAAGTTCTCTCTAAGTCATTGCTTCATCCACCAGAGTCTCCTCATCGTAGAAGGCTATCAGGCTTGTAAAGCATATTTTCTTCATAAAGTGATGCTGACTACTCTGAATCGCATTATTTTCTTCTTATGTTTGGAAATTATTTCCAGGAGAATGTGCTGCATCAATTTCCCAGGGGCTGAAGTGAGGCTGACTGGTCTATAGTTTCCCAGATCACCCTTCTTAAAGGCAGGAATGGGATTCACATTCCCCCAGTCCTCAGGAACCTCTCCTCATCACCATAACCTTTCAGAGATAATTATTAGAGACTTTAAATCTCCTACAACTAGTACAAAGGCAGAATTCTTAATGTAGGTGATAGGCAGATGCCATGACAAAATGGATCAGTACAAACTGCTTCACTCTTCAGTGAACAAATACGCTAGTGTTTACATACCAGTTATGAAGTCCATGTCAGCTGTTTATCAGCATTCGATCACTCTTCCATCTCTGAGTCCAGAATGAATAAAAGGAAAAGTCAGGGTAGAACTATCCTGAGACCAATAATAAGGTGCCACAAAATACCACATTAACATGGTCACGAGCAAGCTCTGCTTCTCTGTAATTAGCACAGCTTGTGCACTAACTCAGTAAAAGTGGTATCCAAAACAAGCCAGCTAGTAGCTGGTAACACAGGTAGTGAAGCTTGGAACAAAGCTCATGAATACAGCAGACTGAATGATGTTAGGGAAAGGTGCTCAACTGTGAAACAATGTACTGCAAGAAGAGTTCGGGAAAAAGAAAGAAAATAAAACAAAATTATAAGTCTAACCATCTGTCTACAAAAAAAGAACAATCTCTACCATGAATAAAGGAGATAATGCACTCTGCTGTAGCCACAAACTTCTCTCCTGAAAACTATTGTTTATAAACTGGAATTTCTCTTAGGAAATTTCTCTGTAGGAAAAAACATTGGCATTGACTTTGTATTTACCCTTTTGAAGTCTAAGTGGTTTGTTAACTACACATGACTTACTGATTGTAATTTGAAAACCTACAGGAGCAAGTCATGCTTTGAGCAGCTACTAGAATGGAAATGTATACAAACATTTCTCCTTCATTTTCCTGCTCTGAGACTGCTTGCTTCTCTTTGCTTGAAGCAAATTAGGGAAGGATTGGAAAGAAATTATTACTGGTACCACAACACAAGGCTTGAAGAAAATCTATCTGTCCAGTTTTCTCTCTTAATACATGAGGAAGCAAGAGCAACAGACTCATGCTCACAAATGATTTTAATACCATTTCTTACATGCTCTGTTAATACAGTAGCATTAATGCTGTAGTAAACGATTGGGAGCAGAATATTCACTGACACTTCATACAGCCTCATTATTCTTGCAAAAGTAAGTTCTGGCTTTGTTCCTTAAACTTCTCATGAAGAAGGGACCTGATACAGTTTACTTCCCCATCCTTTTATGCCCTTCAAATGATTTTTTTTTTTGTTTTTTTAAAAAGAAGGGACAGTTCAGTAATGACATCTTCTGTTCCCAGAGAGAAAAAGAGACAGAGAAAGAGACAGAGAAACATAAATCCCATTGATCTTGCATAACATAAACCATGTAAAACACGTTGTCACCTGCTTGGGAAAATGTCATAAGAAGTCAAGCAAAAGTTAGTTTTATACCACCCCATGCACTGAGGGCAGTATGACAAGAGACAAGTATTTGCTTAAGTAACATGGAAAGGGCTACATGTTCTAAAACAGAGTACATAAGCACCAGGATCCTTATCCTGTACCTGATCTATTTTCATGCCTGTACCTGATCTATTTTCAATTTCACTACACTTGTTTTCCCTTCAGTAGCTGTATTAGCTACATTTTTGAACTTTTCAGCACAAGGACTAACCTGTGAGTGTGCTCTGTACAGCTTTGGTTCAACAGAGGAGGTGTGATCTAAGTTCACCTGCCAAAACATCACTGTAGTACAAAATAAAGAGCCACCACTATGTTTCATTAATTAGATGATTAATAAATTAACATTACAGTCTATTACTCCATCTGCATTCTTGCATACTATTTTCTAAACATGCCCTGGCAGAGAGCTGGTTACATGTCACTCTGCACAGGCAGAGACAGCTGAAGCGTAGTCCAAACTGTGGTTCACGTGTTTGTCCCTGCTCACAAAAGGTCAAAGAGTCACTCAGAGGCACTGCGCTCAGTCTGTATTTCATGGTGAGAAGCATTGAGACTTTTACAGCTAGCTTCAAGGTTCCCTTCTAACTTAGGTGTGCAGCCTAGTTTCCTTAAAAAATTAGCCTACAGAACTTCAGTATCAGTATTCAGTATCACTTCCACTCAGACACTGAAAAGTTAGGCTTCATATAAGTAGAACTGTAAAGAAAATGTGAAACAAGAGCTGCAAACAGGATGACTGAAGGAGTTTTCTGGGGCTTGTACCACAAGCTAGCCTGCATCTACAAGTAGCAGCTTCAGCCACTAGGTAACACCTTGCACCATGAAATTATTATTTCCGCTCTAAAGTAGTATGCTAAACATATTAACACATACACACTTGTTAATAAGTCATAAAACTCACATCCTGACAAGGGACCAGGAGAGATCCCAGATTTAAAATACCTTTTTTTTTTCAAAGGAAAAAAAAAATACCTTTTTTGTTCAAAGGAAAAAAAAAAGGGGGGAAAAGAGAAAGAGGGAAAAAATGGCAGTAGCAAAATTTACAAGGCCATCAAAACTTCTGATACTCTATTTAAGCCACCAATGACTGTTTCAAGACAAATGAACTAAAAATTTTCATAAAAGAGGAAGCCTGCCTGACAGAAATAAATAACTAACTGAGAGGCAGTACTGCTTTATATGCCCATTATGTTTGGGGTAACATCTGAATGTCATATTTAGCTATTATTAAAATCTCTGCATATGTCTTCAAACTTCAAAAGTCTGGTGTGTATAAATAGTCAGATCTTAAATTACAAGTCCCTTTTTATTCTTCTCTTCTAGACATATAAGAAAAAGTGAAGATTAAAATACCAGAAACATTATGCAATGTTCTATAAATTCATTCAGCAGCGTAAGTCACTTTTTGGAAGAAACTCTAAAATGATTCATGTGCAAAGAAGAAAAGGCTTTGTGCTGGCCTTCCTTTCTCTGACCGCTCCTGTGAAATGCAGATGTATAGCTGTGCTTCAAAAATACACTTTATATCTAACTCTGTCAAGAAAACTACTGTAATTTGCATATTTAAGGGAATGAAATACAAACCTCAAATTATTTTAGCTATCCTCAAACTTCATTGAAGCAGTAGAGAATTTATCAGTGATGTTGCCTTCTTTAGCTGATCCAAACCCATGCATCTCAACTATCATCCCAGCAGGTAAGGTTCCTGATGAATTACACAAACAAGCTGAGGTGCTATAACTACCACTTATTGCTGAGGCTTATTTTCCTTCTGAACAGGTGCAGCTACTGAGCACCTGTATCTCATTTCTACCTTTCCCTATGTTCTCTCACCATGATACAGACCCTGAAGTATTTCTGTCTCTCTTAGACTATCTACTTAATGTATTTGTACAGTAACTCTTCCGTATTGTAGTCTTTCTCTGAGGGAAAAATACTTTTGCTTCAAAAAAGTAAACAAATTCACCTAATCCAAGTTTCCCATGACTAACACACTTCCTAACAATAAGAAGGGTAATTTATAGAGTTTAAATTGACTCATTTTTATTGTACTTCTTCTAGTCAAATAACAATATCCTACATATTATGTGTGCATTCAACAAACCTACAGAAAAATGGGGTATTTCTAAATGTGTTCTCAGTATCCAGAGATTGTACTTCTACCTTCTAAAGTCCAACAGCTTATTCCAAACATGAAGACTAAACTACATCACTGAAATGTCAAACTCGTTAACCTTTGTAACATGACAGCATCCTAACACACACAACACAGGTAAGCATGAAAGAAAACTGGAATCAAAACCAGAACAAACTACTATCACCTTGAATGTGCACAGATGAGAAGACCTGGCACCTACTTCTCTAGAGACAAATACTTCAAGAGTCTATATACAGTAAGGATTTACCTGAATCCTTCTAGTCCACTGTGTAGGAGTAATGTATTTTAGAAGGTGTATCAACATGTAACGCACTTAGGGAAATACTTTTAATTTGTAACCTCAAGAGCAATCACTTTTTGTCCTTCCCATTCCCTCTTCAGTTTTTTTGTCCCATTCCTTCTGGCCAACTCAGTCTTTTGATACCAACCACTCGTTCTCTTTTATTAAGTAAAAATATTACATTATTACATAGTGCTACAAATTAATACAAAAACCAGCCAAACAAAAACAACTGCAAAGGCAATTTACATTGCAGTCTTTCAGTCCTTGACAAACAATTGCTGCTGCAAGTCTGTTCTGTCAATAGACCATCAGCAATCTGTCATGTGGGGACCTGAAATACTGTCATCACCACTCATCAAAAGCCAAGTAGTTCCTCACTGGATATTTTTAGCGGGGAGACCATGCTGACATGACAGTCTCAGACAGAACAATTCATCACAGTGTTGGTTTGAGGACTTTGGTGGACAGAATGATGATGCAGAGGAAAATCGAAATCCCCTTCACAGGCCAGTTCTGGTTTGAGTAAATATACATACAGATTTCAAACACAAAGAGGAAAAACAGATTTTTTTGAAGTGACTTCGCCCAGAAGAATTTCCAATCAATTGATGCCAGCACACTCTGGAGGTCAGAGACACCAGATATCAAAAATTCAAGATGTTCCAAAATCCTAAAATCAGGTGAAGAATATGTGGCATTTAGATAGCATTAAGCATTAAGTATAGTATGTTTCTCAAATACTAATGCTGAACTTAACAAAAATTTGTTTTAAATTTAAAAATCTTATTTTGGAAATCAAACTAAATTGTTTTACTCAGTCTAACTGTGCAGCAAAGTTGTAGCCATTCAAAGCTAAACTTAAGGCATAACATATGATCAAACTAGAATTTTGGGTCTATCACTCAAAAATTGTTGTCTTCTTTGCTCAGTTTAAGTCTTTTTGTACTAATAGACAGGAAATTGAAGAAATATTTATTACTCACTGTGAAGATTTCACATCTCTTGGAACAGACTGAAAAAAAGACCTATGCATGCACTGTATCTCCTAGACTTAGAGGTAGAAAAGTAAGTACTACAAAGGTGATTAATCTTGGCTATTTTTAATTAGAAGGTATTTACAGAATGAGAGCATTTAAGACAACTGATCAAAACTCAACCTTAAAAAGGCAAAGAAGAGATGTAAGGGTTAAGTTCTACATCGTATCATTGCATTTCATCTACATAAAAAAACTGCTGCACAGATCTACACTATATAAGGTGACACAGAATATAATGAATACTTGATTCTCTCTGAAATTAGAAGTATTATCCATCATTTAAGTGCTCATTATGACAATAAGCATTGAGAATTAAGTGAACAGATTCCCAGTGGAAGCATTCAGAGGCTAACAAACTCCCCTAATTTCACCAGAAACGCACACTTTGGTATTTGTTTTTATTGAAAAAAAACATGTAATGACACATAATTAAAAAAATATTTACCTGAGAGTAATAAAACAATTGCTTAACAGAACAATGTATGAGGCTTCTCAGATATAATATGGTTTCTATTCAATGTTCTCATTTATATGAAAAAGATTCCTTGGTATCATGATTCTGTTTTTAATGCCTGTTTTAAAACTTGCAATTCTAAATATTCCCCTTTGATTAGACACGCATATTTCCAATTAAGCTCAACTCATCAAAGTCGCCCAAGACTCTTGAGGCTTTGTGCTATACTTGTTCTTGGTAAACACAATAGAAGTCAGAAGGAGAAAATGAGTGCAATAAGCTGCCATGCTGGTCAGAAACACCTTCAACAAAAAACAATCTACAAAACATCATAGTTACACAGGAGTAAAGGAGGAAATAGTGTTGCGTATCTCACATACATTCAACTACAGGACGCTGTATGTCATCAGTAAAATAAAAGCATGTGTAGTAGTTAACCCTTAATAAGGTCTAAGCTGGATTGCAAACACTATTTGTTCCACAGAGTAAATCAGACTTTTCCTTTTGAAAATCATGTAGACAGAGCTGAGAGGTACTTGGGAATTAACTTGATCTCTAAGCAGCACTTCCAACTTTGTTACTCAAAATCCTTCTGTTAGGCATTAATGCTATGATCACGGTTCAATGGCAGAAATACAGAAAACAAGTCAGTGGCCTTTCGTTGGTTTAATGACAGTAACCATTTTGAGAATGCATTAGGCCTTCTGTATTACTGGCACTTATAAAGAAGAGATGTCCTATCACACTTCCAGTTTTCCCCCTGTACTACCAGATGACACACATCAGCACAGCAGTGGAAATCCACGTGTAAAGTCACATTACTCCTGTGACTTAAGATTCATCTGAAGTAAGAACAGGAAGAATTATGCAATTCATCAATTACTGTCAAACTTCTTTACTAAAGCACGAACTTTTTTTTTAATACTCAGTTTTTTGTTCTGTTCACTGTGTTTTTAAGCACAGTAGGTCAGCAGCTAGGCACTGAAGTGAAGGTTCAGATTACCATCGTGTGGTGATCAAGGATCTTCATCGGAAATATTTAGGAAGTGTCAAATATCACTATCTTGTTGAAACTTGTCAAAGTCCTCACAGACTGACCTAGATTTTTACTTTTAACAATTCACTAGATTATCCACTCTGTATTGAGCATCTACACTGTTCAGGACCCCAACTCCCACTTTCTGTGAGACATCACCTAGATCGCACAGAATCTCACTTTCAGAGGTATCATGCCACTTGGAAATGAGATGATGCCACTAGGCATGTTTCAAAGCTGTCCTGAAGCTGAGTTGTTAATAACTGTAAGTGAGAAAGAGATAATGTTAAGAATCATAGAATTGTTGGGTTGGAAAAGACCACAAGATCACAGAGTACAACCATAACCTAACATCTCCCTGTACACAACTGTTAGACCATGTCCCTAAGCACCCAGTCCAAACATCTTTTAAACAGCTCCAGGGATGGTTACTACACCACTTCACATGGCAGCCTGTTCCAATGCCCAATGACTTTGAGTGAAGAAATTTTTCCTAATATCCAGTCTAAACCTCTTCTGGTGCAACTGAAAGACATTTCCTCATGTCCTATCAATTTGTTACCTGGGAGAAGAAGCAGGCCCCCACCTCACTACAACCTCCTTTTAGGCAATTGTAGAGAGTGATAAGGTTTCCTCTCAGCCTGCTCTCCTCCAGGCTGAACAACCCCAGCTCCTTCAGTTGCTTCTCATAGGACTTGCATTCAAGACCCCTTACCAGCCTGGTTGCCCTTTTTAGGACACACTACAGCACCTCAATGTCCTTTTTCTGATGAGGGGCACCAAACTGAACACAGTATTAGAGATGCAGCCTCACCAGTGCCAAGTAAAGGGCCACAATCACTTCCCTGCTCCTGCTGGACACACCATTCCTGATACAGACCACAATGCTGTTGGCCTTCTTGGACACCTGAGCACACTGATGGCTCACATTAGCAAGATATCAATCAGCATCCCAAGGTCCTTTTCTGCTCTCCCTGAAGCCTGTAGTGCTCCAGGGGGGGTTTATGACCAAAGTGCAGGACCCAGCACATGGCCTTGTTGAACATCTTAGAGTTGGCCTCAGCCCATCAATCCAGGCTGTCCAGATCTCTTTGCAAAGCCTCCCTCACCTCCAGCAGATCAACACTCCCTCCCAGCTTGGTGTCATCTGCAAACTTATTGAGGGTACACTTAATCATTATGGTCATTGATAAAGATGTTAAATAGAGCCCACCCAAATACCAAGCCCTGAGGAATACCACTTATGACTGGGCACCAACTGGATTTAACTTCATTTACCACCGCTCTTTGAGTCCAGCTATCCAGCCAGTTTTAGAACCAGCAGAGAGGAAACAGTCTAGGAGGTTCCCAGACTGTGTGGAAGATAACTTCCTGACACAGCAGGTGAGTGAGCCAACTAGGGATGGTGCCCCTCCAGACCTGCTGTTTGTGAACAGAGGACTGGCAGGTGGCGTGATGATTGGAGGATGCCTGAGGCATAGTACAGTGATAGAGTTCTCCATTCTTGTAGAAGGATGGGGGTCAGCAGGATGTCCAGGAGATATCTGGGATATCTGCCCCCCACAAGAACAAGGGATAGCGATCATAAGATTTCTCCAAGTTGCTTACAGAATAATTCATCTGTCTTTTCATCCCAGCTGAGCAGCCTTTAACAGACTCCTGTAACAGACTTTCATGCATTCAAGTATCTGTTTATTCACAGAACTCAGCTCTTCTAAAAATTCTGGCATACAAGATAACGAGCAGGCTTTCTATGTCTAACCTTGAGCCACTTCAATTGTTGAAAACTTTTAAGCTCTTGTTTCCTTTGATAATCATTCTCTGACCTAGCTTTCTGCCTTCTCACTCTGTTTTTCACTGATTATGAACCTCCATATCCAATTCCATGCCACTTTTCGTGCCAAAAAAGAGCATGAAAAGGCTTTTGCCTTGCTGTATGCCAACAAAGTAAAGAAACAGTCAATCTCTTGGCAAGAAAAATGATTGTTTTAAACAAGCAAATTTGATGAAACAATGACAACCTGCTTTAAAAGAAATCGGATTCTACCTAGTCAAGTACAACATTAGGAAAAAACACCAGAATGCCAGGACTTGCTTCATATAGTCATACATGTCATCTTCAGAGCTGAAGTTATGATTCTTCACTCAGTTAAATCTAAAATAATACAAATATTTGGGGGGAAAAAAAAACAACAAAATGAAACAAAACTAAACCAAACACCAAACAAAACAAAACAAAACAAAACCCACAAACAAAAAAATCTACCACCTGTAGATCAGCTAAGATACCAGAAATGCCCACTCATGACTTTAAGTATTTTTGGTGGAAAACTATTTAAAAAATGGCAAGGTTCACATGTTCTCAACATCTGATGCATATTTTCTTACATTTCAGATACTCGTCTTCAAAAACTGTACAAGTACTCTCTTGGGAAGCACAAATTAAAATACAATACACTCCCTGGTAGTCACTGTCTTGCACTTAGAGTTACCTCTGAGACCTTTGCTAGCCAGCCTTCCAAAGTGCTGGTTGTGATGGAAAGCATATACTTTTAGGAGATGCAAGAGAAGTTTTAGTAATCCTAGTGGTGCTAAAAGGTACATCAAATTTCCAACATCACACTGAAACTTATTTCTAATTATTTCCCCAAACGTCTTAGTAATTTACAAGATACTAATCTGACATAAATGAATATGTAAGAGTTAAGTCTCATCCAGTAGTTTTAAAACAATTAAGAACTCCATCAGAATCCCTATTTACACTACCTAATTTCATTTGACTCCCTTCAAAAAATCAGACAAAGATATATTTTGTTGTTACTTACTTTAATAATAATTGACTGTGCTAGGACAGAAGAATGTACCTATGGCTAAAAAAAAACCATTTATGTTACAGTAAGGAGACAAATTTAAGCTTTACCATCATTTTCCAAAAGAAATTTTCTTGACCAAAATTAAATTGCTGTACTGTGAAGATTTTCAGCAGATGAAGAAATCAATTGCAAACTTTGCAAGAAAAGAAAAAAAAAATTAAAGTGGCAGAGGGGGGAGATAAAAGAAAAAGGCTGGGGAAATGCAAAATCATTGCCTAGAGAACCTTTTATGAAAGGTCCTTTGGCTACGAGATATTCTTGATTTCACATGTTACTACTTAGAGTGGACTCTGCATTCTTGCAGCTCCTCAAAATGAATACAAACAAGTGGAAATTTAAATTTTGTTTTACAGTAGAACTATTATGGATAATGCAGGAAACCATAATATGTAACATGGTTATTTTACATATGAATTTTTAAACGTTACTACTTTTTATTAAGTCTGAGAAGTACAAGTTTACAAGTTCCATTACATGCCTGGGGTTTTCCCCCAGACACTTCAGTAAAATAGGCAGTGGCCAAAAGGACAAGATCATACACACTCTTCCACGCTTTATGTCTCTTGAAGTTATTACTTATTACTGTAATTGAATTTTCTAAAACAACAGGCAGATGAAGAGCCAGTAGGATGCACTAAAAGTTAGTGTGCCATAAGCAATTCAAACAAATACTAAATACCTGCTCTCATAGATATGATGATGTTTCTTTGTTTTTTTAGTTTTACACTAAACTGGCAACTAATAAAAAGTCATTTATCATGGCTATCAGTTTATATATAAGCAGATACCATATTTTCTTTTAATTTGATTGAGTTTATCATTTTGTTCAGCATACTTACAGAGAATCTGGTCAAGTAATCTGCTTTTACAAAAAAAAAAAAAAAAAAAAAAGCATTCATGATACCATCCCTAGTGGGTGGAAGAAATTGTTTCTATGCATTCAGACTTCATTCCAAGTGAGCTTAACTGTGGAAGAGCCATTAGCCAAAGGGTCATTCTGCAGTGCGTGAGGATTGCATACTTCTCCTGCATGGAGACTTCCTACTGACATACGAGAAATAACTTTTCGCATCATGCCCCCATCAAAAACAAAAACAAAAGGGAAAAGGCAAGAATGATGTTTTTAGAGGTGTAATAAGTTTTATCAGGGAAAAGAAGCAAAGCAAAACACAAAACATACAAAAACCAAAACAACTGGTTCTTTAAAAGCAAAAGTGTTTTAGTTCTGTTTAAGAGTTGTTCTGTCATTTAAAAAATGAATGTATCATATTTTAATATGCTATCTCCGTTAAGGTTTATTGCATACTTCTATGTTATTAATAATTAGACTACTAAATTTAATATTGTGCAGTTAAATAAGCATAAAAAATGCATCCAGTAATAAGACCTTACTGAGACCTTCAAAAGGGAGAACAGTTAATTTAATTTTTGTCAAACTTCAGCTGTAACCTGGAATACCAAACTCTTCATGACTTACAGGCCCAATCAATAAGCATCAAAACCACAGGTCCTTGTTCAGGTAAAGAGTACTGCAATAATGTATTTTCCTTATCATGCTGATACTCCTGAAAATAACTGCTTCTAGGAATTTCTGGAACGTATATTTGAAATCCAAACAAAGATATGCTGGAATTTCCACAAGTGATAAGTCCTAAAAATCCTATCAAGCTGAGCCATGACATAGAAAATATATCTGAAATTTAGTCCAAAATTTAACACTCATGAGTTCTGCTGATTCTGTTACCTGCTCCATCTCCATGCCCTACCTAAAAATGCATTTCTTAAGACCCTTAAAATACGATACTCTGGCACTTCCTTTGTAGCACAAGTTGATTTTACACCTCTTGAGAAACAAATACTTAACATCAAACTGCAGTCATTAAATTGAAACCATCCATCAGTAAGAGCAAATTATGCAAATCAGAATTATGCAAACACCTTTTCGTTTAGTTGCTACTATTTCTATTTTGTTCAGCTGTCTCTCAGAGTTCATTACACAACAACGAAACTATTGGTAGTGTTATTCAAAAAAACAGTAAAACTCACAAACTTATTTCACTGATGAGCTGTTTATCACTTATCTGTTAAGGTACCTGACAAGCAGAACTCAAGCACCACTGCTCGAGTTCCTTTCCAACAGCACCTTTCTTGCAATTCATGAAAAGTCATGCAATTGGCATTCATGAATACTTTGCTTTCCACCAGCAGACTGGAGGGGTAGATATTTCCTTTGGTATGTATATTCAGCAGAGCCCGCTACTCTGTTTTTTCAAGCCTCTTATATAACAGACTGCAAAAACCATCTCTGAACAATGTGATGAAGATGTGATCTCCTGTTTCAGTACTATGACATTCAAAATAATCACATTCAAGGCAGTCCCAAGCCATTAATCAACTTCATACTAATGAGAATGATCTATCAAGTTCTCTACAGTTTTGCAAGATGCAAACCGATAGTGTCAAGACTCCCGAAGGGGTAAGTCATTCACTAAGAAGAAACAGCTTCACCCACTTGGCTTAGAATTAGCCTTACAAGGGTATTTGATCATCACAGAATGTTCAAGTTTGGGTTATATATGTAACTGACTTCCTAGGCAGTTGGGGTTTAGGGTTGAGGTTCCTCCCCAGATAACCTGTACAAATATGCTCACAAAACCCTCAAAGCCATTTGAGTCTTAGAGGCCCATGAGTAGTATATGCAGCAGCTTTCTCTGGAGACCTGCACCTAACTGCCTCACACCATGTCATTTACAAACTGGCCAACTAATTCAGCTGTTTGAAAAACACCACCCAGCTTACAATGACTTAGATAATAAGTTCAATTTTTAAGACAGGATAAATAGATCCTTAAGTACATGACGAAAAAGACGTTCTTCCGTCTTTTGATTCTGCAAAAGCCCACAACACACTTACATAAACTTCACAGAATACTAGGCAGTCCTCTTGCTATCTTGAGGTATGTAAGTCTTGATGTACTCTATGGAGAGGTTTGCTATGAATCACAGCTTAGGCCAATTCTCTCACTTTACATACAGACTATCTACATAGACCATGCAAATGACTCTGCATTGTTAAGTTTTTATTTTATCTTCTTATTGCCATTAAAAAGGCATACATGTTTTAAGGAGCACAAATACGAGGTACTACGACCAAAAAAGTTAGCAGCTGGGCTAATAAATAGGCCTATGAACTTCTGAATGTTTTTTGTATGTTTTGGATATTTTTCCATAATTCATAAGGCTAATCATAACACCCTGACTCTGAAAACAAAGCACCCTAACAAAGTATGAAAAAGAAAACGTCTCTGCACAAGATAGTGTACTCCAGTCTTTCATGTATTCGTGCCTCCAATCCCTCCAGGGGATAATTAACATGATTTCTAAAATTATCTCCAGGTTGGGTTGTTTTTTTTATTATTATTATTTATCTCCAAGATCCCCGGTCAGATGAATTTTTTTATTACATGTACTGCCTGTACTGCTGCTGCACCTCCTCTGTGGTGACTTGATTCAGCTGAAGCTACGCTTTGTCGGATCGATGCAAGCACATTACACACAATAATAAGAGTAAGGGAAGGGAAAGAAAAGCATCTTCGCTTTCAGCCATTAAATATAGATCAACGAAACATCGCAGTGCACATCGCAGCTCCGCTCCCCTCCCCACCCCTCCTCCGCCGGCTCCTCGAGCGCAGGATTTCGCAGACGGTGGCTTCAAAGGAAGAACTGCCACCCCCCCGCACACAGGCAGAAGAACAGCAGCAGGGACCCACAGACAAGACACACGGACACACGCAGCAGCAATCGTTCGGAGCCGCCCCGAGGCCCGGGCCATCGCGCGGCATTACCCGCCCGGGCTCCGCGTACGGCGGGGCGCTGCCTGCGCCCGCGGAACGCTGCCTGCGCCCGAGGAACGCCGCAGCTCCGCAGCCCTTCTTCTTCTTCCTCCTCCTTCCCGGCCCATGACTTCACTGCCCTAACGAGTACATTAGTGCAGGGCGTCGGGAGACACGGTGCCGCGGATGCCCTACATAAGCAACGACTAACGTAGAAAGAAAGGAAGGGGGGCGGTGGCGCGGGAGGAAGAAACGAGGAAAAATAACGCACTCCGTTACCTCTCCGCTGAAAGCACAAACACAGCTCCCAGCAGCCCAACCCAGCCCAGCTGCCTTGCCGAGAGGAGCAGTGCAGGAGCCCGCACCAACAAGAAATATCACGCAAGCAGAAAGGGAGGAGGGGACGACGGACCTGGCACCATTACGATATCTGTCGTACTCACCGATCGCCGCCGATTCAGTCTCCTTTCTCCCAAACATATACCAAAATCCAACAGCAAATCCTCAGTCCGTTAGGCAAGGATGTAAGATGTGGGGGCAAGAGGGGGGCAAGCGGTGGCCCCGGGCTTCACCGCAAGGTCCTGACCTTGCCCAGCTGCAGCATCTTCGGCTTGCCGCCCCCCCCACCCCCCTCCCCCCCCAGGGCGTACGCGTGTTCCCGTGTGCGCCCGTGTCCCCCCGTGTCCGTGCGAACGTGCTGATCCGACTCCGAAGGGTTCCGCCGTAGGACAACAGCCCGCTGACTGCCAGACCGAGGAGGGCTCAGCATCCACTGGCACACCGCTCGGACGAGGTACGGAGCTGCTGCGGCGGCGGCGCCGTAGCGCAGCGCGCCTGGCGGGCGCACCGGCCGCGGGATGTGGCCGAAGGAGACACAGCCGCCGCCGCAGCATCTGCCGCCGCGCTCCCTCCCGCCCTGCCTCCTTCTCTTCCCCGCCTGCCTCCGCCCCTCCCTCTCCCGTCCCCTCCCCAGCAGGAGCGCGCCCGCCGCGGCCGAGCAGCCGACTCGGGGGGAGGGAGCCGGGCGGCTCTGTTACCGCCGAGGCGCTGCCGCCGCCTGCGCCGGGTGGGGCCGGCCCGCGTCCCGCTGCCTCGCTTCGCGCGAAGCAGCGGCCTTGGTGCGGAGGAGCGCGTCCTCCTGTTGCCCCTGTCAGCCGCGGCCGAGAAGCTCTGGTTTCCTGGGGAAGGGAGATGCAGGGCGGCGGGCAGAGGGCGCAGGTGTAGGATGGCGCTCCGGGGCGGGGGGAACTGGGCTAGTGGGGAGCAGCCCTTCGGCAGGGACAGCGGCTCCCGCAGTTCTGGGTTGGGTGTTGGAAACTCGAGGTCTGCCAGCCAAAAAGGTAAAAGCAACAGGGAAACTACAGCTTATTCCCCTGCTCGGTTCTCCATCAGTTCTCTCTCCCCATCCTTGGGAAATCTAGGTAGAAAAATCGACCATGTTGTCATCAGACTTATTTGGAGCAAAGAGGGTAAGGAATATGGAAGGTGGTGTTTACTCCTGTGTACGCTTAACCCTTTACTGAGAAACTTGTGTAAAATGCAATTGCAGCACTCACCTGAAAGTTGCCATTCCATCAGTCCTTTTAACTTGCCGCGCAGTTTTATTATGAGGAAAAACACCGATTTCTTTTGGTGTTGCCAGGGGTAATTGCTGCTAAATCACGGTCGCAGCAAGTTGAGTATCAACGTAGCGATCGGGGAACCCATCTACTCGGCTAAGACGTCAGGGCAACGCCTACAGTCGGTTACTTGCCCGCCTGAACCCGTGCCCTCCACGACACCGGCTTCGCAGGGACCAAACCGCATCTCCTCCAGCCGTACGGGGCGGCTGGCGGCTCCCGCCGTAAGCGGGGCGAGCGAACCTGGGCGCCGGTGCTCTCATCCTCCCCGATAGTCTCGCCGAGTCCGTTCTACTACCAGTCCGCCGCACAGTTGGCTGAATAAATCATAGCAGGAGCTTTATTAACGGCTGGATTTGAAAGATGTATCTGTAGGCGGATTTTGGCGATTCGATAGTGGTAAGGATCGCCGCCGCGGTGGGGTTGCAGAGTGACTCGCTGCTGCCACCTTTCGCTTTGCGTTTTCGCAGCTTTCGCAACATTCGGGCTTCGCTAAGGGTTGATGTGGTTACCCCTCTTTTCGTTTCACTAGAAGGGCAGAGAATGCGTCTCGCGTTCATTACATTCGTGTTGCTGTGTCCAGCGCCAGAAAGAAGACTTCATTTTACTATTGCTGTTTAACTGGGGCAACATTAAATGAAGAATTCTGTATGCTCTGCCCTGATATCAGTTTGTTTATCAAGCTATCTCTAGCCTCACAATACACATGCTTGTTTTCATCTCCTCAAAGATGCACCACAGGAAGAGAAAAGTAGTATTCAGAGGAGCCTACTTAAGCAACTCAAGAATATATTCAACTTTAAATAATTAAACAAATCTGTAGTAATTAAGAGGTTGCCCATCTGAATCTTTTCCTCATCTGATGAAAGAAGAAAAGTTGCCTTCTCTGTCTTTATCCAAACTTCTCAACAGTGGTATCATACCTGCCCTTGCATTCCAAGGCTGGAAAAATGAAAACGTGGAAGAATAAAAATTACCTGCATAGTAGCCTAGCCCACTGTTTGACAATTAAGGCCCTTTCCTGGGAAGCAGGCTGCTCTTCCAGTCTCAAACTCCTAATCAGACATGCCAGTTGGATCTCTCATTGCTTGACAAATGTTCTAATTCCAAAGTATTGCAGAGTAAAGAGACACCCATCAGCAGCTACCCTTTCACAGGGAGAGAGAGAAAAAAAAAGAAAAAAAAACTAGCTTATCATCTACATATGGATGAAAAACATGTCTATCAAGTGCAAGACTTGGGTATGGGATTCCGAGTCTGAGACAGGCATCAAATTCCAGACTGAAAGTAGTAGAGGTAGATACCTAGAGTCATTATCTTACTATTAAGCCTCAAGATGTACTTGATAATAGAATTACTAGGTGTCATAGTATCCTACTATAACAATCCACTGCAGCATCATGTGATCCAGTTTTTGTAGCCCAACCTTTTCTCTTCAGAAAGACCTTTCTGTCAACAAAGGGAGAAGATACAGAAAGACTAGAAACAGTCTGTGTCCTCCTTTCCTTCCTTATGAAATACAGCCATGTAATAGGAGCATTTCATGACCCTGGGAATTGTATACATCTGGCCTAATTGTAGGATAAGCAGTGTGCCAGTGAAGAATGCACCTAAGACACTTGATTCTCCCCATCTGTAAAGGTTACCCAGATACTTATATTTGTGTGTAAGTACTAGTCTGGAATCTGTGGTACCTGGAAGTTTAAACATAGTAGTACTGAAAACATACAGCAATGAGAGCCCTCTGTAGGTGAAGCAAGGGCTGGAGTCTGAAGAGTTTTGAAGGAATCTGTGAGGTGCCTGAAGATACCCGCTTTTCTTTCACAAGATTTCCTCCTTTCCCATCACTATCTTACCTGGTAGGGCATTTGCCTTAAAACATCACAGTATTCACAGAGCCACTCCTTCTCCTACGGCTTATCTTCCCTGATTTTTCCTGCATCACCTTTCAACATTCCCTTACACCAGGGAAAGTCAGACTGAGCCCTATTTAAGGATGTAGAGGAGTGGGACCAGGGAACTGAACCAGATCTCCAGAAATGGCTTTTTGCTCCTGTTGCTGCTGTCATGGAGGAAGGATGAGGAGGAACAACGTTAGGTGAGGAGGTAAAAAGGAGTGGAACTGATTTCTGTAAGAGGTTGCCTCCTCTATAATAGGTATTGTCTGCCTACTTCGTTCTCAGTGACTAAGCCTCTTGTTCTGACAAGCCAAAAGCAGGGACAGGTGGAGGTTGCTCACATTTTTGATCAGTCCCAGCCTTCTCAGACATAGACAGTATGTTGTTTTAGGCTGGTCTGTGCCTGGGAGTGCTGTATCTACCCTGATCTTAGTTAACTTCCTTGAGGGTTTGTAGTTAGACAAAGACTCTAAAATATGGGATACCTAGACATAAGCAATAATTGTGTTTGCATGTTCTGTCTTAATGTGTTTAATTTTGCTTTAATCCTTCTTGTAACAGAGCTTGAGCATTCATTTTCTGAATTTTTTGACAGAAGAGAAAGCGTTTTATGGCTAGTTTGACTTGTTTACTTTTAGATCATGTTTAGAATTAAATGTATGCTTCATAAGAAGATTACTGTGATCCTCTGTCTTGATTAGGGTCCAGTACTGTCCTTTGTCATGCTGAAATCAATGGGAACTGTCCATCATAAGAATGTAGCTGAAGTAGAACTAGCACCATGAAACGGATTAATGTTTCAGGCAATCAGTCTGGAATAAAATCAGGGAATATGTTTTTTACCCTTTTTATTAAACTGAAAAATCAGCTTATCATAATTAGTTTTTCAAGTTCAGAGCAATATTTTAAAGAAGTTAGTGCAATTACTGTCTTATCACTTCCTAAGAATTATTTAAAGGTGGAATTGTTAAAAGAATTTGACAACGTCCATTGAACTATATTTCAGATAAAAAAGAAGAGCATATTTCTTGAGACATTTACTATGGTGTCTTGAAACCAAAGTGAGAATGAATTTAAATAACTGATTGAAATTTCTTCTCTCTTATTTGACTATGCTATTATCTTTAATAATTAAAGTCAGCATTGAATTCTATTAATATTTGAGTTTCCATTTGTGGCATATACATAAATGTTTCACTGTACAGGAAGACACTGTGTAATATTCCTTGCATCCACACCTGGAATTTCTTGAGTATGCTCCTGGTGTGTTCACAGTAGTTCCCCTACCAGTGGCACCAAGGCTGAAGTCACAGATGGTTGCCCTTTAGAGAGCACTATTGGTAACATAGACCCAAGGTCCTCTAGCATGCCCTGTATGTACTGAGGCTCAGCACCTACTGTGAGCTTTAGTGCCAATGGCAACATAGACTCCTGCAACCTTAATAGATCTCAGCAAACTGAATCCTAGCTTTCCCTCTTTGCACTGTGCCAGTGAATAACATAGATATTCCTTGTTGGAAAAAGGAGGTTTCAACCAGCTGAGCTAAGAACCAATGCTACTTCATTTCCTTTCTTTACTTAGATGAATTCTTCTGTATTTCGTATTTGTGAAGCAGATACATGATTGTCTCACATTTTGACCTGGTAATTCCATGTCAGACCCCAGAATTAACCTGTCTCAAAAATGTTGCACTGTGTCAGATGTGTGGTTCGTGCATGTTAACCAATCTTACCACATTTCCTGCAGGATATCCTACATGATTTGTACTAGAGAGAGATCTGTTTCCCATCATCCCATAGTTTTCAGTAAAAATCTTACTGAAAGATGAACTAACTTGTTTAGATCTAAAGAATAATTTTCAGCAATGAAGGAGCATCAACTACGACAGTCTAGATGCACCTAAGAGCAGAATGGATGAGTGTACATAGCTATAATGCTAAATTTTCCATGTGAAAGTTTTCAACACAGTGGTTTTCTACTTGGAAGATTACGTTTTCACAATGGTATAATGAAAAAAAAAAGTGAAATAACCTTTAATCAATTATAAATTTTCCAGCCTGGTACCTTTGTTAAAGATTGTCACTATCCTTCTATGTTCTTTGAGATGGTATTCAGCATGGCTTTTAAATATGTCAAGAAAATATGTGGAGCACATGGGGCAGGACATGTTTTCCCTCACTTTCTGTTCTGCTCTTGCTCTTTCCTTTTCAGAATAACAGCCGTTGAAGGAAAACTTCAATTTCTTAACTCTATGCTTTTTCAGCAGAAAAAGTAACTGTTTTCATCTAATCCTGTTACTAAATCTCTGTATTACTGCACATCTGCCCTCCCTTGTGCTATTTTTAACTTCATGGCAAACAGAAAGATATGTTTTATCAGCACCACCTGCTTAAATTAAGAAGGAACAGATAACTGAATTTAGCAGAGTCTTATCTTCCATGCAAGAAGAAAAAAATAGAATAAGATGTAAAGTAGTAAAATACTAGGAGGATGTTTCTAAGTCCTAATGTAAAGATTTTTAAAATTTATTTATTTTTTTATCATTGACTTATGAAAAATGTATTTATGCTAAATTCCTGTCCCTGTATCTCTGTCATCACCTGTTGGTTTTTTATTGTTATTGCCTACCACAGCCAGTTCTATCATCCTTCACATTTCTTTCCTTTGTGCTACTGAGCCCTGTACTACTTTCAGGTCAAGTTTCATTTTCAGTGCCCTGTTGATTCTATGCCATTCTCCTTTATCCTAAAAGACCACAGGGTCTTTTCATGCTTAATCTTAGGAACTGTGTTTTTCTTATCTGTTTATCATTGCATTCCTGTTTTTCTTATGCAGATGCAGGAAACTATAACAACTTACTCAGTAATGCATTTAGAGTTATCTCTCTGCTTCCCCTGAAAACATTTAGCCCATTGTCTAATCTTCAGTGGCTTAATGGAAAGATGGTGTATAATCAAAAGCTGAGAATACAAGATTATACATGGCTGCCTCTTTCCTTTCCTTCCCATCATTCTTGAACAGAAGCTATATAATATAGCTATTTCTTGAGAAATTTTGGGGTGTGCATGAAGGGCTGATGAGCCCAGTGTACTGTTTTACAGCAGTTCAACTCCTAATCTGTACTGGTGCATGTTGTTCCTCCCCAGGTGCAGGACTGTACACTTGTTGACCTTCATTGGGTTCCCCTTTGCCCAGCTCTCCAATCTGTCCAGATCTTGCTGAAGATATATCAGCCTTCCAGTGTATCAGCCATCCTCCCAGTTTCATATCATTAGCACCCTTGCTGGGGATACACTTTATCCCTTCATGCAGGTCATTGATGAAGATGTTTAATGCATTTCGGGTATCTACACATCCTTTACATTTCACACAGCTTTCACCTTCCACATATCTTTATAGTATTTATTCTGCCATGTTTGTGCAACTAGAGCTCATCTGCTTAATAAAACTGATCTGCAACCAAAAATTAACACCAGTCCTCCTGAAGTCATTTATTAACACGATTCTGAGGATATCATCACCCAATGTTCTTCTAAGCAATACAATGTGCTTTTTGCAGACTTGGAAGAGAGTGATAGCTACAGAAAACTACTTCATTTTTTTACACCATATTTTACTGTTAGAAATATACTGAGATTAAAACACCTCTGGTAACAACAGTTAACTAGCTGCTTGGGTTATACCATATTTTAACATAAAGACTCAACAATTACTCCAGTCCTGTGGGCTGAATCTTTTATTGCTGCTTTGACAACTTTTCTAAAGCAGCAACTGAGAGAGTCTGCATATTCTTCAGAGAACTCCTAGTGTTCAGCAGAACCCCTGAAACCTAGAATATTTTAGTTGAAGCACTCTACATTTCCGAGAGTATCTTCTTAATTTGTTTCTTAGCAATTTCACTGCTGTAGTGCCTTGTGTGAGAAGAAGTTGCACAAGAGACTACATTTCTCTGACAGAAAGGACACTTGTTGAACGCAAACTGTTATGTGAAGCAAAAAACAAAGCAACTGAACAATTTTATCTTGGTTTTGATTGGTTAAAAAAAAATATCTGCTGTAGAGTCTGTCAAGATATGCCATAGATTCCAACCCCATCCCTGAGGCAGTTTATCCTTGTTCGTTGTTTCTCTGTGTGACATTAGCCAGACCTTTATCTTGAGGCAATCAGGTTTTTTTAATAAATCAAGAGCTGAAAGCAGTCAAAGAATGGGCAGGTGGGATTTAAAGTAATTTTGTCTTTTCCAAGAGTTACAGCAGAAAGGCAGAGACTTTGTTAGATACAGGAAAATACACCAATGAATAAAAATGGTTTCTGAATGAAGTGATATATACTTTTTCAGCCTACAAACCTTAAAAACTTCTGTGGAAAGGACCAGTACTGCATCTTATGTAGCACAGCACAAAAAGAAGTACATATTTTCTTAGAAATTGGTGATGATTTTGTTCATCATGGATTTCTAAGAGTCTATAAATTGAAGTAATTTTCTTCTGAAGTCAATCCCCATGTGCTGAGACAGCCAGCCAATCTAGAGGGCAAGACATCCATCAGGTCTTCTGTAGCTCCACATTGAAAAACCCAGGAAAGGAACAATTTTTCTGGAGGCAATAGTTTAAAAGGTATGTATCTTTTGCTCAGGTTCACAATCCTGATAAAAAAGCATTATTGTCCAGATAACTATTGTTTTCTGGCATTATTTTCCCATACAGTAGATCTTATCCTTTCCTCAAGTGTATCTAAACCCATTAAATATCACAAGTTAGATCTTACCTTGCCTAAAATATTCAGTGTATACAGTCGATATTAAATTTTAGCCTCCCTTCCTGGTATAGGGAGAACAGGACTATATAAGAGTGGCATGATGTGGACATGTGGATGGTTTATAAATGTGCCATGTTTTGAAAATGATCCTCTGAGAGTAACCTTTTTATGCTCACGTTGTTTATCTCTTCCCACAGGACTGATTTCTAACAGATTGCTGTTCACCTTTTACTTGCACAACAGCACACTACATTTCTCTGAATTTCATGTTTGTCAGATCATTTCTGCAATTTGTCAAAGTAATTTGGACTTCTAATGTTATGTTTTCAGCATACTTATTTTCCAACAACTTGCTTTTTACTTTAGTATCAAATTCATTAATGACAAGATTTAAGTAAAACCAGATTCTGAGTAGGCCTCTTCTACTGTGGACAGTAATTCATTGATATTTACCCTTATGATTACAGTTTCCCAACAAGATTTACACCTATGCTGTAGCAGATTTTACCCAAACCATCCTGTAGTAAATTTTGTCTAGATCACATCTCCTTAACCTGCTTTCCAGAGTAGTTTTATTATTGTCATAATATGAAACATGTTTCTATGTTCCCCTGTTGCCATTCTATCCACAAGTCTCATTACCCCACTGCAGAATAGAATTATGTTGGTTTGACACATTTAAGTTTTTTCCAATCCCCATTAGCTCAGTAGAGATCAGGGATGAGGAAAAGGCTGAGGTAATCAATACCTTCTTTGTCTCAGTCTTTAGTAGCAAGACAAGTTGTTTGCTGCATACCCAACCTCTTGAGCTAGAACACAGGGATGGGTAGCTGCATGAAGCACCCATAATTCAAGAGGACATGGTTAGTGACCTGCTGCACCACTTAGACACACACATCTGTGGTTCCAGATGTCATACAACTGAGGATACTGAGGGAGCTGATGGAAGTGCTCTCCAAGCCACTTTCCATCGTTTACCAGCAGTGCTGGGTAACCAAGTAGGTCACAGCTGACTGGAAATTGGAATGTGATAACCACCCATCTACAAGAAGGACTGGAAGGAGGATCTGGGGAACTACAGACCTCTCAGTTTGACCACAGTAGCAGGAAACATCATGGAGCAGTTCATCTTGAATGCCATCATGCAGCACATGCAGGACAACCAGATGATCAGGCCCAGTCAGCATGGGTTCATGAAGTGCAGGTCCTGCTTGAAGAACCTGATCTCCTGCTACGACAAGGTGACCCACTTAGGGGATGTGGGAAAAGCTGTGAATATTGTCTACCTGGACTTTAGTAAAGCCTTTGATACCGTCTCCCCTAGCATCCTCCTGAAGAAACTGGATGCTCATGGCTTGGATGGGTGGATCCTCAACTTGGTAAAAACCTGGATGGATTGTTTGGCCCAAAGAGTGTTAGAGAATGAGTTAAATCCAGTTGTTGGCCAGTCACTAGTGGTGTTTCCCAGGGCTCAGTATTTGGGACAGTTCGCTTTAACACCTTTATCAATAGTCTCTACAAGGGGATTGAGTGCACCCTCGCCAAATTTGCAAATGACACCAGCCTGGGTGGGAATGTTGATATGAGGGTAGGAAGGATCTACAGAGGGACATGGACAGGCTGGATCAATGGGCTGTGGACAGTTCTATGAGTTTCAACAAGGTCAAGTGCTGGGTCACAACAAACCCATGCAATACTACAGGCATAAATAAGAATGTTTGGAAAGTTGCTCAGCAGAGAACTGGGGGTGCTGATCAGCAGCCAGATGAGTATTAGCCAGCAGTGTACCCAGGTGGGCAGTAAGGCCAACAGCATCCCACCCTGTATCAGGAATAGTGTGACCAGCAGAACCAGGGAAGTGTTTGTCCCCCTGTACTCAGCATTGGTGAAGCCATAGGTTGATTACTGTGTTCAGATGTGGGGCCTTCGATACAAGAAACACATTGAGATCCTGGAGCAGGTCCAGAGAAGGGCAACAAAGACAGAGAAGGGTCTGGAGAACAGGTCTTATGAGGAGCAGCTGAGGGAACTGGGATTGTCTAGTCTGGAGAAAAGGAGATTGAGGGGAGACCTTCTCTCTCTCTACAACTACCTGAAAGGTCATAGTGAGGTGGGTGTCAGTCTCTTCTCCTAGTAACAAGTGATAGGATGAATAGAAATGGCCTCAACTTGAACCAGGGGAGGTTTAGTTTGGATATTGGAAGAAATCTCTTCACTGAACGGGTTATCAAACACTGGAATAGGTTCCTCAGGAAGATGATTGACTTCCCATCCCTGGAGAGCATGCTGTTGTGATATGTCTTGCTGATTTCATGGGGTTTTGATTTTTTGTTTCTACATACCTATGTCATTTTGTGTTCATCTTTAACGATCTGATTTGGTCTTCACTTCCTGAATTCTTCTTTTTGTTGAAATAACTGAAGAATTCATTAATTAAATCAATCTCCTTTTATCTTTCCTCTTCACTGCGCTATAAGATTGTGAGAAAGTATTAATCTGGTTTAGAAGTCATGTGTAATATGACATTCTTTTGGACTAAGTTAGGCCTACACATAAGTAGATGAGTTAGATACAAATAGAACAAGGTAAGATATATAGCTAATAAAAGACAATTAGCTTTTTCTAAATCATCTATGCATCTTGTTTATATAGTAGGCAGAGTCATTGGAATTGTTGGAGTTTATAAAATATTTTAAGATTAACACAATAACCTTTTCTGGGAGACGATTAATGTCTTTTTTTGTCTCTCAAATGTTTTTTTAAAGTCTGCTTTATAACCTTACAACTAGCTCATTAACATTCTTTTGCAAACAGAGCTAATACTATTCAATTACACTAGATAGTATTTGGCAAGGCTTAGAAACACCTTACATATTGCCAACCAAGTCACTACACACACAGGAATTTACACATACAAACAACTATGGCATTTCCATTTATAAGTGTTTCTAACTGGTTTGGGTTTGTTTACTTACACACACATAGGCAGGAATCATCAGATCATTGTGGCTTGAAAGTTTACTAAGTCTGGCAACTGATACATCTACAGCAGATCTGTCATTAAAAGCAGTCACTACAGCCTGTAATCATTATTTTAATTAACATCGCAGAATTTAGCATTGCCGGACCAGGGTGGTAACAAATGACATCTGGCAAGGCACAGTATCTTGGTCCTTTATAATTAATAATCTTTTCCATTGATTTTGGAGAAAAGATGACCATTCTCTCTACAAAATAAAAATTATCTAGCAAATAATGTGAAAAGATCTTAAGTCCAGACTGTAATATATACTAATGAGCAATGAAGGAATGTTTGTATTGCATGTTTCAGGCTGTAAAATATGGCCACATTTTATCTGAGGAGAAAGTTGAGAGTCCATCTGTCTGTCCATTCTTCTTCTGTAATCTGTTCAGAAGAGAGAACTCATCAAAACTTGTGACATCCACAGTGAAACTTCCATAGCACTACAGCATCTGCTTATAGCCAACAATATTTTTCACTGTATCTTTAGTCTCCAGGCTTTTTATAGCCTTCTTTTTCTATTGGATTCCCCTCTGATGTACCTAGTTCACAGATGCAGTTGCTCTTGTGCTGAGAAATTCCTTATGGTTTCAGGAGAACATGTTATCATTCGAAATGGCTCTCTATCAAACTCAAGCCCCTTCTTTGGGAAACTTTCACCGTGCTGAGCAGCTTAGCTGGTGTGTGTGCATTTTAGAAATCTTTTCTGTCCTACTGGTGATCAAGGTGTCTTAAAAGCATGGGGACCACAGTTGTTTCTTCTTGCCACGTGCCCATGCCCATGCAAGGGTGCACACAGGTATACCTACATCTAATGTGCCAGAAAGGCACAGGGAAACATGTCTGAAAGGGGAAGGAGAGAGGTGGTTCTGATAATGCACTTCAGTTAGGCAGTTTAGAAGTTTCTAAACACCACACACCCCCACACACCCCTCAAAGGTGCTGTAAAGTACATCCTCTACCTTTGGAGCAAGGCCACCCAGTCTTACCTACAGGCAGACAGTGACAGTATCCAAGAAGAAAAACAGGAAGCAATGAGCAGGAGCACCTCAAATCAACTGAGTAGTGTCCCTGCCATCTTAAAGACCTGGACCATCCCTGTTGCACGGGTGGTCTGACTGTAACTGAAAGAAAGTAAGAGAGGTAGAAATGGTCAGCAGAGGGGCTGTGATGAAAATATGGGCCATATGTCTCTAGATGTAGTTAAAAAGTGGGGAGAGTGCAGCCTGTGCAAGACCTGGTATTACCTCTGCTGCAGGGCCTTTTTCTCATCTTCTTTGCTTGATTTCAGTGTGGTTTCACAACTTGTTTCTGATTGCATTAGAACAGGTATTTCTGTGTTGCAGGATACAGTCAAGTATAATTTTGGACACCATTTGGCAGCTTCTAGAAAACAAATAAGGGTTTTGAATGTAGACACAAACTGTAGCCAGTATTATTTTCAAAGGAAAATAAATGCTGATGTTTTTTTCATTCTATGTTTGAAAAGCACGCTATCAGAGTATGCCAGCAGTTAATTTCCCTAACATTTTATGTGCGTAACACAAAGGAATAATAAAAAAACAGGAAAGGTAAAAGCAATCATAGATTGTTAGATAGACCATATGGTGAGGGCAGACCTTGAAGAACAATGAAGTCAATATCTTCTGGCCTTTAATGTTCATTTATTTTCCTGTTTGTTTGTAAGGTGCCCCATGGCAGTATTATAAATCTTCTTCTTGTGTAATAAGTCTTGCTACTTCTTTAGTTGCAATTACAAAAGGTGTTTTATGCTTATCTGCCGTTTGAAACAGCAGTAATTCTATCTGATATATATGTGGAGCAGTAAAAAATCGACTGTATTAATGACTCATAGTGTGATACATCAATCATTAATAAAGACTTTTGATAATCTCCATCTGATTAATCCTCACACTTCTATCTCTTCTTTTTTAAGATAAAAAGTCTTGAAATATTTTGGCATTTCCTCTAACTCATCTAGTCTGGCAGTTTTTGTGTAGATCAGATGATCTTAATTTATGAGTTACTTAGTGCTATGACCAGAGCAGAGTACAGTGTTTCTGTTGGGATTGTGGGTGTTACTTTTGTTAACACCTATGGAAAACATACAGAAAATATCTTGGAGCACTTCTGAATCTAAGGATGAGTTGATGCAAAAAGCTGACTGTAGGATCATGGAAAGCCATGGAAAGTGTGATTACGTAAACCGACATGTAGGAGGAGAAAAGATTGAGAAGCTCCAAGTAGAATATCCAGTTACAAGGCTCCACTTGAGCTAGAAATAGAATTACCATTCCACTGTTGCAAGAATAAACTGTCAGCACAGTTTTTCTTGATGAAGTTTGTTTAATGACCATCTCAACAGGTAAAGCCTGTAGAATCTGATCACAAGAATTCTCTCTTCTCAAGTGCAACCTTCTCTAACATAAATTCAATTAAAAATTTTTTTGAAGTATCTAAATTGACATATATGTCTCTACATTTAGACCACTGACTTAGCAACTATTTTTCATAATTATGCTGTTCCCTGGTTCAAAACTAAAACCAGAATTTATTAGGTTGTTAAAAAAAAACAAACAACAACAAATCCAAAATAAAATAGGAAGTATCAATCCACAGGCTGAAAATGATCAGGTTTTCCTCAGTTCTATCTCTTGTTTGTCTTCCACACATTACCTGCTTCTTTTCTACAAATGCAAGTTAGGCTACAGTTTCATGCTGTCAGTGAGTTTAATGTACAGGAAGTAAACTTAAGATCATACAAGAGAAAAAATATTAAACTTATATATTTTGATGTGTGAGCAAATGGCCTTGCAATTAAATAAATCTCAAAAATTTTCATATAAAATAGTGAAATCTGCAAAACAATTCATCCCTTGCCTTGTATTAGTTATCTTTTATATAAGTAATTATTTTTTTTATTTCCTAAAAAGAGTATTAACATTAATTTTGGAAGGATGAAAACATAACAATAAATAAAAGAGAATCAGAACTTTTCCACATCATGTTATGAGTAACAGCTGAGTGATATTATGAACTTCATTAACCTAGGTCAAACTGATTCTTCATGAGATGTAATTTCATGTCCCACAGAGATGAAAAAAACACTTAAATGCTTGTACATTTCTGTGCTTTCCTAGGTGATGCTACACGTCACAAAAATGTTTTTCTTTTTCTATTTTTTTAATGGATCTTAATTCTGACATATGTTAGCAAAGGGGAGTGTATTTTAAGAAGAAATAATGTAAGCCTTAAGAAGTAACTCTATCTGTAGAATAAGTATTATAAATTTCTTTTCATTTAATCAAGTTGTTTTCTAAATTTTTTAAATGTAACACAGCACTTTTTAAGAGCATCAAAGCCAAGCAGTACCAAAACAAGCATCTTCTCTTTATTAATGAAGATGAAGCAGACACCTTTGTTTTTGTTAGTTTCCTGGAGGAGGAACTGCTTCCCCAGAACTGTAGCCTATGGCTACATCAACAAAACAACTTAACATAATATTTACCAGAGTGTAATTGCTTGATGTTGGAACAGAAAGCATGTTTTGCTAAAATAGAATCTCTGCGTGTTGCTATAACTCCAAAAAGGCACTAGAGATGAAAGAAAAATAATAGATGTTGTGGTAAGTTGAAATTACCTCCCAACTAACTTGGAGAAACTACCCCTAAAATAAAACTACCAGGACAGCTCAGTTTGAGATGGAAGCTACGTTTGCAAGCAAACTAAAATCTAGAAATACGAAATGCAATTAATACAACATATGTACAATACACACACACATATATATATTTACAATTTATAAACAACACATAAACTCCTCAGACCCCCCTGGATGGATCCAGGGGACCTGTTCACCTTCTCCCTCACTCCTTATCTCCTTCCTGTTACTTCACACAGTAGTCAAAACAGAGATGCCGCTGGCAAGGCCATGGAAGAGAGAGAGAGAAAAGTTGCAAGCAGAAGTGACAGAAGAAAAGAGAGAAAGAATTGTTTATGCCTCTTCTCTATATCCCCATTAGCAATTCAATGAATTATATAGACCTTATCATTATTTTCCTTTCACAACCAATGGTAATTTATTTTCAGTCTTTGCAGTCAGGGACTAGGCTAAAGTTCCCCCTTCAAACTGTAATGGATGTCTAATAGACATTTCCCTCACCCCACCAGTGTGTTCAACACTGGTTCATGAACAAATATAGACAGTAGGACCTGGTAATCAATTCATATTTCCTAGACTGGAAAACTATTATTGCAGTTTAACCACAATGATATGCCCCTGGAAAATTTCTGAGGAACTTGCTTGCTGAAGTAACTATTAAAATTTTAGATCTGCATATCTTCTCCCATATCTGTCAGGATAAAATAATGGTTGAAAAAAACCTGTGTCTTCTCATAATCTGGACCCCCAAAAATGTGTTTGAACTCAAATTTTTCTTCTTCTTCTTTTTTTTTTTCATGCACAATTTTGGTTACAATGTTGAAAAATGTAGATTCTGGAGGGGCAGGAGAAAGGAAAGGGGAATTTAAAATTCAATTATATTTAATGAGGTAATGTGGTAAACCATCAGATAGTATTCCACTTTTGAAGCTATCATCCTTTTTCCAAGCATGTATTGATGGCTCCATATGTCAAATTGTAATTTTTTTCTTATTGAGTAATTAATGTGTGCTAGCATCTTTATTAAGTCATCAATGAGTATATTCCTATGCCACCATCATGTGAATGTACTGCTGAATCAGAGATCAGAATTCCTGTGGGAAATCAATATTATTTTATTTGAACTGAAATACCACCTTAGCTTCCATTTATGTAAACCTCAATGCTCTTTCGAGTTCACTTTGCACAAACATTTTTTTCAGAGTGTAATGAAAAAATAATTCAACTTGGCTAAACATTGTTGGGAATCAAAGTCTGGTTAAAGAACTTTATATAAAGAGATAGTACTGACAATCAGCATCACGTATGAGAGTGGTTGGTCATAGTGCAGAAAATTATTTTTCCTGATTTTCAGTCTACTTAAATCATTTAACTCCATCATAATTTGCAGGTATCAGGTATAGAAGAACAATAGGTTGAAAATAATAAACACAGAGCTAACATAAGCATTTAAGAAGGAGTGTAGTTCTTGCAACTAAAAGATATCATACATTTTGATTGATAGAGGATGGAAAAAAGTGAGATAATTTCAGGTGAAAAACTTACCCAGTGATTTATAAACAGTAAAACATACTTTCAGGAATGTGAAACCAAATTGCCTCATCACATTAGCTTTAGAACACAAATGTATTAATAAATTTGTCAGCTGATAAGGAAATACTGTATATCCAGCTTATTGAAGGGTTCAATAATCAGTAAATATCAGTGCTACTTCATTGTGATGAATCATATCTAAACAACTGGCCAGCTGAACACCCTCCAACCATAAAATGAGCTATCATAAAGCCGATAGGTTTCTTTAAATCCTTGTTAATAAAAGCTGTATATAGTTGTGTCACCTAAGGAGGAGACAAGCCAGATATTTATATGAGAACTGAATTTAATATATTCAAAGAGAATTGTGTGTTAATATAAGCATGTGTGATATTATACTGGGTGATGTAAAAATTACTTAGTGAGGCACCTGTCTCAAAACTCCTAAACTTTACCTGCTAAAATATAAATTCTTAAGTTGAGTTATATGCACTGCAACGAATTCTGTCTATAATAAGTCATAAGAATAAATGGTTGAATGAGGTAAGAAATATGACTGTGGGAAGACTGTGGGAAGCACATGATAATACAAAATGAAGGTGAAATAACCTGAATCATGTGTTATGTGGGGGGCCATGTCTGAGGAGAGATCTGTAAATAATTCATGGACAAATTACTTAAGCATTGACACAATCATATGATTTCAGAATAATTTAATTTTGTGTTGTATTTGTGCTGCAGTCCTGCTCCATAAGAAAGGAAGAGGCATCTTTTGTATATCTTGGTTACCTTTTACACTTAAAAACTGGAAATCTCCTTTAATCCATGTTGATTATTATACAGACACAATTAGTAAGACTCTCACTGGTTTTGCACTATTCATATAAAAGCAGGTATACAATGCATAGTTCTCCATAACTCCCCACCCATTAATCAAATTAAAATATATTTTAAGCTTTCATAGGGATATTTAAGGAAAACTTACATTTCAGTTATGTTCTTCATCAGTAGTTACGAGGGCAGCACAGTGTCTGTGATTCACTTATAGAAAAAGGTGGTTATTCTGAAAAGCTTTCATTAGTTGGAAGCAGCTGTAATCTGGCAGGACAGCAAGGGGAAAATCTATTCCAGAAATGGGCAAATGTAGATTGGACAACAGCTGCTGCAGTGTTAACAGTGTCTTTTTACTCTGTGGTCTGATCCACTCATGTCTCAGCCAAGTCTCTTCTAGCTCCTCAGACTTTCTGCCACAGCCCATGAAGGGTGGTATGTTCAGTGGCATGATTTAGTAGATCTGGAGCCACACTGGATTGCTGACTTACACCTAAGCTTCAATACAACTGCTTTTATTCTGAAAAGATAAATAAGCCTCGTGAATTGTCAATAGTCATAGAGCAATTCCACAGTAACGGTGTGTCAGATGGTAAATCAGTTTTAAGTAGAGATACATGTACTTAATTATAATTTCACAGCAACTAGGAAATACATTTTTGTACCAAAGGTAGTTTCAGTGCAGTGCTTTTACAGCATGCAAAGGCTGCTATAAATTTTTTCTCTCTTTTCTTTCTCTTTCTTACTTTCCCCCCTCAGTATATGTTATTAACAGTTATCAGAACATTTTATAAACGTTCATTGGCTTTGCCGAACTTGAGCTCACAACTGGGATAGATCTCATGAGCCTCAGTTATTACAGTCACCAGAAATAGATCTATTTTCTCAATGTAAGGCTGATTCAATACAATAGTATCAAATCAGTTGCTGCTGCATCATTGCATTTGACATTTCTAGATAATCTTAAAGTTTCCCTTGTGGTATCCACTGTTGCTCCAAGGTCCAGGTTCTGGAATTTTTAGGTACGAAATTACTCCCTTATGCAGGAGACTACATGAGTAAGTAAGGGTCAAATCTAAACCAAAAGAAGCTTCTCATAAAGAGTGGAGATTATTGATTATTTTCTGGTATTGCATAGATATGAGTATTATATCACATGAACTTAAGTTACTGTGCTTGCTGATGACTGAATTCTTGACTTACAAATAAGACTGTAGCACAGCTCTGAATTGTTGCCTGACACTGAAAGTTTGCTAGGACTTAATTAGAGAATGGCCTAATCCTTTCTTGAAATAGAACTTATTTAGTAATATGCTTGTCATGTTGCTTCTGTAGGGAGTTCTAGAGCACAAACAAGTAACCTACAAATGGTTATTACAGGTGGTGTGAGACTTAATCCATACAAAAAAGAGAGGGAATGCAGCTGCTATTTCTGTGGTACTTGATCTTGAAGTCTAGGAAGAAAAAACATGGACAAAAGTAACTTCAAAAACTCAGGAGATTTGTCTGACTAAGGCCTGCATTGTTAGGCCCATAATTGCATGAAGTTTTAATTAAATGACAGCTAATAATAACTGACAGACAAAAGCTAAGAGGAAGTAAAGAGCAACTGCTGCCATACGTAGTCTTTATCCTGCTCCAGCAGCAGGTTCCCATATTTCTCTCTCTTTACTCCTGAATGCAGGGCTAAACCAACAACTCACAATTCTTCCCTGGTCTGGCTTTGCTAGTTCTTGAGATAAGGAACAAGTCTTTTTATTCCCTGAAGAACAGGTCTTTCTGTGCTGGAGAAGTAAAAAGAGAGTTAGGTATGAGACAGGGTGACAAGGATAAAGAGAAAGATGACTCTTTCCAGAAGAGAAGAGGAAGAAGAAAGTGGAGGAAGACAGGGACAGGAATAGCCTTAAAAGGTGGATGATATCAAAGAGACTGCAAGAGAGAATTGATGGTGAAGTACACAGGAAATACAAGGGCCTCTTGCAAACATCACAGATCTGTGTTTTCACTAGTGGGGACTGCTGTTAAAGAACTGACAGTACTCAAACCAAAGCAGAATCACAGAATCACACACACAAAGCAGAATGGAGACATGGATTGCTTGCCAGGAAGAATAAGACAGGTGGATGTAAGACGGAAAAAAAAAAAAAGAAAAGAAAAAATCTGATGGAAACAGGCAAAAAAAAACCCTACTAATTGCTATTGCAGAGGACAAATCCTATCACTGAAATGGCTCAAGCATGACTAAGCTAGATGTTAAAAGGCACAGAGGCCCTGAGTTAATATATTAGTCAAATTAGTTTTGGAGAAGGATTGAAAAAAACTTAGTACATCTGCAACAACATAAAAATATTCTATAGATTCCAAGAATTTAAATCTGTAGTTCTTCATAGTATAAATACTACAGGTATTTATTGTTGTATACTTAACAGATTTTTATTTTCCTAGATATGGATCACAGAAAATAATTATTAGTAAGAATAGCACTATCATTTCTGTTTGGGACAGCTGAGTGATTTTGTCATTAAAGAGTATAATGAATTGTCAAGTAGTAAAGCTATTCCAAAAGGCTGATAAGTACTAAGTACACAATCTAATACCTTGAGTTGTTCAGCTTAAATTAAAAAGCTTAAATTAAACAGTCTGCTAAATATTTTTTTTTCTAGTTAAAAAACATTACTTTGAGGTACATCATGAAATTCAGAGAGGTTTGACTGAACAGATTCATATATCAAAGGTTCTGGAATTACGTGAAGGAAACACACAGTACTTGGAGGTTTTTGTCAAGCACAAGGGAAATGCTGTATGTGAGAGCTCTAGATTTAGCAGAGTAACTAGACAGTTGAAACAGGATACTAAGAAAAAAAGCCCTGCAAACCTGTAAGGATGAGAAAAGATTGATTTTCAAGGAATCTGATCTGGGAGATCAGAGAATGAAAAAAGAAGATGGCATTTATCTGAAATTAGGCTCATCCTGATCAGTGATGAAGGGGTCAAAATAACTACAGATGTGGCTCCATCCTAAATTAGGATTCTACTTCTGTTTGCAGAAAGGACATTGATAAGTATGTAGCAGGACTAGGATGCCTATGAGAATGATGGTATAGAAATGGAAACAGACATACCAAAATGACAGGAGAGATTGAGAAGGTTAGTAACTTCTTATCTGGTACCTCCTCAGTGTAACGAGTGGGCTACCTAATGGGATGGTTTACCTCCAGTTTTTGACTCCATAAATGTAGGAAAGCTTGCAAATCACTCTGGTAGCAATGATTTTTTATTGGAAGTCCAAAATTGTATGGCATCAGAAACTGTTTATGAAGCAGTAACTTTTCAGAAGGAAAAAGTTATCTAGGCAGCTGAAGGTAATTTACTTTGACTTCTGCAGTGTTCAAAGCTTGCAATACGTTGTCAAAGAGAAAGAAAATAAGACTGGGAAGACAAATAGAAATTGGTATAAAATGCAAGAACAAGAAGATCTTGCTATTAAGGACCAATAAAAGAATTGTCTTCTATAACTGAAAGGTTCATGAACAGGAAATGACAGTAGAGGAGAAATGTCTGATTTCATCGAGGTGAGTTGTAAATTATCAGTGTGATGTAACCCACAGAAAGGAAATGAAATTAAGCATATCAGAAGAATTTGCAAGAGAGAAAAAAGTATTAATGTAGCATCCTAAAAAATTAATGTCCAGAGTATGACAATATTGCAATCATCCATGTTCAAGAAAACAGAATTTGTGTTATAAGGAATACAGAGGCTGCTCAGCAAAGGGTAATAATTTTCTACAAACAGTGACTGATAGAATATGGTTTAATAGTCTCACTAAACAAAGACTGAATGACACACACTTGATCCCTTTGTGAGAGACCTTCACTTCTCTCTTCTGGAGTGAAAACTGTGGAGGAGTTCCTAAAGCCAAAAGATAACATTTGTACAAGGAAAAAAAAAAAACTGTATGCTGTGCACAAATATGTTTAGGTTGGAACTAAGAAGGTACTCTTTAACAAAATGAGACTTTGAACCATCTTCCAGTGGGGTGAGAAAACTCAACAGTTTTCAGAAAACAATGTGGTTGATTTATGAAACTATTCAACCCAACTAACTGATTTTTTTCTCTCTTGATATTTTTTATGAACTGTTTTCTATTGTACTATTGGTTTGGATTAGTATCCAATTGAAATTGGCAAATATGGCCAGGTATTGTGTGCAATATTCATCCTTTTTGTCTTACCCCTACAGAGCTGTGAAGTTTTCCTCTGAAAGATTGGATTTTGGCCACTGCTAAATCTAGGGTATGGGCTGGTTGAGATAAATTTGAAATGGTTATTCCCATGCTTCTCTATTCTTATTTGTTAAAGAAACCATGTAGTTGAACAAGGGAAGAAGAATGCAAGCCCTCTGGTTGTCATAAGTATTAGACCTTTGTGAGATACCAATAGTTTTATTGTCTCAAACAGGGTGTGACATGGCTTAACAGCGTGGCTTACAAGAACTGCAACAGCACCACTGAAAGGCCAATGTGCACACCACACTTTGCACAGCTCTGGAGGCACCATGCAGGGGGTGACGGGGAAATAGCAACTTCCAGGGGTCCACGTGTTAGCTGCCCACCCAGTGGCTCCGCTTGGCACTGCCCACACAGCTGGCCCCACTGTGCCACTCCCTCTGCACTGCTCCTCACTGTCTGTCCCCTGGCTGCTGCTGCTGCTCCATTCCGTACTGCCTACGCAGCCCAGACGGCTCCCTCTGCCTGCACCGCTCTGCCACCTCTGCACTGCTCATACTGTTCCCTTTCCACTGCTGCTGCAGAGGGCTCCCTTTTCAAAGTGTGTGCCTGCTGCCAAAAACTTGGGCCTGTTCCTGTGATAATTCTTTCAGCCAAATCCAGGGAATAGTGATATCCCTTCTTTTGCTCTCTGTCTCTCTTTCTTCCTTGACTTTTCCTTCTCCTTTTCCTTCCCATTTTCCCTCTGCTCTGGTCCAATCTAATAAACCCAATTCATCAGCCTTTTGATGTCAGTTTGCCTTTATTGTCTTCAAGGGAATTATTTGAATCTTAGCACAACCCCCTTGCTGACCAGGGTTGGTACAAGATAACTGGGCCGTGACATTAGAATGGCGTGACAAACAGGATTCCCTTGTTAGAGTAAAGCAGCTATTGAGACTGGGACTCTGAGGTTTTTCCCACGAAAAGTGATACTGGAAGAGAGGAAAAAGAGTCCTCTGCACCTTTTTTTGTCTTATTTGCAGCCCCACAGACTGGTGTTCAGCAGTTTTGGCTTGCAACCCCCATGAAAGGGGTTTGGCAGTATTATTTTTGGCTCAGATGTGGGGATTTGAGAAAAGGAGGTTTAATCTTCTGAGTCTCTGGCATCTGAGCATAACTACTCTGGTTCAACTTGATTTCAGTCACCCCCATGTGATAGAAATGTGGATGACAGTGACCTTTGCTGTTTAGGTGCAGTGCTGATGGTAGCATGGAAACATGTTTTGTAGATCAAACTGAGGGGAGGGAAGGGGAGGGGAGGGGAGGGGAGGGGAGGGGAGGGGAGGGAAGGGGAGGGGGAGGGAAGGGGAGGGGAGGGGAGGGGAGGGAAGGGGAGGGGGAGGGAAGGGGAGGGGAGGGGAGGGGAGGGGAGGGGAGGGGAGGGGAGGGGGAGGGGAGGGAAGGGAGGGAAGGGGAGGGGAGGGGAGGGGAGGGGAGGGGAGGGGAGGGGAGGGGAGGGAAGGGGAGGGGAGGGGAGGGAAGGAAGGGGAGGGGGAGGGGAGGAGAGGGGAGGGGGAGGGGAGGGGAGGGAAGGGGAGGGGAGGGGAGGGGAGGGAAGGGGAGGGGGAGGGAAGGGGAGGAGAGGGGAGGGGAGGGGAGGGGAGGGGAGGGAAGGGGAGGGGAGGGGAGGGGAGGGGAGGGGAGGGGAGGGGAGGGGAGGGGAGGGGAGGGGAGGGGAGGGAAGGGGAGGGGAGGGGGAGGGAAGGGGAGGGGAGGGGGGAGGGGGAGGGGAGTGAGGGGAGAGGAGGGGAGGGGAGGGGAGGGGAGGGGAGGGGAGGGGAGGGGAGGGGAGGGGGAGGGAAGGGGAGGGGAGGGGAGGGAGGGGAGGGGAGGGGGAGAGGGAGGGAAGGGGAGGGGAGGGGGAGGGAGGGGAGGGGAGGGGAGGGGAGGGAGAGGGAAGGGGAGGGGAGGGGGAGGGGAGTGAAGGGGAGGGGAGGGGAGGGGGAGGGAAGGGGAGGGAGGGGGGAGGGGAGTGAAGGGGAGGGGAGGGGAGGGAAGGGGAGGGAGGGGAGGGGAGGGGAGGGGGAGGGAAGGGGAGGGGAGGGGAGGGAAGGGAGGGGAGGGAAGGGGAGGGAGGGGAGGGAAGGGGAGGGGGAGGGAAGGGGAGGGGAGGGAGGGGAGGGGAGGGGAGGGAGGGAGGGGAGGGGAGGGGGAGGGGAGGGAAGAGGAGGGGAGAGAAGAGAAGAGAAGAGAAGAGAAGAGAAGAGAAGAGAAGAGAAGAGAAGAGAAGAGAAGAGAAGAGAAGAGAAGAGAAGAGAAGAGAAGAGAAGAGAAGAGAAGAGAAAGAGAAGAGAAGAGAAGAGAAGAGAAGAGAAGAGAAGAGAAGAGAAGAGAAGAGAAGAGAAGAGAAGAGAAGAGAAGAGAAGAGAAGAGAAGAGAAGAGTACTACAGAAATTGGTTGAGGTCTTGCAGGTGGAACCGGAAGCTGAGTAGGAAAAATGTCTGAGCTGAAATGGAATTGGGAATTGAGCAAGAAACCTGGCTGGGAGCCAAAAGTGAATTGGGAGCTGAGCAAGAAAAATAGGTGTGTGCCAAAATAGAATTAGGTGTTGAGCAAGAAAAACATCTGGGAGCTGAAACTGATTTGGGAGCTGAGTGAGAAAGATGGTTGTGAACTGAAATAGAATTGGGGACTGAGTGAGAAAAATGGCTGGGAGCTGAAACTGAATTGGAAGCTGTGCGAGAGAAACAGTTGGGAGCCAAAACTGGATTGGGGGCTAAGATGAATGCAGGTGGCCTACAGGGTCAACTATGCAATGCTTTCACGAGGGAGCCAGAGCTGCAGGTAGAACTGGCTGAGTTCCAACAAGAGGCCTTAAGAGTGATTGTAGATTCAATAGTTAGTATCCCTGGGCTATCCCTGGGCAAAGCCTAAGCAGAGAGATATCATAACTCCACAGCTTTGTCTGCTTATTGAAACTGAGTTCCAGTATGATGAAGAATGAGGACAGGCTGGAAGTTGTAACTAAGGAGATACCTTATAGTAGACTGAATGGGCAAAATTACAATAGAAATATAGCCGGCTCCATTGCAGACTCGCACATTGCAAGTGTGTGGAGAATCTCTCTCACTGGGAGCCAGAATAAAGCTGGCTGAGGATGAAGCCCTGGGGGTATTGGGGTCTGGGTGTATGTCTGATGTGGAAGTCCCTGACTCAGCAAGTGGCATATTGGGCTGGAGGACTGGACCCCTTAGAAAGGGGAGACCTGGCAGCCATCCTTACTTCAGGTTTAAATCAATTAACTGATAGTATGCAGAAAGCATCTTGCCTTCAACTAGTGCATGAATTCAGACCTCCCTGATGCTGTTAAAGGCTAACCTGCTGATAAGAGGCCTCCCTGACCCTTTGAAATTGTATGCCATGCAAATCCAGGATAGCTTGAGGGCAGTACCCTCAGCTCCAGCCAGTGGGCAGGGAGGTTTCTCTGCAGTAGGAATGATTTCTGATTCTTTGCTCACCTGTGTGGGGGTTGCCCAAGAGTTAATCTGCTATAGTCACCTTCTGGGGATCCTGGTGGGAGACTTAAAGAGCAAGGCTGCAATTAGGAGAGCAAAATTTGAAGCGAGGTTTATGAAACCCCCTAAAAAATTCTCAGGCACAGGGACTTAGAGGAACCAGCTCTGGAGGGAGGGCCTTGTTAAGAGGGTACCAAAAGAGGTGATGGATGGCCTTTGCTTTCCTGATTTACAGTTAGTTAAGAAGTGAAGGGGACCAGATAAGGATTTGGGGAAAAGAAAATTGCTGTTAACATCTCCTCACACTGGGGTATAAATCAGCATAAACTGCATCCCCACTAAGAGAGCTGGGGGTGGAGTGGTCAGTGGATTCCTATTTGGAAGGCTCACTGAAAACTCCAAAAGAGAGCTTCCTAAGGTGGGAGAGATCCCCTTGACACTGAGAATTCCCTGAATATATATGCCTGTGTAGCCACTGATGCCCATAGCAAGGAACAGAGAACCCATTGGATTGTTCCCTCTTTTTAGGACTGGTCCAAGAAGGGGGCAACTTTTTGTTCTTCCTTTGCAGAGAAAAGGGATTCCTTGAGAATTGAGACCTACACTGTGTTTTTAACATAGTTTAACATTAAGTCTCATACCTGAAGTTGCTCCAGGACATGAATTGAATTAATGACAAACTTCAGGAAAACTTCCAAGTCTTTCAAGATGAATGAAGCTAGGTACCACTAGAAACATCCTAGCCTGTAGTGTGGAGATACATGGAAAAATGTTCTACTGTAAACAGACAGAAACATTTGTGGGAGCTATGACTATAGCAGTTTTTACACTGCTCAAGCACTAGCTTATATGTGTTTATGTGACTGTGTCTCTGTCTGACTTTGTTGGCTGGTAAAGGTATGTGTGTTACACCTCTTTTAGGGAAACAACTGTCTTTCAGTGCTTTTAGTAGCCTCTCCTTACCATCTCCACAGGTATGCCTTAAGGATACTGTCTGTTACATGTTACAGTCTGTAATATTACAATGGACTCTGTGGTGCATTAAATCCTCTTACACAGAATCTCAGAATGGTAGGGGTTGGAAGGGACCTCTGAAGATCATCTAGTCCAGCTGTCCTGCTAGAGCAGGATCAATCACCTTGGAACACACCCAGGTGGGGTTTGAATGCCTTACATACTACTGCTTCTTTCTCTCTGTGTTCTTTTTATTTCTTCACTGCATCTTCTTTTGGAATGGCTAATTTTAATTTAATACATTTATCTGAAACAAAGTATGCAATAAATAAAAACTTAAAAACCTGAACCAAATTAGATAACGTTGCAAAATACTTGAAATGTGCTTTACCAAGTCAGCACTGCATATTAACAACTTGCAATAATTAAATAATAAATAACTAGGATTTCTTGTAATTCTGCTTCACATTATGCAGCCTTGCAAATTGTCAAGAACCATGACTGATTCCAGCTCTTTGCCAAAGCATGGAATCTACCATTCATGGGGAACTTATGTTGCTTCTATTTTTCTCCAACAGATGGTGCTCTGAAGTTCTATATTCCTTAAAATATTCATGTTGCAATATTTTACTTAATCTGGAACTTAATGAAACTACATAGGAATTTTTTTTGGTAACTTTAAATTAATTTTTATTTTCTACTGAAAACAAAACAAAACCAAACCAACCTACATATATATAATGGTTTACTGGTATTTTTATGGGTCTTCCAAAACATTTTGTCATACCATAAAGCACATCTTGATACTTCATCAACAAGTAGCCAGGACTAGCTCTCAGTGTATAATCATTAATGTCTCCACTTTTCCTCAGGAAATCACATGGTCAACTACAAAATACCTATTTTGCCTGGAAATACCCAGATATTAAGAACTGAAAGATTGAATTATAGTCCAATTAAAAACTCACAATTTATAATAATTAAGTACAACATACAGTGGGAAATAACACATAGGAAAGTAGAAACCAGAATGTGGAGAAAAAGGTAGAGGGAAGAATAAGCAATTTTTTTTTTTAATTAAAAAAAAAAAAAATACACAGCAAAACATCCTGAATCAGGATTCTCTGGAAAGTGTTCCAAGTTTTATGTTACAGATTTGGGAGGATTTGAAAATGCCAACTGTAGTAAAATTATGTAGGCAACAATTGTCTTATACTGACAGATCAGTCATGAGGAAAAATAGCTTAAATGAACCTTGTCAAAAAGAAAATTCTTACAGTTCAGAACAGGAGCTCATATTGTTCACCACAATTACATTAAGAAGTCAGCATAATCCCTTGGTTCCATGCATTTCAGGGTTAGATAGTCAGGAGGATGTGTGCATTCAGATGGACAATTTACTGATCTTTGCTTCCGCAAGCTTTGGGAATTTAGGTTCAGACAATCATTCATAGGCACAGGATGGTGAAGCACACAGTATTTTGCATTCCTTCAGGCCACAGAGCAACTTTTGGCTGAAACTACCTTATATTTTAGAAGTGAAAAAAAGCAGAAAAAATAAATTAAGGAAAAAAAAAATCAATCATACTTCTCCTAGCTTTACACTGTTGAGTTATTGCTACATTCAGAGCCCATATCACGTCTTATAAGTCATCACCTCACTGAGAACTATAGTGATTCTCCATAGTTTTCTGTCTATGAGACTTCATCTTTTATTTCAGAGAGTCATGTAGTACTTAAAGCATTCAATCATTAGTTTTAATGTATGAAATGTATTTGTACAAAAGATTTATTTTCAGAATATTGTGGCCATTACACTTTTCTTATGTGGATGAGGGGATGGAGTCCATCATCAGTAAGTTTGCAGATGACACCAAGCTGGGAGCAGGTGTCATATGCTCTGTTACAGAGTAGGAGGGCTCTCCAGAGGGACCTTGACAGGCTGGTCAGATGGGCAGAGTCCAATGGCATGAGATTTAATAAGTCTAAGTGCTGGGTTCTACACATTGGCCACGACAACCCCATGCAGCACTACAGGCTGGGGACAGAGTGGCTGAAGAACAGCCAGGCAGAAAGGGACCTGGGGGTACTGCTTGGCAGTAGGCTGAACATGAGCCAGCAGTGTGCCCAGGTGGCCAAGAAGGCCAATGTCATCCTGGCCTGCATCAGGAATAGTATGGCCGGCAGGTGCAGGGAGGTCATTGTACCCCTGTACTCAGCACAGGTTAGACCACACCTTGAGTACTGTGTCCAGTTCTGGGCTCCTCAGTTCAAGAAAGATGTTGATTTGCTCAAATGTGTCCAGAGAAGGGCAACAAAGCTGGTGAGGGGTCTGGAACCCAAGCCCTGTGAGGAGAAGCTGAGGGAGCTGAGGTTGTTTAGCCTGGAGAAGAGGAGGCTCAGGGGAAACCTTATTGCCCTCTACAACTACCTGAAGGGAGGCTGTAGCCAGGTGGGGGTTGGTCTCTTCTCCCAGGCAACCAGTGACAGAATGAGAAGACACAGTTTCAAGCGGCACCAGGGGAGGTTTAGGCTGGATGTTAGGATGAAATTCTTCACAGTAAGACTGACTGGCCATTGGAATGGGCTGCCCAAGGGGGTGGTGGAGTCACCATCCATGGTAGTGTTTAAAATAAGACTGGATGAGGCACTTAGTGCCATGGTTTAGTTGATTAGATGGTGTTGGATGATAGGTTGGACTGGATGATCTTGGAGGTCTTTTCCAACCTGGTTGATTATGTAATTTTGTGAATGCTTGTGCATTGTGCAAAGTTACATTGCAATAATTTATTTTTTGTACTTCCTCTTTATTGCAGAAGGAGTTTGTTGCAGAAAGAGGTAGTTAATTATTCTGTGTTTTGGGATTTCACTAAGAGTGTTGGAATCAGGGTAGACTTGATATACTCTTGAGTAGTAAAGGATCTACCTTAAGTTTAGGGCAGCCTGTGCAACCCTTTTAATTTCTGATGCATGTATAAAATTAAATGTTGGACACATTCAGTGCCCAAATCGTCTTTTCCACAATGCAGTTTTGAAAAGCGCACTGCCCTGAAGGACTGGTGGCTTTAAAAAGTTGTTTTCTTATATCACAGAATCATCCTTATTCTTGTTTGATTTTGTAAGCATGTGTTTTCCATGGGATAGCAATACGTATCTCTAAAAAATGAGGAAACAATAATATCTATGCAAATGTACACTGATTTATCTGCAACTGATCCATGATGTCACACAATATGGATACTTCAATAATCATAGGAAAATTGATGTACATTCCTTTTTTGATGTTGCAATGGTTTAAATCAGAACAAATAATCTACCAAAACAACATAAGAACAAAGAATCTTGTTTTAAAACAGAAGATGACAAGTTTATGGAAAAGAGGGCAGAACGTGAGAATTTCTGAAGCTCGAAATGGAATTGCTGCCAATCTGATGTATTATTATGTATCAGCATTCTGTTTTGTCATTTTGTCTGCACTATTTGATAAAGGAATTATTTATTTATTTAAATCAAGAGATATGGTTTTCACATCAAGGAATGTGATATCTGCAACTGTTGATTTGTTAAAGTCTGGGCTTGGAAAAGTGAAATTACTTATTATCCCTCCATTTTGACTATTATTTATTTTAATTACAATCTTATAAAAATTTCTGTGCATCCCAGGACTCCGTATTTAACCCCACACACTAACTTTGGGTCATTTGTACAATGTCTCATCAAAGAAGATTTCTTTTGTTCAATCATTAAAGTCTATACAATCAACCATTTAAATAAAATGTACTTTTGATTCTACTTTCATTATGTCTTTCCACAAATATGGTATAGGAGTAGGTTTCTGTTATGCAGATTGTAGATCTGCTTCCTATCTTGGCTTGTTGAAGAGCTATTTTCACTTGGTAGCATTATTTATTTAGGACATTGTACTTGTGTTTAGGAATTGATATGCATTGTACTGCAATCTAAAAGAATATGAAATAGTCTGCCCATTATAAATTACGTCAGGTTAAAAATATGTTTTAAACAAAACACTAAAAATTAATTTTTTCTTTCCTTATTTTGATTTCCACAGATACTCTTTGCCTCTATGTTTATAAAAACTCAGTCTCAGAATACTAAGAGAATCTTGGTTTCCTGATGTCCAAATGTACCTGATTTTAGCTACTGAAAATAACACGAAAGCAGTTAGACTCAGTATACATTTATTGATCTATCTAATCTGCCAGACCTAATGCTACACTCAATATCCTTCTTCCTATATTTTAATTTCTTTTCCCAGAGCTTCACTCCTAAAATTTTCCTTCTGCTACTTCCTGATTTCTCCAGTGCCTTTCTCTTCCTGCTGCTGTTTCTACTCATATAAATCTACTGAATCCTTTGACCCCTACTTTGTTCACTCTCTCTAGCATAATCCCAACACGTTTTGCTCTTCCCTCACAAGTTCACAGAATTCATATTTTTTCAGTCTGAATCCCGCATGAATTTAGTGCTGACAATAAGCATATCTGAATGTGTCAAGACGGAAGAATACTTTATTATTTTACTGGTCTTCAAGTAAAGAAATTAACAATGTTGTCGCTGAAATTTTATAGTTGACTCATCCGAAGTATGAGAGGCTGAATGGTAATGTTGTTCTCCTTTAGGATGCATATTCTGTGATACATTAATCTTGTGGGTCCTTGAGAATTCCAGCCTGTACCTAAGAACATAATACACAGAACAGGGAGTGAAAGTGATCATATGGTTAAAAGAAAACTATGCCAGAAAGAGAAGAAAAGTGATGAGATAGGAAATGAATTGTTCAACTTGCTAGGAAGATGATACAGAGGCAAAGGAATTGTGCATTTCATTTTTCAGTTTTTTCAATTTTCTTTTTTAATGTTCAAAACAAGGTCCTCAAATCAGTTCAGTTTGTCAAAATATTTTCATATACTTATGCTTATTGGAGTTTACATGAACAAAACAAGAAGAATATTTATCTCCTTTAAATGTTGTAGTCCTTGTATAACTGCATATTCATTTATAATATGTATCACACGATGCCTTTATATATAAAATTTGTCAATGACTGCATTTTTTTTTTCTGGATAATTTCCATATTTGAAAAGTAAAATGAATTAAAAATAAGCTTGGGAAGGGAGTAAATTTTTTCTTCCTTTTTCTGTTTAAAAATAATCTTTGGCAAGAATTCTGCTACCATGCAGCTGGGACAGCCATAAATCACATAGATGTTGCCATGGATGCTTTTCTACCAGCCTGCATAAAATAGCTGTATGAATGAGAATACCAAACTTCTCATTCAACCTACCAATTTGAAGCTTTCAATTCTGTGTATATTTGCCTATCTCTTCTCTAATACATCCAAATGAAAAAATTGCAAAAGCAGCCCTATACTGAAACTTGTGATTCCTGCTTGCCCCCTGTCTCTTGCTTTTTCATTTCACGATACTCTTCCCTAGAGCACTTAAGCATTGAGGCCATTTAAAGACTAAAACAAAATTTTATTTTTTTCCTGTTTCCAAAAAGGGTATCTGAAATAGGATAAATGCAGAAGGAAGAATGAGCAGCACAGAAAAAAATGGGTGATAAATTAAGTAAAAAAATCAGAGTGAGGAAATGTGGAAAAAAGTGTGGTTAATCACTGTACACAGCTGGTTGTAAATAACCTGCAAGCAGTTAAGGAAAAATCTGTTACTTTATGGAGATGGTGTCCAACAATCTCATCTGACAGGAGAAGCTAACCTGTTAAAAGATGGAAGGTTCTTTCAGACAAAATTACAAATGATAAGTGAGTCTTCATGCTTTCCACAAAAGGTTTTTCACTGGATCTTGAAGCCAGAATCCTTGCCATCACTTTGATACACACCACACAGTGATGAGGGTTGAAGGGAATGGGGAAAGAGGCAGATGAGGTGGACAATCAGATGAACAGGCAAATGTGAGGCCTAGAGTGATGAAATGAAAATCATGAGCAGCCCAGTCTTTTCAAGTGCAGCTCAGCAACACATTTTCCCTTCTCTTCCTCCCCACAGACACCCCTGGCCAAACAAAAACATGTATTTACCTACCTCAGTACCTACCTGTGTGACCTACTCTAGGTGATCCTGCTCTGGCAGGAGGGTTGGATTAGATGATCTTTTGAGGTCGCTTCCAACCCCTAACATTATGCATGTGTGTGTGTGTGATTTCAGGGGCCGCTGTGAAGCAAGGAAGCTACTGTTTTATATATATATTTATATATATATTTTATATATATATTTATATATAATGTTTTATAATCTCAGTATTGGTGCCACATTAAATCCTCAATGACTTTCTTTGTAAAGGTTTGGAATAGTCACTTTGGCATGTGATCAATGCTAGTGCTTGCAGCAAAAAGTTTTATAACTGTCAGTATATACATTTGAGTTTGTTGAACTGACTTTTTTTTGTTGGTTTGTTAGTTATTGTGTCAGTGTGAGCTGAAATTCCCCCCACACCAACAATAACCAGGCTGACTCAGTCTGGAAAGCAAATGAGAGCTGTATTTACAAGCAAATCTACAATCTATGATGAAATGCAATGAATATGTACAAATATACAAAATTCACAACATTTACAAATATATACAATCAACAGAAAAGCACAACCATGATCCTTTTGCTTCCCCCCAAGAGGGACCTTTCCCAAGGGGCCTCTTCTTTCCCAGACCCCCCGGCAGAAAGCAGAGTTAGTTAAAAGCAAAGTTAGTTAAAAGCAAAGTTAGTTAAAAGCTGTTAACTTAGCTCGCCAAGGTCAGAGTGTTATCTTCAGCCAGAAGAGAAGAAGCAGCAGCAGCCAGACAGCCCAGCAAGGAAGCTGAGAGCTCCCCACTCCGACTGCCCCGACTTTGTTTTGAGTAGTGGTTCTTAAACATTTCTATATATTCAATGGAAGTGTTTAGAACAATCGTTATTTTGCTTTCTTACACCCAATAGTGACTTATTTACATTCTTTGTCTTTCTCTGCTTGAACTTTGTAGAGAAAAATTAAAGAGACCGTTTCAAACCATCACAGTTATTCAGGTACCTGAAGGTTGGTTTCTGTGCCATTTTAGCACAGGATATCCTGTTTAGCTTCCAGCTGCCACTCCAGAACAAAAACAGACCCTCTGCTTACCCCTGTCTGTCTCATATATATTTCTCAGATACTATTGGGAACAGAAAAGAGGCTAGATCAATATGTTTAAGCACCCAAATAGCCCCTCATTACTTATGTCAAGGATAGGCAATGATCATTTGTCAAATCCTATGAACATTTGTCAAACAAAATGTAGATTTATCCAATGTTAATTTTGCTTATTTCAAAAATCAGAGTTTCTATGATCACTTTTCTCCTATCAAAATATTTGGTACTACAGTTCCTTCACAAACCCATGTACATATATACATATATATATATATATATCCCCAAGTGTAACTATTTCACCCTGAGGTGACATCCAACATGGTTAGTCTACTGTGAAATAAAGAAGATCAATATCATTTACAGGTCATGTAAATGCCAGGCTCAGCAGTTCCTTCAGTAATTAAGTATGCTGGGCTAGATTTACTGCTCCAGTGGGATACCTCTGCAATGCTCTGCTAGTGCAAAATAATCTACTACAACTGATGTATCTGTAGATAAGCTGGAATGGGAGATTCTCAGCATGTTTGGGACGGAACTGCAGGCTCCTTTCCAACTTTCTGGTTGTAATATTTATTTAAGAATATTTTAGATTTATGGAATTAAACAAACATTTTGGCTCTTTCCTCTATGGCACTCTCTGTTGTGCCTCTTCCACATGATGCAGAGTGAGGCTGGAAGCAGCGATTTGTCACCTCATCTTCCTTCCTCTGCTAAGTCCCAGGTAATGCAGAGCATGTGCCCACAGATTTTTGGACTGTTCAGGCCAAGCTATTCAGAGTGAGCCAGTCTTCAGATCCCACTAGAGACACAATATGAATAAGATGAGCAGCCTGGCTATCTTTTGCTGCCAGCATTCATATCTTAATGAGGTTTTAATTTTTTAGAGTTTTATTTGCTTTCTCACTAACATATTTTCCATTTCAGAAAAGGAAGCTTTTCCATTCAAGAGTTGTATGCTTTTGAGAATCTCACTGCTTCTTTAGATGCTGCCAAATTTGGCTTTCAAGACATTGATCAATGAAATAATTCAACAAAATTCTGTCATGTCAGCACTCGTTTACTGACATTTCAGTTTCCTCATTTAGAAAGTCAGAATCTAATCAGCGTGTTTGCTGTGCAGAAGTAATAAAAATATCTGTCTTCTCAAGCTGTTTCTTGTTATGTTTTCCAAGACATAATGCTTAATTGAGTCCAACCAGTTTCAAGGTATTATCAGAGAAGAAGGGATAGTTAGTGCTAAGTAAAAGACAGGAACAAATCCATAGGTAATATAGATCCATTTATGTTGCAAAATGAGAAATATCCATGAGAGACTGTTTCTGATTTCATTACTTTTGTTCAACTCTGTCATGTTGAGGGTAGGATCCTGAAATTTGCCTGTCACAGAGCCCAGGACTCTTGCTGGAACTATATGGCTAAATTACCATTTGCCACCACTTTTCATTGCCTCAATAAGGACTTGCTCTGACACAGCTCAGAAAGTTATAACAATCAAATTATTTAATTGTTCAAAGTGACAGGTATAACAGATTCAGGATTGTGGTGATAAATGCACTAACTGCAAGATGATCTCAGCATTAATAAATCTGCAGTAACATCGAACGCAGACGGAGACACAACCCTTTGCAATAGCTCTAACAGAAATGCTACAAAAGTTCAGCCATATATCAAAGGCACTATTCTCACCAAGAAAGGTGTCCCTGTCTTGGGTGGGGGAGAAGGAGCACAGTCTGTCAGCCATCATCATCCCATTTTCCCCCTATCACAGCTGCTGTTGCAGCTGGTGATGTTTCTGGCCCATGCTGCACTCCTTTCTTGCTGGCCCTGGTACCAGTGTCAGTGGCACACGTGCCCCCTGGTGCCTGAGGCACAGAGATGTCCATCTCATGCGTTTTATACACCAGCCCTGGCTTTCCCTTTCTTCTAGGTGATATTTAGCATGATTTGGGAGAAATGGTGTGTAACAGTCATATGTTTAGCATGTACTTAATTTTCTCCATTATCATATTGAAGAGTGTCAACTTTAATATTAACATTGCAGTTAATTAAACAAAGTTCTTCACTCAGGCACCCCAGCCCTCAGAATATGTGTTGAAGTTTGGTTTTTATGTTACTTGGTCCCTGCTTAATCCATTTTAGCCAAAACAGGGCCATCTTATCTTGATAAGACTCCCTCCTTTAACTCTTTGGCAGGCCAGCTTCATGGATCTTCATTTAACACAAATGCCTGATGACTGTAAATGACCTTGGTCCTGTAGTATGCAAAATCAAATTGCCTTCTTGTCCCATGGCAAGCTAGGGGTTTTTGCCACAAGCTCACAAACTGCAATGAGGTGATTTACTGTGAAATCAGTAAATCAGGCTCATGCTCTGCAGATCATAGGACTTTAGTTTCTGAACTTTTTAAATGCTAACACATCTTTCATTTACTTCACTGGCTTTCAGTGAACACAGAAGATCCATAAATCATGCCTCATTCTGATCAGACCCAAGGAATGTGGTTTCCCCCACATGGTAGGGCTATGTGGAGAATAAGACCACGTTCTGTGTTTTGCTATTTGAGAGTCAATGTATATTCAGCTGGTCTCCATTTTGGGTCACCTAGCAAAACTGCTTTTCCTTTGACAGTTACAAAAATATAGGTTCTTCTCACTGTTGAGCAAAAAATATGCAGAGATCATTACTGCTGCTCAAAGACATTACTTGCACCCTGAGAAGTTCTTACACGAGATGAGCTCATCGTTCAGCTCCATTCCTTTCCTATCTTGACAACTGGCTAAAGGCTGACACAGCTGCAAATTGGTTGTGGTACTCTGTAGCTTCATAGAGAATGAAATATAAAGAGAGTTGCTCTCGCTTCCCTTCCATATACCCTTGCCAAATTTCACCAGCTTTAGCTTTACTATGCCAAAAAGATAAAAAGAGTTTAATCCTCTGTTTGTAAAACAGAGCTAAGTAAATCATTGTCAAAATATCTTGAAAATGTGCTTTTTTAATAAGACCTTTACTTCCATTAGGTGACACTCGTGTCATTTAGAACATGCTTTTGACACAGTGTCTAAAGATAAGAAGGGCACAGGACATGACTGAAAAGCCTGGTGCTAATCACTGAATCTGCTGGTTCACAAGAGTACTACATATATAAAGGATAACAGGCACTGGAAGGTTTGGTGCAAACCTGAATGGCTGTTAAAGAAATTGTTTGCAGAAACATTTTTGTAAAGATTCCAAGCAGCATTGTTATATGAATCAAACACCGAAAGGAAAGACTCCTTAACATGGTAATGTAAAGAGTTCTAGCAGGGTAAAACAAACTAAATTCTTCAGAGGCATTTGTTCTATATCAAATTGTCACTAATTGATTGCTAAAATTGTATATGCTTGCTAGATAATCCTCTCAGAGAGGTTTTTAAAAAGTTCCGATTATGAATATACATCATGGAACATTATTTCAGATGCTAAACATAACAGTACAGAGAACATGTAAGAGTATCAGCACAGCTGATGATGTTATTGCAAGCTGACAAGCTCTTATGGAACCTAATGTAAAGTCGATCCAATCATGTTTCTGAAATAACAGCTAAAGTACAAGCTTATTTCCCTTTTCCATTTGCTAATCACTAAGCCTTTGATTTACTTAATTTCCTCAGTATTTCTTTGACTGCTTTGGTTTGCTGTTATTTGTAAATATTCAATAATACAATTTAAAGATGGACTGTTTTTTTCATAGCTTTGTCTCATTCTGTATTTCCGTTTCTTGCATGGACACCTAACTATGTGGAAAAAAGGACTAGCCAATTGGGAGGATTATAGAAATATAGCCAAAGAAGGCAGAGATGCAACAAGGAAGGCCAAGGCCCTCCTGGAACTGAATCTCGCCAGAGGGGTGAAAAAGAACAAGAAGAGGTTTTTCAAATACATCAATGACAAAAGGAAGAGCAGGCAAAAGGTAGGCCCAGTGCTGAATGAGAGGGGAGATATGGTAAATGATGATGCAAAGATGGCAGAGTTGCTGAATGCCTTCTTTGCCTCAGTCTTTACTCCTAAGACCAGCCCTCAGGAACCTCAATCTCTAGAAGCAAGGAAGCAGAATGGGAGGGAGGAGGACACTGCACTGGTCAGTCAGGATGGATTTAGAGATCTCTTGTACCAACTGAAAACACACAAATCCATGAGCCCCCATGGGGTGCAGCCACATGTGCTGAGAGAGCTGGCTGATACTGTTGCTGAACCTCTCCCCATCACATTTGAAAAGTTGTGGAGAACGGGAGAGATGCCTGATGACTGGAAGAAAGCAGATGTCACTGCAGTCTTCACAAAAGGCAAGAAGGAGGACCCAGACAACTACAGACCAGTCAACCTCATCCCCATCTCTGGAAAGATGATGGAGCAGCTCAGGTCATCTCTAATCACATGGAAGAAAAGAAGATTATGAAGAGTAGCCAACATGGATTTATCAAGGGGAGATCCTGTCTGACTAAGCTGATAGCCTTCTATGAAATTATGACCAAATGGGTAGATGAGGGAAGAGCAGTGGATGTCATATATCTTGACTGCAGTAAGGATTTGATACTGTCTCCCATAACATCCTCATAGAAAAGCTCAGGAAATGTGGCATAGATGGCTGGTCCATGAGGTGGATTGCAAACTGGCTCCAAAACAGAGTTCACAGGGTTTTTACCAGTGGCACAGAGTCAACTTGGAGGCCAGTGGCCAGTGGTGTTCCCCAGGGATCAGTACTGGGTCTGGTTTTGTTCAATATCTTCATCAATGACCTGGGTGAGGGGATTGAGAGTACCCTCAGCAAGTTTGCTGATGATACAAAACTGGGGGCGTTGGCTGACACCCCTCAGGCTGTGCAGCCATCCAACGTGACCTGGACAGGCTGAGAGCTGGGTGCAGGCAAACCTCATGAAGTTCAATAAGGACAAGTACAAGGTCCTACATCTGGGGAGAAATAACAACAGGCACCAGTACAGGCTAGGGGCTGCCCTGCTGGAAAGCAGCTCCACAGAGAAAGACCTTGGAGTGCTGGTGGACAGCAAGTTCTCCATGGAACAACAATGTGCCCTTGTGGCCAAGAGAGCCAATGGGATCCTGGGATGCATCAAGAAGAGTGTTTCCAGCAGGTCTAGGGAAGTTCTTCTACCTCTCTACTCTGCCCTGGTGCGACCACACCTGGAATACTATGTCCAGTTTTGGGCTTCCCAGTTCAAGTCAGAGAACTGCTGGAGAGAATCCAATGGAGAGCCACGAGGATGATTAAGGGACGTGAGCATCTCCCTGTGAAGAGAGATTGGGAGCCCTGGGGCTATTTAGTCTTGACAAGAGAAGACTGAGAGGGGATCTTATTAATGGGTATAAATATCTGGGGGATAGGTGTCAAGTGGAGGGGGCGAAGCTCTTTTCAGTGGTGCACAGTAATAAGAGAAGGAACAATGGATACAAACTTGAACATAGAAGATTTCACCTCAACATGAGGAGAAACTTCTGTACAGGGAGGGTGACAGAGCCCTGGAACAGGCTGCCCAGGGAGGTTGTGGAGTCTCCTTCTCTGGAGACTTTCAAAACCCACCTGGATGCGTTCCTGTGTGGACTATTCTAAGTGATCCTGCTCTGGCAGGGGGGTTGGACCTGATGATCTCTTGAGGTCCCTTACAACCTCTAATATACTGTGATATTGTGATAGCTCTTTTTATAATTTCCTTGCAGTGATTTTTATAATTTGAGATACACAATTAAAAGCAGTGTTTGGAGATATTCCTAAAAAAATAATTATTTCCAAAGTGTTTGTAAAGAATAAAATAGTGTGATAGAAAAGAAGACAAAGTCATTATGTATATATAAAAAAAAGAACATTCAAAGAGTGGGATTAAGACAGTTTTATCTTCTTGTATAGGGATATAAAATGAAGATTTTTTTCATCCCCAGGGACCACAAAGAAAACATGATACTGCAGGTATCTGTGCTAAATTCAAAGGTATAGGCCTTCTCCGTTGCTTAGAACTTTTCCTGAAAACCCATGCTGCTGATCATTGTCAAAATCATAATACATTTTTCATACTTGCTTGTTTTATGATTAGCACATTAAAGGGATGTAATTAATGCCTTTCATTAGCCTCATTCGTTGTGATTATAAATCTGAATTAATTCTATTTTATTCACTTTGGAGAAGAAAAACATAACTGTGATCCTGCAGATTACTTTTAATCCGTTAATGTAATTCCTTTGAGATATAACCCTTACTTCTTCTGCATACAAATGCAAGAAGAAGGTATTTGTTAGCTGAGAGAAAAATATGAAAAGGGTTTGCAACATAAGTGATAATACCCAAGAACATGCAGACCTTTTGCTCCAGAACCACTGATACTACTACACCCTAAAAACATCTTATGGTGCAAACAAATATGACAAATAAGACTTTCAACAATTTCACATAATGGTAGCCATCTGTTTTAAGACCTCTTCCATCAGAGATTCTCCTACTTTCATGTTAATCTGAAACTCCAGAATGTTGATCCAAGATGAGCAATCATACAACTGGGTTATGAAATGAACCAAGAGTCTTCTGGAGAAAGAAAGAATGTAAAACTCTGTGGAAGGCCAAAAGACCAATGTTGACAAAGTTAAAAGCAGTGGTTAAGAGCACTATGCACTCATTCGAATGAGTAATCAATAACATGTATTATTTGATTTGATTTTAAAATGCTTAGGATCACATAAACACTACTGAGTCTGATCCATGAAGTTTTCTTTCTTTGCTTCCAAAAGCAAAGCAGCATTCCGGCATTTCCAGCAGAGAGGTAAAAAAGCAATTTCCCATCCAATGTGTTTAAAGACATGGGAATACAAAGAAGGAAGAAAAGACACATGGTTACTTTTGAGTAAGCAGACAGAAAAAGAATCATAGACAAAGCATTGCAGGAGCTCTACTTTTATGAAAATAATAGTAATAAAAAATAAATCTCAAATGGCTTTGAGATTTGTCCAGTTGTCAGAAGAATACACATTTTTTCAAAATTTTTCATTTTTTAAGGTCCATTTTTTTCAGTTGTAAAATTTTTTTTTCCTTATTTATGCATTCATCATACCCTTGATTTGTAAACACAGAAGGAATCTACCTAAGTGGAAGTATTATTCACAGTTCTGCATCCAGGCAAGGCACTTTTCCTTCTGTCTTCTTTGTGTCCTATTGTTTTGTAAGGATAATGCATTTTGTCACATTCGTGAATTGCAGATTAGTTTCTCATGAACTAGCAGGACTGATAGCAGCAGTTTTTCTTCTGAGTAGTCTATAATTCCTCTCCTTTCTCACTGCTTGTCTTTTATATTTTCCCCTTACCCATTTGCTTCTCTCCACAGATGGGCAAAGCTGCCTGGAATATGAGATGGCAGTTACGTCCTGCAGATGATTTCTGTAAATTGCTCTACTTTTCAAGCACTTATAAGCAAAATTATTTTAACTGAGAGAGGACACAAACATAAGAAAAGGGAAAAGAAATGTATGTGTCATTCACATGGTTGATTATACAGGCTCTAGATTAGAAAGTGTCAATACTATTTACATGTGTTAGATAATGTTCATTGGCTTCATTCCTTAAAACTATTTTTTAACATTCCTACATATCACAGCATATTTTTCCTAGCTAGTGCTGTATTTATTTACTTACTTATTTTAATCTAGTCAACCTCTGCATGTTTTATATGCATTTAGCTATCTTATTTTTCTTCATTTTTATCTGGAATAAAATATGAGTAGTACATTTTTAGAAATAATGTAAATTAGTCATTGATAAGTCTGAGAAACATTGTACAAAAATTAGCATTTTGGGAATTCTCGTTATTTCCGGTGCTACTGTGTGCTTTATCCTACAGAACCAAAAAGTTGTTCTATTACAAATGAATACAGTCTCAAGCTGCGCCAGGGAAGGTTTAGGCTGGAGGTGAGGAGAAAGTTCTTCACAGAGAGAGTGGTTGGCCATTGGAATGTGCTGCCCAGGGAGGTGGTGGAGTCACCATCCCTGGAGGTGTTCAAGAGGAGACTGGACGTGGCACTTGGTGCCATGGTTTAGATAGTCATGAGGTGTAGGGTGACAGGTTGGACTCGATGATCCTTGAGGTCTCTTCCAGCCTTCTTGATTCTATTCTATTCTATTCTATTCTATTCTATTCTATTCTATTCTATTCTATTCTATTCTATTCTATTCTATTCTATTCTATTCTATTCTATTCTATTCTATTCTATTCTATTCTAATGTAAAAGTTTCTCGGGTTTAGTTTTAGGAGATTTTAACTTTAAGTTGTATTCAATTATTTGATATGGATTAAGTACTGCAACTGCTGACCCAGCTTCATAACACAGTAGCAATATATTAATTTTAAAATATTATTAAAAATTGCAGTAGCTTAATGATGATTGAGATATTGATTTTGGATATTTATGTCAGAATGAGATTTCAATTATCCACATGTAAAACAAAAATCAGAAGTTTCTGCAGCTGGAGTTGATTTAACAGAACAGAAATCAGATGTATCAGTCTAGTCAGATCTGTCCAAAACCTTGACATCAAGGGAGGTGTGTCAATAGACTTAGATACAAGGTATTATTATTGCAGGTACTAATTTTGAACTGAAGCACGATTTTGGAGAGTTTTCTGAAGGTTCTGTATCATCTCAGAAATGGGTTGATGACTTCAATTTTGCATTTAACTTCTAAAAATTTCATTTATTGGAAGATTGGTTGTATCACACTCAAGATAATACTGTGGACTCCTGCTTTCTCCTGTGTATTCATCCACAATTTTGTCACTTAGTCACTACTATGAAGTCCTTTTCCATTTTTAACACCCATTGCTCATATATATTGTTCCAAATAGCTTATTAACTTTTACAGAGTTTTCCACCTCACTGCTCAGCTTCTTCTCAAGATCATTAATGACTAAATTAAAAATTATGGAGTCAAGTACAAATCTCCTAGGGATTCTTCTAATAATCTTTCTCCCCACTGACAACTAACTATTTCTGCCACTTGTTTTCTTTCTCTTAATAAGCAATTTATCAATTTTAGTCTCCTTGTCCACAGTCATCCTGATCTCTTTAAGAGCTTTTGTTAGAACTGTTTAACACCTTTTCAAAGTCAAGGTGCTCTGTATCATCCTGCTTGCTCCATTCTGAGAGCTTGCTGACTACTTCAGAGAACTGCTAATTTATGAGAAGTGCTATTACTTTTGTAAAAGCCATGCTGCTGGTCAGTCCTTGGATTCCCCTGAAGTTTTTCTGAATTAATTGGTGTCATGTGTGTCAATCCTCTTCCTCCACACTGTTTCTGAGAGAGAGGTTTATGATTTGTTTCATATTCAAGTCCCTTTAGAGACCAAAGGATATTTATCAACCAGCATTGCAGATTCTTTACTCTTAATTTTATGTTTTCTTTCAATAAATTCTACTGACAACTGGGGATATCCTTTAATGTGTCTATAGCTAACAAAAAGGTTGAGCTCAGAAATCTCACTGAACTTATCCATGTTAAAGAAGAATATAATCAAGGGATTTTTCTTCTCTTTATGACCTCCTTTCATCTGCATGCTCTTTTTATACTCTAATTATTTTCCTCATGCTACAGACTCCCTAGAAGGCTTCTTCCTCCTCTGTTTGAAAACTGATTTAATCTTTAGTTCTCTGTTATCTGCAGATAATTTCTCAAACTTTTTTTGTGCTGCCATTTTGTGATTTTTGCACATAACTAACCTCTTTCTCTATTATCCAAATTTTAACAAAATTTAATATCTTTAAAGGATTTCCCTTTCTGATGATACCCTTTAGTATGCTGGATTTGCTTAATTATTTTCTAGTTAGCTGTATTCCTTTACCTTAAGAAGCTATATGGTATTAGTCACTGTGTCACTGAGAAAAATAAATCACTTTAACTTTTTTCTAACATTTCTCATAAATCAATCAGCAGTAGACCTTTTGATTTGGCAGCTTCAGGGTTTTGGAATCCAAATTCTATGGTTATTTGTTACATGGTGACTTCCAATGATAGCATTTAAACCAATTACTGCACATTCATCTGGGCCAAACCTAAAGACCTGTCTTTGACAGTTTCTAGATATTTAATCCCTAAATCATACCCAGATGTGGTGTTCACCCTACAAAGGAGCACTTCAGTCCTCTTGCCTGTTGCATTTTGTTTCAGGTTCCAAACTCTCCTGTAATACTGTGAAGCATATGAATGTATTTGTCAGGTGCAGTAAAATATTCCCAGGGGTGTGGTTAGTTTGGGGCATTTTTGGGTTGTTTTTTTGTTTGTTGGTTTGTGCAGGTTTTGGTTTGGTTTGGTTGTAGTTGTTTATTTGTTTGTTTTGGTTGGTTGATTTTGATTGAGCTTTTTGTGTTGTTGTGGGTTTTTTTTTTTTTTTTCCCCTCAAATGGTCCTGGAATATTTTACCTGGCAGATTATTTTGCAGAAATTGACTTTGTATTATGTACAATAAGAAAACAGTCTTGATACTGCATCTTCCTCTTCTGTAAGTACATATGCATGATAGTTTGAAGCCAGTTTTTAGCCTGAACACTACTGTGCATACTTCTTGGTATTTTAAAACTACTCAGCTTTCAGAACACCTTGTGGACATATGTATTCCAGTCACTTGCATCTCTGAACCACGCATCAATGTAAAAAATCAGATGAAATCCCAAGCTCTACTTATTTAATTTATTTTTTAATATTATTTTTTGAAGCATTCTCCCTTGACTACCATCTCTTAAAATACCACTCTAATACAGGAAAAATATGTTTTTTCTATGCTATTGATTGTGCTCTGCATGAGTATAAATGTTGTCACCAGATGGAAGGCAAATCAATGGGTCAGAACTTACTGATGATGTAAAAATTCCTCCAGGTTTTGGGATAAATATATCAAGTCTTTCAACTAGGGTTATAAAAACGTGCCCATTTTCTTTTTACACATTGTTTTAAAGAACTAGAAGTCACTTACCTTGCAGTCTATTCTGCTGTGGTAGTTTTATTGTCTTCATTCTGGCATATGATGGAAAGGGTGTATATTTTCACCATGCAATGGTTTAAGATATGAAAACACTAAGCTCTAAATAGACCTTCATCAAAAATAAAATGTCACATACAAGGTCTTTTAAGAGAAACCACATACAAGGTCTTTTAAGAGAAACAAAACATTGAAATGCATTTGAAGCAAATGAATGCATACAAGCAAGAGATGAAATATGAAAAGGCATACACACATGTCCATGCTGAAGTGTAGTATATGAAGGAATACATATCATGCCTCCTTAATCAGGAAAGCCAATGTGATGATAGATACTAAGGACTGGCTTCAGGTCAGCTTGGCTATATTGCCCAGAAAGGATAATTATGGTACAGTAACTTCTCCAAAGATGTAAAAAAATGTGGGGTTTTTTTGTTGTTGTTGTTGGTGGTTTGTTTTGGTTTTTTTTTTCAGTATTGCAGCTTGCTACTTGTTATGAGAGAAACTAAAAGCCCACAAGGTGATAAGGGCAGAACATTTGAATCCTGCATTACTCTAGGGTACATTCACAATGCCATTATGCCAGGCTTTTCACCAGCAGAACTAATGGACATGCACTAGTAATAAAGACATTTAAAAAAAGGAAAAAGGAAAAAAAAATAAGCAGGAATGGTCAATGTTATTTTAACTAAATGGAGAACTTGATTAACCATAATATTTTTTTTCCCCCCCACTACTGTCCTTGCAGCTCTGCTGTCCTGTGCTTGACATTTACAACTACCTGAAAGGAGGCTGTAGCAAGATGGGTGTCAGTTTCTTCTCCCAGTTTTATCTTACTTGTTTTTTTCAGTGATCTTTTTATGCACTAATTAATTCTTGCAGCATGGGTATGAAGAAGTTGCATATTATTGTCCATGTTTCTCAGAAACTTAATTCTATCAGGTTGAATTTATGCTTAGTAGCAAAATTAGATCACTGTTGTTCTCATCTTTGTCGACAAAAAACCAAACAACTTCCTAACCCCACATAACCATGTTAGTTCCAGTACATAATTTATATCAGCATTTTACATATTTTTAAATGAATTAGCATCTTTGTTTTTCTCCCCAAGGTAAAGCTTGATTAATAATTACAATTCAAGGAATTTTCTTCTTTGATCATTTGTTGCAGATTAATTTAATACGTAATTACAATATTGTAGGGATTGTTGTAAACTGATATCATCATAGAAACAAACAAATTAAGGAATCAGAGAAATGGTTTGAGACCATTATTGATTAACTATATTGCTAACCATAATCTGGTATAGCTGTTTTTGAGATTTGATAGTTTGAAATCATCCAGAGGAAAGAGCCTGTCAAAACTGGCACGTGATAGGATCATCTCTGGTCATTTGGTCCTGAAGAGTCAGTTTACAAAGTTTTCTGCTTTAAAATTATGCCCAGAATGTCAGTATAGAAGTACTCAGAGTACCAAGAATGTTAGACTCAAATTCGCTTCCATTTTCAACTCAAACCTTTCTCCTGGTGATAATTTTGTGGCAAGGAATGCCACACAGTAGCACTAAATCTAGCTGCTCCTTTTTGTCTCCTAAAAGAAATGGAAAAGGGATTTACCACTTTCTTGCCTTTTGTTCTTTTTGGTTTTCTTTGTGGGTGTTATGTTTTGGGTTTTTTTTTTTTTTTTGGGTGTGTGTGTGTTGAGAATATAATGCATTTTTATTCTTCATTGGAATAAACAGACATATTTTCAGAAAACTTTTTTTGCACTTTTTCACTGCTTTTCTTGATTCACACTGATTTTTGCTGAGCCTACTCCTAATGTGCCATTTCCTTTTTATAAATAAGATCAGATGAGAATCTTGTCCTGCAGTTGAGCTGTGTAATTGGTACGTAGTTCTTTTTCCTGCCTGAGCAATGTATGCTCAAGCATTTCATCTCAACCCTTACAGTATCTACTGCTTTGTACTTGTTAGCATTAGCTTTCCATGGCAAAATACTGCAGCGTTTTGTCTTTTCCTAACCGCCCTGAAAACCTTTACAATGTATTTTATAGCTACATGCCCCAAACCTTTTTAATTCTTTGAGATCTGACTCCTTCATGCTTAAATTTTGCTCTAAACCATTAATTACTGCATTGAATTCTTCTAGTGCTGGCTTGAAAACTTGTGCATTTCCACAGAGAGAAGATATTATAAATGTTGAACATTTTGTTTCTTTTTTATCCACACTGAATTTATGCACCTAGTTATTTGAAAATTAGAGCTAATTATGCAAATTAGACCTCACAAAACCACGTTAAATCAACATTGCATTTAGAAGCAGGGCTGTAGCTGTGAGACAGAACAATGGATAACTGTGCAGCTGTATCAAAGCCTTCACTGCTGTTGCAGGGCTTCATAAGCTACATTTCTATCCTGCAGTGATGTGCAGTAGGCAAAAGAAGTTATGGCAGTACTTTACTGACAGCACGTACCAGCTGAGGCTCATAACTGGTGCCTTTGTAGCCTTTACTCCTGTACAGTTGCACCTTGATTGGAACATTGGGAATACCCTGAAGGTCCTCTTCCTGCATGCCTAGACTCATGGCCTTCTAATTTGCTTTGAAGTATAAAGACGTGGTGTGAGCTCTTCTTTCTTGATTGTGCTTAATTGCAATTCGATTATTAGAGTTTATATTGATAAAACTTGAGCTAAGTCTCCATAGCAACTGCAATGATCAAAACATTGTAATATGGTATACAAACACTGTTCTGGTGGTAACTTAAAATGGGATGAAGACAAGTAAAGAGCATAGAATCAGTGACTCACATTCAATGATTTAGAATGGCACATATCTTGCTGAACTTTACTTAAGCACCAAGTCTTCCTGGCACTTAAGACTACTTTTATGTCTCATGGGGAGAGACAGGAGCCTTCAAATTCAATTATTTGGAAAAAAGTGTTGTTCTAATTGTCTAATACATTTAAAAACCTAATGACAATATGTCTGAAAAATCTATTGACTGTGGAGTCCAATGGAGAGCTGTGAGGTTGATTAAGGGACCTGAACATCTCTCCTATGAAGAAAGACTGAGAAAATTAGGGCTTTTTAGTCTTGAGAAGAGAAGGCTGAGGGGGGATCTTATCAATGTGTATAAATATCTGAGGGGTGGGTGTCAAGATGAAGGTGATAGTCTTTTTTCAATGGTGCCAAGTGATAGGGCAAAGAACAGCCCTATCTCCTATCTTGTGTTCTAGCAGGTACAAGCTAGAACACAGGAGGTTCCACCTCAACACAAGCAGACACTTCTTTACGGTGAGAGTGATGGAGTACTGAGAGGTTGTGGAGTCTCTTTCTCTGGAGACTTTCTAAACCTGCCTGGATGTGTTCCTGTGTGGCCTACCTAGGTGATTGTGTGATATGTAAGAATGGATATGAAAGAGGAAGATAAAACTCTATTTTACAGTTAGTTTACTGAGACAGCTAAAGAACACTTGAAAAAGCAGATTTACACATATATGTACTTAGTTTTCCAGCAGAAGAGTTGTCACATCAGTCCTGCATGAGTGTCTGATGTAAGTTTTTCCTTTGAAAAGAGGACATAAATATGTTTCTTAAAACGAAGTTAAGGAAAAAAAGAAAAAATGTCAATCCATTCCTCAGGAGCAGCCAAACAAAACCAACTAAAACTGATAAGCATAATTGAAGTTTTTATCTAACTCTAAGAACTGCTATGTAGGTATTTTGCACCTGTGTTCCAAGTAAAGAAAGTTTTTACAAAGACCAGCTCAATATTTTGAAAAGTCTTTAGCAGATTATCAAGGGAGAAATGCTTCATGAGGCTTCCTTTTAGTACTTCCATTAGATATAAGAGGAGGAGACTGCATGGAATATGAAATATTAGAGTTCATCTTCAAATCCATGGATCTATTCAATGTGTAGACTACTGTAAAATCAGCTGGCACCAAAAGTAAGACATCAGTGCAAATATCCTGCCAGGGCTTATTCTCCACCTTCAGAACAAGATCAAAAGGCAACCTGATTCAGTAGACTTCTTTGGGTAGTGTCAGTAGAGGAAGCCTGGAAAAGTGTGTGTAAAAGGAGAGCTATCCTACAATGGTACTTTTCCAGTGTATCATCCTAGACCAACAGTCTGAAACTCAGAGAAGCTGCTGAAGGCTTTAAATACTTTGTGGTCTGAAAACTTTTCTTTGTTCTTGAACTGCAAGGTACCAGAACAGAAATAGAAGACTGTTTTTCATGTAAAATATCATGTAACGTTCCTCTCCTCCTGTTCTGGGCTCTCTAGGGATTGATTCAGTGTTTGTGTAATTTTATCTACAGCAGTGAATCCATTTGAAATAGCCTCAAAGCCATAGGATAGCACCTTTTGCCACTATCTTGCTCCAGGGTTTTAATCAAATATTTCCTACAGTCAGACTGGAAGTGTTCTGAGAAGCTGTGAGGGTGGTGCTGCTCCATGAGACCCAGAAGGGATGATGACAAGGTGACACTGGGAGGCTTACTTGGACATTCCCCTGATAGCAAGTGAAGGTATCTTAATCCCTTTGGTCCACCTAAGAGTAGATGCAGGTTCACCACACTTTGTATGGTCAGAACAACATTTCTGTTTTGGTGTCCTGCCCCAAGTCTGTCAATAAAGCACCAAGACTGCCTGATTGTTCCACCTAGATGGATCAATCCACATCCTCAGCTCCTGATTTCTATTCCCTTTTTTCTCTCCTAGATTCTTTCTTTTTACTATTGTCCCCTACCAAATAAACAACCTGTCCTTAACTACTTTTCATAGTATTAGTACCTACCCTAGTACAGTTATAACATAATTTTCTATTTCTGATAGTGTACAGGTGTTGCTGACACGATTTCCTACTTTTTCTAGGCCTTGCAAGTTTTTCATTACCATTCAGCTAGCTTTATCCCTGGCTAAAACCTTGGTGGAAGAGGATATGTGTTGATACATGCAGAAAGCAAATTTTAGAAAAAAATCCTAAGGCAGATGTAAATACATGTTTTAACAAGAAGTATGGCAATACATTTTAGGCCCTAGTGTTGTTTAAAAGAATAAGTAAGAATTTCATTTGCACCATGCTCCCAAGAAAAATCCCTGCTGATGGCATAAACATCTTACAGAGGAACAATGCAGATGTCATTGCTTACTAAAAGGAGAGCATAAAAGCAGTGTGCTCCATTGTCTTATTCATGACGCATCAGTGCCCTCATGAATAATAGCCTATGTGATTTAGTAATTAAATACCCTTTGCTACTTGCCACCTTATGTAATCACATTTAGTTTTAGTACTATAGCTCTCAGGAAGACCTCCTGACCCATCGAATCCACCCAGCTGTGATTACAGCCAGCCATTTGATATATATCATCCAGAAGGGACCATGCTGACATACTCTGAATCACAAAACACTTCAGTGCCTTGGAAATTAAGATCGTTGCTGTAAGTGAACGCAAAAAGAGGAGGGTGGAAACAATCAGGTGTATCAGCAATCCCCATGTCAATAGAATGTCAGATAAGTTTTCTTAGGCAAATACGCTCTAATGAGCCTGGGAAACAGATGACACATGATACAGAGGTAGGTGAAAACCACTTGGTCAACAGAGCAGCAGAATGGTGAGCTTTGACATCAGTTTCATATCCATGTATGTGATTTTACAAAGGTATCACAGTACTGTGGAAAACTACAGTATGTGCCCTCGAGTGAGGAATAAAATCGTGTCAGGATTTTTAACTTATGATTTCCTTCCATTTAAATTTACTGTATGATCTTTTAGGTGCTAATTCTTCTTAAAATTAGGATGTGCAACTTTTTATTGAAAGAGCTTAGGCTGCTTAGTCCTTGATAAGGTTGTATTTATAATGGTAAACATTATTTTAGAAATTCTACTAATTGTAGGGAGAATTCAAACATTGCAAGGATTATTTGACAATATATGCTTTTCCAAAAGAAATTCAGCATTTAGATTTTTGCAGTGCTTTTGAAGTCCATATACAACATGGACAATAGCTAAACTATAAAAATAATATATATTAAAGTTTTCTGAATTTCTCTGACCTCATGTTAAATACAATTTTTATTGGTAGTAATAATTATTTTGTGATTATGTTTCTAGAAACTTAGGCATGTATTAGTATGTCAGGTGTGCAGTGTAGGACAGTAAATGGTAACATCACAAAAAGAGCACGAAAAAGGAATATTTCTTCCTAAGTAATACGTGCTTTTTATGTTCAATTTCAATGACCTTTTTTTAATGCAATAAAACCTCAGTTTTATAAAGAAATTGCTGTAGATTGTATAAGTTAAATGCAAAAATCAACAACTACATTAATAGAAGTAAATATCAGGTATTAAATTAATATAAATAGTTAAATACAACTTGTTAGATTCGTTAATGTTTGCTGAAATAATGCAAAACTTTTCCAAATATTTATATATGCCAGGTAATTACTTATAACTAGAGAAATCAAATTCCTCTAAGTGGATTGTTAGTACCAGGAACTTTTCAATATTTAATGGAAATCTGCTGTTTTCATATGTTTTGTTAACCATAAGGAACAGGATCATGGTATACTAATGTATAATGGTATTCTAGGCTGTATATTGTCTAATGTTCCTTCAACTAGATGCTTCTCTGCATATTTCAAAACTATCTTGTTGTATCTCAATTTAATTATCCATTTTAATTACTCTGAAGAGATTTCAATTAAATATTTTGTCTGAAAATTCCTTCAGCTCCCGGTTTTCTTATATATTTACTCTGCAATTGTTTTCACCATTGTTTATGTTTGTCTTGCAAGTATTTACTTTGGCATGGGACCAACTGTGCAGTATATACTCCCTGAGTTTGCTGCTGAAGGTTTTTTCTGGTTTTGTTGGGTTTTGTTTTTTGTTTGTTTGGTTGGTTTTTGCCACAGACTTACAAAGCTTCTTCTGCTATTTAATTTAAAATGTTTCTTAAATCACTGATTTAAGAATAACAAATGAATATCTTTTTTAATCTTTGAAATTCTGTAAGAGAAAATATTGTAAAGAATTACTTGTAGCATTACTTGGTTGCCCTCACTTTAATTTGAAATTGTGAGATACCAATTGGTTTATTGGCTCAAACAGGGTGTGACATTGCCTGACAGTGTGGCTTAAAAGCACTGCAGCAGTGCTGCTGAAAGGCCAACGTGCACACTGCACTCTGCACAGCTCTGGTGGCACCACCCCTACCCCGCAGGAGGTGATGGGGGAACAATGACTTCTCCAGGTCGATGTGTTAGCAGACCATCCAATGGCTCTGCTCAGCACTGGCCACACAGCTGGCCCTGCTGTGCCATTCCCTCTGATCAGCACTGCTCTGCACTGCCTGTGCTGTCCACCTGCTTCCCACCATCTGTCCCCTGGCTCCTGATCCAAAGCAGCACCACTCCACGCTGCCTATGCAGCCCAGACAGCTCCCTCTGCCCACGCTGCTCCTCCAGCTGTGCACTGCCACACTGCTCTGTCTCTGCCACTGCTGCAGAGGGCTCTCCTTATCGAAGTGTGTGCCTGCTGCCAAGAACTTGGGACTGTTCCTGTGATAGTTCTACAACCTGAATCCAGAGAATGGTGATATCTCTTCCTCTGCTATCCAACACACACCCTCTCTCTTTTCCCCTCTTCCTCTCTTTCTTTCTTTACTTTTCCCTCTCCTTTCCTTCCCATTTGCCCTGTGCTCCAGTCCAATATAATAAACCAAATTCATAAGCCATTTGGCATTTGTTTGCCTTTATTTATTCCAAGGGAATCATTTCAATCTTAGCACAACCTCCCATGCTGATGATGGTTGGTACAGGATAACTGGGTCTTGACAGAAATGTAGACCTATGAGCTGTCTTTAGGAAGAGAACTTTAGGAAGACAAGGTGACTGACTTCTGTGAGTTCATAGAATATATCCAGGTGTCCAGTCACAAGTTCTTCAAAAAATATTGTAAGAAGCAAAGAAAGAAGCATTCTGTTGTATAGCTGTAAAGAAAGCAATCTGAAGAATAAGCTAAACAAATCCTAGTTATGATTCTGAAGGTCAATCTCTTTACATCTGATGTAGCTATAGAAACGTGTCAAACACACACAACTTCTTCAATCATAGTATTTCAAATATTTATTATAAATTATTAATATTTAATTAGGCAGAAATATTATTAAAAATATATAAAATATTTATTAATCCAAAACCCCCTCCAAATCTTATTTACAATTTATATTGACACGTATAGGTATTCAGTTGGGTAAAAAATATTTCCACAAAATATGTATACAAACAGTTTAAACAATTGAAGCAAAATCAGAAATTTAGAAACAGCAATTTAGTTTAGGAAAGAGATAATTGGCAAATGCCCGCTTGCCCACAAGGGGAACTCTTTGTCTGCTAAAGGAGCAGCTGACACAGAACCTTTAGAGAGGCTTTATAGAAGATAGTTACTCACAACCTGGAGGCTGGAAACAATCCTGGGGTGCTTGTGAGGTGGTGTGCCAGCTCCACTGCTACTTCAGGGGAGGTAGGGGATAATGAGCCATGTGTCAAGGAAGATGCAAGAGCTATCAAGGAGTTAGGACTCACAGAAGAACCTGAGAATGATCAAATAGATGTGAAAGAGAAGGGAGATAATGATACTACCAGGCCTTCATGTGATAGGCTGAGGGACGACACACCAGGGTAGATGTGCCATGGGACCTGCATGCATGGATGAGCAAGGATCTTCTGAAGGAAATCTCATGGAACAATGAAACTTAGAGTTCATGGAAGAACAGACTTGTCACATGGGAAAACTATTGTGTAGTTGCCAGGGCATGTAGGAAGGCAACAAGGAAGGCCAAAGCCCTCTTGGAACTAAAACTGGCAAAGGAAGTTAAAGAGAACAAGAAGGGTTTCTTCAAATATATCAGTAGGAAAAGGAAGAATAGGGAAAGTGTGTGCCCACTGCTGGATGAGGAGGCAGCCCTGATAACAGAACATGCAGAAAAGGCAGAGTTGCTGAATGCCTTCCTTGCTTCAGTCTTTACTCCTAAAACTGAACTCTCCTATGAAGTCCAGACCCTGGATGAAGGACAAGACAAGTGGAGGAGGGAAGACTCTCCACTAGTCAGTGAAGACTAGGTTAGGGATCACATACATAAATTGAATATTCACAAGTCCATGGGCCTGATGAGATGCACCCAAGAGAGTTGAGAGAGCTGCCTGATGTTGTCACTCTACCACCCCATCATTTTTGCAAAATCCTGGCTGACAGGAGAGATACCTGAGGACTGGAGGAAAGTCAGTGTCACTCCAGTCTTCAAAAAGGGCAAGAAAGAGGTTCCAGGAATCACAGAAGCAGAGAAACATTCAGATTGGAAAAGACCCTCAGGATCACCAAGTCCAACTGATAACCCTACTCTACAAGGTTCACCCCTAAATCATATCCCCAAGCACCACATCCAAACCACCTTTAAACACATCCAGGGTTGGTGACTCAACCACCTCCCTGGGCAGCACACTCCAATGCCTGACTACTCTTTCTGTGAAAAAATTTTTTTTCCTAATGTCTAGTCTAATCCTACCCAGTTGTAGCTTGAGGCCATTCCCTCTTGTTCTATCACTAATTACCTGTGAGAAGAGACCAGCATCAGCCTCTCTACAATGTCCTTTCAGGTGGTAGAGTGATGAGGTCTCCCCTCAGCCTCCTCTTTTCCAAACTAAACAGCCCCAGCTCCCTCAGTTGCTCCTCATAAGATTTATTCTCCAAGCCCTTCACCAGCTTTGTTGCCCTTCTCTGCACTCGCTGCAGTATCTCAACATCTCTCCTATACTGAGATGCCCCAAACTGGACACAATACTGGAGGTGTGGCCTCCCCAGAGCTGAATGCAAGGGGACAATCACCTCCCTGCTCCTGCTGGACATAGAATTTCTAATACAGACCAGGATGCCATTGGCTTTCTTGGCCACCTGGGCACACTGCTTGCTCATATTCAGCTGCTTGTCGATTAGAACTCCCAGGTCACTTTCTGGTTGACAGCTTTCCAGCCACACTTCCCCAAGCTTGCAGCGTTGCTTGGGGTTGTTGTGACCCAGGTGCAGGGCCTGGCATTTGGTCTTCTTGAAGCTCATCCCATTAATGCTGGCTCATCAATCCAATCTATCCAAGTCCCTCTGTAGAGCCTCCCGACCCCCATGAAGATCAACACTCACACCCAACTTGGTGTCATCTGCAAATTTACTGATGACACACTCTATGTCTTCATCAAAGTCATCAATACAGATGTTAAACAGAAGTGGTCCCAACGCTGAGCCCTGAGGAACACCACTTGTGACCATCTGCCAACTGGATTTAACTCCATTGACCACCATTCAGAATGATAGAGTGGTTTGGATTGGAAGGGACCTTAAAGATCATTTAGTTCCATCCCTGCTACCGTAGCCAGGGACAACTTCCATTAGACCAGGTTGCTGAAAGCTTCATTCAGCCTACAGGGGGAGCATCACATGGCATCATATTACCAAGATAGTTTTTAGTGTGAAGAAAAAACCATAAATTATTTCACCCTCTTGTCAAACCTGTTTTTCTCTCTGCCCAGATTCTAAATATTTCCAATATAGCCTGGTTGTTTTGTTGTTGTTGTTTTTGTTTTTTCCAAAATTCTGTTTAGGCTAAAAGAAGATTTGGAAAAGTAAGAAGCAGTGTAGAGACAGTCTATTTTTTCTTTTGATACAAAAAGCTGTTTCTTAACATCAGTGAGCAAAAGAGGGTAGTAAAGGTGAGTATAAACAAGAAAGCACAAACAGAAAAGACTATTTTAACTTCCCTAGGTTTTAACAAAAGAAATTTTCTCAGAGGTGAACTGTAACTCAGAGACTCGATGCTTTGAGAGCCAGAAGGCAGCAGACCAACGCATTGAATTCAGGCATCAACAGATACTAAATTGGAAGGAGAAAGGTGTTATTTAGAGTACAAAGCAAGACAAGTGCTGTCTCACTCGTGACAGCAGTGGGGCTGCTTTATGTTCAAAATAGGTTTTTGCTCACAATCTATAAAGAGTTGGAAATTTCAGCTTCATTAAAAATGTCAGGCTCTAATCCATACTGGGTTATATCAGCGACTGCACTAAAAACCAGACCAGACAGAGGCATGAGGAAAGGTCTCATAGCTAATAAGATGAAATACTGCTGGTCTTATCATTATAGAAAAACTCAGTTTGGAAAGGACCTGAGAAAGTTTCTAATCCAATCTCCTGCTCAAGGCAGCGTCAGCTGTGACATCGGACTGGGATGCTTGTGGGACAATTGCCTAGTTTACTTGAACAGGAATGCAGGTTAATTTAGTATATTTCAGGAGGAAGGCTGAGATGCTCTCTGGGAAAGGAGATCCACAAAGCTGACCTGTCAAACAGATGAAAGAGGGAGTCTTGTGAATCAAAATGGCCTTGTTTTGGCTAAAACTAATGAAGAAAGGCTAGAATCACAAAGCACAGAGCTTCAAAACAAAAAGCTGTAGTGCCCAAGTGAAGGCCTTTGCCTAGTTAACTGCAATTTTAATATAAAGTTGACACCCCTCTGTATGACAATGAGCCAAATGAAGTACATGCTAAACATATGCCTATGTTACTCAACTCTCCACCCAAAGCACACTAAACATCTAAAAGGAAGAGACACCAGGACTAGGGTATAAAAGAACACAAGATGAATACCTCTTTTTGAGAGAAAGACTGGATTTAGCAGAGATGAGAATGGTCAACAGGCTGTTCTCCTTTTCCTCCACCCAAGACAGGGATGCTTTCTTGGTAAGCATTGTGCATTCAATATATGGCTTAACTTTTGCTAGCATTTTAATTTTTCTTGCATACTATGGACTGCAAAGATTTCTGACTTTATCAGATAGTATCAAGGATTTGTTTACTTGAGCTCGACCACTTACAATTAATCCATTTATCACCAGCAGTCCTGGATGTGTTGTCTGTTGCTTTAAAAACTTAAACCTATCAGATATTATTACTTGCTGAACCTGTGTCAGTGCAAGTCCTTACTGGGGCACTGGGAAACAGGCGAAAGTTAATTTTGTTAAACAGTTTCAGTAAGAGTCCTGGGGCTCTTACTTACTTACTACTCTTACAGGTAGAGATGTTGGGATCTCTCCCTGTAATGCACACTACTATGAATTTTCTGGTTAGATCTTGAAAGCATTCAACAGTGGAGACAGCATAGCTTCTCCAGGCAACCTGTTCTAGTTTCTGACTGTGTTTATGATCTTATGTTGTCCCACCACTCACCACTCTAAGGTGTCTGACTCCAGAGGAATATGTCTAAGAGAATGAGCAGAAAATGGCCCCTGGCTGCAAAAATATCTATGATGTTTTTTCACGCACTATGTTAGCTAACAGCTTAAAGTAATTTTCTGTTTCTTGGTAGTCTACACTTACTTTGAAACTGTCTGTTCAGGACTGAACAGAAAACCATTATTCATTTGTAGACTCAAAATAAAACTTGCGTTAAAAAGCAGTTATTATAAGAAGTCTCTATATACTCTTTCTGCTCATCTCAGAAGAGGAATTGTATGTTGTAGAGGGTAGAAAAGTAAAAAGCTATTTTCTTTCATAAAATGCAACAACTTTAGTAAGTAGTATATTAAAGCTATATTAATTTTAATTTTAAAAGGTGCAGATAGTGTTCTAAAACTCTTCAAGCTGATGCTCTACAGTGACTTTGGCTTTTTCTTTTTTTTCCCCTTGAGGTTTGTAAGTTTGCAAGTAATGTTGTGTCAACTAAAATATAATGTAGATTAAACTAATTCTTTTATTTGGAAGGAGAGCACTGTTCATTTGAACCAGCAATGAACTTACCTTTCTTCACCCTACCCAGCTGATCAGACCCTCACGTAATTATTCTAAGTGAATTTCACTCTCCTGTCCAATTTGGATCTCCCAGGTATTCATAACTAACTTCTGCATTTAGCTCCGACATGCTTTCAGCACTGTCAAGAGTGGAGATGGACAGATTACCTTTGAGATGATCCCTGCACTTACCATCATGGAGCAGCAAGTTTTGAAGCTGCTCTGCAAGGAAATACGAGGATGACAGCAGGACAGGCATATGTGGTTAACTGATGAACAAGGAGTAGAGTCCCACGGTACCTGAGCATGGTGAGCAGAGCAGGTCTGATGATAGTAACCGGCTTGAGCCATAGGCCAGTCACCATCAGACATATCTGTACATGCCTGTACATGTGCAGGTGGCACAGCAAAGAATTCACACTGTGAAGACCAGGCAGAGACCATATGTGGATCCATATATGAATCTTTATCCTCAACTCTCTGGCCACTGAATGAGAGCACAGCTGGATGGAGTCCCCGGATGAGGCTAGTGACGGTACTTGGAGCGCACAGGTTTACTTATAGTCCAGCCGTTGGCAATGAATGTTTGACAACTACTTACCAATTATTTAGCATTTTTTGTTACAAGAGGTTAATACACTTCATAACAAATTCCTTTAAAATGTATTTTTTTAGTTTGCTTAAGGCCATTTAATGTCCTATGGTACCATCAAAACATTAGTGAAATGAAGTTATACCATATTTGCCTTCCTTATATTCAGTAAGCCAGTTACTCTGGCAAAGGAGTGTCAGCAAATACATGCCTGATACTTGTTATATTCTCATCTTTTGCATCTGCAAAAGCTGCATTTACTTAATTTACACAGCATTTACTTAATTAGTGCTAATGTCTTTCAAGACACCAGAGGTACCAGGGAACCAGCCTGTGCCAGTCATCCCTGCATGGAAAAAGAAATATACAAGGAAAGGAGTTCATCTTGCAAGGGATAAGGATGGATCAGGGTCACCATGGGAACAAGAGGAAGAGACAGAGGTGGTCGCTTGATCTTTATCCCTGGGTGAGCTGCTGCAAAGTATTATGGGGCTTGAAGTTTGGAATGTAACATGAGGGGCTTCCTGTTTCCAATTGTTACTTCTGGTTTCTGGTTTTGGGTTGTTGGTCTCTTCCATCGGGCTGGCTGCAGGCTTGGGGGGGCAAGGGTGTGGGTCATTTTACTGCTATCTTCTGTTGCTGCTTCTGCTTTTGCTTTTCTGAGAAATAGTTAAGGTAATTTTACATTGTATCACTTCCATTAAACTCTCTATCTTGACCTCAGAGCTTTTGTGTCACTTTCCCTCCCAGTCTTTGTTGGAGGGACTTGTATGTGGGAGTGGGCTGTCTTAAACTGAGTCAGTACTGTATTGCAACCCCTCGGCCTCCAAGATCAACCCTAACCCTGTGTTCCTGTAACTCCTGAAGTTAAACAGCAAAAACATTTTTTTGACTGACCTTAACATGAGGTAAACACCGAAATCCGACCTGAAATCTGATTTATCTTACTGCTTATTAACCTATTTTCCCCTTGTTCTGTCATTACTTGTGTCGTATTGTCACTACTGGTTGTATAAAATGTTGGATTGTGAATATCCTTCTTTATGTGAACACTGGAGTTAACAAGGGTATTAAAGAAAGAAAAGCATTTTCACCATATCATTGTAGAAAAAAAATCAAATACCTCATTGCTCTAATGAAAAGCTGTCTATAATTCTGATTGATAGCTTCAACAGAAGCATACACTGCAAATAGACTTCTAGTCTTTTGGGAAAGAGCAGAAAAAGAAGAGAAATATTCTGTTCTGAAACAGCCTCTGCAAATACATTCTGTTTTCTGATTGTATCACTGTACACCAGTGAGGGTGTGGCAAAATTTAGATGCTCTGTAGCCACTCTCCTCTACACCATTCATGGCTGACATAACAATGGAAGTTGCCAAGATAAGGAAATTTCACAGAGATTTCCAGTCTGACTTCCTTCTTTCCTATTCATCGTAGGAAAATGTAACCTGGAACACAGAAAGAATATAAACCAGATTTTTTTCCTTTATCTTAGAAGAGATCCTGTTACCTAAGAATATGTGATTTTTTTGGAGAAAATGTGTAAAATAAACATACTTTCAATTTATAAGAGAATACAGCTTTCATTCTCTTAGTGCAAGATGGCACATCCAATACACCCGCTTACATACGACAATTTTTATTCCTTTTATTTTTCTAGTCAAGACCTAATTTACTGGGCCTTGGAGCCACAGATGCCTCTGAAGCCCTCTCTATTTTGTTGAATTGGCTGTGAACAAAGAATATTTTTCTGTGTGATTCTCTAATATAAATTGAACTAAAATAACTTCAAGACTCAGCAAGCGAGAGAACTGTCTGAATAGAAAACCAAGCCCATAATTCTAACATAAACAATTGCAGAGTTGAATAAATAGACATGTAAGCAGTTATAAGAGCACTCCCAGTAATGCATTTTTAATAGTCTAAGAAATGAGAGGAATCAACATAGTCCCTCAGGCAATGAAGAACTTTGAGTGGCTTTTATCTTACATCCTGTTAGATTATTAAAAGTTTTAATTATAACTATATTAATATTTTAAGTGTTCTCACCCTATGCAAACCCTCAAATAAGTAGAAACACATAGTAATCATAAAGAAGAGTGAAACTACTAAGTTCTATTTATGACATTCTGAATGTATACTTTTGTAGTCTATTCTTAAATGGGAGAAGAATTAAGATTTTATGGGTTTATGTGCAGCTTTTAAGTCTGGAAGACAAAATGTAAAATCTGTTGCTTCAAATTTATTGCAGGCATTAGCAAGATAGGTAGGCATTTAAAGATTGTCAAAGATGCTTTTATGTTTGTGAAATCTTTCTGGAAGTATCAATGGAGGCATGAGGTAATATGACAAATACACTATCCTTAATTCTGTGTAAGGATATAACAGACTGCATAACAAGATAAGCCACATTTGAAACCTAATATTCTGTGTATGATGTCGATAATTTGGAAATCTTACATGTATCAACCTGTCATTGTCACTGCTCAAAGTTTCTTGCACTTAATAAATGCTGCAAATATACAACGCACTATTGCAGAGAAGCAATTCTTAACTGTCACAAATGTCTCAATAATCTCCTAGAATGTTGGAAATGAATAGGAATCCAAAGTCAGCTAAAATTAGTGTCTTTTGATGTCTCAGAGGACAAGGAAATGGGGAAAGATTATCCCCATCTCTGCAAGTGAAATGAAAATCTGATGTTAATTCTGAAGTGCTGGAGTCAAATTCCCTTTGTTCAGAAGAAACTTAGATTCTGTTTGACTGTAGTAAAATTCAAAGTCAGAACAGTCTTCAGTCATGAATTCCAAAAGAATGGACTTGCATATATGAAGGAATACATTTCTAAAATGGTTTAGGTTTTATTTATGTATCCAAATGAATGATCAGATTGCAGAATAGACTATACACCAGCTGCTAAGTTATGAAAAATCTGACATAATGGTCTTTGTGGGTGCTTAGTACTAGAAAAATTGACTATATTTAATTACCTGGAAATTTTGCAGAGTTTTTTGAAAATCTGATTCAGCTGTGATTCTTCAACACTGGAAACAAAACACTGCTTGATCCATATTGTGCTTTGTCCCAGAATTAAAAATGTAAGAAATGTGTGTATAAAAGCACATGCTGTTCATGCCCACTCCTTCCCAAGAAAAAAGCACTGGCTTTTTATATATATCTTTATATATATGGCTTTTATATATATATATCAAGGGTTAAGCATTAAAGATATGAGCTATTCTTTTTCTATGCTATGCCTCTTTGCCACAAGAATTAGCTGAGTATGTTGTCTAGAAGCTGACATGCAGTGTGCTATATGTAGCAATTAGATTCAATACTTATTCTGGAGCTTCTGGAGACAGACTCTTCCTGCTGATTTCTGGTGAACACCTCATTAATGGGAAACTAGATAAAGTATTGAATTTTATGTAGCTGGTGGGTTTGTTGTTTTTTTTTTTTTAATTTCTGGCAAAAACTAAATTATTTATCCCTCCTTTAAGAATGTTTTAAAATACAGATGAGGCTCTAAACTGTGTTTGATAACTTGAGTAGAGCAAATATATGTATTCCTAAAGAAAACAGATTACTGCAAAATAAACATGAAACCCAAATAAATGCAAAATAAGTTTTAAAATCCTACAAGAATGTGCACATTGAATTCAGAGTGCACCTCATACCTCACAGCTGAGTAAAGGAATAAAGGAGAATTCCTCTCTTAATCATGTGGAAGTTGTGAGAATTATAGTGTAAGGTATGGCTACAATGACTTTTTTTTTTTTTAATGAAGTGAAAGTTTAGTATATTGGGAGCCATGGTCAAAACTAAAGCTACACTGTTTTTAGTATCACCAAACACTAAAATAAGTTAAATTATGCCTTTGGCAACACTGAATTCTAGTCTTACAGTTCTTGGCTATCCAAAACTCATACTGGTTTCACTGAAAATTTTAAGTTTGTAAAGAGCATCACTCTTTATGCAGTTTTAAATCTCATTATCTATTATACTGACATACCAAAGAGAAAATACAGTATCATATTGATATTTTTATTTAGAAAGTGTTAGAAAGCAAGCTTTTTATTGAAGGTGCTTAGAAAACAAGCACTGTTTTCTTGTATGTTTAACATAAATTTATTGTTATGCAAAACCAGCAGCATAAACCTAACTGCATGACTAAAAATCTATATAGAAATAAATTAACCACGAAACGCTGAATGTCTTCACATAGCATTAATGAAGTTAAGAAAAAAATTGTATTGTGTAATTCTGTGTGTAATTACTGAGTTAAAGAAACAGGGTGGCCCCCTTTTCATCTGGATGAATGAATTTAAACCATTCTTGATACTGGTAGTGTTGCTGCTGCAATGACAATGTAGGGATACAGGAAAGAAAACATTTACAAGCAGCAATAACCATTGTTTTATTACATCCACTGCCATAGCTAGAGAAAATCAGACAAGGTTTAAGGCAAACAAATGCTTCTTCAGGTCAGTGAACAGAAGAAATAAACGTGAAAACTAAAAGCAACTTTTTTTAACCACCCTGTTGGAAAAGCAGCACAGCAATCCAGGAGGCTCCTAGAATACCTAGACAACAATTTCTTTAGACAAGGAATGAACACCCCTACCCGAGGGGATGTGTTGTTGGACCTGTTGGTCACAAATGATAGTGAAGTTATCAGGGATGTCAAAGCTGAAGGCAGCCTAGGCAGCAGTGATCATGTACTATTGTAGTTCACTGTCCTAAGGAGTATGAAGCCCATAAGAAATGCAGTTAGGACTCTAAATTTTAGGAAAGCAAACTTCCAGCTCTTCAAGGAGTTAGTAAATAGGACCCCATGGGAAACAGCCCTCAAGGACAAGGGAGCAGAACAGAGCTGGCAGATCTTTAATGATGCTCTCTGTAGAGCATGAAAGATCTCAGTCCCCACATGTAAGAAATTGGTCAAGGAAGGCAAGAGACTTGCTGGTCAAACTAAAGGGCAAGTTGGGGCTACACAGGAAATGTAAGAAGGGACAGGAATCCTGGGAAGAGTATAGGGACGTTGCCTGGCTGTGTAGGGCCGAGGTCAGGAAGGCCAGGGCACAGCTGGAACTGAGCTTGGCAAGGGATGTAAAGTAAAACAAGAAAGGCTTCTACAGGTACATTAACTGAAAAGGAAGATTAAAGAAAAGGCACCTTCCTGATAAACAACAGTGGGGAACTTGTATCACAATGGACAATTGTATCAATAAGAGCAAGTGCAAGGTTCTGTACCTGGGTGAGAAAAATCCCTGCTGTCAATACAGAAGAGGGAATGAGGTGTTAGAAAGCAGCCCTGTGGAGAAGGACTTGGAGGTGCTGAGGGATGAGAAGCTGGACATGAGCAGGCAGTGTGCACTTGAAGCCCAGAAGGCAAATCACATCCTGGGCTGCATCAAAAGATGCGTTGCCAGCAGATCCTGAGAGGTGATTCTGCCTCTTTACCCTGCTCTGGTGAGACCTCAGCTGGAGTACTGTGTACAGGTCTGGAGCCCTCAATGTAGGGAGGACATGGACCTGATGGAGAGGGTCCAGAGGAGGACCACAAACATGATCAGGGGGTTGGAGCACCTCTGCTATGAGGACAGGCTGAGGGAGCTGGGGTTGTTCAGCCTGGAGAAGAGCAGGCTCTGTGGAGGCCTAATTGCAGCCTTCCAGTGCCTGAAGGGTGTCTAAAGGAAGGATGGAGAGCGACTATTTACAAAGGCCTGCAGTGATAACACAAGGAGCAATGGCTTCAAACTGGAGCAGAGCAGATTTGGACATGTTAGGCACAGCTTCTTTACCATGAGGGTGGTGGAACCCCAGAACAGGTTGCCCAGGGAGGTGGTTGAGGCACCTTCCCTGGAGATAGTCAAGGTAAGACTTGACGAGGTCCTGAGCAGCCTGATCTGGGAGGTCGGAGTAGATGACCTTAGTTGTAGATACATGTCTGGCATCACAATTCTAACTTTTCATCCTTGTTTATTCTTAAATGCTACCTTGATTTGGCTTTCAGTTCCAAGCCATTTTTGCTTCTTCACTGATTTTACTTTGCATGTATTTTTCTCATGCCTTTGTGTTTCATAGAAAGAATAAATAGAAAATTCAATTACAAAACAGGCATTCTAAGTCTTCAGTTCCAACTATCTGCAGTCAGAATTTTTTTTTTTTTTTAAGTAAGGAACAACATTTTTCCTTAACTTCTGATCTGCAAGTTCATTCTGGAACCTCAAAATCAAGTCCTGCCTTTCCTTGAACTTTAATGGGAGAACCCTTTCCTCCATTTACTGAATGAGTGGTTGAGTCCGTTACCGGAATTTGCTAAGACATTCCTTTGATGCAGAGAGGGAGCTGAATTCATCTCAAGACCTCTCAGCCTCAAGAGACAGAGGTAAATCTGTCAGTCTGGCTAGCCATTTATTTTACATTCAATTTTTGACACTGCTGCAGTAGTGAAAAGTGCTCATTGGAGCTAATGCAAACAGCCAACAGAGAGAATCTTAAAAAGTAGATTAATAGCTATCCTTGGCCAGACCAAGCATTTGTCTAGCCAAATATTCTGTCTCTATCAGTCATAAAACACAGATGACAAGGGAAAAAACACAAAACCAACTTCTTGTCATAGAGGAAACTGCTGAAAACAGAGTGATTCAGAGACTTCCTGATCCACAGCTAGTACTTTAATGGATAAGATTTGACAAAAATTAAACAATATTAAAAACATATCCTGCTTTGGTGACAGGATTTAGAGAGATGTGTTACAGTGATCCTTTACATTGCAGTCTCTTCAGTCAGAAAACTGCACCGTAATCAAGAAAAATCAGAACTGCTGCAAAGTCATCATTAAAAAATTAGAAACTTTTGCTGGTTCCTGAGATGATTTTGTTGATTTATTACTGAAATATGGATGAAGCTGAATACCTGACTGATTTGTTTAGTCCTAATTCTTTGATGAAACTCTTTTGCATGTAGGACCCTAAACAGATAATTCTTTTCCTTTAATTACAGAAAATTAAGACTTTTCTACCATTAAACATTCTACATAAGGATTGATTTTTTTCCTCATTTGCTATCTTAATTTAAAGATCTTTCTGTCTATTTTGTTTTGACTTTTCTTCCTTTCTAATATATTGAGGTAATTTAGAAACAGAATAAAAATAGATTTCATAAAACTAAATTCTGTGTTTACAAACAGAACAAATTGGAGCAACTTGTTATAACTTGGCAAACACAATCTGACTGCCAGCCAAGGAAAATTTCAACCAGTTTCACAATATAAATTGAATGGCTTACATTGTTCTGATAATGCTGCCAGTCATTTTTCTTTTTGCATTTTAAATCTGAGTGCAGCTGCTACTTTGTGGTACCTTCTCCTGAATGATCACAGGTTAATATAAGACTTAAATTTTTGGTTTTACGTAAGGTTTTTGTTCTAAAAAGCTGTGTTACTAAAGATCTTAATTTTTTTCTCACTATCATTACAGGTTATTTTGCCTCCATGGAAGATGAAATCTGTTCTTGAGGCTTAAATGGCTCAGTGCCAGTTGCTCACCAAGCCAGTCTTACCTTGCTCTAGGGTTCAATGGAAGGAAAAAAAGAGACCCCAAAGTTACTGTGGTTGGCAAGTTTGTTTTCAGACTAGTAGTGAAACTTCATTGTTGCTTCTAATCACTTCACTGTCACTGGAATTTTTTATTGTAATTGGCCTAGACAAAATGTGCACACTTCCCTGGCATTATTTATTTACCCTCTCTCGACTTCCTGTCATCATCCTAGAATCACAGGATGGTAAGGGTCAGAAGGGACCTCTGGAGCTCATCCAGTCCAAACCTCCTGCTAACTTAGGCACACCTAGATCGGGTTGCACAGGAATGCATTCTGTATGTGAGAATTTAATATATTGTTTTAGACTGTCGCTTTGTTCTAGCTTGTTGTGGTTTAAATTCATGCAGCCACTTGCACGCTGTCCCTACCCACTGTTGGGATGTGAAGGAAAATTTGAAACAAAAAAATCCCTGTGGGTTGAGATACGGAGAATTTAACATAGCATAACAATAAAAATGACAAATAAACAACAGGAATAACAATAACACTAATGAAGTAATACATAAAGTGAGTGGCATAAAACACAACCCACTCACCTGGTGCCTCAACAAGCCAAAAACCTGGGCCAGCCCTCCCCCTATATAGCAGGCATGTTGTCAGTGTTGTATTGAATACCCCATTGACTGGTTCTGTTGAATATTCTAAGTGTGTCCCCTCTCAGTATCTTGTGAGAAAATTAACCCTGAACCTAGGACACAGCCGAACAAGTTTCTAAAAGTTAAAACCAGTTTTGGAAATTCTCTCTTATTTTTCCTTCTATACATTTACACTGACAAAGTGTACACCATATTGGCTTTGTCTTATAAATTGTATGCATAATGTTCCTTTTTTAAGACTTCTTACCCACTTGGTTTATCTTGCCACTAGGCTTAGAAAAAGTGTTTTGCTCTGGTTTCGTTTAGGTGTTATTAAATGAAGTATATGATTTTGCTTACATATGTAATAGCTTTAGAAGTCTGGAAATGTATTTATATGAATGGAATAGATGCAGTCATCCTACATCATAATTTACAATCCTCTCCATGTCTTATAAATCCTACCTTCTATATGTAATTCCTATGATTAATTTACAAATCTTCCCAATAAATCCTAAGTGAAAATGAGTAAATTTGTAAATCCTTTCTTTGCATTTGAAGTATGGAACAAGTAGATGATTTGTAAGTGAGATCTTCAAAGCCTGACGGTTACAATTAAATCTGTATCCAGTCTTCTTCTTCTTCCTTCTCTGCCTTCCCAGCTTTACTTGTAAATCCTGATTATCTGCTTCTTTCATTAAATTAAGTTGTATTTAAATGAGACAAAAGTTCTGTAAACTTTCATATGCTTCAAATGACTTAACTACATCACTGTAATTACACCAGATTCAAGCCCTCCTATTCTGAACTGTACTCAAGAGAATGAATTGAACCAAAAACCCAAGAGAGTATGCAAGATGTGTCAAGAAGCGATGCTGGAAATTGAGTTGAAAGCATTTACTTTTCAAAGACAGTAATTATGGCATGCTCCATTGTGATGTTTGATTATTCTATGACATTCCACGTTTCTTTTTAATGGCTCCTCAGAATGTTATTCCTGAAAAATTAACAGCTCCTGTGCCATCAGTTCTGGCTTCACAGACAGTTAAACCTCTCTTCATTTATAAACTCAAAAGAGTGCCTTATGCCTGCTTTTAGTTACAGGCTGTATGAGAAACATGGAAGACAGTTTCTGTTCATGTCTCTGATAGCATCAAGTGTATAATTCAAATTACTTTCATAAGATCTTTGTGTCCACACACTTGTAGAATATTGTCTGTGTACTTATACAATCCCCCAACAGGCAACTGAGAGACCTACACATTCCCAAATTGAATGAAATAACTGTACTTGAAAATATTGTCTGTTTTATTGAATACATATTAAGTAGAAAAAAATCTTTGTTTTTTTGCAAAACATCTTTAAAGTCAAGGTTGTGTGTAAATCTTTCTGCTTGTCATGCAGATACTGGAGACTATTTAATATTTCAGTGGTCCTGTGAAATCCTCTATTCACTCAATGTAACTCTCTTGGTTTCACAGTCTGCTCTCCAGGTGAAGCACCTACCCCACCCCCAGGTGGTAAGAAAGGTAACACAAAACACTCTGCTCTGACACAAGTTTAATGAGATGATATGCTACACAGTTACCTTAGCAGAAAAGCACACCAAAAGTAGAAGCCAGCAGTAAAATGGTTCCCCCCACTCCAAGCATGCAGCAGCCAGCCCTGCAGAAAAGGCCAAGACCCCAAACCTGGAAACTGGAAGCCTCTCATGTTACAATCTGAACTTCAAGCCAGCACTTCATGTCACGATGTCAGCATGGTATTGAATACTTGTCCACAGATGCAACTCAACCTGTGACAATGACAAACGTGGTTGCTAAACACCTTCTCCCAAGAAGAAAAGTTGTCCATCACCAATATTATTCTTCACAAGTTCTTAACGTTATTAAACATTTTAAGAGTTTCTCTCAAAATTCAGCCAATTGACCACACATCCCACATCCTAGTTTAACTTCCACTTTTTGTAACCAGCTCCCTGAGGTACCACAAGCCTGATTTCAGGTAGCAGGTCAAAATCCTACTTTTTCTTCTTGCTAGGCTACATACTCCTGTAGCCTCCCCTACAGAGATCCCTACATATCCCTCCACAGGGTTTTCTTGACTGCCTCCTTTGGGTTTTAACTTTTTTTTTTTTTTTTAATGCCTATGTTTGTGCTTATGTGTGAAATCATATATAGGAGGTATGGCAGTGAAGCTTGCAGAGTGCCTTCACTTGAAGAACCTCCCTAATCTGAAGTCCATTGATTATTCAAAACAAAATTATTTTTTAAATGTTTGTCAGTAATCATTTGACTGAAAACTATTACAGAAACTTCAGCTGGCTACAGGAGTGAGTCTGAATACTAATCTTGAACATTAAGCATGCAAAAGAATTATTTCACTCTTGCTATAACTAACAGGTATCTTTGGCTATGAATTGCCCTGGGGATCGCCATAATTCCTCAATTCTGAATAATGAGTTAAAGCAAATGGAGATCTCTAAACTGTACTGTAAGGACCACCTGGTGCCTGGGGAAAAGGAACTGTTTAAGGTTGTTCCATTCTCCCTTCCCTTCTACATTTAGATTAAGTCACTTCTGTATCAGCAACAAGCTGTTGGTGTATCAGATCATGTAAAAGATTTCATGAAAATAGAGTTTCTGACGTCTGATTTCCTCAGCCACTCTGATACCTGGCAATTCAAATGTCTTTACATGTATGCAAACACATTACAAGTACACATATAATATATATTTATGTTAGTATAGGGTTTTGCTTGTATGTATATATATATATATATGTACATACCAACTTATCCCTAGTACACTAATAATATGGATTATATGTTACTTTACTAATATATATATTAATCTGTGCATCTATATGAGTATATATTTGCTTATACATACATATACATACTATTGCATACTGAAATTTATTTCTCCTCCAGTGTTAGAGAGAATCTATTATGTATTCATTGATAATACTGGCTACTGTTAACAGCTCATCAGGGAGACAGTATCTTCTTTGGATTTTCATATGTTGAATACAAATAAGGAGGGGAATAGCTAGACAGTATGTTCTGCCCAAATTGTACTGCTCTGTAATCTCCTTGCCTTTCCAAATCAGTTTCTAATCTCCTACATGACTTCTTAATTATACAGCTACACAGTTATATCCTCTCCCACAGTTTCTCTTCCTCTTCTTGCTAAGCCACCTTCAAAGACATTTATGATGAGGGTGTTCTTTGTAAGTAAGCCTGTGTCTCTGCAGTCTGTAGGTAGGGACGGAGTGAAGCTTTACCAGTAAGACAGCTTCTCTGAAAGCCATCCAAAACTAAGTCCAAAAAAGGCAAATAAAAAAATCACATCCTAAAGATGAAAACAGAAGATTAAATCCATTTAAATATTTTTGAATGACTGAAGAAGCAGCTAAGGTAGAAGCCTGGAATATTGGTGGAAAAGCCTGTATTTGCCACAAGGAAAAGAGTAATGAGTTCAAAGAGAACACTTCATTTCTTTTTACATAAAACAGAGAGGAAATAATTTTATAGTGCAGTTTTCCCAACAAACCCCTTCAAAAAGTGTAAAGAATATATAAATGGAGTTATCAGTACAAATACATATTAATTTTTCAAGAGTTATTTACTTATATAACAGAGACCATTGTGGTACCTTAACATCTCAGTCATAGACAAGGGACAATATTTGTATTACAATAGAACTATAGCTCTCAGCTAAGTAAAAGAAATACTGCATTTTCTATAGCACAATTCTCCCATCTCTTTTTCTACAGTTTTAGTTTCCACATTTCCAGCTAGAAAAGTCTAAAAGCCCAGTTCTGGCCAGAACAAAGACGACAGTTTTGTAATTATGTCTGAAATTTTGTAGTGATGGTTTACTAGATCTTTTGGGTGACATTACATTTACAAATGAAATTCTAGTTGAATGCTGAAATCTAAATTAATTTGAATCCAGTGAAGTGTCCTATTTATAATATCGCATGGCCTGTGCAAAAAGTATCTTGACCTAGAGAAGAAACAACCTTTGTCCCTCAGAGCCTCAACAGCCACAGTCATCATCCCAGCTCAATTTTATAATGAAATTGCTGTTGTTCATAGTTTATTTATCACAACTCACAGTTTATTTTCAGGCTGCACATCCCTGTCCTTGTTACTGAACGCTGCATTTGTTATAATTGTTTCGATTTGGCTAGTGATAGTGAAGAAAGATAACCTAATTCCTCTCATTTTAATGATTTTTTCTTATCCACTTTGACAGAGGACAGATAAACACTTTGCTCAAAGAAAAGTCAGTACATAAAACAAGCAGCACATTATGGGAAAAAATACCTTTGACAGACAATATGAGATTTTTACAATACAAATGAATATGTATCTCTTTCCCCCCACCTTAAGCCAGTCAATATTATTCTTTTAGACAAAATCAGGATTTAAAGATTCTAGAGACTGTAAAATTATTATATCAAGCATCTTAAACAATTTTTTCTCTTTTCAGTCTGGCAAATAATGGTGTAGCAAAAGTAAACTTGGCAGTAAGGATTACAGAAGATAACATTTGAAAACATTTTGGGGCAATGAAAGGCACTCAATCTGTAAAATTCTTAGAAGCAAGTTCAGAAGTTCATTGTAGACAGTATCAAATTAAAATGAGTTGAAAAATAAATATAAAATAAGTAATTTTCTAGAAACAGAAAGCAGATTGGAATTCTTCACTTTTTCTCAAGGGGAGCTGCAGCACCATCAGGAGCAATAGAAGTTTGTTGACACTATTTTGACACAATGAGGAACTGAGTTCAGTTTCTGTTACTTTCTCCACAATATTGTGTAAGAGTCAGGGCCTTGGGCTCATCCTCCTTCTTGTGGATTTGGCTGCTGGAACTCAGGCAGTGAGGTAGCACAGCTGAAGGCTACCCCTTCCCAAACATCTTTCTAGGAAGCATGTTTCTAGCCCTGTCTATCTGCTCAGCTGCTCCTGACCTCTCCCCAAGGAAGTACCCAATGCATGGGGCTGGAGCTGCCTGTGGTGCCCCTCAACCTGTCCTGCTCTCTGACTGGGGTATTGGGACAGGCCTTGATGGTGCTCCTGACTGGGGAGTTTGTCCTCATCAGAGTGTCAGACATTATCTCTCTCAAAACAAATAAACTGCTTAATATGTCTATTAAGGAAAAATACAGATCTTTGTAAAAAAGATTCACTTGCAGATACTCTGTGCATTCCTGGGATGCTTGTTGAGGAATATTCTGAAGGAACCAAGAGTTAGATCTGCAAAGAGACTTAACATAACCAGGAAAAAAGCACTGAGGTCTTCCCTGAAACTTGGACTGAAGCCATGATGTTCCTGAACCATTCAGTTCCTCCCACGCTCTTTTTAACAGCCTGTTTCTGAATACTTGGATGAAGAAAGGGAAAGTGCACTGGAAACCATATGGAGCCTACATTTCCCTAACCATTTGCAGCTCATGTAGGCACTTTATCTGCTTAGTCCTTTCATATCTCATTAATCTCAATCCATTCTTACACTGGTTTTCACTCTGCTTACTTCTAGAACAATCCTTCTACTTTTTTGTTGACTACTTAGGATAACCTCTGTAAATACTTTTACATTTTATGTTCTCCACCTTGACTGTTGGCTTTTCTCTCCCCTCTATATGTGTTAGTATCAGTGGAGCAAAAGAACGGTGGTTAAAGCAGCAAACAGAGACAGTAGTTCCCTATTGCTTTCCTTAGAAATCAAAATATTTTCTTGTCTTACTGAGCAGAAGGGAAGACTGGACATATTTTCAGATGGAAAAGCTTTGACAGCAAAGCAAAGGTGTCATGCTATATTTATAGCAATTTATGTACACTGAGGTGAAAACTGTCATTTTGTCATACCACAAAACACTAACACTGTGTTTATGAATCCTTCTGTCACAGAATTACTTAAGAATATTAGTAAGGAATAAATCACAGTAATAAATCACAATTCTTAAAAATCTCAAATTCAGATCTCAAAAATCTCAAATTTCAAATCACGCAGACCTCCAGACCACTTTAAATTGCTGCTTAGCTTACAAAATTGTCATATTAAAAATATAACGCTTCATTGTTTTGTTCAACTGTAAATCCATAAGACACAGTTTTACTGTGTATTTATATGCTCATATAAAAATAAAATGAAGAATTAATTCAGTGATTTAATGCCCCAGTCACAAATGAATAGAAGAAAATTAGAAGTAACTAGAGAGTAGAACACTAAATTTACTTCATTTTCTCAGGAAGGCAAAGAGTTTCTGAAAAAATGGAAATATATAAATAGGAAGGATCATAATCAGAGTTATGTTGGGCATCTTGTACCAACCTCTTCCTGGAAAGGCTTCATTTGATTCCATTCTTATTGTTGAACTGGCAGCAAGATATGAAGCAGTCTGACTATCTGCTATTGCAAATAGATAAGTACTTGAGTCTTGTCCTGGTTGTTTCCTTTCAATCTATGTAGAGATGGCTATAGATGGTTGTACAAAATTGTTCAAAATTTTGAAAACAGAAACCTTAGCTTTTATTTTATTAATCTGAAGCATTTAAAGCACTAACTATTGGGCTCTTCTGATGAGAGAGACAGGTTCAGATTTACTGAGAGAGTTTTAATTTGAACCAGGGCTAAAAGTGTGTATTGGCTGTCAGAATTGTGGAAACCATGAGTCCACACAGGCTGCTTACACTGACAGTGGAGTCATAAGGGAGAATGGGAATAGCATACTGTAACCTTGACACTCCTGTCAGTAAATGGCAGCTCTAGGTGTATCTAACATCAAGAATTTAAGTTGGAATTCATGAGTGGAAGAAACAATCGCCTGAAGACTTTAAGGTTTAGAACCAACACAAAAGGCTTAAAACAGGCCAGGAGAGTTCTATGACTGGATTCAAGAGGGTCCACAATGCTTCATTGCAGTGCAGCTTATGTGAAGGACTCTTTGGTGGCTTCCGGGTAAACTGAGGCACGATGGCACTTCCTGGGTAGCAAGACAAAGGCAGAACATGGGCATGAGAGCAGAGCATGTGCAAGGAGCAAGAGTAATAGAGCAAGATCTTAACAGCAAAAGAGCAAATTGTTTACTATTTGGGTAATACTTATAATGTGTTTGAGGCTTGGATTCAGCCAATAGTCGAAGCCTTCGTAAACACATCATTAGCCAGTACCAAAGCATATGGTCAGAATATGCCCATGTTTGGAAGAAGCACGAGCACAGCACAAGGTGGGAACATGTTCTTTTTTACCCTAAACAAGGCAGGCTGGGCTGTTTACCCTGGTTTTTGAGGTCTGGCCCTTTTTTTTCTCAGCTCTAGGCTGAGTACCCACTCCAGAAATGAGGAGGAAGGGGGGTTTGAGCAAGACATGTAGGGACATGTTTTGGGAATATTTGGGGCATAATTCTGGGCATAGGCACCCTGTACCACAGCTTCTTAGCAGGGTAGACATTTTTAATGGTTTAACCTGCCACATGCCAATTTTTTCAAACAGTAAAGCAGGTCCCCTATTTTATGTAGTTTTACTAATTACTCCATCTAATCTTACTAATGCCACTTATGAGACTGCAGATCATTTAGTCAGTCCTGTTGTCCTGTTTGCTAGAAAACTGCTGTAAGGACATCATATTCTGGTGGTCTGATTCTGGAGATATTTTCTAGTAATCTTATGAGAAGTGTTCCATTGTGCAGATAATCCAAGGTCAGTTTGGTTAGAGACAAATCTCAAGTGCCATTATCAACTCAAGCGTTAGGCCCTTACTTAGAAAAGGGAATCACTGGTATTGTTTCACACTTCCAGAACAATGTCTTTTGCATTTATCCTTTTGTACCTAGGAATTCATTCATACTTACATGTAATAATAGATTCTGATTTGTTCAGCCATGTCCTCCTGAAGTATTTTACCACACAGGCAGTAAAGTTGATAAACTATGGAAACTACTGAGAGAAACTTTCAGAACTGTCAGATGAACCTTGGAATGATGAATTCAGGTAAGCGTACAGGAAGGACTTTCTTCTTCCCATGATTTGCAAAAGTTCAACAAGACCTTGAAAGAAATTCTAAGTTTAGGACTTGCAACTTAACAACTTTGGAAACCAAAATTATTTTGTGCATTTTTGTGTATTTCAGTAACCATATAGAATCTTATTCTGGGCTAATGTTCTCAGCTAATGATGTTCCCCACGTACCTACCTTAGCTCTGCTGGACTGCCATTGTCTAATTTCTACAGTTTCTTTAAAAAGCAAGAAACTGGTCTATCTATTTGTCACCAAAAAAAAAAAAAAAAAAAAAAGAAAATGCAGCACAGATTCATCTCTGTTCCTATTTTTGCTGGCAATGATGTGGACAAAACAGAAATCTGTACACTGAGCTGTGGCATGTAGTAACAAATGTAATGTACATCAGAGTACTTTGTCCTTCAATTTCATTAGTAGTAAAAACACTTCTAATAAATAATGAAGGTATATGTAAATAATTATAATTCTAAACTAGGCCTACAAAAATTTCTAAGTAGCTTAAAAAAAAATCCTTATAAGCTAACCTGTTTGTTAAATTCCTTTTTTAGGTTGTGTACCTGTTTAGTCTTCTGGTTTATCTCATCCAGAACTATTTAAAGAAGAGAAAAAAAATCCAGCAAACAAAGAGAGTTCTTCAAATAGCAAAGATGCTAGGCAGCTACAGTAGTTTGGTCATGTGATGAATGTAGCCTTTTATCCTCCCATTATGCATCTCTGAGATTATTTTTGATCCCTCTTTTGCATACTTCCCCCTTAATGCAGTAGATAGCTGCAATTAGATCCTCCCAAGCCTTCTCTTATACATGTTAAATAAACCAAATTCCCTCAGTCTTGTTATGTATATCTGATAGTAGCTATTTCAGTGCTATTTCAATGGACTTTTTCTGGTCTGTTATACATGATATTATGTTGCCTTGCAACTGAACTTGGATTTGCTTTGCATAAATTCTGCCAGTGCTTGCTTCTTGGGTTTTGGGGAGGTAGGGGGGGGGGTTGTTGTTTGTTTTTTACCAGCTTGAGAAATGTCTGTCTCCAAGTAAGGAAAAATTTGGCACATACTGAAAACTGGTCTGAACACAAAACTCAAACCTTACAAGCAGCAATTATGCAACAAGCTCACACTACCTGGCCTAGAATCCATATCTGTGCAGAGCAAGTGAATCGCTGTAGGCTTAGTAACATTGACTGTGGGGACTGCCTTTTGAGATTCTGTGTGTAAAGGGAAAAACAACAAAAACTGGAGTATGAGATCACTCTCACCACATTATTTAAAAAATAGACAGCAGGTCATAAAAAGTTCAGCTAAGAAAAATGCATTCACAAGGGTATCTGCTGGCCTTTTTTCAGCTAGAGTTCTATAAATGTCTAATCACAGAACATATCTGGTTGGAAGAGACTTGAAGATAATCCAGTTCAACCTTCGACCTGCACTTGGATCACAACCACCCCAAGCAACACTACAGGCTTGGGGAACTGTGGCTGGAAAGCTGTCTAGCAGGAAGGGACCTGGGGGGGGTCTAATCAACAAGAAACTTAATCTGAGCAAGCAGCATGCCCAGGTGGTCAAGAAAGCCAGTGGCATCCTGATTTGTATCCTGTGTCCATCAGGAGTAGGGTGGTGATTGTCCACTTGTACTCAGCTCTGGTGAGGCCACACCTCGAGTACTGTGTTCAGTACTGGGCACCTCAATGCAGGAGAGCTGTGGAGGTGCGGAAGCAAGTGCAGAGGAGGGCAATGAAGCTGGTGAAGGGCCTGGAGAGTGACTGAAGGAGCTGGGGCTGTTTACTCTGAACAAGAGGAGGCTGAGGGGAGACCTCATTACTCTCTACAACTACCTGAAAGGATGTTATGGAGAGGTTGGTGCTGGTCTCTTCTCACAGTATATAAGTGATAGAACAAGAGGGGACAGCCTCAAGATGTGACCAGGTAGGTTTATATTGGACATTAGGAAAATTTTTTTCATGGAAAGAGTGGTCAGGCATTGGAATGTGCTTCCCAGGGAGGTGATTGACTCACCAACCCTGGATGTGGTTAAAGGTTGTTTGGATGTGGTGCTTGGGGATATGGTTTAGTGGTGAACTTTGTAGAGTAGAGTTCTGGGTTGGACTTCGTGATCCTGAGGGTCTATTCCAACCTGAACATTTCTGTGATTCTGTGAAAAACCTTAATATGTATTAAAAAAGACTCACTTCTTCAGGCAAAAGGGCTGAACAAGTGACTCAGTCTTTTGATCTGCTTTAAGTTCTATAAAGACAGGACAAACTTTTTCTCCTGATTAAAAAAAATGTAATATTTCCTGCAGGATCTACTGAGACTTGATTCTTTCCATGAGTATTTGCTTAGAAGTTGTAGCTATCTATTCTGAAAGAGATAACTCACCATGTTTTCCAAATTTTACATAGTTACAGTACAGTCAGAAAAGTCTATTGTCTGATTATCTTCCTCAGATAAAGTAGATATTGTTAATTTACTTTGAATGGAAAAAAAGAAATCCTTGATAGAGAGCGCTGGATTTTCTACTCCAGTTTTAAAGAAAGATATGACATTTACCTCATGTTTGGGAGCAATTGTTGGACAGAAATCAACAGCTCAAAGTCCAGAAGTAAGATTCCAGGTATTTTAAGATGCTAACACAATGTTGCTTAAAGATAAGTAGTGGGCATTGTTTTGTAATAAGCTCAAAAAGAAAATTCATTACCATAACAGCTTCTACTACTGATTCCCAAGTCTCTCACAGCTTTGTCAGTTTCACTAGGCTGTGGCATTATGCTCCTTAACTCAGACAAAACTAAATCCATAAACCAAAATGAAATAAAAGTAATAATAATTTTAAAATGCAAATTATGTTTGTCTCCCAATAGGAATAACCTGTAAAATTAAATCAGAATTAGTATTTCCTATATGGAAACAAACATCTAACTTGAGAAGTACAACTTTCTAGTATGCCTCCTTCAAATTCCACAACATAATCACATTTCTGTAAACTGAGCTAATACAGTCTGGGGGCTTGGCAGGGTTTTGCTGCCTCACTATCTGAAAACCTTTCCATTATTTCTTTACAAGTAGCATTGTGAAAAACAGTGGATATTATTTAGTTAAATGGGCATGAAATCATACAATTCTGTGGTTTGATAGAAGAAATTAATAGTCTGGTCAGCTATTAAGGTCCAAATAACCCGTTTGCAATCACATTATTCATAGCAGTGGCACCAGAAAAAAAACCCTTACCTTAACTTGTGAAAGCACAATCAAGTGAAAATCAGCTATTGTTTCTACTCTGTACAGTGAAAGCTTGTTCTTCAGCCACAAAATAATAATAATTCTATTTGGATCTGGTCCCAATTTGTTGTCTGCCATGGTGGATTTGTCTCGTGTTAAAATGTGTAATACCTTACAGTATCCACAGTCATTTTTAGGTCTCTTAGCTTTATTTAGTAGGAAGTAGTATGTGCTATTATCAATTTTAATTTGTTATTGCTGTGCTGAAGTAGCACTGAATAAGCATTTGACAGCAATATTTCTAGTTTTAGTTAAGATTTACATTCATTGCCTAAATAAAACTTTCATCCCCCTATACAAAACAGAATAGAAACTAACTGCTACTTCAGGAATGATTGGTATAACAAGTGTTGGGTTTCTGTTAAATTACAACGGAAGATTTCACTTATAAATGGGGGGATTCAGAAAGTTAACATTAACAAAAGCTAGCAAAATAAAGTTTGTAAGAGAGGGTGGATGGTGCACTGAAATAGAGAAGCTCTATTTACTTGTTAATGATTTAAATGCAGAATAACTAAATGGGTACACCTTACAGAAAATCTGAATAAATTACCATTTTTCAATATTCCCATATGGATTTGAGTGATCAATACCCAATATGACAAATGCTATAGGACCATAGAATAGCAAAAGACTACTTTGTTAGGGCTATAAATGATATACAAGGAGACAGGAATTCAGTCAGTAGCAAGTCCAAAATGAAGCCAATGAACTGAAAGATGCTCCTTAAGTCTGGGAAATATTAGGAGCCAGTAAGACCACATCCTTATGGTGAAACCATGCAAATGTAAAATCTTTTGAAGTGCCACTGTCCAAATCTAACACCTTCCCCACTCTGCCCTCGAAGGAACACTTGAAATAGTTAGCCCTAGATGGAGAAGCAGAAAAGGAAATAAGACTTAAAACTTACAAAATTGACAATCCTGGACTGGGAAAAGATAGATTGCTAATTGCTAGCCTGGAATTGTAGTTGATACAACACTCAGTGGGGTCAGCATCATTTGAGGACAATGTACTCTGTAAATTAAACTATTTTATGAGCTCATTATGAAGTAAAACAAACAAACACATCAAATGTGGACTTAATCTCCTTTGTGCAGGTTAGTCTAATACAAGTTCACTCACTCACTTCAGTACTTCATGACTCAAAAGTTCTCTAACTTGCAATTCATGCAACAATAAGCAAAATACTTACCTGCGAAGGGTGAGAGTGCTTTTCTTATCACATGCAGTCCAGCTGCTGTTGGATCCAGTTCAAATATCTTTTTAGGTAAGCTGATGTATTTACACCTCCCAGCCTGGAAGAGAGGTCTATGCCATTTCCATACATTAATGGATACTGAAGAAAATTTGGGCAACTAACATGCAAGGATGCAAGACACAATGGCTGCAGAAGACAGTAAGCTGCAGATGATAACAACTGCATAATGACTTTTATCCCTCTTTCTCTACTCTGTCCTGCCTATATGTTGCTCTTGCATTGACCTAATGCTCTCAGCATATATCACAACTTAGCATGAGCTGTATGTTAGGCCAAAACCTGGGCAGAGTTTGAGTTAACAGTCACAGGGAGGACATTTAGATTTATATTTCCTTTGGGATATGAATAGCTTCTAAGAAAGACAGACAATTACATCTAGTTTTTGTTTTCATTGTAATGCTGCTGTCCTGAGTAAACAGGGCTTTTCTTGTTGACAACTCCCTGACAATTAAGCTCATCACTCTCACAAAGGAAGAGTGCAAATACCAATCTGCAGTCACGTTTGTTGAGATCACTATAGCTTACTGCAAGAGAAAAATAAACCAAACAATTTCTCCTTTTATCTGTCTATAGCAGACTCCAAATATATAGTAAAATATAGCTAACTCCAGCTCAGAATCAGAAAGTTCATTACAGTCTCATTTCTTCACATTTCTTTGATACTGCATGATAATGCTCTAGACCTTTCTTCCCTCTTACTAGAGCAGCACATGCAGTCATCAGCTTTTCCAGCTGTCAGGCTCCGTGGAGGTACCCAAACCATGTTTGCCCTGCACCTGCACTTCAAAGACTGTGTTTCAATGTGTAGAAGTTGGTTTGAAGCAACAAGGCAAGGTGTTGATTGTTGTCAAGAGTTAAAGGCTCTTTTACAACATTTGCATTTGGAGGTGAAGGAAGTGTCATTTCCAAACCAATGGTTTTATCATTTACCATTGCGCAGAGCGCTCCTTTAGACAGAAATAGCCAGACAGAGAAAAAGTTTGAATTTCATATGCAAGCAGAATGCAGAACAGGATTTGCACATAACCCCTGAGTGTGTTTTGCTTTGCCATAAACACAGAATTTCTGCCAGCTTATCCTAAGCTTTTTATTGTGCAAATTAAATACACATCTTATTTAATTGTTCAGTTTAGCTATTAGAGAATTTAAACAGAATAGCTGAAAGAGAGATAAGCTAACTCTTTCCAAACTGTCCCACAGGGAAAGCAGATACTTTATTCAGAAGCTGATGTATGTGGTAGGTATATGAGCAATGTTAGGGTCACATCTATTTATTTAAGTCCCTCACTAAGATAGTCTTGTGAAATAAGCATTTTGAGAAGATTTTCTGTCAGTAGAAAATAAATGTGTTTCATTAAAATATCTTGATTTTTATGAACTAAGCAGAGAGGTGATTCTTCTTTAGGGATCCAGAAGAACAGTAGTTATACAATGCCATTGTTTTCTGTGACTAGGGTGATGTGGCTAAAGTGGGTGAAGACTGAGAAAAATGTCACTGAGGACCTCAGCCTTCTGCCTATCATAGGCAACTCTCCTAATCTGATCTCTAGCTACTCAGACAATTTCTCTGTATTCCTCCCAGGCTACTTGTCCTTGCTTCTGTATTTGAGTTTGTCCTGAAGATACTTGTTCATCCATGCAGGCCTCTTGGCATTTTTTCCTGATTTCCCATTTGTTGGGATGCATTGTTCCTGAGCTTCAAGGAGATAACCCTTGAATATTAGCCAGCCTTCTTGGCTGCTCTTCTTTCCAGAGCTTTATCCCATTGTACTTTACCAAGCTGATCCCTGAAAAGCCCAAAATTTGTTCTCTTCAAGTTCAAGGTAGTGAACTTGGTGTGCATCCTCCTCACTGTCCTAAGGATCTTGAAATCCACCGTTTCATGGCCACTGCAGCCAAGGCTGTGTTTGAGCTTCACATTCCCTACAATATCCTTCTTGTAGGTAAAAACAAGGTCCAGCATAGTACCTCTCCTCATCAACTCCTGCATCACTTGGAGAAGAAATTTATGATCAATGCATTCCAGGAACATTCTGGATTACTTATGTCCTGCTCTGCTGTCCTTCCAATAGATGTTGGGGTGAAGTCCACCCTGAGGTCCAGGGTTTGTGAACCTGAGGTCTCTCCTATCTATCTATAGAGGACCTTATCCACTTGGTCTTTCTGGTTGGGTGGCCTGTGGCAGATGGCCACTATAATGTCACAGGTCCCTGACTTCCCTTTAATATTACAGAATCATAGAGTCATAAAATTGTTTAGATTGGAAAACACCATTGATCATTGAGTCCAGCCATCAGCCTGCCACCACCATAGTCATTAAACCATGTCCTGAAATGCCATGTCTATATCTTGACCTGTCTTCATCCACCCTCAAGTGCATTCCAGATGGTCATTGACAAAGAGCAATATCCCATCCTAGTCTTCCCTGTCTGCCCTTCCTAAAACACCTATATCTTTTCATTCCAACAATATAGTAGGAGTCATCCCATCACATCTCTGTGATGCCAGTAAGATCATAGCCCTGTAGGCATTTGCATATCTCTGGCTCCTCTTGTTTATTCCCCATGCTACACGAGCTTGCATGGAGGCATTTAAGATGGTGTCCCAGTGAAGTGGGGTTGCTTACTGGAGTGGCTGGAACTCCTTTGTGCTGGTCTTAAAGTGCTCTCCTGCTGGTCTGTGATGCCTCTTCAGGCTCTTGGGTATCTATTGCTTACACTGGCATCAAACTGGTAGGAGTGAGATTGATTGAGGTTCTCCTCCTCCATCAACTTCAGTTGAAAGCCCTTCTCATTAGCTTAGCAAGCCTTTAACTGAAGATGCTCTTCCCCACAGATGGACTCTGTCAGCACCCATTAGATCAGATTTCTCATGTTATTGATATAACAAATGCATAATTTTTACTGTTTTGACCACAGACAGCTAAAGTACTAGGAGGTTAGAGTACTAATGTATTAATTCAAAGAGAAGAATTCAGACACAAATAACAGATGTATGAAGAGTAGAATTTTAGTATGGGGCAGTTAAAATCTAATGTACAAATACAAGCAAAATGTAGATGTACATTCTTGCAAAAATGAAATTTGATGGAAAGCAATAATGCCTTACTGCATCTGGGAAAACGGAAGATTCTTGTCTTAGAAAAAACACGTGATACACTGAGGATTTTTGAGGTGTCAGAATATCAAATGAAGTAGCTTGAAGTTGCTCCATTTAACTACAGCATTAGTTTGCCTGTTTGTAAAAGCCTTTTTAAGTATAGCCCGATATTTTCAAAACTTCTGGCAAAAAAAAACCCCAACAAAATACCAGGGGAAGATAAATTGTATACTACAGCATGATGGAGAATAAAACAAGGAGAAAAAAAGTAAGAGAAATATGGAAGTAATCAACTTACTGAATGGTAAATAAAACAAAGAAAAAATCAGGGAAAAAAATAATCAAATACTCCTACAGTTATGCTATAGTCAATCTAAAAAAAAATCAAAGAATCAAAGTATTAAATAAGATGTAACTATTGAAATATAAAAAGAAAACAGCAACTTAATTTGATGTTATATCTTAGTTCTGCCTCATCTTGACTTCTACATCAGCACTAAAGTATAGCTTATGGTTCTGCCCTGTTCTTTTTAGAGAAGAAATGAAGAACTCTACAGATATAAAATCACATTCTGATGGATGTATTATGTGTTGAGAGAATGGGATGTCTTATACTTGTACCTCTTGTTATCTTGATGTACTGCATCTTCAGTAGAGAGAAAATTGTTCTTCACAATGAAATCAAATGTATTTCTAGGAAAATAATGAAGCCAAAGAGGCAGAAATTGAAAACAGTCTGACTTGCAAATATTATGTAAAATGTGAACTCGTAGTAAATACAAAGGTTTTCATCAGCTTTGATTATGAGATCTCTAAGGGACATGCTCAGAATGGAGTTTAGTCTTCAGCTTTTGTCCTAGGCCAATATAAAAAGTTTCCCCTTTTAAAGTCATCTTAAGTGCTACCCACATGCATGCATTTTAAAAAAATGATATTGTATTAAAAAGAGCAGAGAGCACTTTACACTATCAGGCACTGCCTCTCAGTTTCATTGTCTTTGTATTTCTAGGAGTTTATTAGAAAACAAAGGAGTCCCTGTCACAGTAAGTCTTGAGGAGTTTAAAGTATGCTGCTCCATAATTCTTATGATTAGGAGTCTAACTGCAGCCTAACTTCAGCATTTTGGAATTGATGGTTTAAAGTCAAGACTAAGTTAGTAAACAATTTATAAATACAAGAGGTCAGTGAATGAAACAAACAAAAAAGTTCACTGCCCTGTGTATTATTAACGATAGCATCATTTTCTTAAGTATCTGGAAGTGGCTATAAAGCACACTGAAGGTAAGATGCCTCTTTGTAACTCAGGACATATATCTAGACACCTGATACTTTATACAGCCCTGCACAAAGGCTTTCTGTCACTGCTGGAAGTAAAATTTATTTTCAGACTAGGTTTGTTCTCTGAAAATGTCATCATATATATTCAGTGCTTTATTATTTAGACACTTTTAATTTCCTGCAGAATGGAGTAAATAATGGCTTATTCCATGGTGGAGTAAATATTGGTTTTACAGGGCATTAAGTCTAGGCTGCATTACCCAATACACAAGTGATGATGAGCAGAGAGAATAGTGGACTCTGTAGAATGAACTGAGAAGTTTTTATGACATAATCACTACAGTAAGACTATCATTTATATGGGAGAAGTTTCTCCATTACTCATTGTTAATTGTCAGAATGACAGCTAAATGTGTCACTGAACTAGGTACAAAGAACTTCTGATGGCTGTGGGGCATTTTGTCCCTGCTGTTGCTAGGAGTACCAGCCTAAACTGAGTGACAGAATCAACAAAAGCCAATCAAATCAGTCAAGACTGTTAATAAAATACTAAATTAAATTACCACTGAAGATTTATCTAAAGCTAAACTGCAACACGTTGGTGGTACACTGTATTAAATTCTCTTTGAAGAGAACTAAGACCTAAATGAAAATGGGATGTTTTTCTCCATGGCAAAAACTGCCACTGTCCATGGAAATACTATTGCACTTCTGATAGTTGCTCATTACTACATTGTTGGAAAAAGGAATGAACTATTTCCTGTTTGATACGTTTATGGACAGAACTCTGTTAGAAAAAAAAAAAAAACAAATCAAGTCATCTGAAGCTTGACACTGTCTTTATCTGCTAATAAATGAAAGTTAACTCTGAGAGGTGCTTATAAGAGATGACTGAAAAGTGAAAATAATGATTTGTTTTCAACTATTTTTGAGCGTAAAATAGGTAACTAAATTCTAGAAAAGTCATCATTCAGAGGTTCATTTACTGATTATAAAAATGGTTAGAAGTTGAGAGGGCTTTTCTGTAATTTCTTCCACCAAATTGTAAACATTTTCAAAAACATGGCATTTTGAAGCACATCCACTATCAGAGTGCTATCACCCTAAGCTCTTACCTTTCCAACCTCATGAAGCTGGTTTTATATAGTAACTCAAAACCAGTAAACACAACTGCATTTTCTAAATGCTGTAGTATATTTTACAGGTCATGAGAAAAAGACATTGTTAGCAAAAGATAATATACAATGCCATTTTTTTAAATTAGTTTTAAAATCTTACATAGTAAGTCTGCATGCTGAAGTTTATATTGCAATACATTCAATAGTGCAAACTCTGTAACTCATTTCTTAAAAACAGGTTGGAACAGTGCAGAAAAATAATTTTAACAAATCATCATCTGCAAAGAATTTAATTATTGGTATCAATATTAAGATTGAAATATTCAAACAATCGTCACTTTCTCTGTAGGAATGTGTTGACCTTTCCGGAAAACTTGAAGTTTAGAGTTCATAGTTCAATGACAGTGATAGAAGTATACAAGAATTGTGTGCAGACAGCATGTACTTAACAGGCTTGGTAGCATGAACATGCTATTTTAGAAATCTTGCATGGTCTAATTTTTGCTTAACTGTATCTGAGTTCTTTTGCCTCTATTTATTGTGCAAAATTCTATACCAATTACCATTTTAAATACAAGGCAGATAAGAACGGTTTCTTTGGTCATAAAATTTTGTGCAGTGCTGAGAGTTTTGTGTAAAAACTGTTTTAAGATTGAGTACTCAAACCCAGAAATCTTTATCTGTGGACAACAGTGACATACATTTAAGAGGAAAACCAAAATAATCTCTACTAAAATAAACTAGGATTGCTTTCAAAAACACTAAATGTGAATCCAAACCCTTCTGCTTTATTTTTTCCTTATTATTCCTTGTTTGCCCCAGGAAAGATGGTTATCTTAAATCATTACTATTGTTCTTTTTGGCTTTATTTTACAGAAATCCTCCTGTGAGGACAAAAGATTGAAAGGCTGTCTGTGAAGATGCATGTAAGAATTGAGGTCAGGAGAGCATTTTGCTATCTGGGTAAGAGTACTTTCAGACGAAGTGGCACTAACAAAGGAGAATGAATATACAGGAGTTGTATACAGCAGCACTCCCCTCACGCACATCTTCCGTGATTTAAGCATGACTTCACTTATCTGTTTTTTGTTCAGTCTGAAGCCTGTTCTAATTCTGCACACAAGTGAGGTGATCAGATAAGCTCTATAGCCCAGGACATGAGGGTTTGCAAGACACTCTGCTGATGAAATTCCTGGCCCAGCTTTCCCTCTTTCCCTGACTCACTCTGCTTATTCCAGCAGAAAACAGCAATCATATCCAAAGCAGTTCTTCCCAAATTAAGTGGCTCTCTAACTAATCAATCACTAAAAAATGTCAAGGAATGATCTATGTATCAATAGTTAAAACTATTTGGTGTTTTTTAGGTTTAAACATTGCTTCTGGATGCTAAAAATAATCATCAGTTCAGAGCCTGTACAGAGAAATAGTTTAATCTAAACAATAGAAATGTTTGGAATGATATGTTTGAAGAAACTGTGAGAATAATAACAATGAAGGATAGAAATTATTGTCCTTGCTATTGACTTTACATTCAATAAAGAAAAATTACAAAGATCTACTAGAAACAAAAATTTACCTCAAAGGTTATTTGTTTGATACAGATGTGTGATATCAATTGCAGAAAAAAAAAAAAAAAGAAACTGCACTTGCTCCATTTATTGTCATTCTGGAAAGACATGGACACCCAACTACTATGTTACAGTGTTCTCTCTTCAGTGAAGAGCAGATAACTGAAATCAAACTGGAGCATGTGCATAATTAGCTAACCATAACATTTGTCTCTTTAAAGTGGTTAAGATAAGAAGGCTTTCATATCCAGAAAACTCTTCTAGGGTGTTTTTCTAACCCCTTGCTGTCCCGTGGCTGTGTTATTTACCCATGCCATTATGAAAGCAGTAAAGGCAAGGTGCAAAAAGAAGTGTTATGCCAACATTATGTAATGTTCCTGCTCACTCTTCCTGCTATTTTGTGACTCTAGGTTTGTTACATGCTGAATGCTAGATTCTTAAATACCTTATTAATGAAGAGGATTATTTTATCTCCAGTAAACAATGGAGTTGGCTCTGTAACTTACTTTCTTTCCTAAGGCTGGAATTGACTTTGAGTCATTTTGTGATGCTTGGAACTCCTTCTTTCCAGATAACAGGAACTGAGTTGTCAACCCTGAGTAACCCTGTGCGGTGATGTTAACACAAGCAATCCCTTTCTAGGGACAAAGTGTGAAAACTGGAAACTTATCAAATCCAGGTGTTTCTGATTTCCATTCTACAGTCACATTTAGAAGCCAGATCCCAAATATGTCTCTGTTTTGACAGGGGAAGATAATTTTTTTTGGCATCAATCTGTCTTAGTCAAGCAGCATTTTACTTTGAAATCTGCCTTTTCAAGGTATCAAAAACTATGAGCAAATATACCCTGCCTCTGCAGAGGAAGAGGAACTCTAATGGAATCTAAAGACAGCCTTCTTGCTAGAGTCAGCCTTGGAGAAGGAGAATGACAGTCAAAAGACTATGATATTATGTCTTTCTGAATGATAGTCAGAAAGACATAATAGGAGACAATGAACTTAATAGTGTCTTGTATTGGACGGGTGAGCTCTTGATAGCCCAGAATCAAAACGAAGGAAAAAAAGATTTTTCATTTAACCTTCCTGCCTTTGGCTTTTCTAAGGGAGTCACTATTACTGCGGTTGGGGTTATCACTGGAATAATTGGTAGGTTTATCCCCCTTGTTGGCAGAGATATGTTCTTGCCATTTGCGTTCACAGCCCTCCCCAAATGGAAAAAAAATCACAGATCTCACTGCCTGCTGCACAGACTCTGATGAATTGCCTGATCTCTCCTTTCTAGTAAAGTACTTCTTATTTAATTTGATCTTCGGAATATCAGATGTATCTTGAATTTTTATCTTATTATTTAAACTAGCAACTCCTTTCAGATTGGCATTTTCTGGAAATGTTACAAACATATTATTGATTCTTTCTTTCAAATCCTTAATGAAAATATCAATTAGAATTTGGCCCAAGACAGATCCCTGCAGTTAGTCATCTAAAATGTCTTCTCAGTTCATCCATGAACCAAGAGAACACACTGAGTTGGGAATTTGGCTTATGGCCAAATTCTGTCTGATATTATGAATGTTGTTTGGGCTTGTGTCAGAAAACATACTGAGGTCAAAATATTTCACATCTAGGTCAGGTACAGTGTCAAAAAGGAATTGCAGTGATCAGAAGCAGTGTAAGTTCTTTACTGTTATTACCATACAGTTGCTTATAAATTGATTACTGTCATAGGTTGAGTTTTAGTTTGCTGATATTTCTACCATCATGCCTCATGCCAGCTTCAAAACGAAAGTGCTGGCTGGAGCAAAGTATTATGAGGCTTGAAGTTCAGACTGTAACATGGGAGACTTCCTGTTCTGATTGCTGCTTTTGGGTTCTGGGCTTTTGGGAGTTGGCTCTCTTCCACTGAGATGGCAGTGGGACAAGGAGGGATGGGAGGGTATCTCCCTGGGTTGGATTTTTAGCTTGCTTGCTTCTGCTTGCTGCTGCTTTTTGCTGTGCTTTTCTGCAAAAAAGGCTAAGGTAATTGTGCGTTTGTATTATGATTATCTGATTTGCTCAGTAAACTCTTATCTCATTTTTTTATTGTTGTTGTTTTTGTCTGTTTGTTTTGTCTCAACCCAGAGATTTTTTTTCTGTGTATTGTTTCTCCCTCACTTCTGTGTTGGGGGAGGCAGAAAGGATAACCTGTTGTTTTTTTTCCTTAAAACATTACAATTATGCATTTATTTGAAAAGGGAAGTTGAAGAAACAAATCTAGAGTTCATCATCTAAGCTTTCTTCCATTGATATAGTTTCCTTTGGGAGGGTAAAATGTGAGGTACTCCAGGAGGAATGTTATCCTTCTCTTTATATTTGAACCTCTCTAATTTACCCCATCCAAAGTCATACATTTTGTAGGACTGTGTTGTACATACTGTTTTCCAATAAATAATTAGGTATTTAATTATTGGCTGTATCTAAATATGGCTGTCATGCCCTGATTGCTGCTGTTGCCTGATCAAAAATTTTATCTGCAGCTTCTTTTTCATATGGACATTTCTCTTGTTCTTTTGCCTTTTATCCTCACCCAGAGAAACGCAACAAATCTGCCTCTCACCTCTTTCTCAACTTCAGAGAGTGACTTAAAAGCATTCTTGATCTACAGTAAACAGTTTCCTTTTTTCCTGTTCATGCTTCCTGAACAAACTATTTCCATTTTACCAGCCTCCCAGTTCTACTGATTTGTTTCACCAGCTTTCTATGATGTTGATTAGCCAAGTTTTTTGTTGTAAAGCAAAAACTCATCTATAGCTAATGTTAATAGTATTCTGATGAGTCTATTTATAATTTATTGGTGTCAGAGGGCTCCACATTAGCTATTATTACCTTATTTGTCTTGAGTAAATTATTTTCACTTTTTTTTTTCCTGTTTACCATTGAGGAAAAAAAAAAAAAAAAAAGCACAAATCCTTTGCAATGAAAGAGCTTTTGTGGAGGAAGGCTTCTGCTTTCTGACTGTCTGCTTCTTTCACCCAGTGAGCTGGCCACAGCAGGACTGGTTTGCTTTTTCTGTTGTTAGCTATAACACCACACTGGAATACAAACGTGCCATTTCCCATCTTCTAAGTGATTGTACAACTGTATGAAAGGAAGCATTAAGTTCCCTCCAGGATCAGTATGTTGGATATTAATGCCTCTGATGTTGAAGTGGTTTACTTCTTTCTTTAATCAAATAGCCAAGAGAAAATGTAATTATACAGTACAATTCTGAATGGCAAATTAATCAATCCTCTTTAAAATTCTTATTTTGCAGCTGGAATGTTGCCTGTTCTAGCTTAAAAACCTTTTGCCAAGTACTTAAGGTGTTCAAAAATTACAAACCAGAAAGGATGTGCATTTTTTGGGGCAAATGTCCTCTGTATCTGCTTCAGCTATGTTTCTCTTAGCTCTCACTCCAGAGTAATACTGCTTTGATAGTTCTCGAAGCAGTATTTTGCTACCAAAATATTTTGCTTCTAAACAATAAAAAACTATGTCAGTTATTTCTTGGTGCAGATCTGTTTCTTGCTACCATATTCTGAGTTGTTAAACTCTAATAAATCATGAAGCTTATCCTAAGCAAAGACTTGGTCAAAATGGAGAAGTAAATCAAACTGTACTTTTGGTTTATAAGCAGTTACTCAATGTGAACCAAAAAAGAAATCAATTTCATAAATATTACCCAGTAGTTCATCTGAAGCTTTATCACACTCCCTTGTGATCATGGAACACAGCCTGACTGAAGAATGATACATTGATCATGTGTGTTACATAAATAGCTGCAAAGCATTTGCTTGGACTTTACCAAGTTTACTTCAGCAGAAAATCTACCTTAGGAAACACTGAGAGTCTCTGAGAACACTCTTTCAAACACCAGCCCCTAGTAACATTTCTATCAAAGTAAACCAAGGGAATGTAAACTAAATAATTCTGTCTAGGAACAACCCATAATATAGTTCTTCCCTGACCTACTTCCTATGTTAAGGAGGGAGAGTGTGTCCCTCCTGGAGAGAATTAGTCTGCATTGAGGTTGTTGTGGACAGTTTTAAATTCTCAGTAGGTAAAATCTGGCTTTGACATTTACCCACTGTTGCCTGTAGAGTGACACAGCAGGTGGCTATTGTCTTTTCTCCCTCTCCCTCTGTTCTTTGTTAGATTCAGTGCTTAGGCGAAAAGAGAGAATCTATTGACTATAAAACTTTTCAGATGCCTTGATTGCAGTCAACCCCTTCTTCAGGTTCATATTGCTCATTTGCTTGGTTTGTATGCAACACAGACAGAAGAAATTAATAGCATATTCCACTTAAATTAACATTAATTTGAATTAAATAAATGCTATTCCTGCTTTCACTATACTATAAGAAAATAATATAATTTGAGAATTTGAAACCCCTTATGCAAAGCAGTTTGTTTAGTGAGGCATTAGACAGTTACATCAGAATTTGTTTCTGTTTTTAGCTCCTTCTGTAAATGAAAACTTGCAGAAAATGCATGGAAGGGGGGCAGCAACTTGTAAAGGCAATTAGTAATCTATTGCTGTTACGATGAAAAATATCCTTAACATTCCTCTGTAAAAGCAAATTTGGATACAATAGTTTCTATTAGTCTCAAGCAGAAAGTATCTTGAAATCAGTATTTCAGATAAATGAGCTGAATACAAATGCATGAGAGTTCAGACTGAACTCAACAGAACATGTTGCATTGCAAATCTCATAATTTCTGCTGGGTTAGAAGAACACAATAAAAGCCTAGTAACCCCTCCAGACCAAATAACATCTAAACTATCCACTTTTAACCAGTTCTGCAAAAACCACAATGACAACAGAAATTGTTATACTTCCAATAACACATTCACAGAGGCATAGGCATCTGTGTTGTTCACTGTGCCTTTGGTAATTAGACCTCAAGCATGAGTTTTTCACCGCTACAAGGGATCTTTAAAAATTAGATAGAACCAAAACACAAATACCATATGATCTCAATGTGGTAATGAAAATGTCTTGTCTTTTATGTGATGGTGAGAATCCAATGACCAGCACAGACTATCTGGAAAATCATGGAAACACATTCAATCACAGAAATAATTCAAAGTGTATAGAGTTCTAGAAAGTGGTCAGAAACTCAAAGAGAAAAACACATACTCAGAATTATTTCTTTGCTTTGAAAGAAAGTGGCATTAGAAGAAATCAAGAAATTAAAGTTTCTGTTGCAGTAGCAATAAAACCTGAATCAACCAAGATATGAACTGGAATAAATTCCTACCATTGGTGTCCAGCTTCACAAAAACGGTGCTATGGAAAATTATGTGCATGAGAGATGGTATCTGTAGACCTTTAGAGAAAGCTGAACTCAGAGCTTACTTTTTCCAAATATTTGTCTATTTTTTACAGCCTAGGAAATTCAGAAGTGCTCCTGCAATGAAACATTATTTATAAATAATTTTATGATCTAAGTGACTAGTGACAAAATGAAAATATAATTATACTATATTAGGGCTCCAAAAAGGTAAGAAATCAATGCTTGCACGATATCAAGATTAGGAAGAAAACTATGTCCACCTTTGCAACCATATGAACTATGGAATCTT